>NC_137472.1:59390476-60590476 GCF_918807975.1 Aplidium turbinatum
TGTTAAGGGGTCAGACTCACCGAAATGGGCCATTCCGATTTGCTACACAGCTGATGGAATTGTTCAAGATTTGTTCAGTCTGCCAAACTGCTACAAATGCAACTGTTGCTGGTTGTGGAATATGCATAACCAGAACATAATTTTGCTCTATGTCTGAGTGCAACCATTCCAGAGTCTGGTCAAGTCAGCCAATGATGGGACAGATCCCAGCAGGAAATTTATTACTTGTGGGTTCCATCTTTGCTAACGGCTTATCGTACGTCAAGACACTGAGGATGCTTGACCACCTGAATGTTCAGAGTATTTCAACAACTACCTTCTATAACTTGTCTAAAAATCATGTCCAACCAGTTATTTATCGCATGTGGCGAGAAGAGCAGAATACTGTACTTCAACAATTGGAAGGTGATGGTGGTGACCTCTTGTTAGCGGGAGATGGAAGGGTAGATTCTCCTGGACATTGTGGGAAGTACGGCACATACATGATCAATGACACAAGATTGAATAAAATAGTGGATTTGCAACTTCTTCAGGTATGGACTTCAGCCAGTCCATTTTATACTTTAGCTAGCAAGTCCACCTTCTTTTACATGACTCATTGAAAAGCCAGTGTGTCTTGTAAATTTACGTTTATTTTACGTATTTGTACGGTTGTATGGTTTCTCTGCTCGGCGCGCTTTACATTGATTGCTTTCTCTGCTCGCGCCTCTCGGCTCACTCATCTCGGTTCACTCAATCTCTGCAAGCCTATTTTCATAAGAGCTTTTCTTGCAGTGTTCAGTTAAAGGGACTTTTTGTTACTTTAAGTTCTGATCGTGTGAGACTGACTTACTTTGTTCGTTTTATATTTATGGCTTGTGTTTTGCAGATGTACTTCGTTTCTTAGTTCATTTAAACCTAATAAATGGTCGTTTCAGTGTGAACATACTTTTCTCAAAACTGCTCGTAAACACCTCGCCCAGAAACCAGCAACGTAATGATGATTTATTGATGCTAAGCTATTTCTGAAAGATAGCAGAACCTATAGGAAATTCACTGAAACAATACAAGTTGTATTTGGCTGTATCTGTACGAAATTGTGAAATACAAATTTGTACTATCAGTGCAAATTCATTGAAATTAGCTTTCTCGTTGAATGTTGCCAGGTTTAGCCCTGTGTAATGAAAAAGGTTTTGCTAATGTTAAAACAAATGGATGTATTACCAGGTGTACAACTGTACATGTTCCTGTTGTGTGACGGTGGAAGTTCAAACTGAAGCTGCATGCTGCCATGAGGTGGAAAGCAGAGCACACGCAATCCTTGCTCAATGAGAACGGAGGTATAAATTGTGTTACCCAACACTCAGGGTTTGAAGCAGTGTGTCTCAACCCATGGGTACTCAAGACTGCCCATAGCGCTTACATGCAACAGTATAGACCAGGAGCACAGCGAGGACCCCGATGCAGTTTCGTTACCTAAATAGAGCCTACCAACGTTTATTAGCAGGCTATTAAAAAGCAATGCTGTTTTGAATGTGAACGTGTTACTGTAACAAAAGTAAATATAACCAAAAGTTGTTTTTACAGATGCTATGAGCACATTTCCTACAGACAGTTTGTTCCATGGATCTGGGGTTATCTTGGTAGATCAATTCGTGTGTCTCTGACGTCATGCGTCGTTTCGGCCATTAGATCGAAGTTTCCAAGTGACAAAAACGAATACATTGGGTTTAAGTATCCTGATTTGAAATAAAGTTACAATACAAAGTCTGCTTTGAGAAAAACTTTTCCGTGTGCACAGAGAGAGTGAATTTTGTACATGTACGTACAGTAAGGCTATGCTAGAGGTCTTGAGAGAATCTTCCTAGTTCTTTACAAACTAATATGTTACTTGTCGAAAGGTAGTTGCTTTCAGTGTTCATTTTATCAACTACTAAGCCGCTTACAATCGACATAAATAGTTCATTGTATTTGTTGGAAACGACACTACAAACAATTGCTTACAATGCATCTTGCGCAAACACAAGATCAGCTTGCACTTTTATGACGTCACACGTGATTATCGCACGGTTCAGTGCGTACGCACGCCGCCAACAAATATAGAGCTACCAAAACGGCCCTACAAAGTAAACGCAATCAAATTTTGAGAAAATTTCACCAACAACCCTTTATTATAAACGCCTAGAACACATACAAACAAAAAGTCGCAAAGTACAATTTTGACTTGCATGGCTCTTTAAAGGGGTATTAAAGGAAAAACCTGACTTGGCGATTTTACACGTTCTTTGTGTTTAACATGCTACCATAAAACGATTTTCAATAAAATTTTGCCCCATTGCGGTCTGACCACCATTGTGCGCGTGCTTTTGTCAGAGCTTTCAAAATGAGATTGGCCTGAGCAACGAAGCGTGCGACTGTAAAGAACGTCATAAAGTCTACGTCATAAAGTCTAGCAATCAACCGATCACGCAATAATTGTTACTGCGGGCGATTTGACTGTAGGCTATGTATGTATTTACATCAAAACAGCACATTTTAACATCAAAACAGCAGACAGTTTGCTCAAAACATCAGATTGGTAACGTGGTTTTTGTTATTGCTGGACTTTATGACGTATTCTTGAGCTGTGTTTGCACGTTTTGGTCATTTTGAAAAAAATGAAAATATATGAAACACTGGACTTTGGGCCTTGCCAACGCCATTGAAAACAATTTTTTTTGGGTAATTGTTTTTGAAATGTATTCTTGAATGTTCAGTTTACTCATTTTAATGCTTAATTCCGGTTTGAAATTTTCCTTTAGTATGCCTTTAAGAAATAGAGTCACTCACACATTTCCACGATTAACTCCAACCACCTTCACACTGGTATCTTTATACTTCTTGAAAGAAATGTTGTAATGCTTGCCTGCAGTCTGAAGAAAAGGACAACATAATTCAAAGTCAAAGGTGTGGATGTAAATCCTATGGTTTTCAAGCAAAATTTGAAAGCATTTATCTCGCATTGTGCCTCTACTTAATACGTTGTCGCATGATATCGTTTTGTCACTTCTACCCTTTTTATCAATTTTGTTGGAAAGGTTTCTTTGATGTAGGCTACCACAACTAGAGAGCAGCCAGTTTTTGGTTTCATCATCCAAGACGCGCAGAAGTTCCACTTCATTAAGTAGCTTGAAGATGGTACAATCGTTGATGATGTGGTCTGTTCCTCGGCACCACATTCACAGGAAGAGACCATTCTATCAATCAATCATTTTATTTTTCGTCATTAACGCGTCCGGGACGAAAAAGATACTAACTACAAAAATCGATATAAACCTACCAGCACGTTAACGAACGGGAAAAGATGGCAAAACCTTGAAAGGTTTAAAACGTGCCTGAATGAAAAATTATGTACGTAGTAGGCTATATATCAGTAGTTAGCACGGCCACAAAACCCAAAAAAACAAATAGCAAAAAATAAAACAAAAACAGAGAAGCACACATGTAGTATTATAGTTATAGTATTTTAGTTATATTATTAGTTATAGTTAGTAGTTAGTATTAGTTATTAGTTAGTATTAGTAGTTATTAGTTAGTAGTAGTTATTAGTTAGTAGTATTTAGTTATTAGTTATAGTAGTATCTCGTGCATTAGCCTATAGAGCGGAATAGTCCGACACCCGTGCGAAGAAGGTTGAGGTGTACTCAGTACCCACTCCTGTCTTTGTAGCGACAAGCCGATGGGACGTGTGTTGGCGCCGAGAATGAACGGATGGAGTCTGGTAGTGTAGGCTATAATAGGATTAATGGCATTGCTAATTTGCAATATGCATCCCTAAAACAATGTTTAGAAATTAATATTTTTAATTTGCGCAGCCATTATTCCTATTATACATTGCATTGGTCTGGAGTCGAATCCGGAACTCTGCGTGGTAGGAGAGGATTTTACCACTGAACCATCAATGCTGGAGGTTCATTGGTTGTCGCTCAGTAGAATAAATAGCATAATATTTTAGAATAATATAATACATTCCGCTGCCCTTCTATTTTTCTGCATTTACAATGTCTGCTTTGTAAAGCGCTGAAGAGCAACGCATGTCTGGGATGGATATAGCGCTATATAAAGCACATATTAGGCTATGTTTAATACAGTATCATTGCTTGGTTTCATATGCTAACATTTCCACCTTTCTTAGGCATTTGTTATCTTGTCACGTATTGTTTGTACTGTCATGGTCACTAATCAAAATCCGTGAAATTTTGCAACTATATCTTCCTAGCGTCAGTTTAAACTGACGCACATAAAACTGGGCTTACTGTATTTCCGGTTAAACACAAAAGTGTGCAAAAATTCGGCCGAATCTGTTTAACTTACCCTAAGTAAAACTAAGGTGCAAACAGGATATCGAATAAAAATAAGACTTCAGGATGATATGGGTTAAGACGCATCAACGCCTGTCTTTGTAGCGTCAGGCCGATGGGACGTGTTTTGGCGCCGAGAATGAAATAATGGAGTCTGGTGGTAGCCTACTTGACTTCTATTCAGAGTTTCATTTATGGTCCGCCTAATTAGCCGCAAAGATATATCGTCCATCAGCTTTGTTAATCAGGAATTGAGCGGCTGACACAAATAGGTGTCTTGACTTTTATCGACAAGAGTGTTCGTTTGAAGGATCACAGACCTTTGAGTGAATAAGATGTTTGGGCTCCAATGCCAATCGATCGAGATACAGAGTGGTTTCTTCTCGACGACGCTCAGCAGGTTGGATGCCAGCAAGAATGGGAAGATTGTCCAATGGTGTGAGACGCAGGCATCCGGTCACTATGTGCAGGACGCTGTTTGTGGCAGTGTCGATGTTGTGGCAGTAAGCACTGCGGCACCAAACAGTTGCACAGTAAATCTGCTGAGGAATAGACAAGCGCTACGGCTGCTATACGCAAAGTGTCAACCCTCGCTCTCCAGCTAGAGCCTACCAGGCACTTTAGCGCAGCGCGCGATGTCAGTTTGTAGTGCAGTGACACCAAATGGTGGCGGTATGTGAGCGATCTGTCAAATGTCACCCAAAGGTATTTTGGTTCGGGGCAGAAAGACAGAGATTTTCCATTGTTCTGGACATGTAGGTAGACACCCACGACCTGGTTGGCAGGTCGTGGGTATAGATGTTGAAAAGAAGTGAAGCCAAGACATCCCCTTGGGACACCATTTATCAGACGACTCAATCTGTTTCGCAATGAGTTTCCTAGTGGTGAGGGTGAAGCTTCGATTCCTGACAAGTGTCATGATCATATGGACCATATGTCGGTCTGAAAGCAGGCGAAGCAGCTTGTAAGTAAGGCCGCGGTGTCGTAGGGAGCTGTTAAATCTAGAAAAACAGCTCCGGTCTTCTTTTGACTGAAAGCAATCTTCAATGTCTTTAGTGAAGCGTGTGACCTGATCTACAGTGGATTTTCTACGGCGGAACCCAGTTTGCTCTTTTGGAAGGAGCTAGTCGATGATTGGGTAGATGCGGGCATAGATCAGCCGTTTGAGGATTTTGAAAATAACACAGAAGAGAGATATTAAGCAATAACTCCTTGGGTCCGCTGTGCAACTAATAAAACTCTTCTCCAACTATCAGGGATTGTGAGGTGGTGCAAGAAGAAGGGAATTTACGTAACCAGAACTTGAGGGCAGGGCTAGCATGGAGCACAAACTCAAGGCACATCTTATCTGGGGCAGGAATCTTGTGTGGTTTCACTAAGCGGAGGGCGGTGGTGAACTCCTCTGGAGTGAAATCTTCACAGATTGTTTCTTCTTGTGGTGTTTCCACTCGCCACAGGGCAGATACTTCTTTGGCGACAAGACGGGATGGCTTGCGATCCTTTATCTTGTAGACCCCGTAGTGCACTAGCTGGGGAGCGATGGCATCTGCAGAAACGGGGCACTGGCGTCTGGCGAGGGGAGTTTGCTGAGCGCCCAGTGAGGTTGTTGATGATGTTTCATGCTTTGCGGTTTGAGTGTGAGAAGTCGATAGCTTGGAAGGCTTCGTTCCATCGCTCAAGCTTCTTTGCGTCCAACCGCTCAAGTAACTTTGTGGTGGCGGTGTTGAAAGCAGTACCAGGTGTGGCGTTTTGGTAGAAACGATAGGGTGTCTCACATTCAGAGTCCCAGCATGGTGTATAGCTGGTTTGACGGCCACATAGTCTTGTGGCTTTTGCCACAGTTATTATGGCATTGCAAATGTACTGGTAGGTCTCGTCTACGTTGCACGTTTCAGGTGATGGTAAGCATGTAAATGATGACTAAATGATGTCACAAGTTTGATACCCTGTCGGGTCATACCAAAAACTTTTTAAAAGTGATACAGAATCTTGCTTCTTGGCACTCAGTTCAATTCAATTTTGTTTTTCATTGCTGGCACGAAAATGAAAAGAACGATAAAGTAAACATAGGAATTTGGCACCAACAAAAAGGAAAAGATGGCAAAACCAAAAGGTTTAAAATATGCATCGCTTAAACAGTGTTTAGAAATTATTATTTTTAATTTGCTCAGCCATCACACCTACTACACATTGCATTGGCAGGGAATCGAACCCGGAATTTCTCATGACAGGCGAAGATTCTACCACTGAACCACCAATGCTGTCGGTTCTGTGGTAGTCGCTTAGCAAAACGAATAGCATAATATTTCAGTATAATAATTCATTCAACCCCCTTTATTCTGCTGCTCTTACAATGTCTTCTTTGTAAAGCGCTGAAGACCAACGCATGTCTGGGATGGATATAGCGCTACATAAAAACACATATTAGGCTATGTTAAATGCAGTGCCATTGCTTGGTTTCATGTGCTAACATTTCCACCTTCTTTAGGCATTTGTTATCTTGTCACGTATTGTTTGCACTGTGATGGTCAGTAATAAAACCAAAGTGAACTAATGAAGTTTCAAAGTCAAAAATGATTCAATTTGTAAATTTGAGGGACGAGATATGCAACTGCTGCGCTATTAATGGGCCACGTGATCACCATAACCAATGTGCACAACCAAATGCACTAATGCATAACCTTACAAAATGTGGCATAGCTTTGATTAATGTGTTGATAAACAATCGCTCACCGGTGAAGATATCACTCTTTGGCTCTCATCCTGAAAAAAAAATTATTGTGATTACTTCTTATTTGTTTATTACTTCCGGAGGGAGTTTGATTTTTTGTACCACAGACAAGCAAGGCACAGCATCACAACTCGGCTTAGCATTATAAGAGTATATTTTACATATTTACAACTAGTTTTAAAATTTGTTTATTGAGCATAACATAATGACATAATGCCGCAGGATATTTCATTTATGAAACACATTAAGAGAGTGTAAATAATAGAAAATTTTCTTACCATTTTTCTGATTAAGCACGTCTTAACTACACAAATACGTACAAAATACTAATCTGCCTGCAAAAATTTTAACTCAAATTAAATTTTGGATTACTTGCACTGTGTCAAATCTGCATCACTTT
The DNA here is from genome assembly GCF_918807975.1 of Aplidium turbinatum. Classification (NCBI taxonomy): domain Eukaryota; kingdom Metazoa; phylum Chordata; class Ascidiacea; order Aplousobranchia; family Polyclinidae; genus Aplidium; species Aplidium turbinatum. The sequence continues at coordinate 59,397,927 of NC_137472.1, forward strand.
GGACGCACAAAAGTTTGCTCAAAGTAAAAGTACAACGAAACATAACCAGCATTAGAGTTCAGTTTCTGTGATAAAAATGTATTTTACTTTCTTTTTTATATTTTAAAATTTTTTGCTTACAGTATTGTATTACTTAAAGGCATAGTCTACTAAGCGAAATTTTCAAACGGGTATTAAGCATTAAAACTGAACATTCAAGAATACATTTCAAAAAAAATTACCGAAAAAAATTTGTTTTCGATGGCGCTGGCAAGGCCCAAAGTCCAATGTTTCATTTATTTTCATTTTTTTTCAAAATGACCAAAAAGTGCAAACACAGCTCGAGAATACGTCACAAAAGACAGCAATAACAAAAGCCAGGTTAGGCTACAACATCTGATGTTTTAACATCAGATCTGAGGTTTTGAGCAAACTGTCTGATGTTTTGACGTTGAAATCTGATGTTTTGATGTACATAAATACATAGCCTGCAGTTAAATCGCCGGCAGTAACAACTGTTGCGTGATCAGATGATTGCTTGTCTTTTGTTACGTGGACTGTACAGTTTCACGCTTCGCTGCTCAGGCCCATTCTGGTTCTGAAAGCTCTGACAAAAGCACGCGCGCAATGATGGTAGGACCGCAATGGGGCAAAATTTTATTGAAAATTGTTTTATGGTAGCAAGTTAAACACAAAAAACGTGGAAAATCGCCAAGTCAGGTTTTTCCTTTAGTATCCCTTTTAGGGCAGCTTGTATTGAAAGCTGTGTAATTTTAACTCCTTTCAGGAAAGCTTCATAATTCCTTGCTTTTGTTTAGGTAGTACTTTGACAATGAGCTCTTTTTCTTTGAATCACTGGTGAAGCGTATGTAATTATTTACACATTTTCTTTTTTATATTTATTCATGTTAAGCCTACATTTAAAAATTTACCTTGAATAAATACATATTAAAATAAAAGAACTACCGGTATGTTAGTGATATTTATTAATATGACCATCCTTAAAAAACCGCCTTTGCATTCAATCAAAGATTATTTCCGTTTTATCATAGTTTGGTTTATTGGTAAAAATATTTACACAAAATCTTTGATTATCTTTATTTATGTTGAGCCCATAACTTCTCACAGCAAATCAACTGTTGAATTGTTGTCTGGGTTATTGCAAAATCCTTCTGTTATTGGTTTAGAAGTTATGTATAAAACAGATTTCAAGTTGTAAAAGTATCTCATTCTCACCCACTTAATGTCCACTAAACGAGAAATATGTTTTGGTGCAGCCCAAGGGTTCTATTTAAATGCCGGTCATTGTTGCGCCAAATCCTGGTATAGCTTGCCTTTCCGGTTGCCACTCTTGTAAACTTTACTCTTCCATGAACACTATACTGTACTGCGTTGCATAATTCTACATTTGTCAGATAAGAATATGTCTGTGAGTTCCTACAAGTTATATAGGTTTGTACCTTATTAATTTTCGTTCACTGGATCACTTGATTTTTCGCTAGATTATTGTTTTGGTTGGTTTAAAAAAGATGCTATGATGTCGATTTTAAACTTGGCCAGGCCTTTTGCATTCAACTGCAGCAAGGTGATGCCTTCCCATACGACAACCGTAGTTGCCCGCCCTGAACAGCTATTAGACATGAAGGGCGCATGCTCTGGGTCAGCATCACTCTGTACAGGATATAGTTGCATAGAGCTCTGTGAGCTATAATTGCTGTCTCGATTCGTTGTCATTCGCTTGATTGCATGAATCAACTACCAGGGCTCAACACTAGAAAATTGACAACTTGAGCCCAAAAAAGATACTTAAATCGACTTAAAGACACTGCATCCCTTACTAGCATTGCCAAAGACACTTCATCTATCACCAGCACTACCAAAGACACTCCACTTCTCATTAGCGATACCAAAGACATTCTGCTATATTATCATGTTTTGTTATGATCCTACATGCGCAGACAACCTATTTTTTAGTGATTTGTTTGCTATTTAATCTTCGTAACGAGCTGGTATGTTGTGTATTTATCCTCTGCCGTTTGTAGGATACTCACTGCCGTTGCTGCAAACACTTTATTTCTGTACGAAATCTGTAAATAGTCCTTGTACTATAAGTCAATTATTTAAATAACATGATGCATTCTATAGATGCAAATTAAGCTGAACTATTACAAGATGTATAAAGTGACAATCTGCTTTTATTCCGAAGTTTCGTCAATCAGACACAACTGACTTCTCCAGTGGGTAGCATGGCACAACACAGAACCACGCTGCTGAAATCAATTAAACATGCAAAATGAAAACGCAACTTCTAATTAAAAAATTATCGCGTGCAAACTTTGAAACTAGAAAAACGGGTTTGCTTGTTAACGGTCAACAAGAAGCTCAAATAACAGCAGAGAAGAAAGAGCAGAAAAGAGAGTGAAAAGTATGAGTCATGATGAATCGAATCTTGTACGCACTACTGCACTTTTTGCTAAAAAAATAATTATTAAAAAAAATATAAAAAACTGATGTTTTCTGAAAGTTGGTTTATCAATCAAAAGCCTCATTTAAGATGTAATGAATCGCAATGAGGCATCTCTTTTCCTGCTATCTACACAAAAACTATTGTTTGCTTATTTGACGTTTTTAAATTGGTTTCATGCTGATTGTAAACTGTGCAGTAGTGCGTGCAGAACTGTGCAGAACCGTTCATTCAGAAGTACAAATGACTGCGAAATAGCGAAGCAATGCAGAGCAGACCAGACAAATAGACAAAGGCACGCAAGAATGCAAAATGTGTAGGCTACATCAATACAGATTCAGCTCGTATAATTTAGGGAAGTTAAAGCAAAACTTTCCCCACCAAAAAGATGTTTGGCACCAAATAAGTCATAACATTAGCACATAGCCACGTAATTCGAAAACTGGCCGGCTGCGTTCAAAAGTTTGCCGACCCCTGGTTTAGGGTCATAAAGCAAACTCAATCACAACAAAAGGCTTGCAAAATTACTCGATAAAACTCTTCCAAGCAATACATCCAACAAGAAAATGGCTAACAAATTAACGAAGGCCCATATATTGTAATAATAATTGTATATTTTATATAGGCTACATGTTAATATTGAAAATTGTTCAGTAGTTTAGCTATTTCTTGCATGTGCACTTGCACTGACGTGTGCATTTTAACTTAGTCTTTACGTATTGGCACAGAGAGCAGGTAATTGTGCAAGTGCACTTCACATCTAGATGGAACACATTCTTGGCGAGGGGCAGTGTGGTCTAAATGGGAAGTAGCTAGCCGTCCTCTTCCTTCCACCCATGGTCAATTGGGTTGCTGACATGCATCATGGACATTTGGGCTGTTTCCTCTTGCCCAGATGCTTGCTTGAAAGACACTTCTTTTAAGATGTTGATCCAAAGCATCACTAGTTGGGGGAATTCTCTCCACGTCCCTAGTTCTCTGTGAGAACAACTTCATTCGGACGAGGTCAACATCATTGTCCTCATTTGATTCATTTGAGTACAGTCTACAGACAAAGTTTTTTGCCACTTCCTTCAACCTTGGGGATGTTTGGAATGGAGTGTCGGCAATAGTTGCAAATTGCTCCATAAGGGATGGAACTTTGTGCATCACCGCGCAGCAGGATCGCTTACCTTGAACTTGAAGGAAGAAGTGCTGTACGATCCAGTGAATGCATGGAAAAGGGCCATGGCTTTGCATATTGTCTTGCCGAGGTTTTTGGCAATAGTAGGCCTATTCAGAGAGATCATTTTGGTTCTCTATCCCGTTTTGAATGAAATTCAACTTTCTGCTGCCGGGTTGAGAGCCTTTGTGTGATGAAAGTTACTCAGAACAATTGCAATAACATCTGTGTCTCCAGTATACACCATCCAAATTGACGAAGATTGGAGGGCGTGGAAGAGATGTACTAAGACACGCGTGTTAGCTACCTCATGGTTGCATTGATTCATTGGTGAACCGTTCCCAACATGGTGGACTTGGTCACCTGTAGTGATGTAGACATTCTTGTCATTTGGGAACTCTTCTTCTGTTATATTCGACAAGAATGTGAACAGTTCCTTCTTGTTATCAACATTCGCCAGAAACTTCTGCCAATTTCCTGGGATTTTGGCAGTAGGCTACCAGATACGCACTGTCGGATGCCTGTTCCTCGTTTTTCCCTTGTGCCTTCTTTGATCGTCAGTGCACGATACTAGTCCCAGACAATGTCTACTCTTGTCGATCGGTTCAAATCATGACGAACTCTTGGACAAAATACGTTGTCGAAGTATGAATTAAAGGTCTTGCCTTGAACAGTTGTACCAGGAAGTGAGTGTATCAGTATTCCACCGTCAATAATAATGAAATCATAAAAATCTGGCGCAAGTAACTCCACGTCGACAGAAATTGCGCTACTTGCACAGGCTTCCGTGATATATACCAGCAAATCTGACTTGGTACAAGAGTTGAGGGACCTTTGAGAAGACAACACAGGTGGGTATAGGGAATAATCGTGCTGAAAAGACTTCTCCAAGTTCCCCCCGCGGCTCAAAAAAAGCTTGTCCAAAAAGCTCTGCGTGACGTTTGAAGTGCTGCATTTTCAGCTTAATTGTTGACTTTTTGTGTTTTCTTCTCATGGAAGAACACTAAGTTGTTGCGCTTGATCGGCGCTATAAAGGTGTGTCATTGGAGTCAAGCCCGCTCTCTTTGAAGTTATTGTACTTCTTTTGTCCCAGAAACTCGACTTTATGGACAGATACAGCAGCAACCGCCGACTCACACATCTTGTTATCTAATGTAACCATGTTACCACAGAACTCCTCAAAAGGATTCCCACTGCCCAGCAACACCTCCATCAGGTCTTTAATCATGGCGTAGGAATCGGTGCTGAGATGCACATCCTTCCTCATGATGAGAGAATCCTTCTTCACCATCGTCGTAAGCATTTACACCACTGAACTCCTCAATGACACGGCTGATTTCTGGGCCAGTCAATATCCAGCATTCCAGCGTTCCAACATGTCATAATTCTCAGTGAGATCAATAATGCCACCAACTCCTTTCACTCTTTTGTTGGCTTGCTCGTGTGCTTGATCGATAGGTAAGAATGAGAAAGGGTGATTGCTTTGAATTATTGTCAAGTGTCCCATATTAAATTCTTCCTGGATGCTATGTGGAAGACCTTCCAGGTCTCGAATAAAGATTGGAATCCACCTTGCTTAATCGTGGTGGTCTGGTGAAAAGAACAGAGGCGCAAGCTTCTGCGGCGTATTAACCATGAGTTCTAGCTTCCTCTCCCGATGGGCCGGATAAACATGATCTGTGGGTACTTGTGTATGAGTAGCCAGAATTTGAACGTTGGACTCTGTGGGAAAGCCACAATGACCCAATCCTCAAAAGCCATCTCGGTTCCACTATTTTTGGACGCTCGTTTTAGAAGGCTGTTAAGTACCACAACAGACTTCAGCTGCTTAGAGAGTAAAAGCACATGAGTCTGGTGCTTTGAGGAAAAACCCCTAAAATGCTACCCCAGTGTAATTTCGCCAAAGCCAGGCTTGGCCAGCACGAAGTCCAACAGTGGAGTGTACACTGTAGTGTACAGCCTAGGTAGCTGACAAACTGAAAGCCACTAGCCTGAGCAACTAACAGCCTAGAAGTTTGGCCATTTAACTGTTTGTTTATAGACTGTGTAGGCCAGCTACTCAATCATGTGTGATGTGGCTAATAAGTTAAGATCATCGCTGGAAAAGTGGACTATCTTCTTTCAGAAAGAAACTGCACCTAAATTGTTAAAATTTGTCCAGTATGCAATGTCTATCCATGTATCTAATGCCAATGTTGAGAGAATTTTCAGTGTTATGGGTAACATATGGACAGATGAGCGAAACCAGTGGCGTAGCCAAGGGGGGGTTGGGGGTTACAGCCCCCTCTTTGTCACGCGTGTGACGTCATGGTATTGAGAATGATGCTTTCAGTCTCTATGCCTCAAAACAAAGTTTGCCTAATTTTAAACGAAACTGCATTAAAAGAACGAGTTTTGCCAATACCAAACATTCAAATATCTCAGCTGGGAATTAGCAACAAGAAAACATAGAGACTTAGCTTTATTACCGAAAAATGCCCAAGAAAACGTGATCTTATCCTTTTGATATGCCACCGGACAGCACCATTTTACAGGAATATTTATACCCACATTTTTGTTGAAAAAGCTCTCAGAATGCACCAAAGTTAAAGTTTTTTTTCAAAATTGTCTGGGGGCCCCCAGACCCCCCTTTTCACAATTCCTGGCTACGCCACTGCTTTAAGACCTTTTAGGATGCGGTCGTGCGCTTTCAAAATGTTCACTATTTTGAGGAAAAAAATCTGGTAACCCTAACCACAGCACATAAGGAGGCCAGGTGAGGATTACCTGCAACTCCCTGGGTTTAAATCTAAACCCTGGGCTGAAAAGGCAATTATTTGCTGGCAGAGCTTCTTATCTTTTAACAGTTTTTGATTGAATTTTCTCGTTTTATGCTTTTCGCATTTGCTTTGTTTGTGCCACTATCGCGTGTTGTGCTTCTGTCCATCTTGCGTAATCTGCCTGAGTCCTTTTCTGAACAATTAATTTTTACATCTCAAATACTTGACCCGTTTTTGCTATGTAATTTTCAGTTATCATTTTGTGTGAGCGAGGTAGTATCTCAAATGTTTAGTTTTGACCATATTTTTGCTGTGATACTATAGCATTTCTTTTAAAATGTATTTTTCTTATAGGCTTGAAAAGGGCTGTATGACTAGCCGAAAACGTTCGCTTTTTATTTTTTGTTTTATAATGTTAAATGTAGTGTTGTTGCTGAGTTATGTCTGTTTATTCAAGTTAAGCCTACATTAAAAAAGTGATCTTGAAATACATACTAACAAAAAGAACTATCGGTACGTTAATTATGACCGTTGAAAAGTCTTCTTTGCATTCATTTCAAAATTTATTTGCGCTTTACCATTTTAGTTTTAGAGGCAAAAATATTTACACAAATTTATCAGGAATATTCATTAGTTGATGCACCAAATTCAAAGTAATTTTTCAAAATTTTCTGGGGGGAGGCCCCCCTGACCCCCCGCCGCTGGGTTGTCAAGCCCCCCACCCCCGTCTTAAATTCCTGGCTACGCCACCGGTTGGTGCTATCTAATACTCGCATGTCAAACGATCGAATCAATGTTGGCTTTATTCAATGCCAATGTTGGCTTCTTTCTAAACTTAACTGCTGCATTCTTGAACTGACCTACTAAAGATTTTACTATATGGCTGTAATAAAGGGTGTCCGACGTTTTTTTCGTAAGCAATTGTTCGTAAAATTAATTCTTCGTAAAACAACTCTTCCTAAAGCATTTTTTCGTGCATGCAGTTAAAATTTGATGTATACGAAGAAATGCTTTATGAAGAATTGTTTTACGGATTTCATTTTACGAACAACAGTTTACGAACAATTGTTTTACGAACAACTGTTTACGAACAATTGCTTTACGAACAACTGTTTACGAACAATTTGCCTATAACCGTAATAAAGTTGTGCTGAAGAGAATTTAATATTCGAAATCGCGATACACAACAAGATAACTTGATTTAATTTGGACTCATCGTAAATTTTTCTTAAATTTATAATTATCAGGCAGTGCATCCTGTGGATCCGTAATTGGACCTATCTCTTTCACCAGCTTGCTGGGCTTGCAGTTGTTATCTTGCGTTATATTGCCTTTTTCATTATTTTTGCATTTTGATCGTATCAATGTTTGTTTTTGTTTTATAGGAAGCAGGCAGGAACATCCTTATTCCCTAATTAAAGCCTTTTGGTCAGACATCGTATAGCCACAGCACAGCATGAAACAGAAGTAAAAACTAAAAAAACGAAAAAACTGTAAAATTGAAAAAAAAAAGCAAACGGAACGACTTTGACCTGGATAGCACAAATCTTGCAACAACTTTCATCATCATCATTCATCATTTTGTTCCTTCCTCGTATGGAGGGTTGGACAATGCGCCATTGTTCTCGACCATGAGCTGTGCGCACTGCACTTTCATAAGTAAATTTTGTCCATTTTGTGATATTTGTTGTCCAAATCATTCTTGGTCTGCCTTTACTTCTTTTACCGTTTATCTTCCCTTCTATTAATGATCTTTGTAACGAGTTTTGCTTTATTGTGTGTCCGAAATACTTCAATTTTCTTCTTTTGACTATTTGTAAGAGCATTTTGCTTGAATTGAATTTGGAGAGTACTTCATCGTTAGTGATTTTTTTGTTTCCATGAAATTTTAAACATTTGCCTGTGTGTCCAGAGCTCGAAGGCATCGATTCGTTTCTCCATTTTTTTGTGACATTGTCCAAGTTTCAGAATTGTATAATAGGGTCGACCAGATATAGCATTTTAAGATCCTGAGATGAATTGATAAATTTAAACGTTGATTGGTTAAAATATTTTTCATTTTTCCAAATGTAGTTCTTGCAATTTCTATACGTCTTAGAATTTCATGGTCACACCTTCCATCTTCAGTTATTAAATGTCCAAGATAGGAAAAAGATTTTACTTTTTGTATAATTTCGTTGTCAATTATAATTTGGAGTACTAGAGTGTCTGGTGATTTTGAGATTATCATTGATTTGGTCTTTTTAGCGTTAATTTTCATATTAAATTCTTTACCAATTGGGTTAACATTGTTCAATATTTCTTGAAGATCTTCTTGTGATTCTGCCAACAGAACAGTATCATCAGCATAGCGTAAACTTGCTATGCTCAAGCCGCCAACTTTTACCCCTTTCATATCATGAATGCGTCGAAAAATCATTTCTGTATATAAATTAAAAAGACATGGAGAAAGTACACATCCTTGGCGTACTCCACGCTTGATATCAATTCCTTTAGACAAATCTTTTTCCATGCGAATAAATACTTTTTGATTCCAGTACAAATTGATAATAAAACGTAACTCTTTGCCATTCATACCAATATTGGACAAACAGTGAATCAGTTTCTCATGGTTAACTCTATCAAATGCTTTCTCATAATCAATAAAACATGCATATAGGCCTACATCTTTATTTACTGCATTGTAACTCTCACAAATTCTTCTGAAATTAAGTATACCCTCTCGTGTTCCTTTACCAGTTAAAAATCCACTTTGAGTCATGCTAACCTCATTCTCAATAGTTTTTCGATTTCTTAACAAAATTATTCTCAACAAAATTTTCAGGACATGACTGATCAAACTTAATGTTCTAAAGTCACTGCAGTTCTTTGCTTTAGATTTCTTTGGTAGTCTGACAAAAACAGTTTCATTTATTTCTTCAGGTATAAATCCAGTCATATAAATTTCATTACATAATTTGTGTATGCGTTTTAAACTTATGCCATTGAATGCTTTTAGCATTTCTGGATAAATGTTATCCTTTCCTGCAGCTTTATTACATTTCAGATCTTGAATGGCTTTCTCAACTTCAGATATCAATATTTCTTCTCCTTCATTGTTGGTAATTTCAGGCATACATGTTCTATCATCATCATGTAATTCTGTTACATACTCTTCCCATCTACTCTTTATATCCTCTTCCTGAAATAACGTTTTTCCTTCACTATCCATGATGCAACTGTTTGCTTGTTCAACTTTCTTCAAACATGTTAGCTGTTTAACTTTATTGTGTAATTCAAGTGACTTATGAGATGCTTCTAATTGTTCTATTTCACTACATTGATTTTCCCACCCCCTTTGTTTAGCATCTTTGCATAATTGGGATATTTCCTTATTTAAAGCTTTATATTTCTTGTGATTATTGAATTTATTTTTCTTTCTATGTTGCATTAAGTCAAGTATCTCCTCAGTAATCCAAGGCTGTTTAAAATTGTTCCTCTTTGATGGTAAAATGTTAGTAGTTGCATTATTTAAGGTTTCTTTAAATTCATTCCAACTTCAATCTATAGTTTCTTGTGTAATTACTTGAGCAATTTCTGTTTGTTGTAATAATTCAAACTTATTGTTTACTGTAATACTGAATTTCTCTCGATATTGTTCATTTTTAAGCATGTTCATGTCCATATGTTCTGACATATTTGTTCTTTTCCCTTTTTTTTAACTTTATTTTGACTTTCACAACAACTGGATTGTAGTCAGACATTATGTCACATCCTGGATACGTTTTAACTTGTTTTACTGCATTTCTGAACCTCTGGTTTATCATATCATAGTCAATTTGATTCCGAAATTGATAACCTGGACTTTGCCATGTATACAACCGCCTAGCAGGATGTTGAAAAAGTGTGTTCGCTATTACTAAATCATTAAGTTTACAAAATTCCAGCAATCTTCTTCCACGTTCATTTAAATTCCCAATTCCGTAAAGACCAGTTGTGGGAAATTCATGATGATCACCCACTATTGCATTTAAATCACCCATGACTATATTAACTTCGCCACTTTTAGTATATTTAAGTACATCATTTATTGACTCATAAAATAACTCAATCTCTTCATCGGTATGTTCTTGAGTTGGTGCATATGTTTGTAATATGTTTACATTAAATGGTGCTGCAGACAATTTAATCATCATAACTCTGTTAGAAATTGGCCAAAAACCAATGATTGAGTTAGCTATTTCTTTTTTCATAATCATACCGACGCCGTAGGCTACATATGCTGTTCACCTCCTAAATATACAAAAACAAATTTATCTTCTGTCACTGTACCATCACCTATACATCTAGCTTCACTTATCCCAATTAAATCAAAGTTCATCACCGACATCTCTTGCTTTAAATTTTCGTATTGTCCTGCTTTATAAAGGGTTCTAACATTCCATGTTCTTATTTTGAGTGCCCTTTTTGTAGTATTCAGCAGTCTACCATCAGACTTATACCTTCCAGAAGGATTTGGGCATAAGCCATCATCACGAGCAGCATAGAAGAGGTTCCTCCTTCCCTGTAGCTATTAGGGGACTTCTCAGCAGGGGGCCCTGATCAGTCTCCATGACTCATTTTCGTATCAATAGCTATCATTGTTTACTACGGAATATATACTTGGTAAGGCTCCAATCTTTTCCAAAGTGACCAGCCACTGTACTCTAAACGTCAAAAGTGTGCCTAAACGGGTCACATCGTTTTGCTATCATGCCTTCCAAGCCATCGACTATTTATGGTTCTTCTGCCTTGTCAGCCATTCTAGACTTTGTGCACTTAAAGGGATTGACTTCCCTACCATGTTAAAGCTGTTCTAACATGCGCCTCATTTAGTTTAGCCGGCATTATGCCGTTACCAGGGTGTGGCCGTTGGTGTGCATTACCAACTTCGTGGAGCCATAGGCTAAATGAGACTTGGGGTTTACATGAAGGACCAATGTTACCATTATCTCATTTGAGGAAATTGAATAGAGGTGCTACCTTTTACACAAACCCCCATACACCCCATATTATGTTCATGTGACTTAAAATACTTGAGTCTTTTGCTTTGTGTAGCTCTGGTGGCCGGCTGGTCTACAGACTTGTGCTTATTTTAGTATAAATTTCGTATTAAAAAGCATCATCATCATCATCATCATCCGTTCAGTCGTTTACGACTCTCGGTCACTCTATACGTCATCTTTCTCCACATCTCTCGATCCCACGCAGCCTCCTTCAATTCATGCACTCCCATGCCACTGTCATTTACAATCGTGTCAAGCCATCTTGTTTTCGGGCGCCCCCTTCCTCTTCCTCCGCTCACCAAACCAAGCATGATGTCTTTTTCCATTGATTTGCTTCTCATTCTGTGGCCAAAATATGAAAGTTTCTGCCTGACGATTCTAGCTTCTAGGGATATGTCCGGTTTAATTTGTTCAAGAATTTTCTCGTTTGTTATTTTGACTGTCCAAGGAACACGCAGTAACCTTCTCCAACACCACAATTCAAATGCGTCAATCTTTCTTCTGTCTGTTTTGTTCATAATTTTAGTTCATAAAATTAAAAAGCAATTGTTAGTAAAAACTTTCAAATTCTTGAATGTCCCAAACTTGTTTTTGACATATTAGAACAGTGGTTCTTAATCTTTTCCTCCTTGGCACCACTTTGAAATCAACGACAAGTTCTTGCACCCCCTTCTAGAATGACTCAAAAGTAATGTTGTTTTCACAGGTAAATAACAAAACCATTGTGTTTCTTTAATCTTTATAACTATTCAATTTTTTTAATTCATTCAATTCAATTTTCTTTGTCTGAATGTAAAAGAAATGATATTGTGAAAAAGAAATACAGTAACAAAACCAACAAAAGGAAAAGGTGGCAAAACCCTAATGGTTTAAGACGTGCATGAAAGGATCTAATATTGCGGTAAATGCATCAATAAATATAATTAAGCACGGCCACCAAAACTGATACTTTAAAGACGAAGTAAAGAAAAAATAACTTCAAGTCCTATGCCTTGGTTGAAGCAAGCAAGTGTATAACAATTGTTAGCTAACACTCATATTGCATCTTTCAAGATGCGGCGAAAGCTTTGAAGAAATAATACGCTACACCAGTATGTAGGCAGACAGACAAATGTCAATTAGACGTTGAAATAACCAGAGGTGGGCACCCGCTACTTTTAAAGTAGCGCGCTACCCGCTACTTGGACCAAAATAGCGTGCTACCGCTACCAATTTACAAAAGTAGCGCGCTACCCGCTACCGCTACTCGGATCAAAGTACCGCGCGCTACCGCTACTTCTTCCGCTACTTTTGTCTAAAATGACACTAGGAAACACTCTTCAAGTCCCTAGTAAAGCAAAAATGACTTTGAAAACGAATTTTATCATTCATTTACACTGTCAATGTAACGTCGTTATAGAAAACACATTCTAAGGGAAATTTATTGTTACGCATCTTTCAAAAACACGAACATTTCAAAATGAGAGTCACTAAGTCCTGCCCGCTTTGGCTTTAAGCACATCTTTTCCAACAGAGAAAAGTCTCTCCACTGCAGCACTGGAAAGAATTGAGGTGTTATATTTAATAAACAGATTTTTAACTCGGTATTGGAAAAGCTCAAGGACTTGCTCCTGTCCGAAAAAAAAGCGTCCACAATTGCTGTTTCCTTCTGTACCGATGTTTCACGGGATGGCGCCAACACACCACAAAATTCATCCTCGGAGTCGTGACTGGTGTTGGTGTCACTCTTCTCAGTATCAACCTGTCTAGATGTCTCCCGCAACAGTCGAATTACATCTGTCTTGACTTTTTCTCGCAGTGCGTCAGTATCATCCGTGGAAGCGTAGTACAGAAATTGTAGCCACGACGTCTTGAAGGAGGGATGACGACATGATGCCATAACGCATTTTATGTCGTTGAAGCACTTGTTGAGTCGTTTCTTCACCCCTTCAAGGACTTCCACTCTCAACTCCTCACAGGTCAGATCACTGATCTCGGTCAACTTCTTCGCGCAAATTGTATGTTGCTGCACTAATTTTGTTTTTAATTCAACAAAATCAGTAGGAAATGAAGTAAATAAGAGTTGAGTTCAATTCATTGCATCTGCCATTCATTTGAAAATCGACATAAGAGACAGGCATGGGTGCGCCTCAACCGTCTCCGTACGGGCGTCGGGCTTTTCCGCTCAACCATGCACCAATGGGGAATGGCTTCTTCCTCCTCCTGTGAATGTGGTGCCGAGGAACAGACCGCAGACCACATCATCAATGACTGTACCATCTTCAAACCACCTAACGGAGTGGAAGGTCTGCGCGTCATGGATGATGAAACTAAAGACTGGCTGCTCTCTAGCAGCCTTCCAGTGTAGTCCGGGAACATCGTGAATCTGGGGTGGTAAAAGGATAGACCCTCGGCCCCAGAAGCTCAGACGACGACGACGACGACGACGACGACGACGAGTAGCCTACCTAATTTTAACAAATAATCGTTTCATTGTTGTTCCACAAATAAGGAAAACAAATAGCTGCAAACTAACTCTGGTTGATAAGTGCGGATAAAATTTTTGCGAAATAAAAAAGTGCCGACCTTGTTTTTAAAGGTTGAAAAGCACTGCGGTAAATCAATGGCCTCAACAAAATCCATTCTTGCTTCAAATATCTTGGAAATATTGACTGCAAACTCTAATCCGACTCAAAACAAAAACCACAATCTTAACTTTTTAACGTTAAAAACGGAACAAATAACTAGGCTACGGTTAGACTACTCAGTTTAGGAGGTAAAAATATTTACGCAAATCTTTTATTATGTTGAATTATGTCAAGCTTATAATAAAAACTGCCTCTTAAATACTTACTAAAAAAAAACAGAAGTGGTTGAATTGTTATGACCATCGTTAAAAATTTTCCGTAAAGATTTTGTGGTCTGCTTTTCCAAATACCTTAGCCAAGGGATCAAAAGGGCTGTGAAGTCGAAGGGATTTTGGCGTGTACAGAGTTGGAGCGGGCCAGTTACAAAGAAGCCAATCTCTTCGCCCAGCTTCAGGCACATTTTAAATGTCATGCCAATGACATTTAAAATTTAAAATGCCAATGACGAGACCACAAGATTTTGAGCAATGCCGAAGAAGTCTTCCGAGCGTCGCACAAAAGCCCTTATCACTCGGTTATGCAACTGGCAAATGATCCAGACCACCAACCAAACATTTCAAAGCCCTGCATGAAGCGCAATCATTTCCTTTTACACAGGTAATCGTATGCTTGTGGCTTGTCATCTCGAGGTCAGTTTCTCGTATCTTCGCATAACCTATCTAGCACACCTCATGTAATCTATTCCTTGTAGCTTGGTGCAATTCTCGACTTTTACTCTTTGTATGTGATATTGAGATTAATGATTAATTCAATGTTTAACTGTTGTATTATTTTTTTGATAAAACTGACTTTTATTATTCCTGAAGACACCGCAACGTAAGTTGTGAATACTTGTTAGTGTAGTTTCTTGTGTGTTGCTGCGTCGAACCTAATAATATTACTTGGCTTTGTAGGCTACTGCATATTTATAAGTCAAGATATGTTGATATTGTCAATATTTAACATCAATGCTGCATTAGTGGGTTAACTGGTATCCACCGCAAAGCTGGATTACCGGGTGCTGTTAATCCTGATCAGAACGTTGCATTTGTGGTAGTTTGGTAGAGTCGTCATTCTCCATCGCTGTAAATTGGTTTTTATCTTAAACGCGACCTTCAGGTTACTGTGCGGTGGACCATGACCAGTAGCTGCGTTAAAAACTGAGGGAAATGTTTGGTCTTCAATTAAATCGCTAGAAAAAATTTTGTTCTATAAACTGTGCCGCTTTGTTTTAATAAAAAAGTGCTCAATATTGTAAAAGTGATCTCTTAATTTTAGTCATTTACTTGTTGTTTTAATGTTTTGGTAAGTTTAGAAATTACTGAACCAAGTATAGAAAGTAGTTGTCTTTCTTCAAAAGGGATATGTTGCGTATTGTAAGTATTTTGAAACTATAATTTGAGCAATTTGGAAGTTTGTCATTTGTTTCAAAGCTCCCATTACCATTTAAAAATGGAATACACTGAGACCTTTGGAAGACTGTTTTTCAAAACAGCTGAGTAATTAATCACACAAAATCCTTATACGGGCTTTTTAAATACAACTATTTTTCTGTATCACTTTCAAGCTAATTTCAGCCGTTCAACCAACACAATCTTCGACAGATTTTGTTATAGCCCACATTAAAATTCAAAGAGCTGAAGCCCAAAATATTTATACACGTTTACTTTATTTAGCCAGCTGCGTTGTTAAAGAGGTTCAAGTAGTACGGTAAATAAAATAAAAAACATTACTTTATTTTTTCTAAAGGTCTCTACTATAGGTTTTCAATAAACTTTTAATGCAGGGTTTTCATTAAACCGTCTGTTTATTCTTTCAACAGTGCTCGTTAAAATAACTTATTTCTACACTCAACATTGCAAGCTTAGTAACCAATGGTCAGTTGGTCACCTAATTTAAAATAAAACTATGAACAAGTGCAACCTGTTACGTTGGTAAACTGACTGTGATTTGTTTAATATTGTTTGAATGTTCAGCAATTGTATTTACTTTTTGATTTTCATATACTGGCTTTTTTATCATTAACGTGGCAAATAAAATAACAGAAGGAAAAAATACAGTTGGTATTTTTTATTGAGAAACAGAGGGCCACAAACAGTGACGTGCGCATGGGGTCATTGGGCCATACCCTTCTCCATTAAAAACATATTACTTACAGCGTTGTTGTGATTTTGTAGTGCAAACATTTTATTATTTTAGAGTGGTCTAGGGTAGCAGAATCATATTTAATACTAACCATACCTCCCGCAGGAAGGCCCACGGCTGTTTAAAGGCCCACTTGTTTTAATTTGTAATATTTTGGGCTTTTCGATATAAAAAAATTATGTAAATATTACTGCAGAAGCTCGATATGCATTTTCTTGCTTCACGTAAAGCCGTATTTAGCGCTTCTAAACCCCCCGGTTTGGGGCCCACCATTGGGACTTTACTAGGACGCGGAACTCAGTTGTTTCGCCCAGCAAGCAGAGTTATCGGATGTTTTGTGTAGACTACTAGGCAGAAATGCAACATTCTAGTGCATGAACAAAAAGAGTGTTTTCAGGGTCAATTTGAGTCGTTGAGTTTGACATGTGGTCCGTTTTCTGTATCAAATCTCTTTTTGTCACTGCCGCGATCACACGTGAAAGTGAAAAAAAGCAGAAAAAAAACAAGCTCCAGTAAAAAAAACAGATTTGGTACAGAAAAATAGGACTTCATTTTCGGATTCCCCACTTTCGAAAATATCAAAACCCCTCCAATGTGTTAGTCATTATGACGTTTTGGTTGAAAAATTTGCAGTCGATCGATGTCTGCAACGTCATAATCAGACTTGCTATTAGCCTAATTACTAAGGTTTTCATTACAACGGTTTATTGCATGAAAATAAGTTTAAACACTATCCAATAATTAATTTACAATTCACCAAAGAATGATACAAATGTGATGATGACACCAGTAGGCTAATTAGCTTAGGCCTATATAGCCAAAATATCAAAAACCAAAACCATAATTACAGTAGGTCTATGGAATTGCAGGGCTCTTTAGAACCGAATTTTAGCACAAGACATTTTTTGAAGGAAGGCTATTTCTCGATTGAGCGATTGTTAAAGTACTTCAATATATTTTGGCAATACAGTTAGAATTAGATTACACAATATGCAAATTGACAATATTTCAAAACAATTTACACCGAACAGTAAAAGTTGTTTCTCAAACTCTTGTGAAACGTGCGCTGACAATGTCTCGACCGACCAATTTAAAATCATCTCTCGGAGCAGATCTGATTTTCAGACTAAGATCATGGAAGCCGAATCAAACGTAACAATCCATCTCCCAACCGGCAGTTATTCGCCTGTGGCTCGTCGTTCCTTTTGTGTGTGTTCTAATTGTTTGCCCAATGCCTGTAGTTTACATCTCATGTAATCTGTTTCCAGGCGTATAATTAACTCGTTATCATTCTTGTATCATTTGTTCAGTTTGTGCTTTTCAGTCCAGATTTTATCGTTACAGTTACACTGCAAAGTCAAATTTATCTTACAATTTTTATTTTATGTATATTGCAGATTTAATGCCTGATGAGAAAACACGTACGTGTCGAAAACGTATGAGTTATTATGTTATATATTTTGCTTTGTGTGTAATACATTATGTTAAACCCGCTAAGGTTAGCCTACTTTGTTTTTCTTGTCCACAGTAAAAGTTGTTGCTTAAAATCCTTGAAACTTTTGTACTGCACAAAGTACAACCATTGCCAAGCAGAGACCTGTGAGCTCAGAATGACCAATACAATTAGAAACCAGCCCCCTTAGCTCAGTGGTTACGCGCCTGGCTCAAGATCACGCGGCGCTGGTTCGACTCTTGGGGTGTGCGCTTGAGCAACTCACTTCAGGACTGCTCTCCATTCAGCGGTACCTAGTGAATGGAATAATTCCCGGCAACAGCACTTCAACAATCAGAAAACTTCACTCTGTCAAGCTCGGTAACCGGCCCTGTGTCAAGAGCCTCTACAAGTATGCGAAACTACCAGGAATAACCAATCAAGGCTTTGTCAGTCCGATGATAAAGATTCAAAACCAAACCAAAAACAAAAACAAGCAATTAGTCCCAAGGCCGTTGAAGGGATAATTTGGGCTGGGTACCTACCAATGAAATCCTCTGTCCCCAATTCAAGACATTTCTAAGACAAACGCACTATATTCAAAAATACGCGATAGCGTTTTCAAGTTTTCGTGCCCTGAAAGGCTGCTGGCCCTTAAAATGATCTCGGGCCCGGGTCCAAAAGTATTCCCTGTCAACGCTATTGATTAGACCCAACGATGCTTACTATTAAATTTGTATTACTATTAAATGTGGTAGATTTTTGTTTTTGTCAGTCAGCGAAAATTTGGGGTTCAACGAAAGCTTGCAGATTAGCGTAAGGGTTCGGTTGGTTAGTAAAGTTTAAGAACCACTAGCTTATACTGTCTACAGGATCTTCTTTCAATATTATCCACTTGTATCCAGCATTAGTTTGCAGAAAAACACGTCAAAACTCATGATTCTTTTCTGGACTATCAGTGAGCTTAGAAGGTGAGCTCATCAACAGATAACCAGTAAAGTTTTTCCTGATTGGATCCATTCTTCAAACTCATTGTTCACTTTCATCAATATCTCAGCCCATTATGCCCTTCGTGTGCTTTTTAGTGGAAAATAGGTTGTATGGGATCTTGCTTTTTCTGTGAAAATAAGCTTGGTGTTTGTGACTTCGATACAGACCGTTAAATTTTAAATATTATTTTTCATAAAAGAAAGTGAGATTACATATTCAGATATTCAGTGCATATGTACTGCTGTAAGTTGAAACAGCTAAAAACGGTTAGAAAAAAGAACGATCGTTGACTGACTCAATCAGAAATATCGAAGATAAACACAAGGCTAACAGAAAATAAAAGTGCAAGCAACATAGATTACACACTTCAAAGTTTCCAATAGAGTGTGAACAATGTGAACGTTTGCTCCAAAGGTGCACATGTGTCAATGGATATTGGATAGTCTAAGAAGGGCTTGCTTCCCAGGAAATTTTACTTTATTTTGGTCGTTTTTTTTCCTATGCTCAGCCTATAATCGTCACTTTTAGCCTGTAGTCGCCTACTGTTTAGCGAAGGTCTTCCTCTTTTCTTGCCAATCTAGTCAAACGCTTAGCCTAATACGTAAGCTTATCTTGTTTTTGTTGAAAATACACCCTTCTTGAGCATAATCATCAAATCCCAATGTTAGATTTCAAAGGAGTTGGGAGATAACAGTTTTGGTTTACCATTTTCAAGAAGTCGTCGTCGTCGCCGTCGTGTGAGCCTCTGGGGCCAAGGGTCTATCCTTTTACCACCCCAGATTCACGATGTTCCCGGACTACACTGGAAGAATCACTCAAAAAGTACCAAGATCTACACTCAAAAAGGGATAGAGCAAGAAAAGTTTGAAAACAAGGCTCCACAATCACGGAATAACACACTTCACCTCAAACCTTTGCTGACACCTGGATGGGTTAATATTTAGACATGCACAGAAGTAGTTTTCAAACAAACCAGGCTACTGAGAAATGCTTAGCTGACCACACATAAAGCTAGATTTTTATTTATTGTACGTAAAACCAACTAAAAGGGGAATTTGTCAAAGCAGAAAAGAAGGAAATGGAATAACAAAATTTATGCAAATACTAATTTATTCGATTTGTTGGAAAGATCAATAGAAAAACTCAGATTGTTGTAAGCCTAATTCTTCATTGACTTTTCGTATATCTTGTGATATGCATCTACAAAACAATTATCGTAGGCCTGCAATACAGAATTGGCATAGGGTAAAATATGATTAGGTTATAAATAAGTTATTTAATAGATTTGCTCACCGGTATATCTGGACTTTGCAAAAAAACAGGAAAAGTGCGAAATAAAAACAGCATACTAAAATACAAGATAAGACAAGTCTCAAATTGTCTCAATTCAACATGGAACTTTATTACGATACCTACGAAGATTTGGTTTAAAAGATTGTTGCACTAAATTAATATTTCTGGGCTACTCAAAAGTAAGCCCACTGCTAGTTGAAGGCTATTAGAAGTTGATGTGTCAGAGTAGCTTAAATTATTTGTAGTTCTTTGCACTTGACCTCTTGTGTCAACCTCACTTTAGTGATTTTTTCCACCGGTATGCGGTAAGCATAATAAAACTGATGGACTCCATTCACATGAAAATCGAAGAAATTCGTATTTTTTGCCGCAAATATTTCGATCTGAAAATAAATGTAGCTCTAATCATCTCTTGGTTATAAAAGTATTTTTACCTCAGACTATTTCAAAGATAGAAGTAAACCATTGGCCTTAGCCTACAATAAGCTCATTAAATCTTAGCAGAGATGTACGTATGCGCCGCAAATTCTACGCCGCATACATGCGGCGTAGACTTTTTGTTTGCGCTAACGCTTGCGGCCACATTTTTTTGGATAGTTTGCGCTTGAGGATGCGCCGTAAATTTTTCGCGGTTTTTTAGCGCATAGCGTCAACGCATACTTTTTAATATCTTAGTTGTTGTTTGCAATTTTTTTTTGTCAAACTGCGAAATGTTGACGTCTTGCAATTGCCCATTGTTCTAGTGTTGTGTCACAGTGTCATCTATTGTTCAGTCAGCTGGAGTTTGTTTGTATATCGCACTACTGCCTTTGACGCTAGAGTCCCACGTGGAGACTGAAGTCTTGCAGAAAAAAAGAAAGAATTAGTTAAAACAACTTAGGCCTACTGCGAAATTACTTAGTAAATTACGGGTCAGAACAGGAATGTAATGTAAGCAAGCAAGTAGGTAGGTTGGTAATGTCGCTCCATGTAAAATGTAAACAATGACTTGGCTTCGTAGTGTGAAGTTTTTTTAGTCAAGCAGTGTTGAAGGCGTTTGTAAGCAATTGTGAGCACTTTAATTTATATTAGTTAAGTCTTGCATTTTGGGGCAAATCAGAAACTTCTCAGGCAATGAGCAATGCAGCCTATGTATCTAAACAAACTCAAATATTTGGTCTCCGACCGTGATTGCTTGCATGATGTTGTACTCTGTATGTTATATTTAGTACATTACTTTGCCTTTGCCGGTTATTCTTGTTGTAGGCTATGTAGCGTAGTAATGTGTAGGCCTACATACAGTAGGCTATCAAGCTAAGGTAATTTTTACTTGACAATTTATACATTCTGATGCGTAAGTATGTAATTATATATGTTTTGTAACTTGATGAGCAGTTTAGCAAAACATGCATCCAGGGGCCAATTGTGAGAGGCTTTTGAGTAGCCTACTGCTAATAACACTAGTAATGCTAACTATCCCTGAATGCTAATAACAAAGAGTTGTGCAGTTCAGAATCTAAACTTGCTTGTGTCTGGCAGTTTTGTCTTCCATTAACCCACTTTTTAAAAATCTTATCAAAAAAAAGCATAGAGCTTACTGAGAGAATTATGGCATTAAAAGCAACATCAGTCTTATTCAAACGGAATCATTTTAAAAATAGTGTTTTTTATAATGGATTTTTAGGGAGCGACAGTTAGTATATTACTAGGAGCGACAGTTAGTATAGTACTAGAATTTTCTTGATAGGCATATGGTACAGTTTCTTACACTACACTATTGTATTCAGGGAATAAATTACGGTAATACTAATCTCCAAGTGAAATGGAGCATGATAATACAAATCCATGGCCCTACATGGAAAAGTATTTTAAGCTCTCTTCTTCGAAAGGCAAAAACTTATATTTTCAATGCCACATGTGCCTTCCGGCCAAAAAGATAATTTCTTGTAACGAGAAATCACGAAGTAGCTTGAAAAGTGTGTTGTTTCGAGTGGTTTATACCGTGTGAATGTTTGGCACCTAGCAAACAAAATGAGTTTGCGCTAGAGTATGCGCTAACGCTGACGCCGCCAACTTTTTTTACAAGTTGCGTTGACGCATGCGGCGTATAGTTGTTTGAACGTTTGCGTTTGCGCTGACGGCGTCAATATTTTTTGTATGCGCGTACATCACTGAATTTTAGCCTACAGGTCATCTGAAACAGTACTCGGAGAAGTGAAAAGAGCTCAAGATTTTTATTTTTAAATCACTGTCTAGTGTTTCGACTTGCAGAACATGTGGATCTCATAGACCCTGATATTAAGACATATTGCACTGGTTGTAACAATTGAGAGATGTTGCCTGAATTGCTGCCTTATAAGCAAGAAGAAGAACATTTTTATCTTAGCCATGTTTTAATTCAAAATATGAGAATAAATTTCTACTAAGCGGTAAATTTTTTTCAATTTTTGATAAAATTTATAGAAAAAACATTATATCAGCATATAGATACCGTACTTACTTGATTGTAAGCCGCATGTGATAGTGTTAAAAATTTAATGTAAGCCGCCCTTGAATGTAAGCCGCAAATACTGTTTACACGCAAAGCTGAAACTGTTTACTGTTAAGTACCATGAATAAAACTGACAACTCCTTATTTTCTTTCGAATGCACGTCATAAATGCATGTGACAATTTAAAATGCACGTCACAACTTCACAATTGTCAGCATCAGACAATGCCGTACGGCAAAATATCTATGGCAAAGTCGACAAGGAAAAAGGCAAAAACAAAAAAGAAAAATGTAAGCCGCCTTTGATTGTAAGCCGCCCTTGAATTTAAGACGCAAACATGACGGAAAAAAAAACTTTATAAGCCGCGGCTTACAATCAAGTAAATACGGTACTGATTTTTGATCCTGTGTGCCAACGTATAGCTGATAACATAACTTCGCCAATGTCATCAATCGTCATAAGAGCGTCGCAAGTTCAGCAAATTCTTCTAAGTGCGTTGCTTTGGAACGTATAAAACATTTGATTCCATAAGGAGACGCGATATATGCTACTAACATTTCAGATAAAAAAAATTTAAGGGTCCATGTCAGCAGCTTGGAAGGCACCAAAAAGGGTCCGCCGAGACAAAGCACTTGAGAACCACTGCTTTGCAAATCTTTTTCGAGGCTTCACTGAAAATTGTTTTGATTTTTTAAATACATGTTTAAAAAAAGCTTTAAAGAAAATCTGGCAACATTTTTTCACAACACACGCTTCCCACACTGCTGTCAAAATCAAGATAACGTTATCGTTAGAATTGCAGAGAGCGTTCATGTAATAAATGTTTGTAGATCTACTGTACAAAAAATATTGTAAAGAGATTTGCGAAGTATTGCATCGAAGATCAAGATACTTTGTTCAATTTGAATAGTGCGGGCACTAGAATAACGAGGTTAGCCATGCAACATATACGAAAAGCATCGTTGTATGCAACACGTTAATTGCACTTCCGCAGTATTGAGGGGAGTGTGATTTTTGGTGCTCTTATTCCATCAAACCAGACTCTATTCCAATCCAACTCCGAAAAATTTCATAACTATAAATTTCGAATCCGCTCCACTCAGGGGCTCTATCCTCTTTTAGAATTCGGGGGGGTGATTTTTGGACAGTGGGCTAAAATCGTCATAGTCATTTCAACTTCTGGGGGGCTGCGCCCCCCAGACCCCCCATTGCAGCATCAGCTTCTTTCTGATCGAAGCATAGGGTTTCCAAGTCGTTTCACAAAGTATGTTTCGGAAAGGGCATTTTTGGGTAAGTAAACTGGTAGTCACTTAACAAGAAATATTTCTGGCACTGCAAATGAAAACTCGAACCAATCATAAACTACGTGTTCCGTGACGTGAAAAGGGGCGAAAAGAAGATGATACAAAGCAAATTAAGTGCTGGATTTTCTATCAGCTGTTTTTTTGTTTGTTTATTTGTTTTTCATATTTTTACCCTGCATTGCGAGAAAGCGGAGTTGAACGCTATGCATCGGTGTACGCCTTCTGACGTACACCTGACCCACGCTGCAGCCGACGGCAATGTCTGTTTCCGGTTGTCTACTCTACTTATGACTTAAATTTGGTACTACCTATTACTCGAAATCGATCACTGAGTAGAGGCAATTATACTCATAGTAAAGTTTCTTCCCCAGAGAAACAACAGCAAGTGCGGGGGGGTGGAGTCGAACATTCAGGCTCTCGACTGCGAGCCCAACGCGCTAACCACTCGGCCACTGCTGCCGACTAAGTTGGCAGCTGGTTGGCTGTTTAGGGGTTAGGGTTAGAAAGTAGTCATTTCATTGACGTGGGTTCGATTCTCACAACTGCTATTGCTTTTTTTTCTTCTGTAATTACCAAATAAAGTTCAAAACAAAGATTAACTCTCTGGCTAAGTGCGAGAAAGGTCACAATTGGACAGTAGCCTCTTATAACATGTTCTGATTGGTTGGCGGTGTCATTCTAGTCATTTGCAGTGGCAGAATATTTTCTTGTTAAAGTGGCTGCCAAGCAAACTAAGAACACAGTGTAAACGCCTGGCTCGTAGTTCAGGGTTGCCAAACCAAAAAATCATATTGAAATGAAATATATATTCATATTAATAAAAAATTCAAAATGTGCTAACAGCGAAAATATATTTTTCAAAATTTGATCAATAAAATATCACAAAACCTTTTCAAAGCCAAATGAGTGGGGGGGGTGATTTTGCATTGATCACCCCCCCACTCCAATTAGTGGGGGGGTGATCACCCCCCTCACCCCCCCTTGGATAGAGCCCATGGCTCCACTCCAAAACGAATTTCTGAGTTAACTTGATTAGCCAATGCGTATAACAAGCATGCTCAGGGGTGCAAAGTTTTTTTGTCAACTTCAGTAGCATGTATATGTTTTTAGTGGCGCATAATTATGAACATTGCAGCTGGGCCGAAAATCGTAGAGACAGCTTTATTTTATTTTTTTTATTTTTTATTGTACAAACATAATTATATGGATTTATTTGATTTAACTAAAATCCAAAGTTGCTGAACCAAACTCCGAATCAACTCCATTCCAAAACGTTTGTGAAAAATAAAACTGTGAATCCTGTAAAACTGTGAATTCACTCCGTTTTCTGAAAATCGAGAAACTCCAGCTCCCCTCCACTCCGACTCCACTCTATGCTTCCCAGACAGCAAATCAACATTTTTTTACATTGATTCAACGTTTGCAGACGTCTGCAGACGTTGAATCAATAAAAAAACGGTTGATTTGCTGTCTAGGTTAACTCTACTTTCAGGTAGGCCTACGTTCTTATTTTTTCTGATTTTCATTCGAGTCTAAAGTTACTGTAATAACATTCCAAGCTGCTAGGCTAGCCAGATAAAACTTCGGTTTGTTTCACAGGGTTGTATCATTGTATGTAAGAATGCAAAAACCTGTAACCATCAACATATTTTGTTCATTAGGTCACTCGATCTCACTTGAATTTCTTTATGCAAAACCTTACAGTAACCTTGCCTATCGTAACTAGGGATGTTCAAAACAAACTTTTTTGGTCAAAACAAAACAAATAATTTCGTCTTGAAATGAAATAGCCAATTACGTTTTTTTTCGAATTTTTGCCCAATTTACCCAATTTTACCTAATTTGAATTTTTACCCAATTTCAAATCCAAATTTTTTCAATATTTTTTATTTCGAAAAGCTCTCGTTGCAACACTCAAATTTCCATCAAATTACTTATGAAATAGACAAAAATCTTACCACAAATGGACCATCTAGAGCAAATGGAAATCCACCCACAAGTTCCTTTTCTTCCCTGCCCCAAACTCCATCAAAGGTATTACGAACAACAGCAGGTTTGCCTTTGTTCCAATGGATATGAAGCCCAGGTTTCCTGAATCGGACAGATGTATGGAAAGCAATCTGGTCAGACGCAGTCAGAAAATCAATCCCAAATCTGCGCAAAATATATTAATTTAAAACAAAAAATAATAATGCCTAATAATAAAAGAGTAATAATAGTACCATTATGGTTTAGAAATTTGATAATCATGTTGAACAGATTGCCAACTACTTATCTTACGCAAAAAGATTACAGACCTAATCTTACGTCTCCCCCTAAATGTAAGTTAAGTTTTCTACTATGTATCAGACTGATCGTATCAGTAAAGTAAACAATAATTAAACTTTCCCCAATTCAAATATTGGTGACGTATCATGGTTTAAACAATGTAACGACAAAGACTCCCTGTTTTTCTGGTTTCAGCACATACTTCATGTTGGGGAGATGTGGGACCCATGGATACACAGGGACCAATGTATCATGGTAATATTGAGCCTCCAGAAGGCTAACATGTGAAGAAAAATTTTAAACATTTTTTTCGTAGTTCTTTAAAATATAAATCTGCAGCTTCGAGCTACCATGAGCAAAATTCTCCTCGCTACTATTTTGTATACCGGTACAGATGTTACAATTCTTGTAACAACAGCTATAAAAGAGGTGTTTCATAATTTTGTAATTGATACATTATTTTGATCTCGAGTATAAACGTTTTACAATTAGTCAAAGTTAACAAACCATCCTCATCAAGTTTTCACAAACAGTAAGAAATTACAGTAAAGCCACTCACAGGAATCCGGCGGCAGATCCTGTGATCCTTACTCTACGATCTTCGTCTTTTTTGAAGGAAATATCGTACAATTGATTTACTTTCTAAAGGAACGGCAACATAATTAAGTTAGAGGCGTGGGTTCAAATCCTATGGTAATCTAACTAAATTTTTAAGACATAGTTTATGCTCAATAACATACCTTGTGCACTAAGTAGGCTACATGTGAAACCGAATTTTACTGTTGTCGAAAACATGGCTACCTGGATGTGCGGCTTGATTGGTCACATTTTCCAGATTTTGATCACTGCTACTGTCTGACGGACATTTTTTAAGATTCTAGTACTTTTTTCGGACTCGTAATGACATACTGTTGCCAACTGCAAAAGGCTTTTGTTGCCTTGGCAAAGCAATCACAAATGAGAAAAAATGGCCTAAGTAAAAAAAAAACGGTAAATCAGAGCGTTAGCAATCGGCTAACAATAGGACTAAAATTTTCTGAATGAAATTGTCTTTGTTTGAAAAAGTCTGGTGATGTTAACATCCAATTTGTCACCTGAAGAAGACATTAATATATCTCTTTTAGAAAATTTCATTCAGACAGTTAGCCTACCAAAAGTTAGCGAAACCTAGAAAACTCTGCAAAATGTAACAAATCAGGCCATATCTTTAGATAGCCATGCCAAAAGTTTGAAAAATCTTCATTCTACTATTCCTCTCTTCACCATTCCGATACTAAATTAAGCGAAGTATTTTGATCAGAATATTTTTTTTTAATTTTTGTAAAGGGCACATGATTAAGTGTTCTAAACTTTCCTACAAAAAAAGCTGATTTATGTAAATGTCTGTCTATTAAAAACATAAATATAATCTGCGTATTCATAAACAAGGCTACATAGTTTTGATTAGTTTATAAACAGTGGCTTACCGGCGAAGATATCACTCTTCCAGTCTGAAAAAAGAATTATTGTTAGTTTAAAATATTCGGTAGCCAACCTATGGTTGCAAAAATCAATAAACATTCAAATCTACTTTGGTTTGGTTTGGTTGGTTTTTGAATCTTTCTCCTCGCACTGACAAAGCCTTGATTGGTTATTCCTGGTAGTTTCGCATACTTGTAGAGGCTCTTGATGCAGGGCCGGTTACCGAAATTGACAGAGTGAAGTTTTCCGATTGTTGAAGTGTTGTTGCTGGGAAATTATTCCATTCACTAGGTGCCGATGACGTGCATCGCATAACTAATGAAACGAGTTTTTTCTAACCCAGGGGTGTGCAACCTTTTATACTGCTGGGCCAAATAGACGTAGGTCTATTCTGGTTAAACCGTTGGCCAAACTTGCGTCTTTCATCGACTATCCTTACCACCAAGCAAAAATCAATTTAGTTTGTTTCAAATCAACAGAAAAATTTTTTAAAACCTGTTGTTTTTGACAGAAATGCGTTAGCCAAGCAAAGGTCTCATGCTGAGACGATTTTGTGATCTGAGAGCAGAAATTCATAACATTTTTTAATCATTAAAGGGCAGCCAGTTCATGAAATGAAAAACAAAGGCTGGTTGTGTCATCTAGTTTTCTTGATTGATACAGCTAAACACTTGAATGACCTCAAAACAAAGCTGCAGCAAAATGACCAATAGCTTACCGTATGTAAATGATAGGCTATAAAGGCTACATAGGCTAATAGCGTTTCAAAGCAAGTTAATAAAGTTCACAATTGAAAATGCAAACTTGAAAAGATCACATAGCCTACAAAAAGGGAATCTCAGTCACTTTTAAACCGTGAGAGACACTGGGCTGTTTCCAAAGAAAAAGAAGGGATGCGCACACTAACTTCAAAATCTGTTTGAATAAGTTTTTAAACCTCTTCAAAGACTTCAAATCTCACAAAAGAATTTCAAAGGCAAAGTAGCCTACATGAAAATAAATCCTGGCGCTTTTTACCGCAATCATCTCGATCAAGACAAGTTTTCACATTTGAGAAAATTTGTGGCTTTAAAAATGCTATTGTTTGACGTGCGTGAGGCAATTTTTTTCCAAACTATAGGATTCATAAAATCTTTTGATCCACCAGTAGGCCTACTGACTAATGAACATCTGAAAAATACACTTCGGATTGCCGGCACCTCCTCATCATTCAAATCACTGATAGAAGTGGCCGACTCTTTATTTGCTGTAATTTCAATTAAAGTGAATCTGGATAGAGTAGTTGGGAAAGTAAATAAGCTTTAAGGTTCACATTGAATGTTTTTTTAATAAGTAGAGTTAAGATTATTCAAAACCAGAATTGCTCCAGAAATAGAAAAAAGCTTGACAAATTTACTGCAGTATTGTTTCATTTCTGAATACTCTTGGCACGAGCCAGTAACCAAAGCCTGCTTCAAATCACATACTTTCACTGCGCGGGCCGCTGGTTGTGAGTCACATCTTTTGCTTCGCGGCGCAGATATGGTTGCACATCCCTGGTCTGACCAAAGGTTTCTGCAAAAATAGCACTTAACCGTATCTGTTACAGCTTCCTTTTGGCGGCAAGAGTTACTGGCCGAGACCATCAAGTCTACGTCTCTCTTGTTGCTAATTACTCCGTCGGCTTACATCAAATAACAACGGGAAAAAGTACGCCGTTGGTCAAAAGCCTTATCTATCACTTCAAGCAATTTATTTTGCAAAATATATTCGTGATTGTGTATTTTAGGTAGAAAAGGTGATAAAGACTCGGTTTTTGACCTATTTTCGCCATTTCTTGGTCAAATTTCTCAGTTCACATTTTATTTTGAAAGACTTCTTGCATTGAACACAGAATTTCATCAACTTTGTTTTTCAGTTTTGTGCAAACAGTATTCCATGCACTTTTTGCACTACAAAGCAATTTGTGCGAATAACAAATTACTTTCCTAATTATTGTCTGCCAGCAAAGAATGACTCATATCGCGTCAGAGACCGACTCAGTACCGAGACAGCAAAATCGACGTTGAATCAATGTAAAAATGACGGATTTTGCTGCCTGAGTACAGAATGGAATTTTAGCGCCGTCGCGTTATGAGTGACAAACACAAAATGATACCGCATGCTAATAGTAAACTGTCAATCAAGCTATTTAACACTCTCAATGCCATCGTTTGGAGCAATTTGGAGAAATTTTCCTCCTGCTTTTGTTGCCATGGTAATTAAAAAATACGTTGCCATAAAATCGGAACGCTCTTTGAAGATTTGGTGCAAATCGGCGTTGCGACTGATCGGTGAAGCAGCATATTGCATTTACAAAAGCGCGTCGCGCCAGTCAGCAAATCAGTTCATTTTTACATAGAATCAACCCATTCAGACATGAAATCAATGTAAAGAAAAACGATAGGTCAACTGGGTGATTCAATGTATTCAGACGTTGAAATAATGTAGCAATGAACTGTTAGGCTAACTGGGTTCTTGGAACAAATGGAAGGGCTTCTGTAAATGTTTCTCAGCTTCAACGTATCCTAGTCTGCAAAAGTTCCCTTTTATACACGATTTCAACGTTTAGCGACGTTGAAACGATATAAAAACGGCAATTTCTGCTGGTGGGGATAACTAGGCTACCAGTACGGTGACTAGGCTACCAGTGCGGTAACTAGGCTATGCTACCTGCCGAGCCTAAACAACCTCTAGCCTACATCTAACTAAAACTTAAATTATTTATGATCTTATTGAAATTAAGAAAAAACTTACACAGCAGCACTATCCAGAATCATTACCTGAATACAGCGCAGTTGTGTAGCCTATAAAAAAACAGTCTAAGCTGTCTGGACCTGAAATTGCAGTTTGCCATGGAAACGACAGAGAACTCTGCAGCTCCTTTGGCGGATAATTTGTACTTTCACTTTTTAAAGGGGATCAATGAGTATAAAATCGTTTTTGGGGTTAAAAAAATAAAAAAAACTCTCAAACCCCAAGACTGGCAACACAGCAAGCCCTTTTGGGGCATTGTGACATCATGGGGCGTCACAATGCCACGTGATTTCGCGTAGGTGGCACAAAAAGTGTTAATATCAGCAAATTTCTTGCATTTCATAACTGGCTGTGACAAAAGGTTTATTGTGAACTTCACAAGTATCCGATACCAACATAATCGGGATTAAAAGTTGGGGCAAGAAGAAAAAAAAGCAAAAGTCAAGAAATCTCAGGTTTCTGGCGTCACTGCTTCTATGTGACATTGCTGAATTAGCAGAGGGCGAGACCAATGGGTCTACGCCAGTAACAGGTAGGGTTAAAACAAATAGTATCCGGAATGCACCGAAAGGCAACTAAAAAGCATTTAGTCCACATGATCTCCTCATCCAAGACATCCACCTTTAGTGTTCCCATTTGCAAAACGGAGGATAGTCAGTCGCCGATGATATGTCTGTAAGATCTGCTTCACGATACTACCTTCGTATGAGGCTGAAAGTTACTCCAAATTAATGCGCAATTGAATCGAAAATCCCTACATCAATGCTAAGGTAGTTGTTAGGCTACGCACCTGGGGTACTTTTTCGCTTTCCCCGCTTCCTGCTGATGTTCCGGCGGATGAAGGCTCAGAGTTGACAGGTTTGGTTTTACATGCAAGGATTGCCAGGTCCAAAATAATTCTGTAGCCAAACTCCAACTGAAAAATAGCCAAACACAGTAAAAAACTAGCCAAATTTTTAAACGTGTAGCACTACAAGGATTTTTAAGCTTTTCAATTGATTAATTCAACTATTTAAACCGAAAAGACACCTCTCATAAGTATACTAAAATGTCAATTTGCAATATTTATATATGTCAAGGGTGAGAAAACTTTTCAACTCAAGGATCAAAAATATTTCTCAAAATTTGACAGGCTGGCAGTGGAAAAAGAATGTTTTGCTGGCTAGCTAAACACTACCGAAATTTTTTTTCACTTTTAGAAAGAAATAACTAAACCGCAGATCATTCCGGCAGAAGATATTACACCTCTGTGTCATTGAGG
Organism: Aplidium turbinatum; assembly: GCF_918807975.1. Lineage (NCBI taxonomy): Eukaryota > Metazoa > Chordata > Ascidiacea > Aplousobranchia > Polyclinidae > Aplidium > Aplidium turbinatum. The sequence goes on from NC_137472.1 coordinate 59,429,320, forward strand.
CAAGAAGTTATCATGACCGATCATGATAGCATAGCCTACAGATCGCATCATTTGGGATAAAGTTATTTGAACCACATCATCAAGTCGTGGACTGCAATGATGACCCCATATGAACTTCAGAAATATAGTTACCTTCAGCCAAACAACTGTTTTACACAGTCGTGGTTGTATTTACTTTGACATAATCTATATGTAATCACTAATCAGCATTTGAAATTAGCATATTTTTATTGCGGCAAAGTTGTTGTCAACATAAAATTATGATTGTGAAATGGCGTCTGTAATAATTGTCGAAGTAAAAATTTTGAGCACCTTTATTTGCCGTAATTTAAACTTCATATTCAAATTTAATGATTTTGTGTCAAATGTAAACTTTATGCGCTTGTTTATGCTAAACCCACGAAATAAAATAACTACTTACTGAAAAATAGTATTCACTGCACAGCAAGTAAAAAGAGCTGTTTCAAGCAATCAGTTTTTTTACGTGTATGATCGTTCTTATTACGTAACATTTCATAATGGTTGCAGTAGACCTCAAACCTCACCAGCGCATAAAACGATGATGCAAGGTTGGCTAGATAATGATAGTGGCAATAGATGTCGGTAATGTTGGAAACTGATCACACAAAAACAATACTAACAGAATAAAAGCACGAAAAAAAACTGAAATGCTCGACAAGATGAAAGCGATGTATATCCACCAGCAACGGCAATAGTAAGTCTTAATAGTTCAACAGTAACTTGCACAGTGGCGTAGCGTCTAAATGGCACGTGCCTCCTCCCCCCCCCAATCATTTCAAAGTCGCAGCAAAAAAGTAAAACTATTTTTGTTTGGAAAAAATTCATAATGTTGGTTTGAAAAATTTCTGAATTATAAAGTATCAGGTGTGTGGGAGGTAGGAGATGGTTAATAATCAAATAAACAGTGAGGCATTGCTTTCAGTCCTCAGTATGAAGAAGGACCGTAGCCTAATGATTGTGATGAATTAATTCGAAAAGTCACTCAACTTCCAGCTGTTTGAAACTTCACAGTCGCCTTGCAATAACTTCCCTAACTAAAACTTTAATATTGTCTGCACTTGCGAAAATGTTATGCAATCTACTGAAGAGCATTCTGTGGGCTCAAGTTGTCAACTTCCTAGTGGTGAGCTCTGGAAATTGATTCTTGCAATCAAATGAATGACAACAAATCGAGACAGCAATTTTAGCTCACAGAGCTCCATTCAACCCCATCCTGTACAGAGTGATTGGAACTTCGGAGCTTTCGGTCTTTGATAATATCCACTTCCTCTCATCAATGATCCAACCGAGCTGTTGTATCCCACTGTCACCAAGCGCTTCAAAAGGTGTCCAGTGACAATGTTTGATGTCCTTTAAAAGGATTCATTTAGCAGTAACTGAATTCAAATTTGGCAAGTTTTACTTCATATCTACCCGATGTAGTGCTGAATTTTTTTTAAGATATTGAAGAATTTTGTTTGAATTGCTTAGTCTGTTTTCAATCGTATATTCCCGGATAGAGCTCTATGTTGCATATATGCAATAAAATTTTTGGAGAGTACATGACTTTGTATGTATTGTTTCTGAATTATGCAGTTCAATCCTATCAAGTTTTTACTTACGATCATACGATAAGCCTTTACATGACTTTGGGAGAGTAAAATGAATGTTTGTGAAGAAAATGAACCAAAATATACTTTCGATTAACTCTTTATAGCTCAATGCTTCAAATTGACAACAAGTTGCACAGATAAATGTCTGTGTTGATTGATTGAATTGATTTGCTTTTGGGCGCTACTGGGTGATCAATGTTACAGACAATATGTGTAGGTATTCTTGCACTACTGCAGTAGCTTACCACCATGATACAAAAATTAGATTTATCCAAGGTCAAGACTCTGACTCCAATCACACACACAGCTTACACACACACCTCCGGTTCCGGAGCCACTATCACCTCCGTTCCGGAGTTGAAAAAAAGGCTGGAGTTTGGTTGGAACCGGAGGTTGTTCACTAACCATTTGGCTTGTAGTAGATGGCGCAGTTGCAGATGATGTGATCTGTGGTTTGTTCTTCTTCGCCACAGTCTCAGATTGCGGATGGCCATTCTCCATTTGTGCATGTTGGAACGAAATAATCCAACGGCAGAGCTCTGTCTTGGTCTTATTCTAAAGTTTAGAATATACAACAGTATGTATTTAAAAGCTAGCCTTTACGGTACTGTCTCTATTGTCTACATAATAGGCCTATCTATCACAACTGGCGCTTTGGTTTTCAAAATGCTCTGGATGCTGCCATATATTGTTCATGTTGCTTTTATTGTTTAATTAATTATTCACGCGTCCATATAGGAAGAATCATTCCAGAGCGATGTATAGTAGGTGAGCTGTAATTGAACAAGTGCTCTGACGCCTAAAGCTAGTGCCTGAAGCCGACGTGTTGATTCACCGTTCACTGTTGGTGAAATTGTATTTCTGTTCGCAGTTTTAGTTTGTGCAAGTTGGAGTGAAGGGTGTTGATTTGGCTGGTCTGCTGTTAACTTGAGTTGTGTTATAGAATGATTATTTATTTTGCAGATTCGAGTTTTAAGTTTAATAAAGCCAAATAACGGTTACAACAATTTATTAAACTTATAATTTAAACATGGACAAGGTCTTGAAACCTGAACGTTTGGAAACTGAGCCAAGTGCTCCGTCAGCAGTCGACGAATTCAAACATTGACTTGAGACGTTCAATCACTATTTAGAAGCTTTGGCTGCAGCAAATTTGAACCCAGACAATTTGAAAGTTTTAATCAACATGGTGTCCTCGAAGGTTTATAAAAGTATAGCAAGTGCTAGAGACTATGAATCGGCCATGACTATCCTGAAGGGTCTCTATGTAAAGCCTAAGAGGTTCCAAGCAATCTCAAAAAGTTATCTTTTTATGATTTCAAAAAACATAGCAAAGCATCAGCTTTGCAAAGTTATGATACTTGATAAGTGGGTCTTCATTTGGCCTAAGCTCTTACATTCAACAATGTCTATTGTCATGGTGTCCAGTGTCCACTGATTTTCATGATTACTATTTGTTGGAAAATCTCGCACACAATTTTATGAAGCTGACAATTAATTGTAAGCTACTAGTCGAAGTATTAGTCTTGTTTGTGTTTTCTTTTTTGATTGTAACTAATTTGGTTAAATTGTTGATTAGTTTCATAACTCAAATTATTCTTTCCAGGGTGGCAACTGACTAGTTGACCGTATGGTCGTTTCGTTGTCTCCCTATCAATAACAAAACCTCAACATTGTATGTATTATTGTTTTATGTCACTTTTGTGTTTTGTTTTTTGATAAATAAACGATTGATTGATTGATTGATTAAGAATATCGTAGCTGCACGTCATCGCTTGCACACATGTCGACAGCAACCTAGTGAAACAATAGACAATTTCGTTTTGCGCCTGGAACATTTTAGTAAAGAATGTGAATGTAACGCTGTGACCGCCGAGGAGCATCGTCGCGGACTATTGAGAGATGCGTTCATTGCCGGTCTGTCTTCGAGCGGGATACGCCGACGATTGTTAGAAAACAGAAGTCTGGATTTTCAAGATGCATATGTGCTAGCTCGTGCTCAAGAGCTCGCAATTGCAAACGCTGAGGCCTATCAAACATCAACCAGTTCCATGGCGACCAGCAGTGCATGTGCGTGGGAGTGGCCAAACGGACAGGAACGACTTTCCAGTCAGCAAGAACCGCAGTGCGCCGAACCAGAGCTTCTTCAGGCAGCTTATGCTAAGCAACTGTGTTATTTCTGCGGAGAAGCTCGCCACCCCAGAAGGGAATGCCCAGCAAGAGATTCAGTTTGTCACTACTGTTCCAAAATCGGACATTTTTCGAGAGTCTGTCAACAACGTTCTGTTCGTTCTAAATCTAAACAATCACAGCGCACCAAATTGAACACTATCCGAAGCTCAGTACTAGCTACAGCTAATCTTTCAGCAACGCAAAACAATAACAACGTTTTTTGTGATGTTTTAATTGACGGTTTTACTGCAAAATCATTGATGGACACGGAGTCATCAGATTGCTACGTTACCAAAAGATTTGTCGATCAACATTCCTTAAAGATTCATCAAACATTGGGCGAAGTAATTTTAGCCGAAACATCTGTTCGTTTGCCAATCTTAGGGCAATGCTTTGCTACCTTGATCGTAAACAAAATTGAATATTCGAATGTTTCCTTCAACATTTTAGACAATTTGGCCACGGATGCAATAATCGGAGAGAAAATCTTTAAAGAACACGAAAGCGTTGTATTTAAATTCAATGGACATCGTCCTGTGCTGACTCTTAACGCCTTACCAAAAATGAATTCGCTTCACCGTAAGGGAACGTTCAAATATTACGTAACGCCTTCGAGGGGGAGGGGGGTTTATGCAAAGCGTTACGTTAGCGTCACATCGGGGGGGAGGGGTTCAAGCAAAAAGTTACGTAACGCTTTCGAGTACGGAATGGTAGTTTTTTGTGCTGATTTCGTAGTGAAAAAACGTTAAATGGGGGAGGGGGGGTTGAAAAAAACGTTGCGTTGGCGTTACATGGGGGAAGGGGGGGTCAAAAATTCGGAAAAAAAGCGTTACGTAATATTTGAACGTTCCCTAAGCCCTTCGACCATTTAACACAAGATTGCCATCCAATTGCTGATAAGACCAGACAATACTCCAAACAAGACAGAGATTATATTCATGAAGAAACACAATGCTTGCTACAAGACGGCATGATTGAACCAAGCAATTCTCCGTGGAGGGCTCAGGTTTTGGTTGTGAAAAACGAGCAATCAGGGAAAAGGCGCATGGTCATGGATTACAGCAGAACTATTAACCGTTTCACTCAGCTTGATGCATATCCATTACCACTAATCGAAGACATTGTCACCGAACTTTCTAAAAATAAAGTATTTACCACTGTCGACCTAAAGTCCGCTTACCACCAGATCGAACTTGATCCGAAGGATAAAGAATACACCGCTTTCCAGGCGGGCTCTGGCTTGTATCAATGGCGACGGTTGCCGTTCGGTTCAACCAATGCCGTTTCCGAATTTCAACGAGTCATTAACTGGTTAATCAAAAACAACAATTTAAAGGGCTGCTTTCCTTACCTGATGACATTACGATTGCTGGGAAGAACCAAGCTGATCACGATCGGAACTTGGAAGAATTTTTTAAAGCCGCATCAAAAGCCAACTTAACTATAAACGAGAAGAAGACACAGCACTCTCAATCAAAGGTTTCTTTATTAGGATATCAAATCGAACATCAGTCAATCAAACCAGATCCAGACAGAGTGCAACCACTTCTCGATTTACCAGTACCCAAAACGCACAAAGAGCTCCAGCGCCTGGTTGGACTATTTGCTTATTATGCACGCTGGATTCCTAACTATTCAGACAGAATACATCCGCTTATCAAAGCTTCATTGCCTCTGCCAGAAAGCGCCAATCAAGCCATTCAAGAAATCAAGTCAGTGCTGGCTACAGCTTCGTTGCATCCTATCGACAACTCCCTACCCTTGACCGTGGAAACTGACGCTTCCAATTTTGCTATTGCTGCGACTCTTAATCAAGATGGACGCCCAGTTGCCTTTCACTCAAGAACCTTGTCGACGGGTGAACAGCGTCATTCTGCTGTGAAGAAGGAAGCATATGCTATCATGGAGGCTTTGCTCAAACGGAGACACCTATTAATCGGACGTCACTTCACATTAATCACAGACCAAAAGAGCGTATCGTATATGTTCGACGTCAAACACGCAAGTAAAATAAAAAACGAAAAGATAACTAGATGGCGAATTGAACTCTCTCAGTTTAGTTACACGGTCTTACACAGACCAGGGAAGGAAAATGTAGGTCCCGATGCACTTACACGTGCATTCTGTGGTGCAATTAGTAAAAACAATTTGCGTGAGCTTCATGTTGCTCTGTGTCATCCTGGCATTACTAGAATGACTCACTTCGTGCGAAACAAGAATCTTCCTTACTCCGTAGCAGAAATACGAGACATGGTTTCCAAGTGCTCCGTATGTGCTGAAGTCAAACCACGCTTTGTCAGATCGGACCAATCTCAATTAATAAAGGCTACCCAAGTATTCGAAAGACTCAACTTGGATTTTAAAGGACCTCTTCCCAACGCAACGAAAAATAAATATATTTTGACCATCGTCGATGAATATTCCCGATTTCCATTTGCTTTCCCATGTGCCGACATGACGCCAACAACAGTAATCAAGTGTTTAACGGAACTGTTTGCTACTTTTAGAATGTGTTCATATATTCACTCGGATCGCTGGTCTTCCTTTCAATCTCAAAAATTAAAATCTTGGCTGCACTCTCATGGGGTAGCTGCCAGTCGAACGACCAGCTACAATCCTAGAGGAAATGGACAGTGTGAAAGATACAATGGAATTATATGGAAGGCGGTCCAATGTGCGTTAAAATCTCGTCAGTTGCCACCTTCCCATTGGGAAGACGTTTTGACCGATGCCCTGCATTCAATCCGTTCATTATTATGCACGTCAATCAACTGCACACCTCATCAACGATTCTTCCAGCATGCTCGACGCTCGGTCAACGGAACTACTATTCCGTCGTGGCTTAAACCAGGTCCAATTTACGTCAAAAGACACGTGCGTAATAAGAATGATCCTTTAGTGGACGAAGCGGAACTGCTTGAAGCAAACCCAGGTTATGCTCACGTTCGTTTAAGTAATGGAAATGAAACCACCGTGTCTATTAGAGATCTCTCACCATGTAACAGGTCTGCCGACGATGCTGCTGTAAATCCGGCGTGTAATTCTGAAAACGAATCTTTCGCCGAACCTGATGCTACTACTCCAGAATTCTTGTCCATCGTACCTCGAGAAAGTAACACTTCCGAGCTGTCGTCTTCAGAAACGATGCAGCCTGATGATGGACCAAGCGAAACTAATGAGAATAGCGTTGTCACTCCAAAGCTGCGCCGCTCTGAACGGAGACGCAAACCTGTCGATTACTACGGTGCTGTGCCTTACGTTTGATACAATTTGTGTTCAACTTCATGCTATGGCACATGTAAACATTAGCAGTGTTGTACGTTGACGGCGTCAACTTTTTGTTGACGCTGAGGCTGGCGCCGTCAATTTATTTTTCAGTTGACGGAAGTGATAGCGCCGTCAACTATTTTGCCGATTTTAAGCGTCAAGCGCTATGCGTCATTTTTTATTTTCATGGAAAAAAATGAAAAATCTCGTTTCACAATTAGAGTTTCACCTATGGTTTCACAATGTATTCTGGCCAGCGCGACTCATCCGAATTACCGGCTTTTGCGTTGGTTGGAATGGCTCTCTGGAATAAACGCGGAAGAAGTTCGCCAAATGGTGATCAGTCTAAGGCTATTTTTATTTTGACCTAAAAAAAAAATTTTTTGACTTTATTTTTATCAAATTTTGACTTTATTTTGACCTAACAAAATTGCTTATTTGTAAAGGTCACATTTCTTCCTTGAATTGATACCAGTTACTCAAACATAATATTTTGTCGATTTCAGACCCAAACGTAATATTTTGTCGAAAAGTCAAGGTTTTTATGGATTATAAAAAGTGCGTCGTGTTTTTCGGCGATAGGAAAATCTCCACAAATCTGTCTAACTTTTGCTGAAGACGATTTAGCTTGGCTATTCCTAAAATCCAAACTGTTGATTTTCGAAAAGACTACGTTTGTGAAGATGGAGCTTTTTATAAAAAATATTTATATACGTAACAATGAATAAACAATGGGCAATTTGCGATAAAAGGTACTGCTGATCCGTCAGCATTGTGACATATTTCCTGCTTTTATGGGTTAATATGGTTTAATTGTGTCGCTGTTCCTGATTTACAATGCTTCCACGAGGATTTTGACAAAGATTACTTTCAAGAAACACAAAAAGTTTGTCAAAAGCCATAATTTGACAAATTTTGACTTTATTGAAAATTTTGACTTTATTGTCAATTTTGACTTTATTTTGACCTATAAACTTCTTAGAAACAGTCCCCTAGGTGCTAAAAATAACTTTATTCTTGGATTCGTGAATAGACGAGGTCCTTAAAATTTTTTGACTTTATTGACTTTTGCGGGCCCTAGTGATCACCCATGTATTGAGAACGAGAGATCAGAGACAGAAAGCGAAAAATCCATGATCGACTTCGCGGAACGTTGAAGATACTTTATTTCAAGAGCTTTATGCCTCTGAAAAGAGCGATGTTGGTGCAGTGAACCTGGTTAAAAGATTTATACATGCTAAACTATCACAGCACGTTAGGAATAGTGATACCTTTCCGAGTAAACGTTTTCAATTTATTTTTGAAATACAACACACCAATACCAACCAGCGCTGCTGTGGAACGCATGTTTTCACTTGGAAAGGACAATAGCCTAGGCTATGCGTCCCAAACGCAGCAAATTGTCAGACAAAAGTTTTGAAATGCTTGCTTTTTCTGTAAGGAAATAACTAATAGGCTAAGCAGCTAATTACAATACAGTCTCAAAACATAATATCTGCTCTTTATTTTTAGCTATTGTTAGCCTAAACTTGGTTGAAATATTTCCGTTTTATGAGACGCTGGCAAAAAATAGCGCTAGAAATTAGCGCTGACGCTGACGCCGTCAATTTCTTTAAGAGCTTACGCAGTACTTTACGCCGTAAAGTTTTTAGGCAATTCGCGCTGACGCTGACGCCGTCAATTTATTTCAATGACGCGTACAACACTGAACATTAGATGTTGTAATAACGGTGTACCTTCAATTGCAATTTTAAGTTCCAATTGTTCTCTTTGTTTTTTTCAACTCTTGGTGTTGTTCAATTTTTATATGGGGGAGAATGAGCTGTAATTGAACAAGTGCTCTGATGCCTAAAGCTAGTGCCTGAAGCCGACGTGTTGATTCACCGTTCACTGTTGGTGAAATTGTATTTCTGTTCGCAGTTTCAGTTTGTGCAAGTTGGAGTGAAGGGTGTTGATTTAGCTGGTCTGCTGTTAGCTTGAGTTGTGTTATAGAATGATTATTTATTTTGCAGATTCGAGTTTTAAGTTTAGTAAAGCCAAATAACGGTTACAACAGTAGGCATTCAAACAGTGGCGTAGCCAGGGAGGGCGGGGGGCGGCACTTTCAGACTACGATTTTTGATTTTGATTATAATCTGATAAAAAAACTCATTTCATTTTCACATGCTTTTTCTTGCAGGGGCAGCAAAATCTGAATCCGCCCCGGGCGGCACATTCCCTAGCATTCCCTAGCTACGCCACTGCATTGAAATGATTGAACTGAAGTGAAACTATCGAATCAGGATCATGGAAAAGATAGATCTGAACAAATCTGATATCTTGATGTGTGGCTTACACTAAAGTTGAGCATGGATTAGAATTGGAGTGGAGCCGAACGTTTGCCAGATGATTGCACAATTTTTAGAAAATAAAGTGGATTAGGAATTTCATTTTTCACAAAGGAATCGGAGTTTGGTTTAGCGACTTTGCATTTCAGTTAAATCAAATAATTCACGTAGGCTGCTGTACAGTTCTGTTTGGAGAAGACAAAAAAATGTCTCCACGATTTTTAACCTATAGCGGTGATGATGAAAAGTGTGCTCGAAGAAAAAAAAATGTTTGTGCTATTAAAGATTTTAACCTAATTATAATCTTTCATTTCTGCTTCAAAATAATATTCACGACATAAAATGCTGTATCACAGTAGGTAATTAGCCTACATCATCATAACATAACATAACATGATGCCCTTCCGTGCCATTGTTCTTTGTATACCGGACACTTGTATCATCACTCGATGATGAGCTGATAGATGAGCATCATTGGTAGCCTATATCTTATCTTAAAACTTTAAAAAATGGCCTTTCAGCAACAGAATTGTCCTTTTTTCATTATCCTCCCCCCCCCCAGTCAAAAACATTTTCGGCACCCCTACCTATGCTAGAAGAAAACGGTAGCTCAAATGGAATTTTTTTTTTTTTTTTTTTACAGGTGGCCTTATCGTTCTTCTAGCTTACTTTTCAAAAAAATTTGCTGAGTTTTCTTATTGAAGCAACAATCTGTTAGTTGAACCACAGGCATACGAAGCCGACTAACGTGATCAAGTTTAACATATCTTCAAGTTTATTACATGTAGAAACACAAAACTACGCAACAAATTCATTATGGAACGTTTTCGACATCACAAGATGTCCTCTTCAGGAATAATATTCATACAACTTAACTACATCTGAATAAAATACACTGGTTAAACTAAATGGGCGAAACACGTGTCTATCGCTGAGTTCCTGCTACACTCGACTGCCGAGAAACAAACTTGACGATGTTAAACTTGATCATGTTACTCGGCTTCGTATGCCTATAGTTCAACAAGACCAACTCTCTACCGAAGCTCAATCTGTTAGTTATTGAAGCAACAATCAATCAGAGCGGATAATAATGCAATGTCGGGTTTTGCTATAACTTTAAAGGTTTATTAACTAACTTAATATCAGAATAAGCCTACTCACCCAATGACTTCCAGACGCCAAGCGACTTGTTTGGGAGGAAATCAATGCGAACATGTCAGGGTAAACCATCAAGAGCAAACTCGCAAGACAAAAAAGCACGCTCGCTCGCTGCATGCTCAATGCCATACAAACTCAGAGTGAACCTCGTGTTTTTCTAATGAAATATTGTGCCAAATTCTGCAAAATAAAACAAAAATATTTTTGTCAGTAATATCGTTGGAAATAAAAATTAATTTTTGTACCATCTTCTGATTAGACACGCTTTGTAAATTTACAGCAATATTTACAAAACACCAGAGGTGTACGAATCCAAAATTTCTAGGATCTTGATCCCGCTTTTTGCTTTTTAAGATTCGGATCCGACAATTTCTAAATATCTCAAATCCAAATCCGAAACAGAACGGTATTAATTTATGTTTAAAATACTATTATAATAGTATTTCACCATTATGACAGATTTGTAGGCTACTTTTTGCAAAAATAGTTTGCAAGTAGATTCATGAAATTTAGTGGTCTACTAAACCTAGTTAGTAGGTGTATTGTGCTTAGCCTACTACATCATGCATTACTGTTTGCTCACATCTTATAGCCCCTTTGGTTCTTATATAACAAGCATCCTGACTTGCCATATGGACGCTATAATTCTTTTTTTTAATACATAATTATTGCATAGGGGAAAGTCAAGCAAAATGAGGTGGTAGGGCAAAATAAGGTTCTCATTAAAACAAAACTACCTGCGCTCGATAGCGAAAATTTTAGGAGATGGTAAGTTCTGTTACTAAAGGCTGTTCCTCATTCCACCTTGCAGCAGTGGAAGCAATTTTTATAAAATCCTTCGATCCCGTCTTATGCCGCCAAAAGGAATTCGTTATGTCTTAAAGCTTTTTTGTTAATTTGATTGCCAATGTTTAGCCACTTACATTTCGTTTTTCTTCTACATGTAGGCCACTATAAAACTTCACTACATTTAAGTTTATTTTATTCTGCCTTAAACCAGTTTAATGGCCGAGTGGTTTGCCTTCGGCTCTAGCGCTGGTAGGACTCAGTTCGATTCCAGGTCAGGTCAAACCGAAGACTTTAAAAAATATATCGATTGCGTTCTTTCTTGCATAGCGCAGTGAGAATAAGTCGAGTAATAATGTCATGACAACGTAAACCTGATATAAAATTAACATGAGCACTGGCGCTAAAAGACCTCAGCTGTTGTAGAGCAACAATAAATAAAACCATAACATTATTACTATTCTGACGTTATCTCAGACGAAAACCACTAAGTAATCATATAATCAACTAAAACCTTTATATCAGCATTTCAAATACTACTAATTTTTTGTACCACTCCTAACCAAATCACAACCATATAGCAAAACAGATTATACAGATAACAGAAATTTTAACAGATTTTATTTTACACTATAATTTAAAGACCTTGGTGCATTAATTTCTGCTGTAGCCAAAGTAGCCTACTGTACGTAAACCCGCAGTAGTCTAATTAAGTCAGCTGCATTGTTCCAAAGGTTCAAGTCGTAAATCTAAAAACCTTTCAAACTTGTTTGTCCTAGGTAAGTAATAAACTTTTAATGGAGTATAACTCTGTTAAATTGTCTGTTTGTTCTTTGAACAACGCTCGTTAAAATAATTTTTTTCCATACTTACCAACGTAGTAGGCAAGCTATAACAATCATAACCTGTAAATCATTAACGTTTTCCAGTATCACTCATTCTCCTTCTGGTTTTTGAAGAGATGAAACAATGGTCAATTACGCATGTTTTTTTAAATATTAAACACCCAACAAAGAGTGAAAGTCTAATGGTTCAAATTTTGCAGAGATCGTCGACGGACATGTTTTTGTTTGGTGGCTTGGACCACGATTTTTGAATCTGTAAGTTCACTGGTAACGAGCTTGTCACTGAACTACAGCGAGAGTGTAGATGAAGATAAACCTTCGAAACCATTTTAATTTGGAATATGTAGGCTGCGTAGCCGAGTGGTGAGGACGTCTGCGCGACGTTCGAAAGGGCGTGGGTTCGACACCGCTCCAGAGCACGCGGCTGTGTCTAGGCAAAGACTAGCAAGCTAAAATAAGGGGATCAGCTGACTCGACGACTATAATTACTTCGCTGCTTCCTGTCGTCTGTTGTATCGCATCTGTGATGGCAGTGTTATGTATGTTATCGCAATGGGCGCAAATAAAAGCATGATTATTATTGTTATATATTGAGTGCTTTATGGATGTCCAAAAACCAATGAATGAATCAAATCTTCTCAATGCGCGCATATGTTGTAAATGACCACTTTGCAACGTAATCATTAATTGTAACAACGAAGTTATGGGGACATAAATTGTCACCATAAACACGCAATAAGACAACACTGTAGGCAAAAATTCCCAGATCAGGTAAAACAACAAAATGTTTGAAAGAAATCGGTCTCAAAATGATGATGAAAGAGAAATTGTCTGTTCAACCGTTTATACACCCAGAAAATAAATAAGTCTTATTTTACATTGTTTGTCGTAAAGCAGTATTTTTTTGTTTGTCGTAAACATCTAGGCTTACATCCGGTGGTTGAAAACTTATATTAAGTGGACGGGAAGGCAAGGAAGCCAATCTTCGTGTCCACCTTCAAGCATGCCTTTAAGTGTCCTGCCAAGGACACAACCGCATGCTCTTGAGCGGTGTCGAACCGGCGCCCTTTCGATTGCCGTTCCAGGGCTCTCACCACTCGGCTATGCAGCCGACAATTTACATTGATGCAACGTCTGTAGACTTTGAATCAGTAAAAAGTAGAACTGTTTTTTCTGGCTGCAATACAAACAACAAACGCATGCGCAATGCGCCATGGTATTCATCTGCTCGTACAACTTTTCTAGTCAGCAGCCCAATGTGAAACTTACCATAATAATAATGTTATGGTTTTATTTATTGTCGCTCTACAATAACTAAAGCCTTTTAGCGATAGGGTTCATTTTTATTTTATATCAAGTTCACAATGTCGTCACATTATTACCCGACTTATTCTTACTGCGTTATGCAAGAAAGAACACAATCGATACCGTTTTTAAAGTAATCGGTTTGACCCGATCTGGAATCGATCTCAGATCTACCAGCACCAGAATCGAAGGCGACAACAACTCGGCCACTGAGCTGGTTTGCCTAATATGTATTCGCTTTTGTTGCTGTCACTTTCATGACTTGGCTGAAAACCAGCTCGTTCTTTTCTGTTCCACAAGTGGCTTCTACTATCTTGACACACTCCCTCTAGTGCAGTGGTTCTCAACTGGGGGTCCGCGGACCTCTTGGGGTCCGCGAAGCGACTTCAGGGGGTCCGTGAAAGCTTGCGAGTTTGCAGCATGATTGATAAATTACGAAATGTAAAAATTGGTTGGTTGTGCTTTATTTGTGTATTAGGCTACCGTGATTTTCAAACTGTACTTCCCAAAGAACCGGTGCGATGTCCTTTGAAAGTTCAAAGGTTTGGTTTCTAACTAAAAAAATATGATATAAATGAATTAATTTTTTAATAAGGCTATGTTCAACTTAATTTTTTTGAGACAGTAGTCTATTGGTCAATGCTTAACTTAGAAATACAAACGTTGGTCAGCAGTCTATCACCACTCACAGTTTTGGGATGACAAAGATTATAACGAATTAATATTGATTAGAAACGAAAAAAGGAAGAAATTGTTTGTAACGGTCGCAAAATTCTATTGGTTTTTGATAAAATTTATAGAAAAACATCAAATCAACATAATTATAGATCATATAGCCTACTGATTTTTGATGTGCCAACATAAAGCTCATAACATAATTTCTCTAATGTCATCAATAGTCATAAGTGTGTCGCGAGTTCACCAAATTCTTTTAACCTCACAGTGTAGATTCAAACGATCTGTTATGGTAGCCACTTTAACAAGTCGAAATTCTGCCACTGAAATTGACTAGAATGAAACCGCCAACCAATCATAAGCTACGGTTTAAGTGACGTAAAAAATAGCGAAAAGAAGATCATAGAAAGCAAATTAAGTGATGGATTTTTTGTCAGCTGGTTGGCTTAGGGGTTAGGGTTAGGGCTAGAAAGTAGTCATTTCATTGACGCGTGTTCGATTCTCACCACTGCTATTGCTCTTTTTCTTCTATAATTACCAAATAAAGTTCAAAACAAGCATTAACTCTCTGGATGAGTGCTAGAAGGGTCACAATTGGACGGTAGCCTCTTATAACACGTTCTGATTGGTTGGCGGTTGCATTGTAGTCAATTTCAGTGGCAGAATTTCGACTTGTTAAAGTGGCTACCATCTGTTATAGCCTGATGCTGCGGGTTCTTTTTGGCAATATCAAATTACACTAGCTTTCGGGACACAGTTCCCTAGTCATGTGCTATGACGAATGGTGTTGAAGTCAGTGAGTGGTTTTCTAAAATGGCTCTTTGAACAAAAACAAAGAGTCATTTTAAAAAACCACTCACTGACTTCAACACAAATAAGGAATAGAATTTGTATATATTTAAAATGGCTTCAAAAAAATAATTCACTTGTCAAGATTCATAATTCATAATTCACCTTCAACAACAATTCACCTAAAGTCTTTAACAATAATTCACCTTTTATATCAAATATGACGACTATTCACATAAAATCTCAACAGACTGTTTCATCTTCATTTGCATCACCAGAATGTTTTAATTGAAATAGATTTTTTTAAGTCCTTTAATACTTTGCTTATTGCGGTAAGCGATGTGAAGTTTCCAAAATTTGCACTCACATGACGTCATAATGAAGACTCCCACTGAAGCTACTACCTATAATTACATTGTCCTTAGTGCAGTAATCTTTGTAGAAAGAAAGTACATTTGTCATAGTCATGATATGTTAGCCAGTGGTTTGCAAAACTCTTTGATTTAATTAAAATTTACCGCAAGAAAAATCTAGAAAAGTTTCTTCTCTGTTTACGCCGGAGGCTTACTGAAACCGCATAGCCTACTGTTTTCATCGCAGTCACACTCACAAGTAAATACAACCAGCTCAGTAGCCTTCGATTCCAGGTCGGGTCAAACCGAAGACTTTAAAAACGGTACCGATTGTGTTCTATCCTGCATAGCGCAGTGAGAATGAGTCGGGTAATAATGTGATAACATCGTAAACCTGATACAAATTAAAAATGAACCCTGTCGCTAAAAGACCTTAGCTGTTGTAGAGCGACAATAAATAAAACCGTAACATTATTATTATTACAAGTAAATACGCATTGTTGGCAACCATGCTATCTCGGTGAAAAGCAGCAAGTGCTATCAGATGCTTAAAATACATGCAGATCAGCTCCAAGATAAGCTCAGTGTCTCTACAGAACAATTATTCAAAAATAGAAAAAGTGAGAAATATTGGCAGATTGCACAGTGAAAACAGAAAGCGCTATCATAAGATGCTTAAAAAAAAACAGATCAGCTCAGTGTTACTGCAAAACTATTCAAAAATGGAGAAAGTAGAAAGTGAAAACTGTGGGCAGATGGACCATGTTTAAAATAAGGCTTTGGCTATATTTACACCAAATAGTGCAATAATAGCCTCAATAGTGTTGCCAGATAAGGAATTCTGCCCTAATTTAAGAAAATTTTAAAGCTGTTGAAAACAAAAACTTGTATTTTGGAAAACTTTTTTAGTTCTGGGTGAAGTTCAAAACCCTAATCTTATTCCTAACTCTAACCCTTAACCTAATTCTTCCTAACTTTAATCCTAACTCTGGCAACACCTGATTGCAACCATGGCATTAAGTGTGGAAAAATAACTACTTCCTTTAAAATATGTAACAACTTCTACAGTTTGAAAATGCTTTTTTTTTTGCTTGTGCAAAATTTTCTCGCGGACTTTGCTCAATCACAATACATGACCCGAACTGATGGTATAGGGTTTAGATAAGGACATGACCATCGATTTAACAAAGACATTAGCAGTCAGGAAAAAAAAGTACAGTACCGCATGGTTATTTTTTTGCTGCTGACTCTTCTCTTTCTAAAATGTTAGTTCCTCATTTTATTTTCTCAATTTCGCAAACTTACAGCTTATGCTTTTGTTTTTCTTTCTTAAATCGATGGTCATGCCCTAACCTTTGCCGCGATATAGCGCATGCCGCACCCGAAGTTGGCTGGTTAGTTTTGAATCTTTATCCTCGGACTGACAAAGGCATTCATAGGTTATTCCTAGCAATTTCACATACTTTTAGAGGTTTTGACGCAGGGCCGGTTACCGAGATTGACAGAGTGAAGTTTCCTATTGTTGAAGTGTTATTGCCGGGAATTATCCATCCATTAGGTGCCGCTGCATGGAGAGCAGTCCTGAAACACATTGCTCAAGTGCACACTCCTAGAGTCGAACCAGCGCCGCGTGATTTTGAGTTGAGTGCGGACGGATAGCGGATTTTAAGGGGTAGGAATTTTACTAATCAAAAGCTTAGAAAAATGCATTGTTCCGAATTAGAAACATTGCTCATTTAACTATAGTATATTAAATTACCAATCATTGGCGGGTAAGTGATAGGATTTGGGCCACATAGCCTTTTATTGGAAGGTAACTGTAAGAGAACAAAGAGTAAGGTTAGATTGCAAGTGGGCTGCGGAGGTCATTTCAAAAAAAAACATAAATGGTTCTCATTATACTAAACCTTTGGCATTAACGAGAGTAGGGTGGCCAGTTCCTTTCTTTCTGTCGTCTTTCATTCAGCAATTTTTCCCACCCAGTCTATTATATCCTGGGTAGAGGTGAGCGGTGTTTTCAACAACCAGCTTTAGCCGAGAGTCAAACCAAGATTAACGGAACCACTATACGTCCATGAATTTAAACATTTTTTATCTTTGAAATTTAACTGTTGCATCTGATGTTCTTTATTGTGAAATTTAGTTCGAAGATGCTATGACAATGCAAATCGTACCTTAAATCCACCGCTGCAGCTGTAGGCTTATTTATTTAAAGGTTACATTCAGGCAACAACCCTTCTTAGTTTTGCGTGTAAGTTGATATATTTGTGTTAACAAGGACACATCTGGCCAACAAATGGTAAGAAAAAAACATTAACTGTTACATAATTACAACATAGTACATAATAGCCTACTACCACAAAGACAGGCATAGGTGCGCTTCAACCGTCTCCGTATGGGCGTCGGGCTTTTCCGCTCAACCATGCACCAATAGGGAATGGCTTCTTCCTCCTCCTGTGAATGTGGTGCACACGACGACGACGACGAACATAGTTACACAGCAAACATCACTTTTTTCCATTCATTAAACAAGCTAATGATGTCACAAGAAACAAAAATGTGTCCGCTGTCACCTGCCAGTAGCCCACTGCAACTGTCGGCCTGAAAACTGCACCGCACTGGAAAAAGGCAAAATACTGTAGTTGCATAAGCTTTCTAGCTGGGTAAATAGTTAAGGAGCACAGCAGTTTCAAGCGACGTTGTCAGTCTGCACTGGCACATTTCAAACAAGCTGAATTGGACTGAGTAAGAGAAGGGCATAATAAAAAAATTCAAATTTGAACCGTTTCGGAAAAAGGTTATTCAGTTTTTATTTACGTTATTCAAATTTTCATTTTGGAAAAGGTTTATTCAACCAACAAAGAAGTTAGCAGCGGAAGATGTTGTAAATTTGTAACATGAGCCATAAAATGTCGGATGGGATTTTGTTCCAAATATTTGCTCTAGGCTACTCACCTAAAGCACACAAACTCCCCCCAAGTGGCTGTGAAGTCCCTCTATACTGAGCTATCATACTAGTGCATGAGATCTCGGCTGGGTTGATGAAAGTTTGAGTTTTTGGATTTTTACCATTTGAGGTTTACTGAATTTGTGAAATTAGCCTGGTGGTTCACTGATTCAAACATACTCTACTTGTGAGAAAACGTTTGGGGTTACGACAGTGATAGAATTCAAACCCACGGCTCCGACTTGACATAATCGTGCTGTCATTCTTTTTCAGAGTAAAGGTTCTAGTCACGCCATTTCTTTTACGGAAGGCCGGAATTCTGGGGTGAGAATAATAGGAATTTCATCCTCGTCAAGGCAAGTCACTATTTTTACATGATTTATTGTGGTTGTCTTTTTTTTGTTAGCGGTGGGATAGCGCAGTGGAAAAAGCGCTCGCTTTCTAATCATGCAATTCTGGTTCGACTCCCCGCTCAAGCTGGTTGTTGAAAAACATGTATTAAATTGGGTAGGCACGGTTGCTGAAAGAAAGGCTGCCGAGAGAAAGAAACTGGCCACCCTTCTCTTCTTAGTGCAGAAGGCTTAGTACAATGAGAACTTATCTTCTCATTCCCCAAAGCTCAGTATCTGAGTATGGAATCTTACCCTCATTGAGTAACTTAGTACAATGAGAACCTCATTTTCTCATCTTTCAATGCTTGGGTCAATTGTGAGACTCACTACCTTTACCTTTTTTATTTATTGTGATAATGTTGAGGCTGTTTTGGTTCGTATAGAGAAGAAAAAAAATTGCGGTTCAATTAAATATTGAAGGCTCAACAAACAGTAAAATAATGAGTTTAGTCGTTCAACATTTTCAGAAACAGTTGGCCTCTGTCTGCAGTAAGTAATACATTATAGGTATTTTTATTCAAAATGTAGTTATGTGATTTTCGTTAAGCGTGGAGCTACATATTCATGAACCTTTTTTCTGTCTGCAAGCTTTCTATCATTGTTTTACACCAAAAGGGTGACACGAGTGTATCAACATGTTAACAACAATGTTTATGTAGAATTTCTTAAACTTATAAAAGTAATACAATTTGGGTAGAGAGATTATAAAAGTAACTCTGCAATAACTTGAGTTTATAGCTGAGCAAAGAAATACGAGTTCTGGCAAGACATTACACATGTTTGCCTGTGTTTCTTTTTTGATTCTTGTTGAATGCAGCAGCAATCAATCAATACATCCATCTCGGGACCAGACGATTTTAAATGCAGTAAACGGATGGTCGTTCCAACCGTGGATGCAATAAACGGATGGTCGTTCCAACCATTGATGCCATAAACTGATGGTCGTTCCAACCGTGGATGCAATAAACGGATGGTCGTTCCAATCGTGGATGCAATAAACGGATGGTCGTTCCAACCGTGGATGCCATAAACGGATGGTTGTTCCAACAGTGGATGCAATAAACGGATGGTCGTTCCAACCGTGGATGCAATAAACGGATGATTGTTCCAACCGTGGATGCAATAAACGGATGGTCGTTCCAACCGTGAATGCCATAAACGGATGGTTGTTCCAACCGTGGATGCAGTAAACGGATGGTCGTTCTAACCGTGGATGCAATAAACGGATGGTCGTTCAAACCGTGGATGCAATAAGCGGACGTTCGTACTTATCGTGGCTGTGTTAAGGTGATTCGACATTCTCCAGATAGTTATCGCTAAAGTTTTGCATTTGAAATTCTTACCCAGACAGCAAAATCCAGCTCTTTTTACGTTGATTCAGCGTCTGCAGACGTTGAATCAGTGTGGAAATAACAGCTGTCTAGGGCCTTTACAGTGATATTTCTGGATTTTTACGTTTGCAATGACAAAAAGCTTATCACACTTGTAAAAGTCAGCTCTCCCACTTGCTTTGTCATAGAAATAAGCTAAGAATTTTGCAGCTTATTTGAGCAGACGTTTTAATCAATGCAGAAATAATAGGTTTTGCTGTCTTAGGATAAACCCATTTGCTTTCTTTGCTTGATGGTTTGAAAAACGACTGAAAATTCGCAGGCTTGGCCCTCACCAAATTATACGTTTATTCTATTTTGGCCAATTATAAAGTCTTTTATAGGTACTGTAGAATGCTCCAAGACACGACATTAAGATTTACTTTCTTGTCTTCCACTCAGTTTACTTGAAATCTTCAAGCAATACGCACCTGCACAGACAATATAGCCTAACTGAATCTAACTAAAATATGATGCTTTTTTGCAGATTTTCCATTAATTTTTTTACTAAAGCTGACCAGATTGCATTCCACATTGGAGTGCGACCAGACGAAAGTTCTGTCGTTCGTAATACCCGGGATACGGTATGGGGCAGGGAAGAAAGGGGACTTGATGGATTTCCATTCGCTAAAAAGGGCCCATTCTTGGTAAAGCTTTATTTATAAAAATATTTTGATGAAAATCTAATTCTTATCTGCTACAAAAAAACAAACAACAAGAAAGGTCATGCATGACCGACGACGGTGCTTTATAAAAAATATTGTTAATTGTATCAGACTTGTCGAATTTAGCTGTTATTCTGACGATCCTTCTGTATGCGTGTGAGGCCTCGACTTTTTATAGGAAACACGAAAGGCAGGTGAACCAATTCCACCTTTCCTGCCTCCGAAAATAAGATTCGATTGCAGAACAAAGTCCCAGACACCAAAGTTCTCAGTAAAGCAAACATGCCTAGCACGTTTACCATCATAAAAAAGGAACAAATTAGATGGGCAGGCTACGCCCACCGGATGTCGAACCATCGTATTCCTAAACAACTGCTCTACGGAGAACTGACTAACGGAAAACGCCATGTGGGTTTCGCTATCGACGTAGATTCGTGGGAAGACTTAGCCGTAGAACGACCAACATGGCCGTAGTCTTATTTATAAAGGCGCAGATTCAGCTGAGAAACATCGTACGCTATCTGCTGTCAAAAAACGAGAATACCGCAAGGCCCAAGCCTTAAACAAGAACCCTAGCCAACCATCCTTCCCGTGTCCATCCTGCAGCAGAAGCTAAAACGTACAGATAGGCCTCATCGGAGTTATCTCCGCACTCATGTACGCTGAGTGACCATAGCCTACACTAAAGCTTGATTCAGTCTCATTGGCCATCTTCGGAAACGAAGGGCGAACATTAATCAAGTAGCCTATCACTTAGTAAGTGGCCTTGTGTCCTTTTGTGTTAAAAGTGATTTTTTGTTTGATTTACCTTCAGACGTTTTGAAAGATGAAAATAAAGTAAGATTTTAAATGTTTGGTCATGGACTTCTAAATAGTAGAATCTGGACCGGAAACGCAGTGGACAACAGTAGGCCAAACAGTTGGCCAACAGTGGGCCAACAGGGTTAGTTACTTGGCTGTTGGCCCACTGTTGGCCAACTGTTGTGATCCACGGTTGTTCCACTGTTGCCACTCTCTTGTCATGAAAAAGTACTAGATTTGACTGAAAAAAACACTAGATTAAAAAAAAAACACTAGTATCATAATTACACAATCATTGACATGCACAATGTACAAAAATGACAGCCAATGGCGTTAGTGAGTGTTAAAAGTCCTTAAAATTCCAAAATATAACTGAATTTTCTTGAAAGCCCTGAAGTCATAGCTGTAGGAGAGTAAAACATTTTGGGGGGGCGAACAAAATTTTCCCAAATTTAGCCTTTGCAAATATACTGTCAAAAACGCAATATTGCTCACAATCATCTCTGAGGTAGTGTAGTCTAATAACTCCACACTCCTCAAATGTAAGCCGACGAAATGCAAGCCTACCACAAGGTACCGTAGGCTACGCTACCTACTTTAGTCTACTTTGAACACTTTTCACAGTCATTTGTGTGTATTTTTTAAAGTATTTATCCTAAATATCTCAAATTTGGTCATCATTGGGTGTAGCTAGACAAAAAACTCGAGTCCACTTTGAAAAGCATTACAAACACATTGATGCAGCCAAACAAAAATAGGTGGGGCTACTTTAAACACTGTCCAAACTTATGCACACCAACATAACGGTAAATCGCTAAAAAAACACTAGATAGCAGAAAAAAACACTAGAACACTAGATGCAACTCAAAAACACTAATCACTAGATCTAGTGGAAAAACACTAGGAGTGGCACCACTGGGTTGTTCTTCAGCATCAGATTCAAAAGATTTCTGTAACCTAAAAATGTTGAAGTCTATGTTTATTTTCAGATCGATATCTTTGCCCGATACGACTCCTTCGATGTTGCGGTAAATGAAGTCCACCAGTTCTACTACTCGCACCGCATACCGCTTGAAAATATTACTCGGCTTCAGCTTACAGATGGTGCACAATATAAAAAAGTAGAAATCTATTAAATCCTTTGCTGCTCAGCGTATACTCATAAAGGTTCGAATTAGCAAACTGTGATAATGTGATATCACAATGCAAATGATTAAATTATATAAGCGTCTTTAAAGTTTTTGATTTACAATATGATCTTACGATCTTATGTAAAAGGTTGGCAAATCTGTTGTAACAAATGCAGACCTTCATAGAATGCTAGATTTTATTAAACTTTTATACTGCATTTCCTACTGCATTTCCATTTTAGAATCAAATTAAGCAACGCGGTTAAAAATGTTGACACAAAATATATGCTGTAACTACGATGAAAACTTGTTGGTTAACCGTAAAATAAACTATTTTTTGCATTACCTCATAGTAACAAGACCAATAGCCTATCACACGGTCGTTGGACCACTCGGCATGCGACAACTTAGCAAGTGCTTCAACTCAGCATTTACATTTCAACTACTGCCCAAGTCAGCAAATGAAATTTTCACCTAGCATCGGACTAGCTGGTCATCGCTTGTTAAACTGAATTTTGCTGACTTGTGACAAGCCAAGTTTCGGCTTGCTCTGTTGTTACTTGCTATAAGTTTCATCATTTGCCAACTTCAGTCACTTTCTGAAATGTGGCTAGCTCAGTTGTCACTTGCTCAACCACCATTTGCTCAGTTCACAACTGCTAACTTCTAGGAGACTCTATCACACAAGATTAGGGTATTAGCAATATTTTCATATTGTGGAATAGGTTGATTTTTTTTTCATAATTTTCTGTAGATAAAACTGGTTGTATTGGCTTTATGCTCTATCCCAGTGTTTCTCAACCCCGAGTCCGCGGACTCAAATGAGTCCGCGGAAGGGCCTGGATGAGTCCGCGAGCACAGTTGCTTTTGCTAGTAGCCTAGTCAGTTTATATTGTATTACAAATAAAAAGTAAAGCTCACAGCTGTTTAAAGGACACGAAACTTCGTCGGCACCTAGAATCAAACCATGGAAATTTTGTTAACAAATCTCTTGAAGTATTTAAAGAAAAAGAGCATTAGGTGAAGCGAAGTCACATTGATCGCCCAACTGCTTGGGGAGGAATAGTATATTCTCACAGTCATGCAGTGCGTTCTTCTTTTGCGGTTGCATGGAAAATCGCTTGTGCAAAAGCACCTCACACAGCTGGAGAAAATTTGATTAAACCAGCATCTGTTGAAATGGCCAGGATAATGTGTAGAGATGCTGTTGCTAACAAACTGGAAATGGTTCCTTTGTCAAACGACACCATGAAGAGGCGTAGCCTATCGAAGAAATCTCAAGAAATGTTCTGCAACAAACAATCGCTGCCATAAGATGCTGTGAAAGATTTAGTTTGCAACTGGATGAGACAACCGATATCGGAAGTGATGCACAGCTCATGGTGATTGTGCGATATTTTGACACAAATGATTTCGTTGAGCAGTTTCTGTTTTGCTGTCCACTTGCTAAAAATACCACAGGAGAAGAAATATTCAAGAAAGTGGATTACTTCTTTGAAGAACATCAGCTTGAGTGGTCTAATTGCGTGTCTGTTTGGGCTGATGGTGCTCCAGCCATGATGGGAAGTAAGAAAGGCTTCATGAGTTTTGTGAAAAAGAAAAACAATAACATTTCGGTTGTTCATTGTCTTCGCCACAGAGAAAATTTGGCAACAAAGAAAATACAAGAAAATCTTGCCATAGTTTTCAAAGAGGTTGTATCTGTGGTAAATTATATTAAATCTCGTCCTTTGAACACTCACATTTCGTGCTTTGTGTGACGAAATGGGAGCGGAACTCAGTGGGCTTCTGTTCCATTCAACTGTTCGTTGGTTGTCACGAGGAAAGGTGCTTGAGAGAGTAGCTACTCTTAAAGAGGAAACCCATGCTTTTTTAAAAGTCCCTAGAGCAAAATCATGAACTTGCTGATCGCTTTCGTGATGATGAATGGATTGCGAAGTTGCTATTTTTGGCCGATGTTTTCAGCCATGTAAACCAACTGAATAGTTCTATGCAAGGAAAAGAGAAACTATTTTTTGATGTTTTGGAAAGTATTGATGCATTCAAACGTAAAATAAAGCTGTGGATGCATCGAATGAAAAGTGGGAGGTTAGCTGCTTTCCCAGGATTGAACTTATTTGTGGAAGAGAAAGATATCAATTTGGGCGTCATTCTTCCCATCTTTCTTGAGCACCTCAACACACTTCTTTCTGAATTGGATCGTTATATTCCTTGCAACGATTATTGCGGGATTTTTAATTGGGTTCGGAATCCTTTTCAGGTGTCAGCGCTAGAACTTCATTCAGATATGGACTGCATTGCTGAACAGTTGCTTGAATTGCAAAGCCGACAGATGTGGAAAGACAAGTTTAAAAAGGCTTCTTTGACTCAATTTTGGGCAAATGTGCAGCCGATGGAGCCTAGTCTTTCAGATCTTTGCAAGCAAGCTGCAACAGCTTTTTTGCCATTTCCAACCACATACCTGTGTGAATCTGGCTTTTCAACTCTGACGATGATCAAAACGAAGTATCGCAATAGACTTCAACCGGAAGATGACATCAGATGTGCACTGACAACCATAATTCCGGAATTCGATAAACTTGTCAAGCAAGTTCAAGGACAAGGCTGTCATTGAGTATGTGTTGAGTGAAAAACAGTGCTTGCTTTTTTCGTTGATACCGTATTAAACTCTCTTGGATAGAAATCAAAAAACCTATTTTTCGTTAATATATAGCTTGAGTCCGCGGATATATACGCGAGCTTGAGAATAGTCCGTGGGTCAAAAAGGTTGAGAACCACTGCTCTATCCTGTATAATTCTCTATTTCAAGTAAATGTAGGGACGCTCCCATTTTTACACATGAGTTTGTAGTGCAGCCAGCAAATTAACCTTATTTCACATTGATTTAACGTCTGCGAGCATTGAATACCTTACACGAAAAAAAAGGCCTGATTTGTTGTCTGGGATGGGTTTTGTCAAAAAGCACAACTTTCTTTTCATCATCGTTTGGAGACCGGCATGTGCAGACATTATTGTTGTTTGGTGTGGCATTGGAATTAGTGTTTATAACGTTTTGTTTATTACATGCTGATCGTGTCTGTTCTTGTCTCCATAACGTCATTGTTTCAATTATTAGTGATTCCGTTGCTAGGGCTGTAGATTAGAACGGGAAAAATTAATTTATTTTCTTATGATTTTACTATATAGTTTGATCCTAGGCTAAATCTAAATGACAGAAAGAAGTAGCCTAATATGGTTAATTTTGTACACTGCACAGCACTGATGTCAAAAAGGTAGTAGATCTTAATCATGTATAACGCCAAATTGTATTGGAATTAAGTAATGTAGAGTCAACTTTAATCACTTTTGAGCTGTAGGGCAGGGTGTTGCACACTAGGGTTATGGCTAGGAAATTGTTTTTTGCCTGTAACAGGAATCAATGAACATTTTGGTATAAATTTAGAAAATTATAATTATTTTGTTCAAATCGTAAAAAATCTCCCGCACAAACTGACTTTAATTTTATTCTTCGCTACAAATTTAATGTTCAAATATTTGTCCTTTTTGCACTTCTGGTAAAGTTCTTCCATCAATTTGACTCTCCTTTCTGCAATTATGTTAGTGCGTGGGACATCTACAACGGACTCATCCAAATTCCAATGGGTTTTAAGGCATTTTAAGGCTTCAGGACATTCGAGCTCAAAGATAGCATCAAATAATCTTTGGTATATTCCATCTTTAAACCTTTGGTTAGAAAACCAGGCTTCCTGCCACGCATTTGCGATGAATGAGCATGATATCTCCAGAGTTACTCTCCATCTAGAGATGAGGAAGTAAGCAATCATAGCATAAATGGCTCTTGAATTCCATCTAGCATTGTGTAGAGATGGAAGTCTATGCCATTTGATTAGTGTAAATCTACCATTTTCTTTGAAGAAGCGGAATGCTCTGCTCAACTCATAGAGAAACTTAAAATCATTCCTCCATCCTGGGTTTTCAACCATTTCCATCTCAATTTCTGGTTTGTAGGATTGCTGCAAGTTTTCGTAGTGTTTCACCACATCATCTACAAATTTGTAGTTGAGAGTTGGTTTTGTTAAAGACGTTGAATTGAAGAACTCTAATGCATGCTTTAAGACTTCATTAACTTGTGTTAATTATTACAACAACGCCATTCAGCCGTCCAGTATTAACAGATGTTGTGTCACATATGATCATTTTCAAATTTTTCCATGCATCATATTCATCTAATAGGTTTTCTAGATTGCTGAAAATATCTTGAGCTGTTCCACTTTCGCATTTTAGAACACCCAGTTTGATTTCTCTTGATGGACTTTTCAAGCATACTACCATACTACTACCTAGTAATGGGTAGTACCAAATTTAAGTCATAAGTAGAGTAGTTAACCGGAAACAGACATTGCAGTCGGCTGCAGCGTGGGTCGGGTGTACGTCGGAAGGCGTACACCGATGCATAGCGCTCAAGTCCGCTTTCCCGCAATGCAGGATAAAGATAATAAAACAAACAAAAACAAAACATGTTTGCCAATCTTTTTTCCGTCAAACTGTAAACAGAAATTATTCTTCTCTTTCATAATTGATTTTAATTTTAGCTTTGCACTGTTGCCATCTCTTATAACTGCTCTCCAAACACCAGATTCTAATGGTGTGGGAACACTGATTCTATCATCAGCCAGGCTAGCACAAACAACTGCTGCTTGGTTGGTTGGTTGAAAGGGAATTGCGTAGGCTATAACCAATTTTGATGCATGCAATGTAGAAAAATGCAACACTGGTTTTGACTGGGTAATATTGTCACTGTATTCTGCCATAGTAGGCTACTGTCTGCATCACTTGTACTACTCTCGACATCGTCTCATCTTCTTCAATTGGTGTGACATGATGTGAAGCCACATTGGTACTGGTACATGGAGGACTTGATGTTCGCACTCTCTTTGAAGGGTGGATTGACGATTTTGGAGTAGTTTTGTTGGTTGTATAGCCAATTTTTCCTTCAGATTCAATTTGTAGGTTATATAGCTTTTTGTCTGCTTGGCACAGCCACTCTCTTTCTATCTTGGTAATGTCAAACAGGTTTTCTGTTTCATCTTTAAATGAATCCTTTTTTTTTCTATTTTTCTCCAGTTTCTCCATCAATTTCCGTAGCTTTGAGATTATTGTTTGCTTTGTCACCGCTGGAAAGTTCAATTTTGCCCAGAGAATAAGTAATTCATCAGCTATTAGAATCGTTCTTGTTAGTATTATCCTTAGAACTCCTTGAAGCGAAGAAAACATGTCGACGAAATTTAGCGGGAAAAAAGAAAGTTAAAAGTAATCGCACCACAAGAAAACAACAAAAATTCGGGATCGCAGCGAACGTGTTAAAGTGTAGCAAATTTATTAATAGTGGCAAACCTAATCAATATTTGATTGTATTTAAACACTATGCATATAATAATAAAATAGACTCTCGGATTTGAATGTAAACTTGCGGAACCCCTAGACTTACTGGCGGAACCTGAGGGCTCCGCGGAACCCTGGTTGAAAACCACTGGTCTATATCTACAAAAGAAAGCCCATCCTTCATACATTGAAAACTGAAAAAATTTGGTGCGGGAGATTTTTGTTTAAAATTTAAACAGTCTTAACTTTTGTGAGTTTTCAAATCAGGACATAAAAGTTCATCATTTGTGACTACAGGACACACAAAATTTAGATTTTTTTTTTTCTAGTCACAACCCTATTGCACACGCCCCATTTTTCTCAAAAACAGCTTTTTTTTGTTTTTCCCGATGGGCCCCGATAGTCCGCTCCGATAGTTCAATTGGTTAGCGCGTCACTTCCGGAACGAAGAAGCTTTAAAATCAAGTGGCACTGGTTCGACTCTCGGTGTGTGCGCTTGAGCAACGCTCGTTAAGGACTGCTCTCCATTCAGAGGCATCTAATGGATGAAATAGTTCCCCGGCAACAAGACTTCAACAATCCGAAACTTCCCTCTGTCCATCTCGATGACCGGGCCTGCGTCAGTGATTCAAAGCCTCTACCAGTATGTGAAACTGCCAAGATTAAGCTCTGCAAGAAGCTTTCCCAGTCCGAGGATAAAGATTCAATCAATCAATTCTTGTGTTAATAAATATTATAAAATCCGAAGTTTGAAAAATTTCATCAACGTTTTCCCCACCCACAGGGTCAGTTTTTGTGGTCAATTTTGTAAAAAAAAATCAACTCTTTTGCCACTAGTGGAAGCTGTGTTAAAGTTATGAGTTATCATTAAATAACTTTAAAAAAATGCCCCTTGGTTCTCTAAACAATTTGAAAAAAGTTTACCCTGATTGCGCTTTTGGATCTGCAAATATGGGCATATTAGTACTCATTTTAGCTCTTTACTGCCATTCGTGGTAAAAATGTAATTTGTGTTTTCTTGGCCACTACTCAACCGGTTCGAACATAATTTGGCATGGGCTAGTCCCCTATTATGGCTTGAGGGTTTTGTTTCTGGCATTTGTTTATTGTAATACAATACCGGTACTGCAAAACATTTTCTTCATCAAATCAAGTGATTTGATTCACTAGCGTGCTGTAATAAAACCAATATTGTAATAATATTGGAAACAACGCTATGACCGTTATGTTTGGCAACGATAGTAGTAACCTGAAAACACAGCGCTGCAATACATTGGTCAAGAAAATTACAACATCCAAGTCCTTTGTTCACCTTGAACGTTTGCCACCTACATCATCCTCTAC
Organism: Aplidium turbinatum; assembly: GCF_918807975.1. Classification (NCBI taxonomy): domain Eukaryota; kingdom Metazoa; phylum Chordata; class Ascidiacea; order Aplousobranchia; family Polyclinidae; genus Aplidium; species Aplidium turbinatum. The sequence goes on from NC_137472.1 coordinate 59,458,641, forward strand.
CAAATTCTACTGCCTCAGAACTTACTACCAGATTATGGTCTGGATGGGTAGGCTACTGACGATGGTGTGGATGCTCTAGACTGGGGATGGAGTGTAGACAATAATCAGATGGTTCCAATCATGACGGACATGAAAGCTGCCCCAGACAACCTACTGAAAATGATACACTGTAATTGCGAATCGTGTCCACCTCACTGTAGTTGCCGGAGATATGGGCTACCATGCCATGCTGAATGTGGACCATGCCAAACCGGTTCATGTGTCAACCCTTACAGCAATCACGTAGGCTAATTACAGAGGATGACATCGAGAGTGACAGCGATGAGCTTTAGTAATACTTGATCCACGTGCTTTTTTTACGCTGGTTATGTCAAGAGTCTACTGTAGGCTACAGTGTAGATGACCACATCGTATGAACTCTTTATGCCTGCTTTATTTACTCAAATATATATAGAAATTCACAGGGTTTTTTAATAACCAATACATTGTTATTGTTCATTTTTAATTGTTTTGGCAGCCATCTTGAATTTATAGGCTAGGAGATAATTCAACAATAATTCTGAAAATGATCTCAGTGACTTCACAGGGTATAAAAACCTAGATATAGACACCAAAACTACATGTTTTGGTCATATGATGACCAAGTTATGGTCAATTTACTGTTGTTTTATTGGTTTGGCGGCCATCTTGGATTGCCATATTGAATTTATAGGCTATCAGGTAATTCAACAATTCTGAGAATGGTCTCATTGACTTCACTGGGTATAAAAACCTAGACATAGACACCAAAACTACATGTTTTAGTAATATGATGACCGAGTTATGGTCAATTTACTGTTATTTTAATGGTTTGGCGGCTATCTTGAAAATAACCACTTTCCGGAAGTTGGATCCCTTAAGATTTTGAATATGTTAATACTGACACCCAATACTAATCAAACCAGTTGAAAAACCTTTTGTTGCGATTTTTTGGGGTCAAACCATATAGCCTATTGCCCTACCGTACCTAAATCAAATATAGTTTTTAGGATCTAAACTTGACAGCCTGTTTCACCTAAACCAGTGGTTCCCAACCTGGGGTTCGCGGACCCCTTGGAGGTCCGTGAGAAAGCATTTGGGGGTCCGTGATTACCTTGATGAATTTTGGAAAAAAAAGCGATCTTTTCACTTTCATTTCTCTTTTTAAATGCAAATGTGTCAAGCTCAAGCCCTCGAGAATAAACAGTACCGGTATGCATTAAATAAATCTCTGCTGCTGCTCCTCGCGTGGTTGTTACACATTGCTTCTTGCACAGGTAGGCCTACGCCTTAGCAGCAAAAACTTTACCAGCAAGTCTCAAGGAAATTCTGACGAATTGCGTGAAAGTCGTTACTTTCATCAAAAGCAGAGCTGTAAACCACCGTACTTTTAAAGCGCTCTGTCAACAAGTAGGGTCAGATTACGAAGTACTTTTTGTATCATTCTGAGCCTCTCTGAGGTACGTTGGTTATCTAGAGAAGTTTTAAAACGACTGCAGCAGCTACAAAATGAAATATCAACTCTTTTGAAAGCAAAAGGAAGTTCCTTCTCAAAAGTGTTTGAGAGTAAAAGTTTTCTATACGGCATGGCCTACTTAGCCGATATTTTCGGTCATATTAACAATGTTAATCGCGGCATTCAAGGACCACGTGTGACAATAATTGATGCAGCTGAAAAACTGAAAGCGTTTTTAGCCAAGTTGCCGGTTTGGAAACGCAGATTGGAAGCAGGTAATTACGCTAACTTTCCAATCTTAGAAGATCTTATCTTGATGGATGAAACTCAAAGAGAATGTACTCTTTTGATCTCTATGAGAGAAAAATTTTGCACACACTTGAAACCCTTCAAATCTCATTTTAACGTTATTTTAATTAAGAACACCGGCCGAACGAAGTTGAAACATGAATTTGAAATCCTTTTCTTTTTGACTTGAACAACATTAGCGATGACGATCTCAGTAAAGATGACCTAATTGATTTGAGATCAAAAGAGTTATTACGCATTGAATTTCATTAAAGAACTGTGGAAGAATTTTGGTGCTCACAACTGCAAACCTACCGGTACTCATTCTTGGCAAAGCAAGCGATTATTGTTTTGTTACCATTCATAGCCACTTACTTTTGCTAGGCAGGACTCTCAGCTCTTGTTACAATAAAAACTAAACATCGAAATCGTCTGGACGTTGAAGATGACATGCGTGTTGCATTTTCAAAAACTCAACCACAGTTTAGTCGTTTAGTTCAGGAAAGGCAACAACAGCGCTCTCATTAAATTTGCTTACGTTAAAAAAGTTTCGGCATGTCACTTTAGGTCACCTTGATATTCAAATACTGCTGACATTTCTTGAACAATTCATTCATTTTTTTATTTGAGCAACTGTTTAACTTGATATTTGCCGCAGGAGTCATAGCGGCAATGCAATATGACACAGCATAGTAGAGTAGCATAATTATTAGAATAGTCAATAGTAGGCTATGTTAATTGAGTTTCAGGCAAAATTTAGGTAGGGGTCAGCAGAATTAATAATTTGTCTAAAGGGGTCCGTGACAACAAAAAGGTAAGGGGAAGAGAACCACACAAAGGGAACCACTGACCTAAACGGATCATCAGAAGGTTACCTAGCCTACTGTATGTAGCTTTGGTAGAGAAATAATTTTTGAAAACCATAGACAGATAACAGCTTTGTAAGATTGAATTGCATAATTCAAACAATACACTTTCTACCGAAAACGTTTGAAGTTATGTAGTTATTTTTATTTTAGGTAGCCTATTAATTTTTGAATTATGCAATTCAATCTTATAAAGCTGTTATCAATTAATTGGTTAACTGGCTACCAAGAAAATGCAAATTACATTTTTGCCACCAATGGCAGTAAAGAGCTAAAAATAAGTTCTAATATGCCCATATCTCAAAGCCCAAAACGGCTTAATTATTATTCAAAAACTTTTTTGGGTGGTGCAGTAACACAAGAGGCATGTTTTAAAAGTTACTTTATTGATGTAACTTGAAAATAGCATCATCTAGTGGCAAAAAAGTTGATTTTCTTTTTTTTACAAAATGGGTGACAAAAACTGCCCTTGTGGATGGGGCAAACGTTGATGAAATTTTTCAAGCTTCGGATTTATGATCAATATCCATTAACACACAACCAAAAAAACGTCAAGCAAGTTTAGATTAGAACTTAAATTTCATGGGGCGTGTGCAGCAGCCAACTGTAGGCTTAAATTTTATTCCTGATTTAAACATTTCTAGTGTTACAACTGTAAAAATTTTCATTTACATTGAATAAGGAGGATATTAGCCTACAATTGTGGCTCTGATTGTAGGCTCACAATGATAGTGCTTTGGGATGAATGAACTGTAGCAGTTAATAGTAGGGGTAAATGAACCTGAAAAAGTTTCAGAAGCACTGGACTAATATTGATTCTTAAGGAAATTGGAGAAAACGCGTAACGCATATTCAACATTAATTTGTTTCTCGGCAGTCGAGTGCAGCATGAATTCAGCGATAGACACGCGTTTCGCCCATGAGGCTGGGCTCTATTTTTTGCGCAACGATCAGAGTTCAAGATGGATATTAATACACCTTGCAGGTTTACAATTTTCCATATAAAATGGATTTGTTACCTGACTCATCATTAATGTGTCCTCTCCGAGAGCGGTCCACACACCCAAACACTCAGCATGCACACCATAAGCTACTTACATGGAAAATATACCTACCAGGGAGGCGATAAGGACTTACTCTGATCGAAGGGACCCACCATGGTAGGGGAGACTGGGGTAAAGTGTGCAATGGGGTAAGATGAGCAACCCCTGTTTTTGGAAAAACGAGTCGGCGGAATTTTTTTATTTTTATTCTGGATGTATCACTCATAATGCCACTTCATGCAATGTATTAGTTATGTCCACTGAGAATTGCATTTTACAATGGCACGCAATTATATCAGATTATATTGCTTATGTCGAAAATTCGAAATTTTTATTTTTTTGCCAAAAACTGAATAACTTTATTGTTACACTATGTAAATCAAATCTGTTTTTTTGTATTGGTAAGTATAAAGTGTGAGGATATTCAATAAAACGTTCAGGTTGGTTGGTCTTGTAGTTTTTTAAATATTTGTAATTTTGTCACAAAAATCAGGATGGGGTAAAGTGTGCAATGCTAGTTGAAGTACTGTATCTTGGAGCAGTTGCTCAACTTACCCCAAAAGAAATAGCCTTAGCTTATTTAATGTTTGAACTGTTGAATTTGTGTCTTTTTAGGTTCGTATTGGATAAAAAAAAACAGTGTTGTGTTGTGAAGCATAATGCCTCGCAATTATACAAACAAACTGACAGGGGAATGCTTCAACTTAATCGAATTGCTCAACTTACCCCAGGTCATTGCTCAATTTACCCCATACAATTTATGCCGGGGTAAGTTGAGCAACACGCGAATAAGTATCAATAAAAAAATAAATAAAAATTGCAAGGTGATAAAACTCGATCTAAAATGTAGCTGATTCACTAGTGCTTTAAGTTTACCCTATTAAAATTTTCCAAAACAAACCGTTCTTTTGTAAAAGCGACTTAAGCAAAAAGGTGCTCATCTTACCCCACCCTCCCCTAGATAGTAGTCTAATCAGTGGGTGTATAAAATTATGGTTATTGGTTATTATTAAAATTATCGCTGACCCTAGAGTCTTCTTTGGATGGCACGCTGCAATCCTGTCATCCCAGCGCGAGTGGGACGTCGGAGTGGGAGGGTTAGAGATTTTCCGCTGCAATCACTCGTTCGGCATCGGGTCGTTTCAGATGAGTGAGAGGGACGGTTTAAAGATGGGTTGTTGCGCGGCTGCGCCCTTGACTGTTTAACCTTTTTCAAAGATGTTCTAGGACCGTAGGCTACTGAGCTAGTGAGATCCACCGCTGCAATCAGTCGTCCGTACCATTGAAGACGGCTGAGAGACATTTCAGTGTCAAAAACAAGTTAAAAAAAGTTTGACTGGCCAAAAAACAAGCCCAAACTTGCGGGAAAACCGCAAGATTGGCAACACTGTTAAAGACTCTCACTGGCAGGTAGGCACTTTAACAAGCAGATTTCTAATAATCCACGCGCGTATCCAATCCAACCACGAACCAATGAGGTGCTACGTTATCTGCTATTGTGACCATTCCAGCATTCAGCCAGAGAATTAATAATTACTTTGAACTTTGTTTGGTAATTACAGAAGAAAAAAGAGCTATAGCAGAGGTGGGAATCAAACCCACGTCATTGTAATGACTACTACCGCCCTAACCCAATGCGCCAAGCCAACCGATGGCAAAGCGATGATTTAATTTAGCTAGAATTTGCGTTTTTCCTTTATTCTTCCTAAACGCAATTTTGATGACGTCATGAAAAGCGTAGCTTCTGATTGGTTCGTGCTGGATTAGATATCTGCATGTTAAAGTGCCTACCTCACTGGCATGGTTTTTCTGAACTGTGTTGCCGCAAAATTTTCCTCAATCTTTTACAGTTCGAAAACCGGAAGGGGCTAGGTCAAAAACTAAATCTCGTAAATTCGTTTTGATCATGAAGTAGGCTAAGTGAACAACAAAAAATGATTCAGCAGTTCTCCTAAATATCGACTAAGTTAGTGAAAAACAAATACCGGTAATGATTTCGTTGCTTGCATAAAAAAGCAATGAATAACTCGCATTCGATATTTATTTTTAAAAGGAATGAGTAGCCTATAAGCATTCGATATTCAGAAAGCAGCAAATAACGCTATCGAATAGTGACGACTAGTCGTTACTTCCAACCCTGGTCAAGAGCCTCTACAAGTATGCAACACTACCAGGAATAACTTATCAAGGCTTTGTCAGTCTGAGGATAAAGATTCAAAACCAACCAATTGATTAATCTTGAAATTCTTTGTGCAAAAAGTTAAGGTCCTAGGTCTACATGACTTTTTGGCTCTTGCACAGTTGCACTGTTTTTATTGGAAAAACCTATTGAGTGTTAATTTGTTAAAAGACATTTTTATTTGAACCTTTCAGCTTCTCCACCTAACTATCATACTGTATTGGCTGTGTTGTATTGTTTGTTTGTTTATCTTTATCCTGCATTGCGGGAAAGCGGACTTGAGCGCTATGCATCGGTGTACGCCTTCCAACATACACCTGACCCGCGCTGCAGCCGACTGCAATGTCTGTTTCCGGTTGTCTACTCTACTTATGACTTATATTTGGTACTACCCATTACTCGAAATCGATCACTAGGTAGAGGCAATTATCGTTAAGTTTCTTGCCCAGAGAAACAACAGCAAGTGCGGGTGGCTGGAGTCGAACATGCAGGCTCTCGACTGCGAGCCCAACGCGCTAACCACTCGGCCACGGCTGCCTATACTCGCCCACGGCTGCCGACAGTGGCGTAGCCAAGGGGGGGGTTTTGGGGGTTACAACCCACCCCCTTTGGCACGCGTGTGACGTCACGATATTGAGAATGATGCTTTCAGTCTAAAACAAATTGCCTAATTTCCAACAAAACTGCATTAAAAGAGCGAGTTTTGCCAATACCAAACATCTCAGCCAGGAATTAGCAACAAGAAAACACAGAGACTTAGCTTTGTTTTCGAAAAATGCCGAAGAAAACATGATCTTATCCTTTTGCTATGCCACGGACAGCACCATTTACAGGAATATTCATACCCACATTTTTGTTGAAAATGCTCTCAGAATGCACCAAATTCAAAGTAATTTTTCAAAATTTTTTGGGGGAGGCCCCCCAGACCCCCCGCCGCTGGGTTGTCAAACCCCCCCCTTTCAAAATTCCTGGCTACGCTACTGGCTGCCGATGTACATGCAACTGTGTGATTTTTTTTCTTTACTATGTAAATTTTTGTTATTCTTAATATTTTTCTAACACTTCTGTATTTTTATGAGAAAATTTAGGCCTTTGGTGTAATTCTATGTGAAATAGTATGATTTGGAGGTTGAAATGGTGTCGTGAGCAAATTGGAGTCTGGCAACACTATAGCTGTGTTTGTTTTTGTAACAGTTTGGCTGATTGGCTCTTAGGCTTGGACCAGTGTTCTCATTTTTAGGGAGTTTGTCCCTTGATTGGGAATTTTATGCTTACTTAAGGGACAAAGTTAGGGATTTCTTGCCTTGGCTCACTTGCTGCATTGATTGAATATAGTATAGTTTGTACTGAAATTTGCTAAAATGCACTTAATTTTGTACACCTTTTTGGACTGATTCATCCACCTCAACCGCGCACGTAAATTTTTACCCAACAATATGGAATGTTATGCAGTGTTCTCTGGACTATAGTGGAGTAACAGTTGAGAGTAGAACTGGAGCATTCCTAGCTGTCCCGCGCAAGTTTTATGTGTGCTGTGATTAAGCGTTTCTGACATTAAAATCGATACCGTAGGCTAGGCTTATTGCTATAACACTATACCCGGTACCAAATTCTTTTTGTTGTTTTGCTGATTTAGGTAATTTTAAGCACAGACTTTGTGAATTTTATGTTTGCATTTCTGAGAACACTGGCTTCTAAAGACTAGTTAGACTTCCTTGTTTTTGTAGTTTTTTCTCAGGAACTGGATCAAGGGTCACTGGTATTATTGATATAAGACTTGGTGACGGGTAACACTAAAAGGCGGAAATGCGGAAGCGCGGAAATAAGCCGAAATAACTTTAGAATTAAAATAGTCAAAGTATTTAATGATCTCACAATTGCTTCTAAATAATATTTTTCAATGATATTTCAACATAAGAAAATGCTCGGTATTGAGTTCTGGCTAAAAATCGCATTTCCGCCTTTTCCTATTTCAATAAATTCCATTAAATTTCGAAATTTACTCCAATAACTGTGGAATTAAAACAGTCAAAGTATTTAATGACCTCACAATTGCTTCTAAACAATATCTTTCAATGATATTTAAACTTAAAAGTAGGTTCGGTGGTGAGTTGTTGTTAAAAATCGCATTTCCGCCTTTTTCCATGTTGCAACATTTCATTCTTTCATGATGAAGTTATCGCTATGTTAAACAATATGGACGCCAAGATCGTAGTTCCGCGTTTTCTACATCGGCATTAAATCGCTACTTCTGCGGACAATACGCCATTTCATGCCCGGCTTATTTCCGCCTTTCGCATTTCCGCCTTTTAGTGTTGTCCCTTGGTGACTATTTTGTGCTATTTTTGATCTTGAAATTGCAGTTTATAAAGTTAATTTTTGACTAGAGATCGCTACATGGGTTATGTTTAAAAAAGTGAGATTTTGATTTGCCGTGGTTAAAAGCCAAGCAATTGCACTGGCATTTATAAGAAAGTTGGGAGTTGGTATACAAGTCTCCGCCTTGGTCAAAAATACCTTGATGTCATATGTTGGATTTGACCAAAAATATAGGGTAAAGTAGCTGTTTTGTGTCGACTACCGGTACTTTACTTTTGCTTTACTATTTTCTAACCTCAACTAAAATCATCATCTAACCCTGAAGGTTAGGGTTAGAAAATAGTGAAGTGAAGGAAATGTATTCATAAACAGTTTTTGCTTGATTGAATGCTGTTCAGTGTTTACACACTTTGCCCTATTTGTATTGGTCGATCCCAATCTTTAACATATATTCACATTATAGCATTTATGACCAGGGCAGAAACTTGTACTGTACACCAGCTGCAAAAGTTGCAACTGCACAAAATCTCAGATATTTCCAACTGTTTTATTTTTAATCTAGAATACTTGTCTCCCTTACACTTTATGTTTTTTGCAACTTTCTTGCTGCACATATCGGAAGGGTTAGGCAAATTGTTTTAAGCTAGCCTAAAAATAGCCTATTAGACTAGATCACAAATTAAATCAATGTAATTTTGTATAATAAGACATAGGCTAGCCTGGTCTATAAACTTTCTTTGTCTACATCATTACATCATTGTGTCAAGAGAAGCGATTAGCCTCAAAAGAAGAAGTGATTAGCCTAAGAAGCTGAAACATGTTGGAGGGTTTTGAATTGTTTACCATACCAATCTAACTGTTTATGTTTGCATGTAGTCTAAATAAATTGTTACCATGCTTTTATTTCTTAGAAAATGTCTTGGTTAAATAATATCACAGATCTTGCCGGTAAAGCAGAATCGTTGCTCAATAATATTGACCAATCAGCAGCTGTTGCTATTTCCAAAGCAGGAGCTCAATTAAATGAAGAACCCAAGGAAAATATGAAGGCTTTTGCCACTGATAGTGTTCAACAGAAAAATGATGGTACATCTGAAGTGATTGGCACAAAAACTGCTCCCAGTGTATCTCGTGCCAAAGCACTCACACCAAAGCGTGATCCTGTCAAAACTAGTTCAAACAAGTCTGATGATGCATTATTTGATTTTCTAAACAGCCCAGAAAAAATTTCAAAGTCTCGAAGTGTCCCAGTAACACCCAGACCAAGCAAATTACAAAAAGAAGATAGAAAAGTTGTAAAAGGAAAAACTTTAGTTCCTGGTAATTTTGCAGCAAAAGAACATGTGTTGCCGTCTACTTTAGAAATATCTAGGAACTCAAGTTATGACTCGTTGAATTCAAAACGGAGTGGAAGAAAGGCATCTGAAAATGGATCTGTAGCATCAGATCCTCATGAAACAATTTCAGATGCAGGTAGATTTTTTTCTTATATATATACCGTGGCGTATACTTCTCCTTAAGCTATAGATATCAAAGGCAGTCTCTAGAAAATACACACTATGTTTGTCGCGCCACTACTTTTTGTATTGATAGTGAAAGTGGTGTTTTTTTAAACACAGACAAATTCTATAGATTGCAATGCATAGCCTACTGCATCAAAGTCGGAAATCCCAACTCAAATCCTATTCAAGTAAATCCATTGGTTTATGGTAGATCACTTTAGGCATAAATAAGATATTTTGCTTCTCGTGTACTTAACTTGACATGGCTTGTGTAATTGTGCTTATGCTCACTCTTGCCAGTTGCATATATACTTCCTTGTTCATTCGAATATATATACATTGATATTAAAATTTTATGCTTATGTTTGTATGGTCTTTCATATTTACAGACATGATCTTTACTACTGTAGTTATTGAGCAAAACAATGCTATTACTGTTTAGATGTGATTACTCTTCCTACTGATTCCACTGCTTCAGAAAGTGAGTTTGAAATGGTTGCAAGTTTGGCTTCAAAGTCCGACCGGGATTCACCATCTACAAACTCACAAGGGTCCTCGTCAGATGTGACAATTGAAAATCGTCTGCTAAGAAGTGAGATTGCATCATTGCATCAGGAATTGACACAATCAACTGAAAGGCATCGGAAAGTCAAAGAAGGTAAGTCAAAAATGACAACTTATTCAAATAAATATTTAGTTTTCAAAATCAACCTACCTTTAAGAGGAATGATAAATCTTTGCTTTAGCTTTGGTGCAGAAAGTGGCTTCAGTCCAGCAGACATTGGTGAGAATTCAATCATGTGCAATTCTATGTTTTCATCGGTACCATCCAAACTTATTTTTGCTCCAATTAGTACAGTTGGCCGATTTCTTCATTGCAGCGATTGCCTTCACTTCTTTCATCTCATTCTGTTCATCGTATCTTCCTCCTTCGATCTTGTTTGCTTCATTCTTCACCTGTTCTTGCACATTCCTGTTTTCTTTACCCGTCAATTTTCAAATTCAAATGCCTTCCAAAGAAACTTCCTTCCTCCTGTTCTTATATATAATACAATTATATATACATGTGCAATATTTTACTCATTTTCCTAATTTGTACTGTATGATTGTATGAAAAACAAAGTCGTTGAACTTCCATATATCCATTGTCCATGCTTTATCAGACTTTCTTTGCAATAAAGTGTTTTGTTTTTTTTCAAATGCAGACATCCAGCAAACCAACAGGGAACTGCGTAATCAGACCGATGACTTGCATGAAGCAATGAAGGCAAAGAACACGCAGATTACTGCTCTCAATATGAATTTGCTTGAAGTTAAGAAACTACTTGAACTTGAGCAACAGACCACTGCTCAATTGCGGACTGAAAACGAAAGGTTGGTAATTGATGATTGGAATCTTGATTTCAAACTTTTCCTTCTGAGTTGAAGACACTTGTAATTTCAATAAATATATGATGTATATATCTAATCAATAATCATGCAATAATTTTCTCTTTAATGTGGTAGTGGGTGAACTTTTTTTTCGTATCTAGGCTTATGCCGGGTACCGTAGTTAAAATTTAGTTTAAATAGACGGGAAGGCAAGGAAGCCGACCGATGAACATGATAACACATTGATGTAACTACTATTTGTGAATACACAGGATACTAGTGGACCAGAGTGAAGGTTCCGGCATGCACGCTCGGACAATTGAAGAGCTTCGTACCAGGTTGAATGAAACTGAACACAATCTTGCTCATGAAAAAAATGTCCACAAGTTTGTTTCATGTTGATTTATCATCTTTGTGTAACTTCAATAAAAAGCATTTGTTTTGAAAGTACAATGAACTTTATGTTTATAGGCTATACCTCTTAGTCTTAAATGAGGTCAACATTTTTTTCATGAAGTAAATTGAGATCTTTGAATGAAATCAAGAGCTTACCATATATTATGCATTGGTTGGATATGCTAAAAACTAGAGATTTATGAGTTGCAAACCTGATATTTGCACCAGCATATCAGTATCACCTCTGGACCAATATTGTTGTAGCCACTGTCAGCAAGAAATGTTGGAATTACGAAGCCAACAAGCTCATGAGTCTAAGAAGGTTGTGGAGTCTTTTCAGAAGTCTGAGATGGAACGACAGAAAGAAAAAAGTTAGTTTTTGAACTCACAATGCTTTGCTTTTCCTAATTACGATTTAACAACTTGTATTTCTTATCTTGTTAGTGGAAATTCAACTGATTGTTTGTCAAACGTATTGGACTTCTATTACAACAGTTTGTGAAATGGCTTTTCCAGTCCAAATATAAGTCTTGAGGTGATTGTAATTAGATGTTAGTCCAGTGCATTGACAACTAAAGTCTTGACACGAGTCTAGGATGTCATGAACATTTGTTGTTGCAGGCTATTAATAGCTGTTGCTGCTGTAGCATTTGTGCTTTTACTTTTCATCCAATGTTGTCAGTTTCAGATGAGGTTTGCCATCGTCTTTCTAATGCGAACGACGACGACACAAAAACTACGGTTAAATTCTTTGTGTCGGATCATACTTCAAAGCTTGTTCTGCACAAGCGCGAATATTGTGTCATCTTTAACCTCGCGAATCGCGATCTATTGGGTTGGTAGAGACCATGTTCAGGGCTACAAAGTCTTTATAAATATTTAATTCAGAAAAAGTCGATGATTTGTCCTCCGAAGTTCGATCCTTGCGTGGCAGCCTCAATGTAGCAAAGCAGGAATTGGCGGATTACAAGCAAAAGGCTGCTCGGATATTGCAAGTGAGATGGATAGGTGGCTTATTCCGGTGCTTTGTCATGTCATTGTTAGACGTAACTGGTTATTTATCAGGTCTTGTTAAGACGCCGCCATGAATCTTTCTGCATGCTTTCGTTCCTCTCTTCAACCCTTTGATTGATTTACCGACGCAAGCGCGTATTGCTTTATGCTCATGCAGCTTTCCTCTTAGCTCCTCGTCATGGCAAAGTGCCCACCATGCCTCGCATTGTACTTCATGTAAAACTAGTCATTCACCATGCTGTAATTCACAGTATTGAAATATGATTCGAAAAGAAACGCAACAGGCCGGGTTTCGAAGAGAGAAACATCTTATTAGCCGAATACTATTTGTAAAATCTAGTTTTTATTCATTGTCATGTCTCATTGAGCTATATCACCTAGTGCCCGTGATGGTACAACAAAGACTAATGCTGAAATTAATTTAAACCTAAACTAGCAATGATTAGCAATATGTGTCGGTGCTTGAATTAATTTCTAGGTTAATACACTTCGACTTGATCCTGACTAATACGAAGATTTAACTTGTGTCTTTGCCATCTGTTCAGTTGGCTTCGACTCACGATCACTTTATATGACTCGTCCCTCTTCACAGTCTCTTGCATCATTGTTTTACACTTAATCGAGTTTTGTCTTGCGTCGTATTTATTACGTAATCGTTTCGGATTGATGTCTACAATGTAAATCTGACTTAGCATCTAGTTTGTAGTTTCCAACTTGTTTGTATTTTTTATTAACTGATTTTTGTATAAATTTTAGTCCAAGGAGAGATTGATATCAAGCCTCAAAGGAACAACCGAATCCGAGATGACAGCATCCACAATCACATCCTTTGATCTGGAGGAGGCAAGGCAAGAGAGGGATGCCGCCAAGGAGGACCTCCATACAGCGAGGGTGGAGCTAGCTAACATCCGGACGGAATTCCAGGCATGTTGCAAACAGTTTTTCAATTTTGTTTTTTCACCTCTGCTTGTTCTTTTTCTACTGGTTCGCTTACCTACTCCACTGCTTGGTGTCTCTGTGTAGGAAACTGTCAACATTTGGCGGGGAAGCGAAGGCCGACAGTGCACAACTTGTCTACTTTTCAGCAGAGTGTTAATCATATGTTTGGTGCCGCCGTGCTTAGTGCCATCAACAGCGCACAGTGACCGGATGTTTGCGTCCTTCGCCATTGGCTACTCTCCCCATTCTTGCTGGCATCCAACCTGCTGAGCTTCGTCGTGAAGAAGCCACTCTCTCTCTCGGTCGACAAGCATTGAAGCCAAACTATCTACCGGATCCGCTGGAACAAAGCCTGGTGGTTGTTTGAGATGTCCAGCATGCCACTTGTGGTGTCATTGGTCGACGACGCAACTTTTGCAGTTTTCAACCGGAGATTACAAAAGAAGTGTTTCAAAGTGTTATGAAAAGATAAATTTCTCAACAACAAAAACATCATCAGGTGCCACTTGTGGCTTAGATGATCTTTCGGTTGTACGTGGATCGGTTGATTCTGATCTTACTGATGTGATCTTTCATCAGGACACAGAACAGCAGTTCCACCAGGATCAAGCGATGCTACAGGAGGAAGTAAATGAACTCCGTCGTAACCTGGAGGAAGAAGCCAGAGCCCACCAAGATGCTGAGTCGGAGCTGCATCGCCTACAAGAGGAGGAAAGAAGAGAAAGAGAAGAAAACGCGAGATCTCGTGCCTCAACACAATCAAGACTCCACGACAAGGATGTTGAGATCGAACGATTGCGGAACCAGGTAAATATCCTGTGACGTCTTTTCCAAGTTCTTTATGGCGTCACATACTTAGGCTAGTAAAGCAGTGCGACTATTCAACGAATCAGCACAAGTTTTCTTTCTCACTGCTGACTTACCATGACATCTAAGTCACAAAGTTACATTAACCTGCTTTAAACTTTAAGGCTTAGTTTAGGGAGTCGCAATGTATCCACTGAAATTGGCGGCTGATGTACCACGAACTGCAAGCGCACACCGCCCATGACGCTGTTTATCAAACTTTGCAAGATTTTCAGCGTTTTATGACTTTATGTTGGCATGTCGAGCTCATGACTGCTGCTGCTGCTCCACTATTAGACCCGATAGAGGCCACTATAATGGATGCAACAATTGATTACATTCTTCATTCAGCTGATGCTGCGTAGTCAGAGTACTCCTCAAGAGAGCGAGCTGGAATCTCGTTTACGGCAACTGACAGAGGCGGTCATCCAGAAGCAGTCCTTAGTTGAAACTTTGTCCGCCGAGAAAAGTTCCTTGTATCTACAGCTTGAGCGTATGGAGGTTAGAATTGTAGTCGTAGGCCAGTTTTAATCCGGTGATGTCCCCGTTAGAATTAGAATTATATTGTTTTTTGTGTCAAATATAATGTAGTTATCACTTCCTAAAACCTCTACAACCTGTTTCACCCTAAAAGGGGGGGGGGTCATCAGAACGTCCTATTCAAATAGAATGTCAAGTTGCCATGAGTTAGTGATGCGATACTGATGAACCCAGCCTCGTGGACGAAACACGTGTCTATCGCTGTCAATTCTTGCTACACTCGACCACCGAGAAACTATATTTGATGTAATTTGCTCTGCTTGGCTTTTTTGCTTGGCATTGTGCACTTTTTGTAGTATTAATATTAATAGTATTTGTTGTTTTTTATTTATTACTAATTGATCATGGGAACCATTATGCTCGGACAGAGAAAGCCTCCTCGGAAGCTTAATTCTAAGTTTCGTATTCTTATAGAAAGTTTGATCTACTGATACACTAACGATACGTGGAAACAAACCAATAGGTTTTATCTAAAGTCTGACTTTAAAACCATGAGGCTATGCTCACAACAGTATTCAAATAAAACGAAATGTATTGCGATTAGCTTCTGATTGTTCTTTCTTGCAACATTCACCAGGGACAAGTGAAGCGGTTGAGCCAAGAAGGAGGGAAGCATGTTAATGTGAAAGTGCACGATGATGACTCCTACCAGGGGAGGCATGGTATGGGGTCCAGTCCCTTATTTGGGTATGGGGGCCCGGAACACGGGGTCGTGTGGAAGGTTAGAAAGGCGGCCTCCATATTAGACCAATTCAGGTGCAGTACACAACTACACATTACGCAATGGCGAACATTAGCTGTTAGTTGTCTTTCGTTTGGAAAGGGCGATTTCGAAGTAGCACTCACATATGTTATTCAAACATTTTATTGTGTGAACTGCTTAACACCGATCGCCTTACAAATATTCTTGTAAATGGTTAAATCACCAGCTAAATACACTGAGAGAACGAGTTTTAGTCGGCCAATTATTTTAATCATCTTCATATATTTAAAGGTTGACGACATTGTTATATTCACTGTTCAGTGTTGTTCATGCTATGTTACAGCTAAATAAATTGTTGCTACCATTATTTTTCTTTGAAACAAGTTAGGTGTAACAAGTTTTCAAAATAAACTGCATACTACGTATTTGTTTTCATTACAGCATCCGTCTTGGCGTGTTCTTGAAGCGATATCCCCCGGCCAGGTTGTTCGTGTTGATATACATGGTGAGTTGCAACTGTCAAGAGCTCGTAGCCTTTTGTTTAAGGTTCCTGCTTACTTTATCTCTATGACGATGTATTCTAACTAGGGTTGTAAAAATACATTTTGTGTAAAATACACATGTGTAAAATACATGTAAAATACAAGAAAAATACATCGACGGAAAAATACATGTATTTTTCGTATTAAATTAAAACTTATTAAAAGCTCGCGTCATGCTCCGGCAACAGCGTAATTGCAGGGAGCATCCGCTCGCTACGCGAAGTTCTTGGTCCTTGTAGGTCAGTGGTTCCCAAACTTATTGTCGCGACCCAAACGAGGATGGCGAGGATGCTTCTGAGGGTCGCGGAATGGTAGGCCTACATAACAACGTATACAAATGAGGACTTTTGCACAATCCAACCATTCCAACTGCAGATTTTAGAGCCCTGTATATTCTTTTTTATCAACGTTTAGTGATTGTACTTAATACCTCACTTGCAATGGCCTTATAGTCTTCTACAGATATTATATATTGTGATGTCACAGGCGATCTAGGTCACAATTAGGTCATTGTTCTATTGCGGACATGTGTAACCGCCCACCACGTTGTTTTGAGTGGCCCGCGTTGTAGGCTACTCAGCATAATGTTAGTTCACTTACATCAAAGCAAGCTTAAGGTTTAGGGGGTTTATGTAGAGCTGAAGCTTTGTTTGTGATGTAAGAATGCTGCCTTGCAATTTTGCAATAAAGGTGAAATGGACCAAAATATTGACTGCTTTTATTGGCATAGTCACTGTACTCATGAGTTTCGAAAAATACAGAAAAAATACGAAAAATACATGTATTTTACGCACAACCAAAAATACAGTATTTTTACAACCCTAATTCTAACAGATGGTTGTTTTAACAGGAAAAATTCGTCAACAATTAGCGAAAAATTACTTGTAAAATCCTTATGAATTTTAATAATCCTTTAAAATTTGATGATTTAAGAATACAATCAAGAACCACCAGTTGACATCCTTACTGTCTTTTATATAGGAATTGTCAGTTATTTTCAATGAATTGTGTAATTCATGCATCTGTACTGTAGCTTGTTTTAATCTTTTGTATCATGTTTAGTTACAATTACCGATTATATGCCGTTAGGCCGTTACCTCTTACACCATCTGTTGTGTGAGAATAAGGCTGAACATTAGATATAGGCTGCACGTGAATTTTGTGCCAAGTGCAGACACTAGAAGAACAATGCAAGAAAGTTTGTACTAATCAGTGATATTTTATTGCTGCATGGTTTTTCACTTCCAATAATCTTGACTTGTCTATGACCAGGGGCTTCTGCATGTCTGGGTGATGGTGGTCCTTCTCACATACAAGCCTGAAGCTCATGATGACGATTTCATCGGTGGCAACCTGAAGTAGCCGGTGCGCTCGACCAATCAGTAACCTCCACGCACTGCGCAACCCGACACGCACCACTTCTTCAGAGCCGGGCAGTCTTTGGCTTGGCCTATTTTAACCAAGGATTCGAAGTTCCGACATGTTTATAATTAAGTCATTGACTTAAGTTCTGGAACAATCGAAATGCGTGGAGTACCGAGTACCCGCCTGGAATCAGATCAGTACCGGTTCGAAATCGGGTGAGGATGAAGTCTCATTCGCGTCTTCCTTTGTTGGAACTAGTTGTACTACTTCACTAGGCTACATTATTCTTATTGGGAAAAAAGCTAAGAATCTTTATATGGATTTGCTTGGGTGCTGTATATTGGACTTCTCTCGTTGCTGCAATGCGCGTTCTTGGTAGCAACCATTTAAAAGAAGCTGTTGGTCTCTTGAGTCGTTGATAGAAACCTAAAGAGATATTTCACAAAATTCTTTTAACGGCCTTTCTATTGAACTTCAGGCCATCTGTGCAGAATATAGATTTTATTGTGATACGGAAATATAATTTGAAGCCAGTTGGCTTGCTGTTTTTACGTCTTGTTTTCCATTAGTATTCCATCAAGTCAAATGTTTCCGCTGTTTTCCATCCTTCAGTTGTGAAGCACGTTTTTCGATTACAAATACGATTATAATCTTCTTTGTGTAGAAATAATTCTTGAAGTTATTTTGCATGCTACTGGGCTACATAACAAAGTGTCAGTCTTTCCAATGAACCTCCACAAGAAATGAAGAACTCAGTAAAATAATCCCGGCCCTATCGGCTCCACGGTGTTTTTTTTTTTTTGCTACAACCCAGACAGAAAAACCCATCATTTTCACGCAGACGTTGAGTCAATGTAAATGTGACGGATCTGCTGTCTGGGAAGGCAATATGGTTCAAGGCCAGACTCATTGAGTTTATCTGAGGCCCAGGCGATTTGCAAGTCCGCTAGGACACGTCACTTTGCAGTATCTGTGCATTTTTGTTTACTCTGATATTGTAGCGACCACATCTATTTATTTATTGCGCTAGCAGTTTGAAGATTCTTTTGTAATGGAAGTGATTTGATATATGAAGAAACAATTTTATGTACTGTATTTCACTTGTTGGAGAATATGAACATAAGAACAGGACGATCGATTTAACAAAGAAAAAGCTTAAGCTGTAAGTAAAACAAGAGTGTGGTTTACGAAAAACGAGACATTTTAGAAAGAGAAGAATTATTAGAAGCAAGGAAAGAACACAATTATTGTTTTGCTCGCAGCTTTGCTTTTTTGAAATCGATGGTCATGTTCTATTGTTTACCGTCGAAGAAACAGCTACCGAGCATTTTTCTTGTGTTATATTTAGTTCGACTGTCCTTCATTGACTTTCTTTGGTTGCGATCTTATTCTCTGTGTCCCCATTGTGACGATTTTGACAAACCACCCTTAGCAATGGTTTCACACCAGGGGTTTTCACCATGCACGGTATTTGAGAGGACAACCCGGAACCAATAAGATCATCGGGTCCCAAATCAAGGCACTTCTATAAAAACACACCTTATCCAAAGAATACGCGGTGGTTTCTTTAGGCTCCCGGGCACTTGGAAAGGTTACGGGCCCCAAATACCCTCCATTAACGCTTCTGTTCCCACTTCAGTCACCAGCATATTCTGCAATATCGAATCAACAGAAACCAGATTGTTTGTGTGCAACTGTGCATAGATTTTTTTGTACAAGAAATAGACGGCTTCTCAAGCGCTGAGAAATTTGAAGAGAATGTTAGAAACATCATAAGTATAAAAACCGAACTGTTCAAACTTGTGATGTTTATACCACTAGATGCCAATATTGTGGTGTTTAGGGCAGGCCGTCTGTGGTGTACAAACTTCTACCCAACAGTCAATACTTTACTGTGCAATACTGTGCTATTTCTTTTTGAGTTCCGCCAGTACCGTACAAAACCAACTCTGTTCTCATATTATTTTGTGAAGCTCAATTTGTTGTATTTAAGAACTGAAGTTTCACGGGCGTTGTGCACATGAATAAATACATTGTACTATGTAAGGTGATAATCTGCGTTTATTCCGACTGATTGACGAAACGTCGAAAAGACGTGTAAATTACATGTAAACATCGTAGTCTTAATGTGTTGTGATTTTGACTAGCTGGAACAGTATTCTCGCAAAGAACTTTGAAAAGCCACAAATCGTTCATTCACGATTTTCACTGACACCGCATTGTGCTTGAAATGTTGTGAATGATCAGAATAGGTTTATTGCATAGAACGCGATGCTTTGAGTTGGTAAACGCGGGTTCGATACCTTGTCGAGTCGTTATACCGGTACTAAAATTGTTATTTAGTCGTTATACTAAAATTGTTATTTAACAAAACAGAATCTTTGCCTGCTCTACTGCCTACCTTGCAACGCATCCGCAGCGGACAGAGCACTGTAAATAAACATAGGCTAGTAGCTTTCTCCTCTACATGCATATATGGCAGTACTTCGGAACTAGATGTCGCTATACGGATTGCCGAGGAACTCCGTTATCCAACTGCTCAGTTGCCGTAGTAAAATGCAACATTCACCTGTTGACTCGGCGAGAGACAACAATGCAGGTTACCATACCGTGACTACAGCTTGCAATGAACGAGACTATTCGTAGTTATAAAATCTTTGATGGACCAAACTACTAAAACGTATGTACAAGATAAATCACACAGCAGAAAAACCTAGTCATCAAATGAGCGTAAACAAACATTGAAATCATGATTGTTAGTAGTTTTGGTCAAAAGAACACGACAGCAACTGACACGATTTAAACCATCAGAACACTCCTGTAATTCTTTGAGTAGAAAAAACATTTCTAAAGAGTTTTGATATAAAAGCTGTTTAAAAATGATAAAGGGTAGTAGCTAGTTTGCGAAATTCCCACTAAGTTTCAACACTCATCACATAATCCGCAACTGAACAAATCACAATCTGGGAATGGCTATTTGGAAACACGGCAGTAACCTGCCAAGGCTTTGTCAGTCCGAGGATAAAGATTCAAACCATTATACAAAAGGCAAATTACATCATACACTCGTGAACATTGTTGTTCAAGTTTAATCGCTGCGTTTTACTACATTAATGCATCACACTCGTTCTCCAGAATGAGTGTGATGAATGCCGAATGTGAAAATGCCGCCAAAGCGTTCGATATTTAGTTAAATACAATTGAAAGAACAAAAGTTTTGATTTTAAGCAGATTTCGCCGATTTGTGACAGTTACTATAAAATCTACTGCAGAGAGGAATGTTTAGGAAAGTTTAAATTATTACTGGGATGTCGGGGGATTTACACACGTCGTTGAACTTTTACGTAAGATTATAACTCACGAAAGTGTCTGGTGGTCACCGTTAATCGGACATACAAGTCGTTAGTAGTGCTACAGAGCAAATACAGCATCAAAAATATTTGGCAAAAAACTTAATTCTTACAAAAATAGGAACTCCAACAGCGCGGCATTTAGTATGAAAGTTAAAAAAATATTTTGAAGAATTTTCAAATTGCTGAAGAAGTTGCTTGGATAAATGCGAAATAAAACATGAGGCTAGTCAAACACCTACTCGTCTTTGCTCTTAGACATAACCAACATACTATCCAGGAGTGCGCAACCTTCAACCTACGGTCAAACCCAGTTTAGTGCCTTTGAACCTACCGCGGTCAAGATTGCACACCCCTGATAAAGCCACATCTTGAACAGTGCTTCGGCATGAAACGCTATGTACAAACGAAATCGTCAACACATCTCCTAACAACATAACTTGACGGTTGAAGTAATGATCAATTTTAGAGCGGGAACCACAACATATTCGTAAGGAAATTATTCAAACATCATGTGACGTCATTGCCTTCATCGAACCACTCACAAACGAGGCTTCTGACGTCACTCCATAAATTGACGAAGCAAAAACGATTCAAACAGCAATTTAAACAGAGGCCATATTGTGACAGGACAATCTCGTATTTATAATTCCATGATAACTTAGTGGTTCGAAAAGTCTGTGCTTTGAAAAGTACTTATTGGAAGATTTAACGTTAACATTTTTTATATTAAAATCGATTAGGTGGCCTAGCAGCACGACTCCCCACAGGACGTCGGTTTGACGCCGCTCCTGATGACGCGCTGTGTAGGCAAGGCACTTATAACGGCATGTCAACATGAAGAGGGCAACTGAATCACTGCTTCTTCGTTACTTTCAGTTGCCTGATGTATTGCATCTGGGATTCGCAATGTGCAATATGTTGTCGCAATGGGTGCAAAATATAAAGAGATTATTATCATTTATTATTACTATTAACTAATATATTGTAGTTGTTAGTTATAAATATTACACTAGTTGTTAGTATGTCTTATTCTTCGTGACTTGCCTCGCTATAAACCTGTAATGGCGCCAATTCATTTCGACAGAACAAAATATCCCAAGGGTGGATAGAAATGACAATTGTATGATATTAACACGGAATTTGAGTTTCGGAACCGGTTAGGAAAGTCAGAGAATTTGACTATGCACAAACCACTAAATGCTAAGGGTGACATGGGTTGTCGTTTCATTTCAGGAGAAATAAACAAATGGAAGCGTCGCTGCAGACAACAAAAGAACCTGATGATTTGAGATAATGTCCAGGCCGTTGCCGGCAAATAAAAATCTAAGTATCAGGTCTGAACTAGTTAAAGCAAAGTTCTTTGGCTTGCGATTCTGAAAGACCAAGACATGCGCTTGCCCTGAGTGCAAACTTGATAAAGTCTCTTTAGAAGACACCGGGTATGACTCTGTACTTGACCCTGTTGCAGTACACCTTCCAAGCGCTCCCATGTTTTTTAATGCAACACAGTTCATCACGCAGGGAGCGATGACAAAGTAGGCATGTGACGAACAGAGGATAAAGCCATGGTACAAAATGCTGAAAACCTGAAAAATAAAAAATAAACGCAACTGCAGAGGTTGTCTTGGTCATCATGTGCATCACGATCAAGCACAGCACTTATGATACCGCAACGAAGTACACATTCGAGGCGGAACTAAAGCTGTGGGTATGGTGAATAGGTAGCTAAACAGGAATCAAACCTATTTAGACCGATGCAAGTAATTTAAGCTCAAGGACACAGCCAATGCGACCGTATCGTGAAATTACCGAAGACCAACTGCTCTCATCAAGATGGGGGTTTTAAGTTCAGCAAAACGTAGATTATACACGGAATGGCCCGTTTCGGTGAGTCCAATTTGATGAGTTCCCTATTCGGTAATTTTTTGAATTTTTTTTTTAATTATTGGGTACCGTAGCCTAATAATTATCATTGCCGTTTTTAGGGTTAGGGCCAGGGTTGCCATCGACATGGACCCAAAAATAAGGACAACCGAAAAATTAGATTAACATTTAAAAAACGTTTTTAGACATACTTTGTAGTTATACGAGCCTGTCATATTACATTCCATACTTTTTGCCAGAAACAATCTGCTCCAGCAACTCCTTGTTATTAGAAATTGCTTCATGGATATTCACAGCAGCTCAGGTATAGGTTTATCTTTACTTGTAGCTGGGATTTGACTGTCATTTCACTAAGTCTGTTCCTTTCCTTGGTCCACTGCGCCGAAACAAGAGAGAACACTCTTTCCACAAACGCATTGCTGACCGGAAAGGAGAAAATGATGCTAACCAGTATGTAGAGCAGCGAAAAAGAATTGTTTCCGGTAAAGATCTTCATCCACTTGGCCTCAGGTTTATCCTTGCCGAACACATCATATGGAATCTTCTTGAGCAGAGCGTTAACAGCCGAGACCTCATCGAACATCTCATCTTTCATTGCCATTAGTGGATCAACTTGCTTCGCCAACCCCTTGACTTCCTCGTACTCGATTGCTTGATCTTTCAGCAGGGTCCACTTGATGTGCGTTGGATGCTTCTAAAATCGATACCACTTGTTGATATATTCCAAGGTAATTGTGCAGAACTCCTGGAAGCTCGCTTTGAGAACCTTAACATGCTCTTCATCGACTGTTCTTAGTAGTTCGTCTGTTGTTGCTCCGAAAAACCCTGAACACTGGCGTTGCAATATTTTGATCTTGAAAGATTCAATTATCTCTGCTAGTTCTGGAAACAATGCAGTTGACTTTTGCAAGAGTAACAGTGGTTTATTGAAGAGCAAGAGAATGGGAGTACTTTTCATTTATGATGTCATAAAATCTCGGCGCAAAAGCATAATTTTAGAATATTATGCAATACCGCATACCAGAGCAAAACGATCGAAGTTCTGTAATGGTTGAAATTAAGACAAAATAAGGACGCAAGTCGAAAACAAAGACATTTCTTAGAAATAAGGACATTTGAGTTTTCTAAGACCTGGCCCTTCAAAATAAGGACAAATCTTAAAAATAAGGACGGTATGGCAACCCTGGTTAGGGATTAGGGTCTTATTTCAACGTTTAGCGACGTTAAAACGATGTAAAAGCGGCAATGATAATTAGGCTACGGTACCCAATAATTTAAAAAAAAAGTTCAAAAAATCACCGAATAGGGAACTCTCCGAAAAAGGCTTTCACCGAAAAGGCTTTCACCGAATCGGACTCACCGAATAGTAGCAGACCCGATTATACAAGGACCTATCCAGTAATATAATTAATAAACTTTGTTAAAAAAGCTTCCACCTACCGCATGTCAAGCTAAATGCGATTCCAACGAGTATTTCTCCCAGGTAGTTTGGATGACGAACGAATCCCCAAAGTCCGGACACAAGAATACGACTCCCATGGCTGTTGGTGGATGGGATGCTTTGGAAAGCTGGAGAATAATGTAGACTTATGCACGGAGTAGTCTGCATAAGAGCTTTGTTTCATATGGTAGGCACTTTAACATTACCCACTCGTCGAAAAGCGTACTCGCGATTCAGCTGATTTCAGTCATGTGACTCGACACGTGATATTCTGATCGAAAAATTTTGATACAAAGAAATTTAACTGAATGCTTCGCTACAACCAGCGTTGCCTAATGGTTAAGGCAGAGGAGTAGTAATTTCGATTTCGTGGGTTCGATTCCCACCCTCTGCTAATACTATTTTTTCTTCTGCAACTGAACTGAGTGCAAGAAGGATCTTTGACTGCAATCAATGGAGTTTATAAGGAAAATTGTCACTAAAACACAAAGCAATTTCACATTGAAAAGCAGGCACTCTTCGACGAGTGGGTGATGTTAAAGTGCCTACCGTTTCATACAGCCTGGTGGCTGAGGGTTTAGATTAAGTGGCCATTTTAAGTCGCAATACGCGGAACAGGAGATGTTCCGTGGTTGTAAAATCAATTAAAAAAATTGTTTTGAAAACGCAGAGATAATAATATTCTCAAGAAATTTTTGTTTTAAAAAAGAAACATAACATCGTGTATAGCCGAAACCAACGTAGAGGAAAAATGACTGAATGGTCCCAAATATATCACGGTTGGTTAACGCTAAAGACAACTACGTTCAAACAGTTAACACATGGTGAGAAATATCTCTGTGCAAACAATGAAGTTTTTAATCGTTAACTTAATTGATGATTTACAAACGAAAACACGTGGACGATAATAAGTTTGCGAAAAAAGGAAAGCCTAATGCAATGAGACCACAACCATTGTGGAAGGCAAGCACAAAATACTTAATAATGATGTTTTTTAATGTTACATGCAAAAGATGGGCTTTTCAACTGGTACAACAAAACTTTCATCGATTGTTCGCTACAGCAAAACCAGATGTGTACACAGTTTCGCAAACTCTGGTCATCATGGGTGTATGATGGTATTTCCAGGCTAGATTGGAGGGCAGGAAATCATCAGCCACTCAGCAGTCTCGTCGTCCAGGACCCTCAGATCATGCGCAGCGTTTGGAGGCCGGTGGCTTAGGCAGTGGTGGATGACATGGTCTGCGGTCTGTTTAGTAGCACCACACTCGTATTCTGGTGAAGAAGCCAGGCCCAACTTGTGCATGTCCGAACGAAAGCGGCCGACGCCAGTTCGTAGGCGGTTAAGCTTGACCCAAGCAAGCCTTGCGAGAGATACTCCAGTATCACAATGGGATGACGTTGCTGTTGACAACATGATAACTCACTTGACACCCTGGAGTCAAAAGGATCCATCCGGAACAGACTCTTCTGTCTCCCCGACCAGAAGATGAGGATGAATCCAGTAACTACATGAAACGTATAAAGTTAAATAATAATGTCGTACAATGACAGTTTATGATGCAATAAAGTGATTGGCTTACGTACGATCATACGCTTTGCAGTATGTCCACTGCCGTGCTTTTGAAATTTAACCACAATTATTAACATGGACATGCAGATCTCGATTTAAGACTGCTTGTGTTGATTACTGTATACTTTGCTCCATTTTTAGGATTGTACAAAGTTTTAAATAGCATATATATTTTTACATAAAACAATCAGACCTTGTGAAAAAAAATCTTTTATACAATGGGAGATCGTAAAATTATTTTCGTCCGAAATCATCAGAAATACGAAAGCTTAAACTTTTAATTTTAAAAACTCAATCTAAAAAATACATTTATTTTCAAAACACGAGATGTCTAACTCTTACATAAAAACGTAGCTATCATGACAAGCATTGGGATTGACAAGTCCGACGGATAGTTGATGACATAGCGTACAGGGATGCTATATAGAAACGGAACAACCACAAGTTCTCCGTAGAATTGCGGGAACCCCAGAGCGTCGTTCTTGATATCGAACATGTAAGGACACTGGGCCTGAAGAGAAAGTTGATTTCAAAAGCGGAAATCATCAGCACACATAAAGAACGAAGAGGTATTTTTCTGAGAAAGATTTTTTCTGGTGCAGTGCACCTTAGGAATTGAACTACGAATTGCACCAATTTATATAACGATTATTATTATTATTAACCACCTATATACAAGTTATCTTTCTCAGAAAATAAAAAGTAAAAAACATGCAACAATAGACATTTTTTTTAAGTCATTTTTTTCAATGATTGTTGAAGTCTGCAATCAACGTCGGCAGACGTTGCATCAATGTAAAAATTATAGACTTTGCTATGTGGGATCTTCACTGTGATGTTCCTGAGCTTACATGCTTGCATTAACAAAAAGTTTAGCACACTCGTAGAAATTAGCTCTACCACTTACTTCGTCATAGAAAAAGGCGAAGAATATGTAGGCTATCTGAGCGAGAGATATAATAAGGAACTGGGGAGTAAGGGTCCCACGCATGTTGTACTCCCTCTGCATCTCAATCCATACCAAAACAAGCTGAGAAGCGACACGATGGGTTAGAGACTAATAGTAATTGCGTCTGATAAACGAAATTCGTCTGGATACTTCGTTGTTAAGTTAATGTGTTTTGTATTATATAACGCTGTATCCATAGCAGATATACGTTGCTCTTGGCGCTTTACAAAGCAGACAATGTCAGACCGGACGTGCAAGGGCGCTGCCAAGTTTATTATTATCCTGAAAACATTCCTTTGTTGAATGCAAAGCTGGAATTTAGTACCACTTAAAACGTCATAGTTTTAACCTTAAAACGTCATATTCAATGTCAATGGTCAACGTTTGCTAGCAGCAATCTTGATTA
This sequence comes from Aplidium turbinatum, assembly GCF_918807975.1. Lineage (NCBI taxonomy): Eukaryota > Metazoa > Chordata > Ascidiacea > Aplousobranchia > Polyclinidae > Aplidium > Aplidium turbinatum. The sequence goes on from NC_137472.1 coordinate 59,485,634, forward strand.
AAATGCAAGATTATTCTAGATTCTAGAAGCTTTGCTTGTAGAAGTTTACACAAAAACGTAAGCGTCTTACTTACCCAACCGGTCATTGCAGGCCGGTACAGATATAATTTCAAATCGAACAGTTTCCCGATGCGCGGGTGCAGCACACGGCCAAGAAAACTGTCGTAGAGGTGAGAACCAGTGTTGCCAGATTGGCTCAAATCACTTCGTTCCGCCCAAAATGACTGAAGAAAATAGTAACTAATTGCAAACCGGTGTACAATAGTTAATGAATAAGATAATTGAAAAACACTCCATTGCTGTGCTAACATGCCGACGTGCTTACAAACCATACATTAATTGTACCACCAACAAAAACAATATCATTTACGTTCTGAATTATGTAGAAGTTTCCACACTAAAAACTTTTGATAAAAATGAAAAAATCTTATAGCCAACGAAATCTCAACACGAATGCCATCACGGCCAAGAAAGAATCAATAACAAGCAATGGTCATGTCAATAAACTTAAAATATTATATAACCGAATAATTACATCATGAAGTAGTATATTTGGAAAGTTGCGTTATTGTAGCTATACCGGTACATATCTACTTAAAATTATTAGTTAGGTTTCAAACCAGGAAGTTTTCAATAACAACCCATTTCCTTACCGCAATGTGCAACAACAATGTACCAACGTAAGAAACCATCAAAGTGGCGACAGCCATTCGAAACAACTCGTCGTGTACAAATGAGAAGGATACGTTGTATCGAAACACTGCCAAGGCATACGTGGCGCCGGTGAAGAACAAGGTGTATGGAGCTGCAATGCATCAAGTAGACTTTCAGAAGAGATGCATCAATTCAAACAATTAGTTGTGTCACCCCAAAGCAAGGAGCCCTACACACCAAACCAATAGTTCTTGGTCGTTTATCATTGGTACGTATTCACTACATGCTTGCGTCTGTATAGCTGATGCGGCTGCTTTTTTGGCAGGACACTTAAAGGCATGCCTGAAGAAAGATGAACACAAAGATCGGCTTCCTTGCCTTCCCGTCCACTTAATCTAAATCTTTAACAACCAGACATAAGCCTGATTAGGGTGCATCAAGCCCAAAATAGCTGTAAATTTAGATGAACTCTACTGGGTCCACATCGAGCTTGAAAAAACGAAAAATAGGTTCATTCCACATGAAAACAGCCCATATGAAAATATCTCGAATATGATACCTCTCATCGTCGATCTGTGGTGTATCAGCCAAATTTAGAAGACTCGATAGAATTTTTCGTTTTTTCAAGCTCGATGTGGACCCGGTAGAGTTCATGCAAATATGGTAATATTTTACACAATTGATTGCTTCTAAGGGTAGTACAATTTTAATATATGTACTGGCATGAGAAAAAAATTTCATGAGGATGGTTTGATGCACCCTAGCCAGGATACCACAAACAAAAAAACACCTGCTTTTCAAACCAGCTTTGAAAAAATGAGTTAAGGAAGAAATTTCTTTCTAAAACAAAAATAACAATTTTGGTCACAAAATACAAGAATTCTATTACTTTGCTTTGTAAACCATTCCTACCACTTATTCTGTAGTTGAGTCTGTTGCCATTAGGTGTTGGTGGACCCTGAATAATGCGGCCAAGAGGGAGTGCATAGATGATGGCATGGAAAAGCATGAAGCCAAGCACAAGAACAAAGGATCTTACATTGAAGTAGGCTTGCCATTTGTTTGGAACCAGCGACAATTTGAACTGCAAAAATGTCCATATTTATGCAAACTGCAAAACTTGTCGATTAAATAAATACAAGGGATTGGTTATTGATATTAAATATGCTTGCATACTAACGTTTATGTTTATTAGGCTGTCCCACGTTTAGGCGACTTTTCAAGAAAATTAGGTTCGGGTCGAATTCTGACTGGATTTTTGTCACTAATTTCAAAAATGACGTTACTTTTTCACTATGACGTCATCTTGATGTGCCAGCTAGCGGACTTTTGCTACATTTTGGCTTTATCACGAATATGGTAAGAGCTAGAGAGTTGGAACTTGCGGAAAAAAGACCGGAAGGAACGATTTCCTATTTGTTGTCAATACAATATGAAACGCTAACTGCAACAGAAAAGGAGTTATTTTGAAAAAACATGGTTAACTGGAACATTTCTCAGCTTATTATTTCCCACAACTATAGCTGTCTCCTTACCCTAGAAATAGAGCAGTCACGTTCCGTACAAGCGAGAAGGAGCAGCAGAGGCATAATAGGGGCTGTTAAGTATCTCAGAAACACACCAAAGGTTCCGCCGTATTCTACTGGGTAAGGCGTCTGGTCTTTGGTTTGTGAAAGCACTTCACTCCCAGATCGCACAATGGGTGATGACAAAATCTCTTTCTGTAGTTGCCTGGTCATCATATGTCGTCGATATGATGGAGTAGAAATAGAAGAGACCTCTACCTGCATCATAATTTGAATAATGCAACAACTATGGTCAATTGCTCAATGCTCATCATGTATTGATTTTACATAAATCATACAAGCTATGCAACCTTTCACACAAATATCCAGATTAAAATAAAATTATTTGTATGAACAACACATTTCACATCTAAATTGTATTATTATTCTCAATAATAAAAGTAAAATTGGCTGATTAGAGTGATTAGTAGTATGCAACACTTAAGTCTAACAAAAAAATCATGCACTGTAGATTGCAGTGGGTACGGTTATATACGTGTTTTCTTCAGCAAGAAACACAATAAATGTGACATATATGCCAACCCAATAAATCGCGAGGTGTGGAGGGGGAGACTTCGTTCTCGACAGACAAGCCACACCCACGACATGAGGATTAATTCATGGCCTGTATAATCAAAATTGGTTGATGATGATATATATAATAATTAATAACACCAATTAAAAATCAAGCTCTTAAGAAATTTACAAATAGTCTATGTCTAAATTTACTTTAATTTATGTTGATAAACTTCCATAAAAAGTTCAACATTGGCTAAAGTAATTAACTTACTGTGGAGCTAGTTGTCTTAGTAGTTGTCACACTTTTCTTTGTTGTAACTTGCTTTTGTTGTTTTTCTGATTTAATTTCAGCTGTTTTTGCATCTGGAGAAAGTGATACCTTGTTTCGACTACGAGAACTAGATCGAGATTTGGGTGATTTAGATGTCTCACCACTTTTTTTGACACCTGAAAAAGTGCGACAAAAAAGATTGAGTCATAACCTTTTTGTACAAATGTATCATCAAACAGTGGAATTTGTCTGACAGGAAAACTGAAGATCAGTAAAGCAAACCGTAAATATTGCTTGATTACAATCCGAGCTAGATAGAACGAGTTTGGAAAAAGATTTCGATGCAATCATATAAAGAACACACTACATAAAAAACTAACCATTGCTCAAACTTTACACTTTAAAATATGCCGTTGTTCAAAACCAAACAAATAAACAAGCTTGATTATATGTTGAATATCTTACTTTGCAGAACCGAATGTTTGGAACATCGTGTCTGGAAAGCGGTGAATAAATGCCAAGATTTTTGTTAATAAGTGAAGACAACAGCTGTTTGTATATATATAATATATTATATAATAATGGCAGTACTTTGGAACGAAGATAATAGTTTAAAAATCATGTCATTTACAGTACAAGCCCTTCTATGGCTAAAAAGTCCAACGTGTGACTGACGCGGCTGCAGTGATAGACTAACATGTTAACTTTGTTAAGTCTGCCATCGGTGATGGTGGTCAGTGGAGAGTGATTGTGTAACACAATGCATTAGAGATTCAGCCAATAGCATATAAAGCAATCTGCAGGGCAAACGTAAAAGACAAGATAGAAAGTAAGCTAAAAAATCAATTCTGTACAATTGACCTCCAATAAAAACAACCAGTTAGACACAATAATTATTATATTATATATAATACTAATATAATTACTGATTTTAGAGCTTTATAATTGCCACAAATCGCACCTCAGAAGTGCAGAACGACATATAGTTAAACACTGAAACTTCTTTTGTATTGACAATAAAAAATTGTGTTGCATTAGATCAGAGGTGACGAACCTGCAACCCGTCAAAGAATTTTGTGCGGCCAGCAAAACAATTTGACAATCGCTCATGCATTAAAGACAAAAGACATCTCAAAACTGTTTTGATGATGATGATGATGTTCGCCCTTTGTTTCCGAAAATGGCCAATGAGAGTGAGATCAAACTTTTATAGTGTGGGCTTTGGTCAGTGAAGGCTACATGAGTGCGGAGATGGCTGATGAGGCCTATCTGTGTGGTGAAGCTTCTACTGCAAGATAGACATTGGAAGGATGGTTGGCTAGGACCAGGGTTGTTTGATTTATGCCTTCACTGGTACACCTTTCCTTTGCTACAGGTCGTTACAGTCGAGGCTGACAGATGAAAATCTTAGTGTGCACTTGAGAGTTGCCACATCGCCTGTTCGACCTAAGATTGAACGCTCAGTCAAGCAAAAAAACTTTCCAAAAATCCCACTAAGCAAAAAAATTCAATGCTTCAATGTTATTTTTTAATATTTTATGCTTCAATGCTGCATTAGATAGCTTCAGCTGTATGATTCGCATTGGTTTTTGTATGTTGTTTGAAAAAGAAATTTCATTAACTGATTTGCTGTTTCGGAGTATGTATAATGGTCGAAACAATTCGTCAACTTGAGCAAAAAGGATAGAGCCAAAAAAAGAAGAAATCAAAACCATAAGTGTTCTGTCAGGACAGAGAAAAAATTGTTCAGTAGCCAAGGCAAAATGTTGAGTTAGCTGTATACTGTATTATAATGTGCACAAGTTTATTGCAATATAATAAGCATCTGCATCTTGTTTGCCATGACGTACTGACAATCTGACATAGGCTAACGGCATATAAATTCAGCAGTTGCGATTGTTGTAGTCAAAGTATTGTATATTTGAGAACAAAAATTACTTTGGCCTTTTCTGGCTGGACTTCTTGCAGGTGATCTCGAACGCCGCCGAGATCTAGCTGGAGATTTAGAACGTCTTCGTTGAGAAAACGTTCCTTCATGCTAAGAAATAGTGGATTAATGAACTAATTAAGCCATGACAAGTCTCAACTCAGAAAGTAGTTAAGTTCATTTATGCAGCAATCACATTACACTAGCAGCATATATCTATGAGATTAACTACCATGACATTAAAAAAAGTTTTATTTTTAAAAATGTATTACAATAGGCTAGTTATCACATGCAAAAATATTGTTTGTCTCCACTTAAACTAATAGCATATATTAAGCTTCAACAAAATTAAAAGCATTTTATGTCATTAATTTTGCAACAAAATGATTGAAATAATGTGAAGCTTTCAAAATGGATGTGCAACATAAAGCTCAATTTCCATACATAAAAAGAAAAAACTAGTTCTTTCTACTAAGATCTGAGAGGAAAAGTTTTTTCATTTAATCAAAACCTGTAGGATATTGATTATTGAATACTTTTAGTGTTCCATGCTGCTTAACATAAAACACTAGACAATGTAGATACGGATGACCTGTTTTAGCCTGATGCTGTGAGTTTGCTGCACGGTAATAGCGGTTTGCACTAGCTTTCGGAACACAGTTCCCTAGTCATGTGCTACAACTGGGGAACTGTGTTTCAAAACCTAGTGCAAACTACTATTACCACAGTGAACTCATAGCATCAAGCTAAAACAGGTTGTTAGTATCTACATTGTTAAGTAAGCAATGATCATGCTACTAAAAGTGAAATTCAATCTATTGCATTAAACACTAGTATTAACATTTGGCTACTTTTCTTACCTTTATAAATTTTATTGATATATCCATTTCTGTACCATCCTCGAACAGCACACCTACCGTATTATTGTCATTAACAGCTGTAATTTTAGAAGGGAAATACAGAGCACTTCCAGGCCACTTGGCCATAGCTTTATCACCCACAGCCCACTTCATCTTTACCAGGTATCGTGGCTAAATAAACTGATACAGAACAAATGATAACCTTCTCTTACAAATTTTCTGAAAACATAATGTGGGTCTTGTAGCATAAGTTAAATTGTCTTGTCAAATTAAGGGTGCAACCTAATTCGTACCATGAACAATTCGTACCGTCAGTTCGTACCTTGAAAAGAACAAAAGAAAAAATTAAAAAAAGCAGAAGTCGCTGATTGCAGTGTCCGCAACAAACAAACTGAAAAGATCGAGAGAAAAAAATAGAACAAAGCCGAAGTCGCTGATCGGAGTTTCCGCAAACAAACAAACTGAAAAGATCGAGAGACAAAAATAAAACAAAGTCGAAGTCGCTGATTGCAGTTTCTGTTTTTATGCAGTTTCTACAAACATTTTAAAATTTCCGGTAATGATCCTAAGAGTTTGCCGAAGTCGCTGATCGCAGTTTCCGCAAACATTTTAAAAGGGTTAGGGTTGATCGGAGTTTCCGTAAACATTTTAAAAGGGTTAAGGTGTTTTTGCAAACAAACAAACAAACTGAAAAGAACAAGAGAAAAAAATAAAACAAAGCCGAAGTCGCAGATTCCGTTTTTCCGCAAACATTTTAAAATTTTCCGATAATGATCTTAAGAGTTGGCCGAAATCGCTGATTGCAGTTTACGCATACATTTTAAAAGGGTTAGGGGTTAGGATTGATCGGAGTTTCCGGAAACATTTTAAAATTTCCGGTAATGATCCTAAGAGTGTTTGCTTGTTTGCGGAAACTCCGATCAGCGACTTCGGCTTTTTTTAATTTTTTCCCTCGATCTTTTCAAGGTACGAACTGACGGTACAAATTGTTCATGGTACGAATTAGGTTGCATCCTAAATGACTCCGTCTTAGACAAGTCTAAATTTCCGAGACTCTACGATGTGATCAACTATGATATATTATAAGTTACTTGCATCAAACCAATAGATCAATATTTACTACAAAGTTAAAATTTATTAAAAATTGTAAAAAAAAATTTGTGGAGAATTTTCAATGAGTTAAAAGTGAAAACAAACACATGTAGGTATAAACACTGCTTCATAAAATTAATTTACAAAAGTAAGAAACTGACACAGCAGCATAATGAACCAATGGTATGTAGGCTACACTTTGCATTAGATTAGCAATAAAAATGAACAATAAGCTACACAATTGAACAATAAAAATGAAAAATGTCAAAAAGAAATAAATCGCAAAGTCAAACTAGAAAAAGTTGAATTCAGCTCTCCAAATAAATTAAGATTGTTCTATGTTTGATGAAGAGTGCTATTTATCACGTACAGTACTGTACGCTACCGAGTCCAGAATCATTCCTAACTGAAAAGTAAAGCAATATTGCACATTGGTAGGCCTTTTAAAAACACAAAATCATCATTGGTAGGCACATTAAGAAACAACTCAAGATTGTGGAATAGTCATCACTGTTAACCCTAGTGTTTATCTTGGAATGGCCTGCTTCGAAGAATCCGATTTGGAGAAATCCCAAATTAGAGACATCCTTTTTACTGAGAAAACGGATTTGGTGATTTCCTTAATCCAGCGTAGGTGTTTTTTTGTGTTTCCCTTCCTATACCAATGCAAACGACGGTAGGATGGAGCAGTGGAAAAGGCGCTCACTTTCTAATCATGCAATTCTGGTTCGATTCCTGCTTTAAGCTGGTTGTTGAAAAACACTGCTCATCTCTACCCAGAGTGTAATAAATTGGATGGTCATCGTTGCTGAAGGAAAAGCGGCCCAGAGAGAAAGAAATTGACCACCCTACTCTTGTTAGTGCCAAAGGCTGACAGTAGCATAATGAAAACCTTACCGGTATCTTTTCATCCCCTGATGCTTGGATCAAGTATGGGACTTACCTTACCCACGCAAATAAGAAAGTCATTGTTTCAGAGAGGTAGATTTAAATTAGCTGATATCTTGCGAGTAGGCTATAAGCTATAGCGATATCTAGTAACTTTAGTTGAGACATTTTTGCTGAAACTTCATTTGATTAACCACTACTATAGGGCATAGGCTTAATGTTAATTACGAAACGCCATTTAACAACTGTCTTGTTATTTTGCTGAGATTGTAGTTGAAACTTTTTTTGCTGAGATTTTATTTGATTATGATTTATTTTATTTGCACAGTAACCTAATCTCTTAACATCATTCATTGAAAAATTGATTTTGCAAGAATAATTGTATTTTCTGCACACTCAAAAGCCTAAGCTTGTTGAATTAAAATTAAACCAGAAAACCACAGGACATAACTTATGAAGCAAATAGAACAGTTGCAAAACTTGCAATTAACTCTGCCACTGCATTTTGTGCATATCATCTTTTGGGAGCTGGTATACGTACAAGTCCCCCCCCCCTGGTTACTCATGACAAAGACAGGACTCGACCAAACATATAGGGTGAAACTACTTTACCTTTGCTTTACTGTTCACACACTTCAATCCACATGTTTTGGTCAATTCCTCTTTGTCATGAGTTACCAAGGGGGTGACTTGTATACCAGCTCCATCTTTTGTTACTTCTTTACATTTTTTTGTTTATCTACAATTATGTAATGTTGGAGCAAATTGCAATTTTTGGCTGATAATTTGACTTCTGTGGTTTGTGCAATAATTTTAACTGAATGAGAACCAAAAAGCCTCTTAAGACAAAGATTTACCGTAAGTTAACAGATGCTGCGGTCTTTTGCAAAAATACTATAAAACCACAAAACAATAAACAACTTTCCAGTTCCACCAAAGTCTGTCGGTGAAATCTTCTTCAAAGATATTGGCGGAAAGCGTTTGAAAGGCAATTGACCAATCAAACAGCAGCGATCTTACGCTTAAGTGACGTCATTACTACATTTCGACTGCTGGCAATGCCCTGCTTCATTTGCTTTTCTCTTTGCAAATTGTTATTGTCAAACGATTAATCTTCTTTCGATAGCCAAAATTGACTGCTCTGACTGATCAATGACATATGAAACACATTGTCATCCCAATCCTTCATTGAAGGATTATTATGTCGTTATCAAATCTTTGACGAACAGCAATGGCGGATTTAGCGTAGATTTGATTAAGTTGGCACTGCGACATTAAAACCTTTGTTAAATTGTGTCAGTTCGTCACGGTTTGAAAACCACGACAAGATTGACATTCGTTTTGTGTAAGTTTGTTGATGTTCAAATGATGTTGGTGTTTTGAGTATGAGACAATTTTAAAGCGAGGGGCTATTATGGGCTTGTTTTCTTTGCTACTTTGTTCGCTATACTGTAGGATATTAATGGCCTATTTGCAGTAGTTTTTATTTTATTTATTTTTTATTATTTATTTGCATCAGACCAATAAGTCCATATTAATTACCTCCTTCTTTTATTGTCGCACTTGATTCCAAGCATTGACTGCCTCTTTTATGAAAAGTTTCCAAGATTCTCTGTTGTTTACTTTGTGTATTAGGTGTATGTTGGTGTTAGTTTTGTCGGTTTGTTGGTTTAAGTAGGTTAATCTTTGTCTGCCTTGGGCACTCCTCAGTGGCGTAGCTAGGGGGGCGGGGGGGGGAGGGGCGGACCGTTCCGGGCGGCACTTTCAGACTACGATTTTTGATTATAATCTGATAAAAAAACGCATTTCATTTTCACATGCTTTTTCTTGAAGGGGCGGCAAAATCTGAATCCGCCCTGGGCGGCACATTCCCTTGCTACGCCACTGGCACGCCTATCCCTAGGCACGCCTCGCTTCAATTTTTCCTGTGAGAGAGAGATGTTCTAACTTTCCTTTTCGCAGCACCATAGATATCTTCATCAGAAAATATTAGCATGGCTCCTGCGCAAGGATGACACGCAAAATCGTGAAGCGTTCCATGTTTCTAAAAAGAAAAAAAAACGTTTAGCAGTACTAAGCTAAATATTTTCATAATACAATAAGAAAAAGTCTTTAAATTTATATGTAATATTTTGTCAATTTATTATAAATTGAGTTGGCACACCGACCCATTTTGCCAACAAAAACTTGCATAAAGAGAACACTGCTTGTAAAACACAATAACGGTGAAACTTGCACTAGTGTTTATATGACATTTGCAAACTTAAAATAAGCAACCCTATGCTTATTGCTCACAGACAATTTTGAAATTCGAAAACAGACGTTTTAATTAACCACTGGGACAGTGTGGCTGAACATCGCATTGGAATGACTTTAAGCAACCCCCACCTAGAACTATAACTGGTTGGTCGGTCGGTCGGTGGAATCGTATGCAATGCGAAAATATGCTTCCCGGAAAGTATTTTTGCCTTCGTGCTCTGTAACTCCTCAAGAAGGTATTTTTGGTTATACTTGTACGCTGATACCTTCCGCGGGCCGCAGCGATACAGCGTGGATGCGGCCCGCGGGCCGCCATTTGGTGACCCCTGCTGTAGAGTGTAGACTTATGTAGCCTATACACAGTTACACACTTACACAGTGGTGGGCGCTGCTAACGTAAAAGTTAGCTTTCAACAAAGAAATCAGGGGATTTTCAATAAATTTACTTTCGCTAACGAGTCCGCTAAAATTTCTAAATATTAGGGAAAATGCTAATCCGCTAACCAAAGCGTTTTCGCTAATTCGCGAAACTGTGCCCTCTACTAGACCTATGTATAACTTATGAACCCAACATGTTGCGTAAAATAAATACCACATTCCAGTTTCTGCATTGTAAAGGGCCACGGACTTAGCCTATGTTCGGAGAGGGCCACATAGGCTACTGTGCTGCTACGGCCCTGCCTCAGGTTATTAAATTTAGTTCCTCCAACATTTACGCCAGCTTCATCGTCAAGACATTGGATGATGATCTCATCATCTCACTGTATAATGAAAAAAGGCTTGGAGAGAGCACGCATCCCTGTCTAACGCCTCTCTGGATTGATATCCAATCGCTGATGTTGTGATTGATCTTTGTTGCTGCAATTTGATCAAAGTAAATGTATTGAAGAAATACGTAGATCCTTATCGTCAATTCCAATGTTACCTAGGACCTAGCATCTCCAGTAATTTGGTATGTTTTACTTGGTCGAAAGCTTTCTTATAATCAATGAAAGCGATGTACAAATCTTTCTTCATTTCAATTGATCTTTGAGCGATATTTTTTAATACAAATAGGCTACAGCATTTCTTGAGCCGCGGTATGGCATGAATCCGTACTGTTCTTCAGCAATTTCATCGTTGATTTTGTTCTTGATTCGGTTCATGATAATGCGTAGTACAATTTTTGTGATATGTGAAGTCAAGCTGATGGTGCGGTGGTTTTTGATAGAAATTGAGCATTTTGAGAAGTTGACCCTTAACTCGTTTCCATTCCATCACAGTAAATACGTCTTGTTTGCCTGTTTATGTCATTGTTATCTTTTAAAGCAGAGTTGATATGAACACCAAGGTATTAGATATTTTCTTTAAAAGCAACAAGTTGATTTGAAATCATGAGTTTAAGTGGAGATGATAACTTAAAATTGCGAGGAGAGAAAAGCGTTCCAGCAGACTTTGTCGCATTAAACACCATTTTATGCTTGACAGCAAAATCAAAATCACTTCAACCAAGCACATTAATATATTCTAAGTGCCTCACTTTGCACTTCATATAACACTTTCTGGGTTGTAGCGCTCTCCTGCAGCGTATTTCATATTTTTTGCGTTTAGGGAAACCAATTGCTATGATTTCGAAATGACAGATAAAAATATTTCGTTGTTCAAATCAAACGAAATTTTGTGTAAAAGCTTTTCAGCATTAATCCAATAACCAACTCACAAAAATCAAATCTTATTGAAAAGCAAAGTTGGCCTGTTACACTAGTGACTAAAGCAAGTAGTCGCAACATTTAAAGAAAAAGAGTAGGCTAACCTCAACATACTTTGCAAATTGAAGCCTACTAAAAATAAAAGTCTCAGATTTGAGCTAAATTGAAACCGGGGGTAGGAGAGGTCTCTGTAGCAATCTAACATCATGCTAATTATCTTTTCCTTCCTAACAAGTGAATGTAGGCTATTTCTCCACCTAAACTGCTTCAAATAGACAAAAAGGGGGAACAGAAATAAAACGTATTCGCTTTTTGACGATAGAGAAGTTGACGACAGCGACACGAAAGAGAATAAAAATTAGAATGTATGCAATTTGGATTAGCCTGTATTGTTAAAATGTGATAATTCGCAATCTTTTATTATTTCGTTATTCCTTAATATTTAAATTCATTTTTATTATAGACCTACAATATTATATGAACACTTTCTGATAACTAAAAATTACGGTAGCCTATAGTTCGAGCTTCGAGTAGTAATTGTATGGGAATAGTTTAATGGAGTCAGGTAGTCAAATCAGTTAGTAGGCTATATCTGTCAGGCATATGATTTTGGATTGCTACAGTATAAGAAGCAGTATGTCTGCATTTTATTATATTTCTATTTTTATTTACTTTTTTTTAACAATCCGCACGGTCACACCAGAGGTTACACGGTTGAGCCAGTTTCCTATAATTTTTATCAGGCTGAGTCTTTTATGACATCACAACATGGTTTTTGAATTGGAGACTCTCAAGGTTAAAACTTGATGAAACTTGTTACTTTTTAAATTTCTTTTGTAAGCTATATTGTAAAATTTAAAATTCCCTTTTACACTTGCAAGTGTTGATTGTATGCCTATTTTTACAAATTAGGCTACAACCTACGAAGCAAAATTTTTGTTTTTTCTAGATTTGATGGCTGTGCATTTTTAAGATAGTGTTTTCCAAACAAAGTTTTTTATCGTTTATCGAGTAGCTTTTTTATCGATGCATATTTTGAAACCTTTTGGTTTTGTCATAGTTTTCCTTTTGTTGGTGCGAAATTCGTGTATTTAATCGTTTTCTACAGGTACCGTACATATTTGCGCCAGCAATGAAAAAAATTGAATTGAATAAAAGATTAAAAAAGTTCAGATATCAAATACAATCGGTAGGCTATGGTTGACCACCAAACCAACGAGGAAAAAAGATTTTAGTGATGCAGAAACTGATAAAAATACCTTTCTCCACAAAATTAGAAAAGTCTTCACGTCGACAAACAGCAAACTTTTATTCCGCTGATTTTGAAACTAAATTTCGCTGAAAACAAAAAATAAAAAAACAAACAAAACTAATGTGACCGAAAGGCAATAATGCACTACAGGCTTGCCATATGTCCTGGTTTAGCCGGGACAGTCCCGATTTTAACGCCTTGTCCCCATAGGCGTAGCCAGGGGGCGAAAGGGACCATGGCCCCCTAAAAAATTTCAAAGTTTGGATTCCGAAGTTGAGCCCTTTGTTGAAAATATAATAAAATTTTTAGAAATTTATAAAGTTTTCCAAGACAACTGGCTATTAACAACCCCAAGGACTTGTTTTAGACACGCCGAAAGACACCAATAAACTTTGCAAATCGTAAGTTAAGCTACATCGCGCAAAATTTACGCGATTTACGTTTCTTTTATCTAATTTGTGGAAGCAATTTCAGAATGGCTCACCCTGTTGGGTTTTTGTGTAGCTGAGTTTTTGGTGTTCTCTAATTTTAGTCGCAGATTTTGCCCGTTCGTGTGTAAGAGCTACCGTTAATAAGTTAATAGCTGTTTATCTGCTAATAAATTTCATACAAATATTACCCTAAAAGTGCTTCCAGAAAGCGCTATAATCCATTATTTAAGTGTAATTTTGCAAAAATTTTCCGGGGGAACATGCCCACGGACCCTCTTAGAATACGCGTGCCTTCGGCACGCTCTAATCCCCATCAGTTTTATTGCTTCCCTTGCTCAAGCCACCAGGATACGCCACTCACAGGATAGGATAAGCCATCGCACATCAGGTGGTGATAGCTTAAATCAAACACTTTGTCGTTCTCTTCAATTCATCAAATATTTGATCCCTCCAAAATTGTTTCTCTGGCTACGCCACTGCTTGTCTCGTTGACCCTCCCGAATGTCAAACAATGCTAGAATAGAATGTCAAAGAAAGCTCTCCTCACTTGAAAAAGTAATGTTGATTTGACATGTAACTTAGTGAATTTTATGAAAAAATAAAATCAAACACTGTAGGCTACTTTTGTAAAAGGTGCTTAGCACAGAAAAATAATATTATGCCTTCTTCTTCGTCGTATGAGCTGTTCTTCCGGACTATATGTTTGAGCATGATGTCATCAGCCACTCGACAGTCTCGTTATCCAGGGCCTTCAGTCTTAGCGTTCCATGTGGTGGTTGATGAATTGGGCAGTCATGGACAACATGGTCTACTGTCTGGTCTGTGGCGCCACACTCGCATCCCGGTGAGGGAGCCAGACCCCATCTGCACATGTCTGAACGAAAGCGACCGACGCCGGTTCGTAGGCGGTTAAGCCGGACCCACGAAAGTCTTGCGAGGGACATTCCCGGAGGGTGGGCATCGACGTCGGGTAGGAAATCACGGAGTCGGGAGGTGTTGTTTTGCCACTCCATGTGGTGGGTTTTTTCCTGAAAAAACAGGACAAATTCTCTTAAAAGAGGACGTATGGTAGCCCTACCCAACGTGCGCCGACGTTGAATCAACAACGAAAACGACGGTGACTGATTGCATCTATTATGCAATGTAAGAGCAAAGTCTGTGTGAGATATGGAAATAAGGTTTTCAGAACACCTTATCAAAAGGACAGTCCAAAGATCCTCGCATGTAATTAAAGTTTCCAAAGTTCAAAATAATTAGCGATTACGATTTATCAGCAGTTTAGTAAGTAAAAAGCTGCTATGTTGATCGACCTTGTGCGTTATCAAAACTGCTGATGGAGTTGAGGGTGTAAAGATCTAATGCTAATTCTCCATTGTTTTCTACTTATATAATTTTTTAAAAACAATTTCACTTGTTTTTTTTTCTTCGATTTTTTTTTAATTATTAAAATTTTACTAAGGTGTTGCAACTGTGCCATATTTTACAATAATTATTCTGCTTTAGTATCATACACGCTATAACACCCAGGTTTTGCTGTTTCTATCTTTTTCAAGACCTTTGCTATGGTTGGTATATAGGTTATTGTTTTTTGTTGTGATAATCAGAAATAAACACAAACTTAACTGAACTTATGTCCAGAATCGGAGTCGTTGAAAAAAGGCAGACTCCGAGTCTCCGACTTGACACAAAACGATGAACAATAAAATTTTTGTTTGCAATTTTTACAAACTAGAAGTGCTTTTTCAAGTCAGTTTTTGTGAATGTCGTCTTTTCAATGGCGATCGCAACTTAATCCGCCCCGTTTCCCGTTAGCTCTGGGATTACGCGCCCGGCTCAAAATCACGCTGCGCTGGTTCGACTCTCGGGGGTGTGCGCTTAAGCAATGCATTTCAGGACTGCTCTCCATTCAGCCAGTGGCTCTGATTCAGCGGCACCTAGCGAATGGAATAATTCCCCAGCAACAACACTTCAACCAGTGGCGGATTTAGGGCAAAATTTTAGGGGGCGCCAAAGAAGTATGAAACAACCTCACCGCAACTGGCTTGGGAAAATTTTTTCGTTTTTTTCTATAAAATTGCCTATCTAAGTCAGATAGGCTACCAGTCATTCCCACATCACAAATCAACACCACAAGTGACAATCAGTTGTAAAGTTGAGGCAATGCCATAATGCCGCTCGTGGCAATTAAAAGCAATAACAAACGTGAAATGATAATTTAGGTATTTTCCACTAAAACTTTTGGCTATACAACAGTGATTGCTCCAAGTGAATGAAAAGGGGTAACTACTAAAATCCATTTTAATAAATCACCAACCTAGAGTGCCTGAAGCTCACTGGTGCATAGCCCAAAAAAATTCATCATAAAAAACATTCAAACGGTGAGGCCTAGGTGTAGCCTACTTAGTACAAGTGAGCAGGCCCGGATTTAGGAGGGGCAGAAGGGGCAGGTGCCCCGGGCCCCCCGACTTTTGAAGGGCCCCCTTACGTGGAAAAAATGTTGTGTTATGTGTTATTTTTTTTTCCTTTCAGCCTTTGAAGTTTCTGCAAAATGCTGTGCAGTGCTGGATTGATGCTACTTTAGACGCAGAGGCGGTTTTTGCATGGGGGCCCCCCGATCTAAAAGTGCCCCGAGCCCCCCATCAGCTAAATCCGGCCCTGCAAGTGAGTGGTACTCAGTTAAGATATTGCGAATAAAAAAATAATTCAAATATGAACAAAGCGCTTGCAGCAATAAGAGTCTACTACTTCTATTTTGTAGAATGGCCTAAGCGAAATCGGGCCTATATGCACTATCAGCAAACAAAAGAACAATACGATTAAACTGCTCATGCTGATAATGTTGCAAAAACGTCTCAATACGTAATTGTAATTTGTAACAACGTATAAAAATGACATTAGATTTCCTCAAACAAGTAATTCGATCACAAACATGTTTTGAATATAATACAGTAGGCTACGTAATAAATTTAGCAGAGATGTGTTCAAGACCAGATCCAGCTTTACTGTCCAAAAAATTGATGTATGGCATTCCATCCTATCTCTCTGCCTAAACTGCCATAAAATCTGGATTGGTGCCATGCATTATATTATCTAAACTTGAGTTAAAAAAAGTTTCTTTATTAGTTATTAGTATTTTATATAATGTCCATTGTCTCTTGTATCGTTATCAGCGGTTGTTAGCGGTTAGTAGGTCTACTTGCCGAGACTAAACATCACGCATTGTTTTACGTCAGTAAAATGGAAATTTACAAGTTAAAGTAGGCTATAGCATAAAAAGGAAATTTGCATGCAGACATAAAAAAAATAAATTGGAATTTTAGAGGGGCTGCTGCGCCACGGCGCCATAGGTAAATCCGCCCCTGACTTCAACAATTGAAAAACTTCACTCTGCCAATCTCGGTAACCGGCCCTGCATCAAGAGTCTCTACACGTATGCGAAACTACCAAGAATAACTTATCAAGGCTTTGTCAGTCCGAGGATAAAGATTTAAAACCAACTGAATTGAGAACAAATTTTTAAAAAAATCAAAAAGGACATAAACTAAAAAATATCTGGCAACCCAGAAAAATCTGATAACATAGAAGATAGAAGCCGGTGTAACGGTCCAGGAGTTACTGCGGTCTGAAAGTTACCGTAACTTCTGGACCGCGTATACGCGGTCTGAAAGTTACTGCCAGTCCAGAAGTTACTAAAACAGGGTTTTCAGATTTGACGCTTGCAGCAGATTTGTATAAATGATTTCAACATTGGAAACATGTTGAACTTGAAGACTTATCCACCATTGCATCTTAACAACATGATTTAGGCTACAGCAGAAACGTAATTGGGAATGAAGCGAAAATAAGATGAAAGTTAAAAGATGAGTTTTGTACCAGAAATTTTTGCTGTATTGGAATGAAATTTGAATTTGTAACCTAACAATTTACGTAGGCTATCATTTTAACCTGATTTGTTTGTATTATACCATTTGAAGTTGTGTCCGTGCCTTACGTGCGTTGGCAAATAAATTTGCATGGGGAGGTGATTGACTAGATGACCACTTAGCCTATAGTCTTTTGCTGTCATCCTGATTGTGCTATAATGCAACCTACGATTCACAATGTAGTAATATGAGTGTTTTATTGACTCATTGTAGGCTATATGGCTCTGTTGAAACAAATAATTTAATTGATCATCGCTACAAACATTTCAAAGTTTAAATCGTGGCTATAGGCCTACGTGAATCGGTGGCATTTAATAAGCTATACAGGCCTTAATATATCGTGCAAAGTTTGCATTTGAAGGCTGACTTGTTAGCCGCTGGTCTTGAGTCGTAGTAGACGAACATAGTCTTTGACTATATTTTATGTAGGCCTATTTCATGAAAATTAAAACCAAAGTTTTCTAGTGAATGAAGCACTGAGCCTATTTTTGGTCCGGCTTTTCATAACTACCGTTTTGAAGAAATATAAAGTTAACTTAGGCTACATGTAGGCCAACCGGTAGTCAAAACGCCATCAACCTTCAGTGAGTAGGCTATCACAGTGTCACACGCGGGAAGGCTTTAGCTTTTACGAAAGTGTTGAACACTTTGAGATTCCAATGAATTTCCGTTGGACTCCCATCGAAAACACGTGGCACGAAACTTAAAAGTCTAGGATTATGGTTTCGTGGTGAGAATATTTATCCTTGGGATTCATCTTTCGCACACTTGCAGAGGGTTTAATCTACTGACCAAGCGAAGTTTCAGTCCATTTACAAGTTTTCCCAAAAGAATTTCGAAAATGCACACCCACTTACAATAGCAGTAACTTTTGGACTGCTTCTGCGGTGTTGCAGTCTGGAAGTTACTGTCAGTCCAAAAGTTACCAGCGGTGCCAGGCGTTTTCACAATCGATAGAAAAGCGAAAATTGTTTTAACTAAGTGTAATGAATTCATTGCTCTCAAACTAATGCAAACTTTTCAGTTAACATTACAAAATACTTATAATTATTAATCTGATCTTTTGAGAGGTTAAAAATTTAATTATTTTTTAAAACAAAATTAAATAAAATTTAAATGAAATATTTGGCAACTCTTGTAACTTTTGGCATGCAGTAACTCTTGGACTGCTACACCGGAGTTGGATAGAAATTGGAAAAAAGAGAGATTATGATGTGCAGAAATATTGATTGATTGAATCTTTATCCTCGGACTGGGAAAGCTTCTTGCAGAGCTTAATCCTGGCAGTTTCGCATACTTGTAGAGGCTTTGAATCACTGACGCAGACCCGGTCACCAAGACTGACAGAGTTTCCGATTGTTGAAGTCTTTTTGCCAGGGAACAATCCATCCATTAGATGCCGCTGAATGGAGAGCAGTCCTTAATGTGCGTTGCTCAAGCGCACACCCCAAGAGTCGAACCAACGCCGCTTGATCTTGAAGCTTCTTCGTTCCAGAAGTGACGCGCTAACCAATTGAGCTAGTTGTGAATCAAAGGGTGGGAGTCGCATATTTTTTGCCCGACTCACAGTCCTGACATTGAGGACTGATATCCATTTAGCGGCACCTTGTAGATATATAGAATAATTCAATGGCAATCCTGTCCAACACTTTGTTTACTTTGCCAACCTCTGTAAAATAGAATAGCTTACACGCAGAAACTTCACTTTGTCAATCTGATTAGTGGTTCACAGACTCTAGTCTAGTAATGTTAACAAGCATACCGTAGCTGATAATGTATTGTACAGTACTCTAGAAACAGGTTTTGCCGCAGTCTTTCGGTTGAGGTTAGCTGACCTCTCACTATTACAGTCATTGGTAAAGATTACCGTATTTAGAATATAGTCCATGTGCGTATTTGCAACCATTTGTATTTGTTAACTTAAACAGTTATTATTTTTTATATTAGAAAGATATGTTCATACTCTTAAGCGTGTAATAATTTGGTGGTATTACTGGTATGTGTTTTAAAGTTGCAATAGCGCATTGTGTGATTGCTGTTTTAATTCTAAAATGCATTCAAACACCACTGTCATTCTGGTAGAGTAATTCTGCGCTGTTCGCTTAACAAAACAATTCATAAAAATGTGCAGTAAACAACTTAATGACAGCAACAACACGTAGACCCTGATAAAAGCACTTCTTGTTGATATATTTATTTTTATGCCACTTGAAAGTCAGGATGCTATTTTTTATTTTATCAAAAACAAAGTTTTCTGAAAATGTAATTTGAAAACCAAAAGACAAGTCACATAGTTAGCGTAAACGGATAAAACTTTTACAAGTTGTGACAATATTATTGATAAACAATTAAATATATACGTATACTATTAATTTTTTTCCTGTCAAAATATTTTCAATTGCAAAATATTTACAAATTAGTAAGTAGATGCAATTACATCGATGATCATTGGTCGCAATTACGGACATGGACCCTAATAGATTGTTTCAGTCAGTGAAATTTGTTCCTAGTTATCAGCACAAAGGGAAAGCAACTTTTTTGATCAGACTCAAACAAAAAAAATTGTAAATAAATAAAGGTCATTTCCAAAACAGTCATTTATTAGCTTATTTCTTGGAGGATTTCTTCACAGCTTTATTACTAGGTTAAATAATTAATTCAGCTGAGTGGTTTTTCCATTTTATGCAAGGTACCACATTTTGATACTTTCACCCACCTTGTCAGAGAGGGTGAAAGTGCTCAAACTGCTGGAGCAGTGAGCTATGCACAATGCAACAACAAGGTGTCTGATAGAAGAGTGCTCAATTGGCGAACTAAGAGCATTAACATAACTGCAGACAGGATGTCATTGTTTTCCACCTTAAGGTCTCATCAGTGCAGTAAACATACACTGGACTTAAACGCCTTATTTTATTACTATAATTTAAAGTGATTCAGCTTGGTGATTTTGGCATTTGTGGTACGCAAGGAACCACATTTGTGTACTTTCACCCACCTTGCCACAGTGGGTGAAAATGCTTAAATAATAGGTAATCATAGCCTCAGAGGCAATGATTAATATTCATGGTAACTTTTGTAAAATAGAAGGCAAGGCATTTACAAGTTTTAGTGCGGATGGTGGCGAGTGAACTCAGGAGAGCTTTATTTATGGCAGGTAGATATGCATCCAGTTTGGTATCATAGGCTGGGTAGTCAGCATACCACAGTCATCAGCGTGTTGTTTAATCATGTCATATGTATTACGTATTGCATTAAAAATTAGGTTTGTAAATTATTTGGTTAATCAGTGTGTATTTTGTATATTTCTGCAGTCTGTGAATGTATAACATAGTTGTCTTTTCCAAAGGTAATGGAAAAGCAATCCACTGCTCCGACAGCTGAACAAAGGCGCATTTGTTGGCAGGCGAGAGATAATTTTTTAGCTTGTGCTAAATTGCATAAATCTGAAGAAGAACAAAATAAAAGTTGTGCCAAGTCAAAAGCAGCATTTGAGGCTTCTTGCTCTCAGGCTTGGGTACGTTTCATGTACTATATATAATTATATATTAATTATCATATACATGTATAATATTATATCAGTTACTCAAACTTTTAATTGTGCTTTATGCTAAAATGACACAAACCCTTGTTAGGTCAAGCACTTTATGAGAAGACAGGCGTGGGACGAATACAAGAAAGAAGTTTACACCAAAAACACAGACACCTCAGAAAAGTAATTATGTATGAGAAGAGTCATACTTATGTTTTGGACCAAAGTGTTTCAAGTTTATTCAGCAACCTTGATGTTTTAGTAGAAGATGATGAAATGAATGATGGTAAGTGGAGCTGTTTTCATATTTATTTTCTATATATTTGCATGGTATATACTTGTTCAATTTTCAAGTAAATTATGTAGTAGCCATACAGCTACACAAGTGTATTTCATAATTTAAGTATGATAGAAATTATTGCTAATTTATCTTTATCTTCCCCCACCTTTTGTAGGTACAAGTGATAGATACCAAAGGTTTTCATTTTTAACTGTTTCAAAATCACATGTATATATCCAACACCAATACCAGGATGGAAAACATTTGACACTTCAGGTTGGTGTTGGTGTATTTTAGTGTATAAGGATGTACTGCAACTAAAGAATAAGTTCTGGTGCATTACATCCTAGGTTCGTTGTATACACTTGTTGCCTTAAGTGTTACAGGATGCTGCTCTGTTTGCAAGCATGTGTATTTTGTCGGAATGGCCCGTTTCGGTGAGTCCGATTCGGTAAGTCCGATCCCTTAACGGGAGATTTTTTCAATTTTTTTTAAAATTATCGGGTACCGTAGCCTAATTATCATTGCCGTTTTAAGGTTAGAGGTTAGGAACTCACCGAATCGGACTCACCGAATAGTAGCAGACCCGTATTTTGTAGAGCGACCGAATGCAATCGCATAATTTCTATTGAAATTGAGCACTTTTTGTAGTATTACTGTAATATGTATAGTATTTATTGTTTAATTTCTATGTAAATATTTATTATATTATTCAATTCATTTGGTAAAAGTTAAGTTAAAGTATCTTCTTTACTTATAAAGACCCTGTATATAATTCATAAAACGCATTGAAATGATGGGCACATTTCATAAGTAAAGAAGATACTTTAAAATGTAATGTAACTTCATGTATTTAATTTTACGCATAAAATACTCTGGAAGTATTGAAGTGACTGAGGTAACAACATATTCAGTTTCAAAATTATGAAGTTTTATACTAAAATCCCTAAACAATTTATGCATGCATCAACTGTGCATACTACCATTTTGTATTATACCTATTTGAATTCTATAGATCAAAAACGCTTTATGCAGGTGACTAAGGAGAGTAAAGTGAAAAACTACCAAGTTCTGCAAGCAAAGTGGTGTCATTTGTTGAATCAAATTGTTATTGTCATCACTACCTACAAAAGCCTTTTGGTAAGTATGATAAACAACATGATTTGAAGTGAAAAAGTCATAACCCACACACCGAAATCTGTCGTTGTCACATCAGCTTCGTATTCGAGTGTTATAAGCACTTCGCTCAGTAGGATGCCAGTCCAGCCACCAAAGGCATCTGGCTGTATCTTGGCAATCACATACTTCAAGGTGGGCACAAAGATTGGCTTTGTTGTCTTTCTACGCAACTTATTCCAGATTTTAACCTCCAGTCCAGGCGTCAGCTTGGATAAGCTCAATATGCTTACGAACATAAAAAATGATCAGTGGTCTAGCACACCAACAGGGATCATGCTAATTTGTTGTGAATAGATCTTTGACGGGGAAGGAAAGCTCCTTTTGTTCTGGCACAACCCTGAAAATGATGATACTGAAGAAGTATGTTTCTACAGGTAACTTTTTAGTTGGCCTGCTGCTTTTTCTCCAACTAAATTTGAGCGGAGTTATATAAAAATAGCTGTAGGTGAATAAAACATTTTGGGGGTGCAAACAAAGTTTGCCCAAATTTTATCTTTGCAAATAGCCTAAATTTCAAAAACGTAGCAATTTAGGCTACAGTGTATCACAATTTATCCAAATAAGTCGATGTTTTTTCCCAAATTTGTGATGATTTTCGTGTAGCTGATGAGGGACTCCCCCTCCTGAATACCTAATTACCCATCTGCTACGGCTATGTATATATCTGATGGAAAAGTGTATTTATAATATCGCATGTTCAAGTGAAAACTGAAGTACAGTGAAGAAAACATCGTGGTAGGAAAGAATTAACTGTAAAGCACTTTGTTTTCTCACCGCACTGACGTTTTTTTAAACAAGGTAAATATTTTTGTTTCACCTGTGATGTCACAAGTAACCAACCATGATGCACCTTGCATAAGAAAGCCTGATATGTTTCAGGGGCATCGCATGCGTTGGACGGAAGTACATATGCGTGGGTTCCAACAGCGGTGGAGTGCTGGTAATAACCGCTGAAAAGAACTCTTTCATCATAAAAGAAACGCTGCAAGAGCACAGTGCTGCCCTGTGTGCCTTGAGTGGCTTGGAATCCAAGTCGCCAGAAAGTGATGTGAGTTTTTGGTAACTTGCCATTCATTGTGTCACGTAACTCCAAAATCCAGCGCTTAAATTCCTTAAAGTAAGATGAAGTTTCTAAAGTTTTCACTTTGAATTACTCTGAGGGACTAGGAATCCGTAAGCTTGTTAATTCCACAATGTTGGAAACCGCTATGATGAAGATTGGAAGACACAGATGATGACGTCATTAATTTTCTCAGGTTGACTTTGTCAGCGCCGATGACAAAGGGACGCTCTGCACCTTCAAGAGCGGCGGCAAGTTTGAATTGGTATCCCGCTTTGAAGCTCAAGGTGAAAAGTAAGTCGTTGTTCAATTCCATAACATTATGTAACAAAAACGTCTAAACCAGGGGTTCCCAACCTTTTTTGCTGCTCGTACCCCTTTGTCAGGTCAGAGCACTCTTCGTACCCCCAAAAAAGTCTGATTGAATTTTTCAGATATACATTGCTAAATTAAATTGCTTTTATAGCTCAATTAAACGTTAAATCGGTATTTCATGCAAAAATTAAAAAAAAAATTAAAAGTAGTTATTTTGTTTGTCACTTCTCATTGAAATATTTGTGGCTGCTTCATTGATAAAATTCGCTTTAATGATGGTTCGATTTTACTCAAAGCAACACGTAAATCATCTTCCAGTTGCAAACGATATATATCTGTACTTATTCTTGATATACATCATGGTCGAAAAGCCACTTTTACAGCAATAAGTTGTTGAGAAGAGAATTAACACTGTCATGGCTTCCAAAGCAATGGGAAGGCTTTCATAGTAATACACCAAAAAATCTTTTAACTTTGATTTGTCAAATAGCAGTTTCAATTTTTGGCAGCTTTTCATTTCGATGATGTTCTTTTTCAAATTATCATCATCCGACATTTTTGTTAAATCAAAAAGAAGTGGATTTATAATCCAATGCTGGAGATAATTCAATTCAACAGCACAAAAGTAACCATCGAAAGAATCAACCAGCATCTTTAAATGGGAAATAACTTCATTTTTGACATTTTGTACCAAAGAGTAATTTACAATTTGATCAAGAGAAGGAAAATTAGCAAGGTTTACATTTTCAATTCATCGAGACCACAGGGATAGTTTTAGCTTGAAAGCTTGAATTTTTTCACAAGCTGTAACCGCATTTATCTGTTGACCTTGAAGCAACAGGTTTAGCTTGTGTAGGCGATGCATGATATCAGAAATATAAGCCACGCTTTGAACGAATTCATCACTTTCAAGTGAGGCAGCTAGAATAGAATTTCGCCGTTGTAAATACAACTTGATTGTTTCTTGAAGTTTAAAAAATCGTGACATCACTCGACCTCGAGATAGCCACCTCGTGTCCCTGTGACATCTGTTTGAAAAGCTGCCTTGTAGCCCAAGGATCTTCGTACCCCTTGATGTTTAATCTCGTACCCCCAAGGGGTACGAGTACCCCCGGTTGGGAACCCCTGGTCTAAACTGTTATCAGTCTCGAAGAGTTCTTTTCCTCTCTTGATCTCTGAAATAACATCAACTTTGTGGATTAAATTAGCATTTATAACATTATAATTTATTTTGCAC
The DNA here is from genome assembly GCF_918807975.1 of Aplidium turbinatum. Lineage (NCBI taxonomy): Eukaryota > Metazoa > Chordata > Ascidiacea > Aplousobranchia > Polyclinidae > Aplidium > Aplidium turbinatum. The sequence goes on from NC_137472.1 coordinate 59,510,563, forward strand.
GCTATAAGAAATGCTTCTCAAAAACGTTTTTGCTATAGTTCCAGAAAGGTTATAGCCACAGCGATCTATTATACACAGGCCTTGACAGCGTGCGAACTAGAGGCTAATGTAATTATGATTTTTAAAATCTTAGCTAAATTTACTTTATATCTCTTTGAAATGATAGTTTTGAGAATTCAAATTGCCAAAGTGTGATCACTGAATCTCAAAACACTGCAAAACTCATAATATTACGTTAAAAAATGACAAGATCTTACCCGTATTGCCAGACTCTTTTTTGATTTCCAGCACAAGTGACAAAATCTACTACGTTATTTGAATGGCAGCAATAGTACAAAAGTAGCTAAAAATTTACACAAGGACTATATTTATTAACTAATACTCAAAGTATCAACTGATGCTAGCAATTTGGCTACCAACAGATCTGTCTTCACTTCAGGTAAGTTTGAAACTGCACGTTGTTATGGCCTGTTTATAAAGGTCGCCATGGTTATGGTCTACGCCAGGGCTACTCAACTGGCTGACCGCGATCCGAATCTGGACCTTCTGGGTGTTGACTGTTGATGGTGGACCTTGAGCTTTTAGAAGAATAACCTCATTGCCACTTTTCAGGACTTCTTTAAACAGATTTATATTGGGAGGAAGCAATTTTTACTGTGATCATCCAAGTTGCTGGGGGGCTTCGACTTCCAGACTCCCCGACACTTTCTCAAAAATCCGATTCGAGTTACATTTTATTTTAAAAAGTGGTTTGGTTCAGATAGTTCAACTTTTGTGGTAGCGTGTGAAATAATTTATTCACCGGACCGCTAAAAATATTCAATTTGTCAAACCGGACCTTTGTTAACATTGGTTGAGTATTCCTGGTCTACGCCAATGGTTAGATTATTATTATTTAATCTAGTTAGTAACCGGTTCGCTTTGACTAAAATTTGTCACGCCGGGCAACCCTGCGCACGGTGATTTTATTAGATCCACTCGAAAAAAAAGTCGGCCATGAATCGGTTCTGCAAACTTTTTTATTTTTAAGAAGTGGTTCGCGCAAACGGTCCGAATCCCACCACTGGCTCTTACGTCACAGAAGGTCACCTTAGACTGCTTAGAGTTACCGAGCTATTGCTCTTTTTCAGCTTGCCGTGTACCTCTGTACAACTTTTAACTAACGGGCTTGTAGTCGTCGGGTTGTCGAACGGACACATACAAGTATTTGACGTCACCACTTCAACGATGCTTGCCGACGTGTTTGCCCACGTGAGGGCAGTATCGTGCTTGGATATGTCGACCACTACAGAAGACAACTCCTACACCGTAAGTGCAGGCCTCTAAACTCTTATATTTTTATTTGACCAGTAACTTCAAGAAAGTACTATAATGTTACGTCATGAGAACTCATTGTTCTGATCAAGTTTTACTATCTGTAAGCATATTTGTGACGTCATAACAACCCACTACTTGACTAATTGCTCGATCTAGCCGAAGAACCTTCTAGTCTTTCACGTATGCAAATTCTTCAAGAAGTACATCTAAATTATATAATAAGAATTTCACAATCAAAGCCCACTATAGGACAGTAACCGATAATAACATTTCGTCAGAATTATTCAATTGTTCAAGACACATAATGTAGCCTGCCGTGTGGGCTATACCAGTATACCTACTGATTGTGACAGAGGGACTTTGCCTTCTTTGTGAAAAAAAAAGGTTGCGCATGAAAAAAAATAGTTTGAAATACCAACAGAGTGGAGAAATGCTGGTTTATGGAAGCCGGCAACCAAACGTGACGTACCGGCGGGAAAGTTTCGGAGGCCATTTGACGACTTCTCGGCTGCTTAGAGGTCTGAAGTGTGCAGCAGTTGGAATATGATCACTGCGATAAGATTATTTTAAGTTGTTCAATTATTATCCAACATAGCGAGATGAGAAAATATGGTTCTAATTATATCAAGGCTGTAGTGTGTAGTAGTCAGGCGAAAAATATACTACTCCGACTTCAGTGTTGCCTTTTTTTGATCCTTGTCCTTTTTCATCTTTTAATTTAATTTCACTCAAGTTGTGATCGAAATTGAAACGGCATCTTTCACTAAAACTGACAAGGACAAACACTTATTTTCTGGTAAAACTTTAGAGCGCAATACAGAGAAGAAACAATATTTAAAAAAAGAATTTGGAAGAGAGTTTTTGTTGTTCATCGTTTTGTATCAAGTCGGAATCGGCCTTTTTTGACGACTTCGGCAGTCAAAATCTTTCCGACTTCGCACCCCTGAAATATTCTAGGCATTTAACGAAAGTAAGGTGGCCTGGTTCTCTCGATCGACTTTCCTTTAGCAACTACGCCCGCTCAACTTATTTCACCCCGGTAAATGTAAGCGATGTTTTTCAACATCTTCCTGAGCTGGCTGTCGAACCGGGTTTATTGGAACGGAAGTCAACCATCTTACCTGATATACTCACTTGACTATCATGGACGTTCAATACTGAACGAATTTTATAACGTGGCTGTCACTTGGTCGTGAAAAGCGGTGCTTTCATTTCAAATTGGTTGTATTTTTAACATTTTTTTTTAGGTCATCTCTGGCAGCGAAGACAGTTTTGTTCGGGTTTGGAAAATATCCCGCGATGACACAATATCGGTAATATGCATTTGCCTATGACGTAACACTAGTATAAGTTATCTCTTAATGTTGTACCAACAGGGTCAGAGTATCTCACAAACCACTTCACTTTTCTTCTGCACTAAGATGCATGGTTCGTTAAGTGAAGGATCCATAAAAAATTTACCACAATTCTCTTCCATTTAAACCGTAGGAAAAATATGCGTATCCGGATTAAACCGCCTGCCAAACTTGCATGTTTCATCGACCATCCCTGCCATGAAAAGAAAGCAATCCAGAAAATATTTATTTGTCAGAATATATAGTTCTCAATTTTGGCGAAAGTTACGCCACCTCCCTAGAACCAATATTAAGCGCCCACTTCCTTGTGGAGGATTTTACTGTGGGATTTAATTAAATGGCGGTTCGTGATCTATCTTATTGCAGCATGTGGAGTGTGATGTATAACGGTAATTTGCTTTTGTAAATCTCCCAGTGAACACCTCACAATATCCTAAACGATTTTTCTGCTTGTAATATTTTGACATGGTAGAATGTTACATGCCACATTGCCCGCCCCCATAGCTCAGTTGGTTGAGCGCCTGGCTTTATAAGCGACGCTAGTACAACTTTTGGGGTGTGCGTGCATTTCAAGACTGCTCTCCATTCAGCGGCAGCTGATGGATGGAATAATTTACAGACAACTGTCCGAAACTCCGATCTGTCAATCTCGGCGGCCGGGCCCAAGTGAATGGTTCAAAGCCTATACAAGTGTGCGCAACTGCCAGCATTAAGCTTTCTCGGATGTCGAGTCTCTGAATTCAATTATTAAACGTGTTTTGCAGATCAGCCAAGAGTGGTATACGATCATGAAAGACCTCCAAGTATGCGGTGCTCGATTCTGCGACCCCAAAGGACAATCATTTGTTGTGACTGGTTACGATGTTAGGAAAATTACCAAGTTTTCTAAAATCTATTAACGACTTTGTTCAAGTAGTAGGCTGTGATTCGTGTTTTCAATAAAAATTGTTGCACAAAATCTTTGTCTTCCGAGAAGCCAATTGTTCAACCTGTAGCGCTTGGTTACACTTGTTAATTAGGGTGGTAGCTGTGCAAAGGATTTAATATTAATGATCCTTTGTATTCTGAGATTTTTTTTCATTGTAGCCTATCTCAAAAATTCCTTCCATCTGCCATCATGTAAAACTTCAACAATTATTGTTGGTTTAATACGAACCGAAAATCGAATTGTTTTAGAAACGGAATTATACGGAAACTTATCTCTAATTAATTCACAAATGTTGTATGTCTTGATAAAGTGCTGGAAAGTTCATGATGAAATGTATTGTCTTCTATCTCAAAATCTGTCTTTCATACTAGAAAGTGTTGTCTTAAATACTAGAAAGTTCATACTAGAAATATGTGGCAAGAGAGTGATGAGAAATTCAATGCAATGCAAGGAATGTGGAAAGTGGGTACATGCAAGATGTGCTAATGTCAAGAGAGCCGCAACAAGATTGGCGAAGTGTTTTGTTTGTGGGAAATGCAGTAAAGGAAGGAATGAAGTGGAAGGCCATGATGATGAGTTCTGCCATGGCATCGAAACAGTGACAGACTTCTGTTATCTGGGTGATCGGATAAATGGAAGTGGTGGATGTGAAGCAGCGGTGACAACAAGGGCAAGATTGGGCTGGGCAAAGTTCAGGGAATGTGGGGAAATGTTGTATGGCAGAAAATTCTCACTAAGGATGAAAGGGAAAGTATATCGGAGCTGTGTGCGGCCTGCAATGCTATATGGTAGCGAGACGTGGATATTGAGAGAGAGTGAACTGGCAATCCTGAGAAGAACGGAAAGGTCAATGGTGAGAGCAATGTGTGGGGTGAAAACGAGAAGGGAAAAAAGGACTGAAGAATTGTTGGATATGCTAGAGATGAGAGAGACCATAGACCAACTGGCAAGGGCAAATGGAGTAAGATGGTATGGACATGTGATAAGGAGGGAGGAAGGAAGTTTTCTTAGAAAGGCACTAGATCTAAAGGTGGATGGGAAGAGGAAACGCGGTCGTCCAAGAAGAACGTGGAAACAACAAGTGAAGGATGAATTTAAAAAAGTCGGACTGAAGGAGGAAGATGCAAGGGACAGGGTGAAATGGAGAAAAGGGATTAAAACAATTGCTGCGCGGAAACAATCGGCCACCCCCACTAGTGGGGAACAAACCGACGATGGATTATGATGATACTCTGCCTATGAGTCGGGCTGTTTGTCATATTTAGCGAGAGTATGACCCGCAGAACAGCAATCGCTCCAATGGCGCGGTTCGTTGAGCGCTAAGGTCCGTCTAACAAGAAGTGAACAGTGTGGTAGGTTATTGATTAGTTCAGATATTGTGAAAATAGCTTGGCTTTGTGCAGTGAGGATATCTTAGGTCGACTCAAAGAGAATGATAATGTGCATATTGAGAACCTGAAGGGAATATAAAAGTCTACGTACTTTAGTGCATAAATTAGGTCCACAATTGTCTGTTAACTGCGTTATTGTGATTATTAAGAGTTTTTAAATGTATTGTTTTTCATTTTGCGTGTTTAGTTGTGATTATGTCCCTATGACAAATGAAATAATAACAGTGTTTGGGTGGGGCGATGTGAAAATAAAACTTTTGTTGGACATGAGACTGGCACACTCCTTCATCCTGACTGCACTCGTGGCACACATTCTGTAAGCAAAGTAGCATATTTCTAAGGACAAGCGATGTCTACCACAACAAACCCAATACGAACACACTAGGATCGCCCGATAGAGCTTCACAGTATCACAAGAATAGTGAGGCATTTCAAATAAACCTTTAAGTTGTAACAATTTCAAACTGAAATAATTGTATTGTCAAGGTGCTGGAGGTTGTTGCAGTCAGCGAATGATAATTACAGTGCGACAATACAGCATTTGATGTTGCATCATAGGGCTGAAGTTATCTACCAAAAGTTCATACCAGTATGCAGAAGCTTGCATGCAAGAGAAGCTATAACATCTTATAACAAATCCACGAGCAGACATCCTACAAGAGAAACGAATCAATAAATAACGATCTAGAGTCTCATAGAATATAGGCTTGATAAGGTAATCAAACTAATCTCAATGAACATGCACGAACATTTTTGCCAAAAATGAATAGGTGCGGGTTTTGATAGATGCTGTAGATAAATTATGGAAAAGGTACGAATCAAATGAAAGCAATTCAACAAATCGTGTACAAAACATTGACTAGTACAACCTTGCAACGCAGTAACAGAGGGTACACAAACGAGTTTCTGGTCAAATTTTTAAACGCTGCGGAACTATGTACCGAAAGCATGTTAACACTGAATGTGCTGCACAGATCATACAACTATGTACACTGGAGGTGTCAATAAAACCTGAGTTGTGTATGTAGAGCAAGGAATTATAGTGGCGTTATGCACAGTACATACGATGGTTCTTTAATATAAAGACGTTTCCTATCTCAACCAAACCAACAAATTTAGATTCCAGTTGGCAGCTGGATCGTGCACATTGCTTCAGCTAATTCGTCGCTCATTTTGCAATGCTGGTAAAAAGTTAAGCTACTACAAAACACACACTAACCTATTTTGCACGTTGCATGCAGGCAAGATACAAGCATATACTGAAATGTAGAAGCTCCAAGTTTGGGCACTTGGGCAGCCATCAAACTCGTTCAAGAATTATTCAGGTAATTAACAAATTTAAAAAAAAAATATTTGCGCCCTTTAAAGAAGCATGCTGGAGTTGACTACATTAATCTAGCTACAAAAAACAAAAAGGGCCTTTCGAATTTTTCTCTAGTGCGAGGCCTTAACTTTATCCAAATGAAGAAAACTGTTGTTTAAAATTGTCCAATGTCCATCATGGCTGTGTGAGACAGAGTTGTGATTGTGAAGCACAGTTTAACTAGGGCAGGTAAAACGGCAAAAGTGCAAGAAGTATCAAAGGCTGACGTAATATGTGTGGCATCTGTGCCTTGTCCCATCTGTGTGGCAAGGCATAGGCTGAATGTAAGGTGCGCGGGAGATTAAACCGGGAAGTGTATGATTTTACTAATACTAATAATTTTAATGTTTCAAAATGTTTTTATCAACAATTAAATACTCAGGTACGTGGAATGACTATTGGAAAAAAAAGTTCTGCTTTACATGACAAACTTATGCGTTTTAGTCACCACACAACTGACAGTTAGTGTGTAAGTTCATGAAGTTACAGTGTTGGAACCTGCGCCATGGCTTCATAATAAATCAATCAAGCATATCTTGAAAACAAAAATGGAATAAAAGCATAACACGAGCAAGCAATGTAAAGTTGATAATGTGTAGTTACGTTAGAGGCAAGTAAAGCAAGATGATGCCACAGCTTGTCTGTTATGCACAGCGCGGTCTGGTCAGTCGAGGAATCGAACACTCATCTTGTGATCGATCTCAGCCTTGTTCATCACCTAAAAACACGAAGTCGCTCTAGTCTATACTGTCGCCTGGATTTTTCACACGGAATAACAAATAACGCCAGCAGTCCACCGCACCGCAAGTAAGAAACTGTTTAGTTTAACACTTATGATGATTAGAAACCAGCACCCGTGGCTCAGTGGTTATCACCTTCGGCTCTGGTGCTGATAGCCCTGGGTTCGATTCCAGGTCGGGTCATACCAAAGACTTTAAAAAGGGTACCGATTGTGTTCTTTCTTGCATAACACAGTGAGGATAAATCGGGTAATAATCTGGTGACATATCACCCTCTTCCAATCTGCCTTGAGCCAGCATGGAAGCAGTACGGCTCATAAAATCACATGGAACCCTGTCAAGTAACCCATGTTGATGCGCAATCTGCTGCAAGCGGAGATAGCTAATGATTATTATGATCAGAAAGCAAGTAGAAAATCTGCATCCATAAAGTCGCTTTAGATTGTGCACCTGGCGATATATACTTTTTAGAAGATATTTGCTGTTTTTAAATACAAAGTAGGCTAGCTATTTTTACCCACTTGTTGCTTTGATTACAATCAGGTGTTTCCAGAGTTAGGATTAAAGTTAGAAAGGGTTAAGGAAAGGGTTAGAGTTAGAAATAAGGTTAGGGTTTTAATCTATGTCCACGACTAAAAAAATTTCCAAAATACAAGTTTTTGTTTTCAACAGCTTTAAACTTTTGTCAAATTAGGGAAGAATTCCTTATCTGGCAACGCTATTGAGGCTCCAAAGCCTTTTTAATAACGCCGGTAGGTCGCAGTTGCCACAGTGAAGGCCTTATGACCAAGTTGGTTCAAGAAGGTCGCTCTTACATACATAAAACTAATTTTATTCCATTGCAAGGTCGGATTAATGTAGACCTTACACATCATTGCTTTACTGAAATCCTCCCACCCCTAAGGCTATTTACTGGATTCGCCCCTGTCACGACTAGAGTGAAAACTACACGGATACGGTCAGCAAATGATTGCTTGCTTAGCTTCAGATGCTTCGCTCACTCAATGCTCAGCCTAACCTTGGTCGTCATTGAGAAATATGTACGTACTTTGCTGTAGTTGTTTGCAAAGAAGAAAATATCTTGCATTACCATATTTAAACCGGCATGAGACGTAATCAGTCATGCACTTAGACACTTTTACATTACAAAAACTCCACGTTCGACAGTCGAGCGTGTACTGTCGAATAAATGGCTGCTAACAAGCACTCGGTGGCCAGACTGCTTTTTATCGTTTAGTTAAAGATTTCGATTAAGAGGACAGAAAGGCGAGAAATCCACCGTCAAGCAGCACATTGACAAAAACATAGCAGCGTGCTCTTGAGGCTTGAGCGGTGTCGACTGTCGAACTGACATCTTGATGACCTATAAAGGCTCTCACAACATCGGTCACTGCTTATATTACTTGATCGCGTCCTTATGTTTGTAGCTCGAAAACAATTACCTCATTGAAGTCAAGGGCACCAAATGGAAAGCGAGAGGAAGGGGGGAGGGGGCAATTACATTATTGTCTAGAATGGACGTGAACATGAGGCCATTTGCAGCGCGAAAGTGATGGCTTAGGTTGTTTCACTCAACAGTTACCAACCTACCATTTTGAACTCTTCGAAGGTGATATGTCGGTCGTTACTTTTGTCCGACTCCAGCAAAGTCCGCTCCGCTATGTGGGAAAGTTGATCCTGGTTGATGTTGGACCCAACGAGCAGTCGGAGAATCTATCCCAAATAAAACAACAGTGAATTATAAACTTCTCCACCACAGAGCTACAGGGTGCGATCATCAATTTATCGTAAGGTAAACGTCCCAAACTTCGTCACATCAAACTGTTATTTCACTCCAGTTTATTGTTGTTTCTGATGACAAATACTACTTGCCATAACACAGCAGGAGTCCAGAAAATGGAGAAAAGATAAAACGCAAACGTTGGAACAAACTCAAGACCAAAGGATAAAACTATACAGAAAGGTAAAAGAAATATCACTGTCACTCTCTTTTGTGAGGGAGATCCTAAAGTAGGATCTTCTTTTTCAGTAACGGCATCTCCCTTGTTTCAAGGAAAGTTATCTCGCATGGTTGCTGGGTGATGCACAAAGGTTTGCGGTGCTCAGAGCATGCAGACATTCAGAAGAACAGTAACAAAAGTTGTACAGTACAACGATCCTGCACCACCTACCTGAAGAAGTTCGGTCTTTGATATCTTCTGGTTATGGTCATAGTCGTAAATGGAAAACACAACTGCAAGAGAGTTAGGTCAAACTTCAATCTTAAATTTTAAAGAGCATGTTTAATTGTTTATCATGCAGATTATACTTATAACTGCAGTGTAAGAATGTTGAAAGCATCCCAAGTACATGGGTTGATTTAATAAGTCATTTCGTTGAACTAAAAATGAAGATCAACCAGTGTTGAACATAATCGCTGAACATATTTTCAAACTCAGATGATGGACCTCAAAGCGCACAACATAACTTACATTTTAAGTATATAACTCGATTTCCGCCAAACAATTTTAAATAACAAAGAATCAATATTTCGATGAAAGTCATGACCAATTGACAGAGTGAGTGATAGACAAATACCCATATGTCGGTAAGTAGTAGTAGTCCAGTTTTAATCCGGTGATGTCCCCGTTACCGAGGGTGGCCGGATTCACCTCCAAGTGCCGCAATGGTCTTCACACCCTGCCTCCACATCGATCTGTCTAGCGCGTCCTCTCTTGTCAAGCCCACCTTGCTGCTTTCTTCCTCAACTTGCTTTTTCCATGTTTTCTTTGGTCTTCCTTGTTTTCTACGACCCTCCACTCGCAACTCCAGCGCTCTTCTCAAAACATCATCTTCATCCCTTCTCAAAACATGCCCATACCACCTCACTCCATTCGCTTTTGCCAACTTATCAACACTCTCATTCAACCCAAGCAAGCTCATAAGTTCTTCGGTATTCCTTTTGTCCATCAGCTTTACACCACACATTGCTCTCACCATCGCTCTCTCAGTTCTTCTTAAAATCGCCATTTCGTTTTCCCGTAAGCACCATGTCTCACTTCCGTACAGCATTGCAGATCTCACACAACTAGTATAAATTCTTCCTCTCATTTTCAACGGAAATCTTCTACCACATAACAACTCTCGACACTCTCTGAATTTCACCCAACCAAACCTTCCCCTTGCAGTCACTGCCGCTTCACAACCACCACTGGCATTCAATCTATCTCCTAGATAGCAAAAGGCAGTTACTGATTCAACTTCGTCATTCAGCTTTTCAACAGGACCAATCATTCCTTCTTCAATCTTCTTGCATCTTTCACATTCAAAACCATCTCCAGATCTGCATGTCACTCTCTTCATCTTTGCACATCTTCCATGCACCCATTTCTTGCATTTCGTACATGTAACAGAATTTGCCATCACTCTTCTTCCGCAGACGCCACATGGGTCAATTTTGCTCAATTAAGCTGACTGAAATTATCGTGTGATAAAAATTAACTTCTCAAAATTCATATGCAAAAGCATCTGAAGCAAAATGTTAAAAACATGACATTATCTAAACACACAACTACTGTACCCACATTTAAGTTTGTTTTCTCTGCTGTTCAAGGCTTGGGCAGGGGTCTTGGAATTGCATGGGCGAAAATGAGCTAAAGTTCGCATGAACTGAGGAAAATTGACATGATCTTCCCTGAATAAAAAAATGAGAGCAGGTTCACCCCTACACTACAGTCTTACAAAAGATTAAAATTATTGATTAAAAGACTTCATGGCTGACAGATACCGGAAATGGAACATGACTTGATGGAGCAATTAAAACCATGATGCCAAAATTATAAGTTCAATTTTAACAGAAAAATACACTTGCAAATAAAGTCATCATCATCATCAATCAATTTTTATGATATACATAATTATACAGGCCATAAAATAATCCTCATGTTGCGTGCTGGTGCTAAAACTGCCCTTCTTAAGTCACTACACAAATAAAGAGTCAAACTTTGAACTTTGGCATAACATTAACAAACAATTAAAATTGATGGGTTTTTACACATGATATATTAACTTTTATGAAAAAAAATGGGATTTTTCATATAGCAATATAATTCAAATCACGATATATGTAGTTGTTTAAAGGTTTTTAAGTTATATAAATGTATGACCTCACCCTTCAGCTAAGAAAGAATGAACAATTCGATTTGCAAGTGGATTGATGGCGAGTTCAGGAATTCGTAGAAAGTCTTCTGTTCTGCAGGAGGAACAATTTGATGCAGCTCAATATTTCTTTTTGTAAACTTACCGTATATCTGATTAAAATGAGCGCCTTTAAATGTCGCAAACCTTGTACAGTTGAACCGATAGCTATGACGTTTTTTTTCAAGCTAAGACCTAAGGTCTCAAGCATAACCTTAGCTTAAAAAAAGATTATTTGCCCCAATGGGTCTGCTACTATTCGGCGAGTTCCCTACTCGGCGATTTTTTGAAAATCCAACGATTGAATATTATTCAATATTCAGACATTGAATCAATGTATACTAATATACTTGTTCACAGAACCTTATAACTCTCTGTTACTTTGTTGTGTAGATTTATTTGGCAAGAGTACTTCAACAATGAAGCTGTAGGCCTATCACTCTCCAGAAGTTTGGTTGGAAATTCATTTCAAGAAACTCCATCCCGCTCCGATACCGAAGTCACCCGCATGCCATCTAGACCATTTTCATAATTATCATCTTCACTACATTTTTCATCATTCATGATCATCAGTGTAATATCATGCTCAAATAATAAGTTAATTAATCTAAATTCCTGTACCCATCAGTTATCAATTCCTATTCAATATCACACCACTGTCGTTGCTGCGAACACTCCATTTTACTTAAAACGATGTACTGTACATAGTATTTTGTATATGTAATATGTCTAATATGTAAATAATATGTAATATGTTTAATATGTAATAATATGCCGTATGTTCATTGTTTATTCTTGAATGCTCGTGTTGTTGATTTTTCTTTTTTATATTGGTTGTAAGGTTCAGTCGTCCCCGCATGGTTTCACCAACTGGCACACCTCCAGTTGCTTTAGGTATGTGGAGCCAACTGGTTCTTCCAACTAATTCATCTACTTTAAACTGTTAGGTTTGGTGGCCGTGCTTAATTTACTTTCGTGTACGTAACCTTTAAATTTGCATCGCATGCACGTTTTAAACTTTTGTAGTTTTGCCACCTTTTCCTTTTGTTGGTTTTGTTCCCGTTCACTATTTGTAACTTTATCATTGCTGTTGTTTTCCGACAAAGAAAAATAAATTGAATTGAATTGAATGTAAATACGAACTGTTAGGCTAATTGGGTTCTTCGAATCCTACGTCACTGTCTGTATGCAAACTTAGAATATATTAGTTATTTTTGTCATCAAATTACCTCGCCTAACTATATTTTTACAAGTAGTGCTGCCAGACCTTTTTATTTTTGTACTAAAATTCGTATCATCAAAACTACTTTATTTCTGTAGCTTTAATGTTTTATACAAATTGTTGCAACTATAATCTTTCTCCTTAATTTGCTTTTGACTGCATTTTTTTTGCATTTTTATCACTACCCTTTTTGGTGAAAATACAGTATAATTGCATTTAAATCGCCATAAAATTATTTCACTTGTAACTTTTGAAAAGTGAAATTGATGGAACAAAGTTTATTTGAACAGAAGTAGTATGTCTGTATTTTATTACATTTAGTTATATCTCTATTGTTATTTACTTTTTTTTGAATCCGCATGGTCACACTGAGCTGGTTTCCTGCAATGTTTATTTTTCTGAGTCTTTTATGACATCACAACCAAGTTTTTGAATGCGAGACTCTCAAAGTAAAAACTTCGGGAAACTTGTCACTTTTTGAATTTCTTTTGTGTTAAATCGCCCTTGTTGCTCTTGCAAGTGTTAATTGTAGGTCTATTTTACAATCGACGAAATAAAAGTTTTATTTTTTCGCTTTCTTTTCTAGGTTTGGTGGCTGTGCATTTTCTACACGATTTCAACGTTTAGCGACGTTAAAACGATGTAAAAACGGTAATTTCTGCTGGTCGGGATAACTAGGCTACGATACCTGATAATTTCCTTTCAATCCAAGCTGTAGGCCACACATTTGGTTAGCTTTTTCATTCTGTTACTACAATGTAAAAATGAACTGTTAGGCTAACTGGGTTCTTGGAACAAATTTTTGCTGGTCGGGATAACTAGGCTACGGTACCCGATAATTTCCTTTCAATCACATTGGCCACACATTTGTTGATCTATTCTAAACTAATCATTTTAACTATTGAAAAGTACTAACTTATGGACATAAACATGACAAATTTTAATGTAATAGTTCAAACATTCTATTTTTATTTTTTTCTGCACAATTTCAACGTTTAGCGACGTTAAAACGATGTAAAAACGGCAATGATAATTAGGCTACGGTACCCGATAATTTCCTTTCAAAAAACCGCCGAATAGGAAACTCGCCGAAACGGGCCATTCCGTGTTCCAATAGGAGCCTTGTATAATCATAACTGCAGGCTAGTTTATCTATTCTATGCAGGCTGAGAAACACCCAGTTAAAATAGCAAAATTGTTGAAAAATACAGGACCAATATTTTACATAAAAAACTGTAATTATTTATGCAAGTACAAGGTAAAACTATAGCAGTAGAGTATTGAAAATAAGGAAACAAAAAACACTCTATTTAAGCACTGGACCAAGAATTATTCAACTATGCACTTTAAGATCTATATCATACATTTATATACAATATAAACTTACGTTAAAAATCCATTTTGTTCTTTATCTAAACTTGTAAAACGACAAAACAATCGCATAATCTGATTTGGTTGAACTAAAAAAGAAAACATAATAATATAGCTAAAAATTTTCATATTCCATAAGACATATTTTTTTTATTTTAAACCAACTGTAATTTTTCTTCCAATTTCAAATCATAATAAAAAAACATGTAGTAACTCATTAATATTTTACTACAAAGGCATTTGTGTTTTGTAGGCTGTTTAATTATTCAAAACTCAAACATAACCAACATACTGAAAAAGTAAATCCAAAAAGACATTTAGCAACAAAATCTATTGCAGCATCTAATAGACCAAGCTTGCGACATGAAATTACATAACTTTAGTCTAAGATCACATTTTTAAAAAACAAACTTGATTGTAGGCTACTTACACCCTGTTTCCTGTTGAATGGCTTCAATTTCGTCTTCACGCAAGAGCAATGATGATCGAGAACCCATTACCATGCAATCACTGAAAATTTTATGGGTTCTTAGCTAAACAAAGTAACGTATGGTATATATAAGTTGTAACTCTCAAAATTTGCTTTTTTGGCTATTTATTACTAACCAATAATAAAATCTACAATATATCAGAGGCAGATCCAGCAAGTTAAGTCAGGTATATAAATTTATTGTGTCTCAACAGCATCACATATAAACAAAGAAGTATCATATAGTTAACAAAAAGTAAAAACAATGCAGTGTAAATAAGTTATACAATACATACAGCTGTTGGTTAGATTATGGCAGTAATCAGGATGGTAGCAAAAGATCATAATCGTTCATCTAAACAGCCACCAACCAAAACTGGCCCAATCTCTTCAAGATAAAAATAAAAAATGAATATTTGCTGATTTATGCAAATTTAGAAATAAAAATAACAGCTCACTTGAACTGACCATTCCTTTGCCAAAACTCTTTCTTTTTTCAAAACCAAGACTATTCTAAGATTGTTTATTTCTAGTTTTTACTATTCTAAGCCCAGTTAAATCAGTGGTTACGTGCCTGACTCAAAATCAAGCGACACTGGTTTGGCTCTCGGAGTGTGCGCTTGAACACCGCATTTGAGGATTGCTCTCCATTCAGCAACACCAAATGGATGGAATAATTTCCCGACAACACACTTCAACAACTATCGGAAACTTCACTATCAATCTTGGTAGCCATTATAACATAACAACTTATGTAAGAGCCAGTAAAGCGTTGAAACAATCAACCAATCAAAAGTGCAGGTAGAATAATGTTTCAACCAAGCGGACGTTATAAGTAGAACAGAGAGAAAAAATGCAAACAGTTCTGATAGAAAATAAATTAAGTAAACGTTTTGATGTAGCCAGCGTGGCCTAGAGATTTAAGATAACATTTTGATGGCGTATGTTCGATTTCCAACCGTCATAACTCTTTGTTTTGTATAATATTATATATATAATAATTACCAAACAAATTTCAAAGCATGGATCAACTCTCTGGCTATTGGTTGACCTTATTATTGGGTCTTACGGAGAATTGACTTGTTAAAGTGGCTAGCCTACTGTCAAGCTTTCCCAGTCCGAGCATAAAAATCAAATCAATCAATCAAACTAGGTATACTACCAGTACTCGAAGAAATGCAAAATTAAACTACGGGAAAGATTTTAAATTTGTAAAGCTTCTTCTGCACACCTTTAGCTTAAAAAGTTTTTAAAAACATTATTCGCCCTAACAAAACTCATAAATATGAGCCACAATTTCACTTGCTCTTTGTAAAATCTGGTGGAGACTTAAACTGTAAAAGTGATTGAGTATTGTAAGTAAGGTGGAATTTTTGTCGTCATGCGCATGATTACGAGCAGGAGCAATGCCAAAAAAATTTATCATATATATATACAGAAAGCTTTGCACGAAATTAGCTTTACCGATAACACCGTGAAATGTAAACTGACGACTTTCAATGAAAGAATAACCAAAGCTTAGATGACAAACTAAGTCATTAGTGTAGTGATTCCCCTAAACACCAATTTTTTGTAAAATAACCCGAAACACGAATTTCAAATAAAACAGGCTAATGTTTGTTTAACCTCAAAAACTGAAATGGCACAGGTAAGAAGATTGCTATCTCTATTTTTGCACTAAAAATTAGACCAAAACCGCTTTTCAGATTTCAGCAAATATTTCACTTAGGCCCAAAACCCTGTCCCTAATAAAATTGAAAACTTTCTGACCATGTGCACTAACTTTGCTGTTAAATCTCCTCTGGTGAACCTAGAATTGCCATTGAAACATCAATAAAATCGGAAAATAATACTCTAGCGCCATGTGGCAAATAAAAGTTCAAAACAGCAACCACTAGATGGCTATAGTAAATATCGCGTATTCGAGCAATTTTACCATTGCGCAAGAGCGGCCATGATTTTATTATATCCGTTTTGATCTGGTCATGAACAAGGTAAGGAAGTGTAATGAAGAGTTAGCCTTTGCCCAGGATGCAGATATAATTCAGATATATATACGCATTAGAGAATGTAGAAACTTATTTAAACATGTATCATACTGTTTTAGTACCATAAGTCACTATGACCAAAGCCAATCACCAAGGATGCAACCTAATTCGTACCATGAACCATTCATACCATCAGTTCGTATCTTGAAAAGATCGAGAAAAAAAATAAAAAAAGCTGAAGTCGTTGATCGCAGTTTCCGCAAACATTTTAAAATTTCCGCAAACAAACAAAAATTCTTAGGATCATTACCAGAAATTTTAAAATGTTTGCGGAAACTGCGAAAAAACGGAAACTGCGATCAGCAATGTTCTATTTTTTTCTCTCGATCTTTTTAGTTTGTTTGCGGAAACACCCTAACCCTTTTAAAATGTTTGCGAAAACTCCGATCAACCCTAACCCTTTTAAAATGTTTGCGGAAACTGCAATCAGCAACTTTGGCAAACTCTTAGAATCATTACCGAAAATTTTAAAATGTTTGCAGGAAAACGGAAACAACGATGTTCTATTTTTTCTCGCGATCTTTTCAGTTTGTTTGCGGATACCGATGCCTAACGGATACCCTAACCCTATTAAAATGTTTGCGGAAACTGCGATTAGCGACTTCGGCTTTTTTTAATTTTTTCTCTTGATCTTTTCAAGGTACGAACTGACGGTACGAATTGTTCATGGTACGAATTAGGTTGCACCCAATCACCAACACCATTCTGTGATTATGTGCTAAGATACACTGTTTCCAAAAATTTTACTAACAATATAACAAGTGAAATACGTAAAAGCCAATTAAAGTAATCTGGAAAATAATTATATTCCAGATAGCATGATTTCGTACTGCTGTAGATGACAAAGATTAGGAAAAACGATACAATAATTCTGGCAGTTTTGCATAAGGCTTTCAACCACTGATACATGCCTGGTCACCAAGATTGAGAAAGTGGAGTTCCCAATAATTGTTGTTGAAGTGTTGCTGCCGGGGAATTATTCTATCCACTAGTTGCCCCTGAATGGAAATAGTTGTCGCCGTCGTCGTCGTGTGAGCCTCTGGGGCTGAGGGTCTATCCATTTACCACCCCAGGTTCACGATGTTCCCGGACTACACTGGAAGGCTACTAAAGAGCAGCCAGTCTTTGGTTTCATCATCCATGACACGCAGACCTTCCACTCCGTTAGGTGACTTGAAGATGGAACAGTCATTGATGATGTGGTCTGCGGTCTGTTCCTTGGCACCACATTCACAGGAGGAGGAAGAAGCCATTCCCCATTGGTGCATGGTTGAGCGGATAAGCCCGACGCCTGTTCGAAGACGGTTAAGGCGCACCCATGCCTGTCTAGGTAGTGTTAGGCCGATGGGGCATGTGTCGGCGTCGGGGATGAACGAATGGAGTCTGGTGGCGCTTGACTTCCATTCAGAACTCCATTTATGGTCCGCCCAAGTAGCCGCAGAGATGTCTTGTACATCAGCTTCGTTGAGATGTGTTGCTCAAGCGAACACCCTGAGAGCCGAACCAGCGCCGATTTACCTTGAGTTTGGCGCATGGCCGTAGGATAATAAAATATTTTGTGGGTGCGAACAAAGGTTGCCCCTAGGCCTATTGTATTCACTTTGCAAATATATTTTCAAAAACGCGACAATTTACGCATTTTTTTTAAATTTTTCTATAAATTGGATACTTTTGCTCAAATTTTTTGTAGTAAAAAAACAGTTGCCTCTCCTGCACCTCCATCTACTATCCTTTGGTAAGTGATACATTAAAATTTGGGAGCTGGTATACAAGTCTCCCCCCCCCCCCTTGGCAACTCATAAATGACAAAGAGGAATTTACCAAAACATGTGGATTGAAGTGTGTGAACAGTAAAGCAAAGGTAAAGTAGTTTCACCCTATGTTTGGTTGAGTCCTGCCTTTGTCATGAGTTACCAAGGGGGGGAGGGGGACTTGTATACCACCTCCAAAATTTGTTTATTGCTATCGTAACCAAATCTGTATCCAGTAACACACTTTCTGCCCATTATCAGTATATCACTTATCACATTAGAGCTAGCGGTGTCTCTAAACTACGAAACGTTACTTCCAAAGGCACACAATTTGGACTAATTAGCTTGGATTCAATTTTAACTCCTGTACCGGTACCGTACGTACTAAACATACGGTATCTAACACACTACTCACTAGCCTGCTGGCTGATGGCCTATGCAGCTTTACTGCCAGGCTAATCTAGTTTCACACATAAAAACTTCAAATTCTCTGAAAAAACTGCAGTGCCTAGTTTAAATTGATTGTTATTAAACATATTTAGCTCCCTGAATAACAATGCACTCGCAAAAATCAAAAGCACTTTGTGTGATAGCTAAAAACCTCGCTTGAACCATAGATATCTTACATATATAAGATATATATAATATATAAGATATCTATGCTTGAACCGTCCGCCTCGGCGCCTCCAGTGGTGTCCATTGTCCAGGCCTGTTATAGAGATCGTCTTGAATTGATCACAATCTATGACGTTTACCGTCTCTCATTGTTGCAGCGTTGCCAGATGGAAAAATAGGATACCAAATTAAAAAATTCTGGTGAAATTTAGAGATCTTTGGTGGCAAGTTTTTGACCTTGGAACCAGACAACTTTTTAGTGAAATCTGGTGAAATTTTCCCCACTCAATTTTTATCAAAAAAGTTTTTTTAATTTTTTAAAACTTTTTAGCGAAAAATCCCGCTTGTATAAAAAACGTTTTGCAAGAGGTTTGTGCATGCGTGATGGTAGTGTCTTTTGTGTTAAAAAATATTTGTATTTTTTTGCGAAATTGCTTTATTTAGGGTGTTTTAAATATCTGGTAAAATTATAACACTCAACAAGGCTTGCCAGATTGGCCCTTTTGGGGCCAAATTTGTGAAATTTAGCCCTTTTTAGAGGTAGTTGGCCCCCAAAAAAATTGTTTGTCCCCTTGGCCCTTTGTTTTCAATATTTGGCTCTTTTTGGAAGCAGTTGGCACATACTATCAAATTAGCTATTTAAATAAATGTCTTTCGGAAATTGAGACTGAAAAGTGTTATTACGATTTTTTAGACAGTGTTTAGCTGACAATGTTTATGCCAATGCCAAAGATTCGAGTGGAAACACTGTAGAAGATGAAGATTTGGGGTAGCCACTGGCACTTTAACAAGTCTTTTTTTTTCTTTTTTTTGTCGTATCCAGGCTTACACCTGGTGGTTGAAGATTTAGTTTAAGTGGACGGGAAGGCAAGGAAGCCAATCTTCGTGTCCACCTTCAGGCATGCCTTTAAGTGTCCTACCAAAGACACAGCCGTATGCTCTTGACCGGTGTCGAATCGGCGCCCTTTCGCTTGCCGTGCCAGCGCTCTCACCACTCGGCTATGCAGCCGACAAGTCGAAATTCTGCCACTGAAATTGACTACAATGCAACCGCCAACCAATCAGAACGTGTTATAAGAGGCTACCGTCCAATTGTAACCCGTCTAGCACTCATCCAGAGAGTTAATGCTTGTTTTGAACTTTATTTGGTAATTACAGAAGAAAAAGAGCAATAGCAGTGGTGAGAATCGAACACGCGTCAATGAAATGACTACTATCTAGCCCTAACCCCTAAGCCAACCAGCTGACAAAAAATCCATCACTTAATTTGCTTTCTATGATCTTCTTTTCGCTATTTTTTACGTCACTTAAACCGTAGTTTATGATTGGTTGGCGCTTTCATTCTAATCAATTTCAGTGGCAGAATTTCGACTTGTTAAAGTGGCTACCAAGATTTGGAATTGTTCTTGTAGAATGTAGACTGTGTTGTTGTAATGTTGTAACGTTATTGACGTTGTTAACGTTATTATGTTTTATTAGCAACGTTATTAACATTATTGAACAATTTGGCTCTTTTTTACCTAGTTTGGCCTTTTTTTCGACATTGTTTGGCTCTTTTTCTCAAAAGCTGTCTGACAACCCTGACACTCAAGCTGTGAGTGAAACAGCAAGAACGTGCTTGACACTGAAGTAGCATGGCCTAGTCAATTGAACCATTTGCAACTGCCGCTTTTTTTTACTTTACCCTTATTAAAATCAGCCTACTTTCTTTAGCTTAAATTTTGTCTCGTTTGTATTTGATCCATCGTAAATTAATTTGTTCAGTTGTATATATTTTCTAGTTGAAAATTAAGGTAGTGAAAATGTTTCAAATATTATCCAGTGTGTTGAGAAATACTGCATGCAATGTCTTAAAGAAATCAACTCTTCCTTACCAAAGCATCAGAAATGTAACACAAACACCAACTGGTGCATTTCTACCAAGACCTGAAAAAGTCACATTAGGAAAAATAAAGCTCTTTGTTACTATTGTGCCATTTGTCTACCTTGGTGGAATGGTATCAATGCATGGAGCAAGTTTATTGGAGGATTATGACATTTTTGTACCAGAAGATGAAGATGATTAAACTACGAATCTTTTTTCTGCATGTTTATCTTGCACATGTCATATTTAATAATGTTGTAATTAGATTAGCTGTTATTAGAGATGTTGTTATAGATCACAATCTTTTGTTTGTTTTTAGCATTATTATGCACTGTATGTCAGAAAGCATTGTCATTCAGTTTATGAAATGATAATCTGATAGTGTCAAATTTGTTGCTCACCAAAACTTAAGCATCATCTTAACTCACAACAGTCTTGACATGCTTTAAGTTGTTTTTTAAGTTGTAATAAAAGTATAATACAAAACAATAATTGTCCTACTTTCCCTAATATTGTAATTTTTATTTTGCATTTTCATTACTGTAGTACTTATTGCATGGTATTATCATTAATGTATTATTATATCATTATCTGATAGCTTCTAGTCTATTCAGATGATGAAACACAGTTGGTCCCTGATTAAATTGTATGCAAAAGCTGTAGTATATATGTATTTGTTTCATCCATTGATTAGGTCCACTACGGTACCATAAATGTTAGGATGACTAGTTTTGGGATGTGAGTTAGCTTAGTGGTTAGTGTGTCCGCCTCTGAATCGGTAGACATGGGTTCAACACCCTGTCGGGTCATACCAAAGACTTTTGAAAATGGTATCATATTATAATAATGAATTTAATTCCTGCTTGGCACTGTAATTGCCTGCGTGTGTGAATGGATTCAGGTAATAATGTACTCAGTTGCACCTCTTGTACGACTGCATTGTAAAATTACTGATTTGTAAAGTACTGAGGAGCAATGCTATATAAAAACAAGCATTATTATTGTAATAACAATTGTTGCATTTGTATAAAATATTTACAATATTTTCAATTGTAAAATAATAAATTTTTGTGCTATTGTACCAGATATTGACTGTATTTTAGTCAAATTTTGTGAATAATTAAAAGAAGATGTCGATCGTTTTAAGCTTTCCACCATATTGCAGTAGGAGGAAAGAGACTGCATTTCAGATTATGACAGTTTGAAGTCAACGAGACCTATATTATTTGTTGTGTCGCTAATAAATTTTTTAAATGTTAATTAAAGATACAGATGTACTTTTGTTGTAGAATGTCAGTACAACAACAAAATCAGTTATGTGTAGTTAACTGGTTATATAGAAACATACCAATGTAACAATGTAGAATTTACCAGGGTTGCCAAATAAATTTATCTCAACATATATCATATCATAGATATTTCAAATGGGAACAACATGAGTTTCCTAAACTTTAGCTGAAAAGTGTCATGTTTAACGCCTTACATTTTTTCTACGATCATAATTGTTAAATGAGTAGAAAGATTAATCTCAGTGAAAAATAGCACCTTCTTTGGAAATTAATAAATAAACCAATTGAAAGCTCTCAGTATTTTCTAGACTACCGGTATTGCATCGGATTTCGTGTTACCTTTGTACTTGGTTGTCAGATAGTTTGAATTTGTTCAAAATCTATATGACGATATGTGGTAATAATGTGAACTGACAAGCATCAATGAATAAATTTGCTCATATTGACGTTTATGAAGTGTTTAGATGTTTCTTATTCTGTTTGATGTTTAGTCACTTTTTGAATGTTTGAATGTGAAAATAGAGAAAGCTAACAACATGAAATATGGTCTATTCTGACATTAGAAAATATTTTTGTCCTAAAATTTGTTTGCCAATGTTTCACATATTCAAACATTTGTAAACAAATTTTACGCAAGCATTGAATAAGTATGGCATTGCAAATTATTGATTTTGTTGTTATTTTAAGGGCATATTTAAGTTTTTTTTGGATGTACTGTATATATTTTTATAGCAGAGTAAAAGCAAAGTAGATATTTAACTACAATGGCTTCAACAGAAAATAGTCAAGAACAAGGAGAAAATGACAATTCAGTTGATGCATTTGCTGCACACCAATTCATTCTTCCTCAACTTGAAGTGAAAGTGGTAACAGATATGGAAAAGTGGAAAAAATCGCAAGGGTATAATGATTATCTGGGATTCATTACAACATTGAGTAGTGCAGTCAAGGGAAAAACTTTGTCTAGTGATTCTCATGTATCACCCATCATTACAAAACTTTTAGAATTATTAAGAAAAATCTCTCTTCTTGTTGATGAAATCCCACCTGTAGACCAGCCACAAAGGTTTGGAAATAAAGCTTTTCGTACATTTCATGAGCGTCTTTCTTTACAAGCCGTAGATTTAACAAAAGATGTTTTACCTGAAAATCTTCATCGTGCAGCAGAGGAGTTGTCGGACTACCTGGTTCGATGTTTTGGGAACGAAACAAGAATTGATTATGGAACTGGGCATGAATGTGCATTTGCATGCTTTCTATGCTGTTTGTATAAACTTCGAGTACTGACTCCACAAGATCAAGTGGCTATAGTCAACCAGGTATTCAACCAGTACCTCAAAGTTGCAAGAAAACTGCAACAAACATATCGAATGGAGCCTGCAGGCAGCCAGGGAGTTTGGGGTCTGGATGATTTTCAATTTCTTCCTTTCATTTTTGGTTCATCGCAGCTGACATACAATCCTTCAATTCAACCTAGTCAGTTTGCTGATAGAACAGTAGTGGAGAGCAATTACAAAGATTACATGTTCCTTGAGTGTATAAAATATATTTATGAAATGAAAACAGGACCGTTTGCAGAACACTCAGCTATTTTGTGGAGCATTACATCTGTTCCTCATTGGGGCAAAGTGAACTCAGGACTGATAAAAATGTATAAAGCAGAGATGCTTCATAAGTTTCCTGTTATTCAACATGTTAGATTTGGTTCTATTTTAAAAATTGATCCTAATTAACACCGCACATTTGTCCTTGGTTAAATACTGAGCTAAGCTTATTGCCGACGAAGTACTTTGTAATTTTATTTGCTGATATAATTTTTCACAAAAATCTTCACTTCCAGCAAGCAAGTGTATCCTAAAAATACTTTTAAAATTCAGTGAATTCTGATTTGGCATTCTTGGTTTCAACAACAAAATGTTTTTAATGCTAAATAAACGATATGCAACTCAAAGTAAACATGCTTCGTACTTTTCTCATTGCTGCATTAATCGTTCAGTGGTACCAATACATAAATATATATACAGCTACCGCAAAATGACTTCGGACCTTTCTAAATTTTCAAGAAAAACAAGCATTTTGTATACAATGAAATTTTTTAATAAAAACTATCGACCTTTCTTAATAATTTGTCATATTGCATTATTATAACCTCCTTCACATTTTTCACAATCTTCGCATTGTTAGTCACAATGCTTATTGTTAGTGGTATGATCTGATGTAAAACGCACAGCTACAAACCTGGCGTAAATTTTGATAAAAAGGTCCGAAGTCATTTTGCGGTAGCTGTATATGCCAAAGAAACAACTTACAAAGGTTACATTTGCTGGTGAAAGTTGTGCAGAAATTATATTTCACATTTTGCCTGATGCTTATTTACGACAATATTAAAACTAACACTCGTTCAGTTGAAGTTACAATCTTTGAACACTTGCACCAGTTTACATATACATTGGTTTTAAGCAAAGTGATGAATAATCATGTCTTTTGGTTGGATTGCTCCTAACCTATCTCAACAGGAACAAAGTCTAGTTGTATGTGTTCTTCTTGTTGTAAATAAGAAAAAAATATGTGTAATAAAGTCAGTACTGTACATGACATTATGACGTGATCAGAATGCTGCAACACTTGGTTTTGTTGAGGTTGCATTGTGCAGAGCTATTGCTTTGCTGTGCTATTATAGCCTAGTAAAGGTTATAAATGACACAAGTCATTTCACTGGTCGGTGCCATGATATTGTTGATCTTTGCGTTTTGCCGCACACATCTTATTTTAAACCCCTTCTATGTTATGGCAAGAATTATTTTTGCTTCGAAAGTCAGAAATAAACTGAAATGAAACTAGTTCTGTTTGTAGTTGTCGCAAGAGTGTATCTGACACATATTATATGTTGTTCATGAAGTAGCGGGGTACGAGATGAGCTACTGGAAGCTACATTCATAACATGCCAGACTTTTTTAATTATTGCTGGTATATATATATTAAGATTTAATTCAGACATGTGATCATAAAGATAAAAAGTGAATGGTGGCACCTACAACTATGCTTTAATAAGAATTAAAGGTTTAGTTTTTTAGTACTATACTTGCAATGTACATACATATGCGCCTATGCCTTATCTTTAAACAATGCAACCTCACAAGAAATAACCAATGTTGTGTCATTCAGCTCTCACATCATTCACGTCTCGTGGCATATGGATCACGTCATTTGGGTTTGTGTCATTAAAACTTGCTCCGTTATAACAAAATGCTTAAGGTTTTAGTTTGTGGATATATTCAACAGATTCCTTGTCATGTTCTACATAATCTTGTTCAAGGCATTTATGAAAAACTGTTGAATTGTGCATGAAAATTTACAACATTGTCTTCAAATGAGGTTGTGTTATTTTAACACCTTTTGTGAAAATGACATTATAACATTATTTTACATCCAGATACGTTGTTGTATTGTTTAATGTAAAAAATGACATCTGAAGTAGGAAAAAGCAAAGTGTCTGGAAATTTAGAGAACAAACACACACAAGAGTCTGATGCAAACAACATTGAAGAATTAGACCCTGAAGAATGGGAGTTAGTAGACGAAGACTGCATCACTATTGACTTGGTTGGACTTATCAATGAGGAAAAGTTAAGAACTTGTGACCAAAATCGTGTAAAGTTGGTTGGTTTGTTTGAGCAACAACCTGTTTTGCAACTGGGCAAGTCATGGTTTGTTGGAAGCAGGGAGGAAGTGGCTGGGACCAATCTTTTGTTCAAAATACAGAAAGATACAGCTGACAGTACGTATAGTTCTGATGACAATGATGAGGACAAACTTATGATTAAAGACCGCAAACCCAAAGTAAAACTCCAACTGGATTGTCAAACTAGAAAAAAAATTGTCATGCAACAAGCGTTTTTAAGTAAAAAAACCGAACCTTCTAGTTAACGTTTGGCAGACATTAGTGTGGCAGAAACACCTTTGGCTCCGAACAGGAAAAAATGTTTCCTTTCAGAAACATCCCTCTGATACTCATTGCTTTTTCCCTTATCTTGAAATTGCATCATTTCTCTAACCCCAAAGTGAAATTTCATACAAAAGTGAAATTAAAACCGTGCCACGTCAATAGCTCAATTCGTGGTAGATGTCTTACCGCTGCAAGGAATGTGCAGTGAAAAGATTTGTGGGAGATCGTATGGTGATGAGCTTTATGTGATAGTGGATATCTTTCAAAAATTATACATACAGTGTGTATACAATTGTGTGGTTCTGTTATTTTTACTCATCGGATGAACGCAGTAACCACTGTTTAAAAAAGTACTCCAATTATCCAACATTTATATATGTTGTGGGATTTGTGGACTTGATCATGACTTTTGTCGATTTGAGTAAAAGAATCTAGTTGCTAAAATCATGTTTCTATTCAATAAACTGTCACACTTGTGCAGCGTTTTTAACTTTGTGAAAGCATTTTGTTGCTCGTCTTTATGTCATGGTGATGAAGCAATGCAATGGTAGCTTTGTATATGGGCATTTTTTTTGTTTCTGATCTATTGGTATGGTGCTCTGGAACATTAGGTTTGGTAAGCCTCACGTTGAGGAAGAACTCAGGGTTTTATCAATCATCAATGTTACGGAATGTTGGAACATCTGCATAGCAGGATAATGATAAACAGATCATTCACACCTGGACTGCCTGCTGGCGGTTTGTATGATGCATACTTCTTTTCTGTATAGCTAGAATTTGTTTTTGTTTGTGTTAATGACTTTCAGTGAGATGTGTTACAAGTATATATAATATATTACTCGTAATAACAAAATTACATTGCTTTCAATTATATATATACATTATTATATATTCTGCAAATGAAGATTTGAACAAAACCAACCATTACAAATAATAAGCTTTGTATCAAAACAGAAAAACAAAACATTTTTTTTTGAAACTGCTGATTTTGCATCAAACTATCATTTTTGTACTGGAGCCTTGGCTTGTAGGCTAGAAGTAGCCTACCAAGCAAATGTGGTTTGTTATTGTGCAACTTAAGTTACGAAAGTTTATACCAGTATGCTGGTCTGCAGTGCCTTTAGCCGAGAAAGATATATTTTCAATAGAATTTTTGATCGACAATACATAACAGTAAGCAATAAATAGAATCTGGCAAAAATCTGGTAAAATTTCAGCTACCGTGTATAGCATTGCATTTTGTTTTCAACCCATTTTTAATTTGCTCAAATCTTACCTGCTTTATTGCGTATAGCGATTGCTATTGTAGTGGTTGAGTATCATATCATCGATCATCGTAGGCCGATTTTTAGGATTTGGTTTTATCAGTTACTCATGTAACCTGCTTTGTTTCTTCATGCAATACATTATATATCTCACTGATGGGCAGTTGGCAGCATTATGCAACGTCAACAATCCTGTCGGCTTAGACTGCAAGTCTTTCCACTTTAGTATTCCAGGCCAACGTTGTGTAGTGAACAAGGTGTTCAATGAGCAATGATACTTTCACATGACTTTTCAACTAGTATCACTTCATCGTCGATTAGATTTGGTCGATGATTGTTGCAACCTTCTTAACACAGAATGGAAAAGAAGTTTTGGAGTAAGGTTAGTTATAGTACATAGCACTAGCAGTATTGCACAAGTAAACTAACAGTATGATAATTGTGTTTTGATGCCCTTTGTCCACTGCGTAGCCGAGTGGTGAGAACGTCTGCGCGACGTTCGAAAGGACGTGGGTTCGACACCGCTTCAGAGCACGCGGCTGTGTCTCGGCAAAAGACACTTAATGGCAAGCCGAACTAACGGGAGCAGCTGACTCGAAGACTATATGTCACTGCGCTGCTTCCTGCCGTCTGTTGTATCGCATCTGTGACGCAGTGTACTGTATGTCATCGCAATGGGCGCAAATTAAAACACGATTATTATTATTATTTGCATCACATGTTCAATTTGTTCATTCAAGATGTCTTTTGGTATAGCGTGTAAACAATTTTGATTAGGCTACCCAGTTTTTAGTAGTTGCGGTAAGATTTGTCATTAGCAGTTACTACACCACAAGCACGATTATATTTCCTTCAGATATTATTTCTAACGAAATACAAAGCTGTGCCATAAGCTCGATTTATTTCTTAGCAGGAGTTGTTTTGAAGCATTGCAATAGGCAAATATCACAAGTAGGTTACGCAACAAAGTGAAAAAACATAAGTTTAACTACTGCCAATGCATAACTAGGCTATTTTTATTTCTCATTAGTCTGAAAATAATCTGAAGAAATAATTAGAACAATCAAACATCTCTAAGACGTTGAATGTATGTCTGCAATTCCGCGATTAATCCCTTACCCTGCCACCTACAATGAACCACCCAGGGAGAGTAGTTAAGTGCTCTTGCCACAAATAAAATCAGAGAAGTAGTTTTCCCTATAAATTTCAACAAAAATGAGGCATATGTTTGAAAGATTAAATTTTGTTATGCTCGCACTGTAAGCGACACCGTTTAACAGTGCAACAGCCCCAAGAAGTAAGCAAGTCTTGTATCATTCGGTTTATTGTTATTACGGTCTTGCGCTCGAGACATTGGAACCGCGTCATAAAATGTTTGAACCTGGTCGCTAAGTGTTTTAGGATTGGATTCATCAACAGCAGATTTTTAAACTAATGAAGCAAATCGTTTGATTAAACAATCGAGAATTCTTTTGCGCAAAGTAGAGTCGTAGTCGGCAACTATAATATTATCGACCGATTGCGGTTGACGCATACGAAAAAAGTTAGTCCGCAAAATAAGTTGGTTAGTCAGCAGATTAGCTTCATCAGTAATCCAGTAAATAATCCACAGTTGCTGTCTCTTGCCCTAGGTAAGTTTTCTTTTTCTGTTTTCGTCTTTCAGGAGGTTTAGCCTACAACATATTGCCCTGAAGCTAAACTGTATGTATAGTTTGCGACTTGTCAATACAAGCTTGGGTGAAATCGAAAATGACATGTGTTCATTTGACAGATTGTTAATTTTCAGGTCCAGATTTTTGCTGCAATCATGCGATAATCTTCCGACCAACCTTGTTTTGTTGCGTGATGATGAGGTCATAGGTCACATTCGCTTGTCCGGGGTGGTGGGAGAACAAAACACACTGTTTGTGACGTCTGGTAAGGTTTGTACAATATTTGTGACGTCTAAACTAATGATGAATAACGACGTGACTTATAACCTTTCTATCCAATCTTGTAAATTACCTATTTTTACACTGATTTAAAGCTTTGAAACAAACTGCGACTTTCTGTCACATGCTTCTGTGACCCATTAGCATACCACGCATTCTGTGCTGAGCAAAAGGAAATGTTGAGGGTATCAAGCAACTTGGTTGCCTTCAACAGGTGACTGTCAAAATTTTCATTCTTACGCTTTTTAACTCAGGAATGTTTTCTAACGGACCAAAGTGTCGCGTTGATCCTGTAAGATTGTATCGTCACTTGGTATGTAGCCTACGCCTTTTTTGCTTTTGACCGATTACGGAATGTCAAGGTTCTTATTCTGTAGTAGTTTTTGGTGGTTTATAGGCCACCAAGTAGTCTAATACACTATCATTTAAAAACTGTACATCGCAGAGTATATATATAAAAGCTTTGAACATGAATTCTAGAATGAATTAATATAAACCATTGGCGTGTAGTGGAAGTCTATAAGTTATTTGGCTAACCCTGGCCCCACGTAGCATTTACATATTTTTGAGTAAGATGTTTTCTTTTTTACAAATAAACAAACTTCCGTGGCATAGTTAAATAGTTTTCGTTCGATCAGTTGTCGCACTGCATTGCAGTCATCATATCACCAAGTTGCAGAGGAAGTGGTCTGGGACGGAAATTGATATATTTGACGGAAGAATATGCTTTGAGGAAAGGTTACAATTCCATGTGCTTGACGTCAGATGAAAAAGAAAGATTTTATGAAAAATGTGGGTTTGCTCGTTGTGATCCCGTGCAACAGTGCCAAAACAAAAAGTTGCAAGACAAACTGTTATCGGTAAGCCCTTATTACAGTTTGATCATCCATTGCAGTGTATTGTTGGTAAATGGTTGCACTGGCGGATCCAGCAGAGGCCCCCCCCCCCCTAAAAAAACACAGAAAAGTAACTTTGTTCACGGTGTATTTGCAAGGTCCGCCCCGATAGCTCAATTGGTTAGCGCGTCACTTCTGGAACGAAGAAGCTTCAAGATTAATAGCGGCGCTGGTTCGACTCTCGGGGTGTGCGCTTGAGCAACGCACGTTAAGGACTGCTCTCCATTCAGCGGTATCTAATGGATGGAATAGTTCCCCGGCAACAAGACTTCAACAATCGGAAACTTCACTCTGTCAATCTCGGTGACCGGGCCTGCGTCAGTGATTCAAAGCCCCTACAAGTATGCGAAACTGCCAGGATTAAGCTCTGCAAGAAGCTTTCCCAGTCCGAGGATAAAGATTCAATCAATCAATCAATCAAGGTCGAATTAATGTGACCTACACACAGTGGCTACACACACCACACACAGTAGCGTTGGCAGTGGTGTCTAGGGAGTTCTTTTGGACCCAGGTCAGGGAAGATTTTAGAGGTCTTGGAACTTGAAGAAACCACAACTTAGTCTTTGGATTTGTGTTGTGCTTATTTCTTTGCGTCACTGCAAATAAAAGCTTGTTTGGCATTTTGAAACATTTTTAAACCAATGCAAATGAAAGCTGGGCTGTTTCGCATTTTGATAAAAATAAAGTTCACAATGCGTTACTTCGGTTTTATATTTTTGATCGTGTCTAGAAACTGAAAATTAAATGTTGTTTTATCTCGGCTGATTTGAATTGACAGGGCTGAGTTGACTGACGAAATAACTGTGAAAAACCGGGTACCGTAGTGAATTGTATTCAAACTCCCACTACTTTGTAGACTGCTTTTAAAGATTAATGGAGAGGCCAAGTGCTTGATTTGTATCCAAACTCAGTTTCGGATTTGTGTGTTACGAGTAATTTCAAGTAAACAATTGTTGGTAAAAACTATTTTCTTTACAAGCAACAACTTTCTTTATATTGTGTTAGCTGGGAGCCTGAACGTTTTATCAACATATTATTATCAACTAGATTTCTCTGTTTGAGGTGACCGATTCTTTTCTTGCAGTGATTGAGGGTAGGAGCAAAGACACTCGCTGCAAGGAAAGAATTGCTCACCCCACTAGAGGGGACCAAACTGAGTTTGGATGATCATCTTCTCTAAGTACATAATAATATCATCCATTTAAGAAAAATGAGCAGAGTAATTTTTTTTAGCTAAAAATGGAAAAAGATGTTGACAAATCATCCAGAGATCAACAAACTATGACGTCGACCTTGATCTCATCAGAATCTCCCGCAGAGGTTGCACCAACCTCCATCATCCCTCCTCCTCCCTCTGTGCCATTGCAAAAGAGGACGAAGGAGGTTGCAAATGAGCCATCATATCTGGTGAAAATATGGATGAGAAAGAATTTAACCTGACTCTCAGCTTGAGCCTAGTCATCGACACAATTCCCCCAATTTTTGTCATTCTATAAAGTGTTTTACTTAACACTTAACTGTTATAATGGTGTTGAGGTATCAGTTGATGATTGATATTATTAATTAAGTTTAACTTATTCGTGAAACTAGTTGTTTTAATTAAAGCGTATTACTAGCCTGCGTGACTAAAGCTTAATCAAGGTAGTTTCGTATAGGCCTACGTAGTCTACTTGTAGAAACTTTGAACAACTGTCACAAGTCTGGTCCCCGAAATTGACAGGGCAAAGTTTTCGCATTTTTTTTTTTAATTACGTATTCTCACTAGCTGCCGCTATTCGGCAAATTTAGGAATCCAGAATATCAGCTCAGTGGGCCCCCGACTCAAGGCCACGCGGCGATGGTTCGGTTGTGCACTTGAGCAACGCATTTCAGGACTGCTCTCCATTCAGTGGCACATAGTGCATGGAAATATTCTCTGTAACAACAATCGGAAAACTTTATTCTGCCAATCTCGGTAGCCTAACCAGCTCTACGTCAAAAGCTTCTACGTCTACAAGTAGGTATGTGAAACTACCACTACCAGACAGCCTACAACCTATCAAAGGCTAGTTAGAGGATAAGGATTTAAAACCAAGTAAATTTGAACAACTGTTGTCAGTAGGCTACCATAAACGTAGCCTACATCTACAACCACAAGTGTATCATATGTTCAACCCCATAACGATACGCACGACTGACGACAATAATTCTGCGGCTGCCAATCTTTCCTTAATTTAAGCTGGGTTCGTTGCTGTTGTAGGCCTATTGTGTTTTCGTTTTAACGGCAAGTCAAGTGGTTGAGATGAAAGAATCATGTGGGCTAGGCCTGTTGCTTGTGCTTCCGTTTTAACGGCCTAACTGTTGTGGAGTTAGAGCATGTGGATCGGAAGAGAGCGATGTTTTCTAATATTGTAAGTTATTTTATTACGAACTACCAGCCAACAGAAGTTCAGTTTTAACATCGGACTTCAAACTACAAGGTTGTTAATTCTGGAAAGGTGCCCACGTTTCAGCATGGTGAGGTACTTGGCGTGTGCGGAACTAACACCACCGAAAAACTTTAATCTGTGGAAACTTGCAAACACCTAGCTTGTAAGTGTTACGGCCAATCTCTGTACAAATCAAACGTCATATAAAACCGTTCAAGTCTACTGAATATTACGTCATGGAAGTTGCTAGAAAATGTGCCAAAATTGCACCATCGTTCATAGACTTGTGTCAAACTTGTTTGGACTTGTTTGGGCCTGTTTAAACAGGAAATATTACATCAGCTTTAAACACCTGTTGGAATGACTTCATAATTGTCTTTCATTTATTGCGTCACAGTTACTTTCTACGTGAATTTGAGATATTGATATCTATTCTGGTCATTCGTAAAATGATTGTTTGAAAGTTGGCCGCACATTTAACTGTTGGCTTAGTGCTTGCTAGCTGGACAAAAGTTCCGTCTTTTATCCAAGTAATCTGTTGTGTAGTGACAGTTTAAGTGGTGTAGGCGTTGCACCCCCTCGTTTTCGGTAGCCTCGGGCTAATTTTACAGGAATACACTGTTTGAAAAGAAGTTCAAGTGTGTGTTTCTTCGGTCATTATATACAGACGAACGGATTAGGGAACTTTATGTTAAAATTTTCCCAAGAAGAGATTATGGTTTACCGCTGTGACCAGTAAGTTAAATTTCCATCGATTGCCACTGCACATTGCACAATTAACTGCGGACTTCCCCTTCACTGTAGGATACAAATGGAATTTGGCTTCTTCAGCAGATAGAAAGTGCTAAGAAACAGACTGCTGAAAACCGTGTTTGGTTTTGAATTTTTATCCTCGGTAGGTTATTCCTGGTAGTTTCGCATATAGCCTAACTTACTTGAGGCTTTTGACGTATTAGGGCCGGTTACTGAGATTGACAGAGTGAAGTTTCCGATTGTTGCCGGGGAAGTATTCCCTCCCATTAGGTGCCGCTGAGTCGAGAGCTGTCCGTGAAAAGCGTTACTCAAGCGCACATCGCGAGAGCGGAACTAGCGCCGCATAATCTAAGTCGGGCGAGTAACCATTGAGCTGAAGTCGGGGCGGTGAAGGCCTATAGCGTACCGTACTTGTAGCAAGAATTAACAGCGATAGATACCGTGCTTCGCCCATGTACTGATAGCCACGAAGAGCGCTCCATTCTTCACATTGGCATATGTTGTTACTTATTTTGGTTTCAAACATGATAGGGCTATGCTATAACGTTAGCGTTTTGTCGCTTCTACCTTTTTCTACACTATTGCTATGTTGACGTGTATTGTTTTCGCTGTGATGGTTAGAAATAAAAAGAAATGAACTGTTTTTCGTTGTGATGGTCAAAAATAAAAACAAACTGAACTTTAACGAGGGTGGGCTTTTTCTTCAAGCCGACCTTTTTTCAGAAACTACGCCACTAAATTTGTTACACCCTGAGACAGTATGGTTAGAAAGCGCTGGCCGTAATAATCCTTATCTGCTGATTGTGAAAAGTGAAAAACTCATATAAAAACGCGTCTTCGATTATGCGGAATCATGCGTCCGAAAAGTGACATATAGATATTATAATGCACAATCAACAACAGGTTAGCCTATCCTTGCAACCTTCAGGTACAGCGAAGTTCAAATGTTCGGAACACTGCGTTATGACAGACCTTATGTGTTAAAATTAACATTCCGACATGTCTCAATTTCGATTTTTTTCCGTTTAAAATATATTGAGTTATTGTTAGAATACAGTGACATAGCTAAGTGAATAAGGCAACTAACTTTTAATCATGCAATACTGGCTCGACACCCGGCTGAAAGAGATGTTAAAAGTCGCTGATTTAGTCAAGAGTAAGAAAGCGACCATAGATTTGCCCTTGTTAGTGCAGGGTGTCTCGTAGCCTATTTATTCTGGAATAATATATTGTGCCTTCTAACACTTAGCTTTATAACATTGTCAGATTCTTTTATTTGTAAAGACTTTGTCTTGCTTTTGACTTACGTAGTCATACGCACGGTGCAATAATTTGATGTGAAACAGCATCACGCACAGCAAACATGTATAGTTACAGTCTACATTGGAAATAGCCTACACCACTTACTACTAATGTTACAAATCAAAATGAACTTTACCATAGACATCGAGCTCTTCACAGTAAGGTTCATAAATTTTTCTATGTAAATAATAAATAGCCTATTATATCACATTTTAAAAAGATTGGACACAGTGGCGTACGCAGAGGATGGGGCATTAGGCTTTGTCTCCCGTTAAATACTTTCAGTGATTCAACAAAGTCGAGCACGACTTCCAATATGTTTTGAATAGCAAATAAGATTATTTAAAAATAAGCAAATAATAAATCCACTGATCAGTGTCCCCTGCGTACGTCACGGATTGCACATATAATGCTGTCATCGTTTTCTAAAATCTAATTGCAATAAGAGATGAACTTTTTTTTAAATCAGAAAAATATGTTTCAAATAAATATCATTCAGGGATATCTAAAGAAGGGGATACGAAGGCTTTTATTACGTCTGACAATAGAAGGGCTTTTGTTTATCGTAAATAATCTGTGTTTATCGTAAAATGACAATTGGCACCGATAGTAGTTTAATAAATCTTGTTATGATAACTTGCATTGCGCTATTAACATCAGGCCGGGATATTCACAGCATGCTCATGGTTGCTTGTTAATTCAACTACCCATATACTTGCTTTACATCTGTCCTACTGCAAAGGCTTTGTTAAAAAAAAACAGCTTACTGGTAACTTTTCATCTGTCTTTGTAAACAAGTATTCTTTAGATATGATCTACGTAACATTTTCTAACTGTCTTCTGTAGCTCATGGTACCAGCTGCACTACAAAACTTTGTACGATTTAAAAAAAAAAACATGTTTAAAACACTACAAACTACCGCGCTGGTAGTGTCATGAGAATAAGGCAATTGCTGCAAGCCTTCATCTTCATATCCCCTTCTCTAGATATCCCTGATATCATTTCATGACAATGGATGCAACACGAACGCCGAACATAACAATGTTTTGGAATGAACTAATTTTAATCTGAAATTGTTCAAATCATGTAGACCTTTTCTGCTGTTTAACTAATCTCTCTATTTCAAATAAATGTTTGTCACGGTCTTCTGGTATGTGTTTTCTTACATATTCTGCAAGATTAAACAAATACTCCGAGTTCTGTCCACTTGGTCCAATCGACTCATTGATCACTCCAGCAATTTCAGCTTCTTCGGCAGGCCTGTAATTTGGGTTATCTTCTGTTCCAATATATAACATTATGGGGAAGGGGGATAGATTATTCTCTCGCGGGTGAAATGTGACGTTGGTTGGACTATAGCCACCTTTTTCTCGAAAGTCAAGATGTGTTCTTACTCCCTCTGCCTTATCTAATGGTATTTTGAAAGCGACACCCCACACTACTTCATTTTCATCCGGCACCAAAGTCACCACCCTGCCAGGCTAAACAAAAATTATTTCATTAAAATGTAAACATCACAAACTGGACGAGATTTATATTAATTAAAACAACTGATCTTACAGTATGTATGCAAAACAATTGTAACTAGTATATATAATAAAAACATCATCTAGCTAGAGTACCTTACAGCAGTAATTACAGTGAATTCTAATAATTTGAAAGTGTTTTCATTAGAAATTAAACCATGACAAGGTCAGTGATCTAATCATTTACACAAGAACATTTGAATTGGGAGGCAAAATATGTAGCATTGGCAACAAACTATTTGTAGTAATCTAGTCAGCATTCAAATACAAAATAATGCAGCCAAAATAACACCACATCAAAGAAGATCCCATTGTAGCTTGAAGAATGCGTCACCAGGTTAAAACTAAAGTAGTACAGGATTTCAGGCAAACTTTTCTACTTCAGTTTTTGGTTCAAAGTTTACAATATTATACCGTATTAGAAAATATCAATTTTTTTTGACAAAAACATATGACCTACTTTCCCAGGAACTCCTCTGTGGTCTGTACTCAACTGCCAAAACCGTCTTTTATAGCCTCGGATATTTCCAATTAATCTTTCAGAATAAGGAAAATCGATTTTCCACATTAGAGAACCATATCCAAATACCCACATTTTTTAAACTTGTTTTTTTATACGCGTAATGGGATGAAACATTTTTATTTACCAATAAACTATAGAATAACTACCATACTTATAATAAGGCATATTTAAGCTGTATATAATTAAAATAATCAAATTGGCTATTAGCAACACTAGTTCAGTAAACCTAGCTGTCCTAAATTAATTGCAGTAAATTTCATATCAATTGAATGCTATCTTGACAGTCTTAAATCAAATTGCAATAGCATTAATGGTGCAAAAGTTTTTAGCATGGACCTATGATTGCATAAATTTTTGTAAACAAATCAATAGAAAATCCAAAGTGGAACATTTCTCAGAAAATATGACAAAATGTTCAGCTTTAGTAGTGCTGGCTGCGTGGCCGAGTGGTGAGAATGTCTGTGAGATATTTGAAAGGACCTAGGTTCGACACTGCTCAAGAGTGCGTGGCTATGTCTTGGCAAAGACACTTAAAGGCATGCCAAAACAACAAGCAACTGACTCAAAGACTAATATGTCACTTTGCTGCTGCCTGATGTCATTGTATCACATCTGTGATCACAGTGTACTGTATATTGTTGCAATGGGCACAAAATAAAAATACAATTATTACTAATAACCTACTGTATTTTACACACTTAATGACTGACAATAATTTGCTTAGATTATACTTTGAAGAGAAACTTCAAATGCTTCACAACTAACGTCCGCCCCGATAGCTCAATTGGTTAACGCGTCACTTCTGGAACAAAGAAGCTTCAAGATCAAGCGGCGCTGGTTCGACTCTCGGGGTGTGCGCTTGAGCAACGCACGTTAAGGACTGCTCTCCATTCAGCGGCATCTAATGGATGGAATAGTTCCCC
Organism: Aplidium turbinatum; assembly: GCF_918807975.1. Classification (NCBI taxonomy): domain Eukaryota; kingdom Metazoa; phylum Chordata; class Ascidiacea; order Aplousobranchia; family Polyclinidae; genus Aplidium; species Aplidium turbinatum. Next base: position 59,547,936 of record NC_137472.1, read on the forward strand.
GGCAACAGGACTTCAACAATCGGAAACTTCACTCTGTCAATCTCGATGACCGGGCCTGCGTCAGTGATTCAAAGCCTCTACAAGTATGCGAAACTGCCAGGATTAAGCTCTGCAAGAAGCTTTCCCAGTCCGAGGATAAAAATTCAATCAATCAATCAATCAAAAAGTATTAAAATAACTTAGCTTGTTTTCCTGAATTGACTGCAATTGAAAAAAACTAATAGTGAGAATATGTTGCTAGTTCAGTGCAATCAGTCAAATAGGTTATCACTAATTTAATTTTTCTTCACCGAGTAGGATATATGTTGAAGCAAGTCAGGCAAACTGACTTATTTTACTACTTTTTTGTTTTATTTAGTTATGCGTTTATGACAGCATCATGCATATATTTCAACAAAAATTAAATTAAAAAGAACTAGCCTGATACCTTCATTGTCCAAGATATCCATAAAAGTTACATCTATCTCTTCTTTCTCTTGGGCATTAGGGTACCGGAGCCATACGTCCAACGGTGATTCAAAGCCTCTACAAGTATGCGAAACTGCCAGGATTAAGCTCTGCGAGAAGCTTTCCCAGTCCGAGGATAAAGATTCAATCAATCAATCAATCAAACTCCGTACCAACCTTTAAAGTTTAAATACCCATTACATATACAGTGCTCTCATAAATGAAAACATGAAAATCCCCAAAGCTACGTCTAAAAATCCCTAGATTACATCAAAATTCCCTAAATCATTATTACATTAAGTTTCACGTTCTGAAACAAAAAAAAAGAGTTACCGTAAGCAACTAAGCGGTTTAAACAACAACACTAACAAAAACTGCAGTATTCTAGATATAATATGACTTTGTTGTTAGTGGGCTAAGTCTCAAAGCAAAAAGCAGTATTTTAAATTTACAGTGATGCTTAACATTGCAGGGATACAGTGAAGAAGATTTACCAATGCTTATCACATGCTGAAAATGACATAAACTATGCACGATTAATGACTTATTCATCAAAGCTAATTCAACTAGCAAGTACCGGTAGTTCATGTGTTTCAGCATCTGTAGCTGAACTCTTCACAGCCCTTGCCAACTTCAACAATTTAGCTCGATCACTTAAACCCAGTTTGTCAGCTGATAAGCCAGCTGACTTCATACCTTGGGTGTGTAGCAAACCAACTAAACTTCCTCTCTGTTCCTGTAGTCAGTTTTAATGTCCTTCAAGCTACCCGTATACTAAAAAGTTGTTCAACTGGGGTATTTGAACATGGCAGGGACATTAGGCAAGTGACTAGTTGATGCAGGTGCTTGTACTTCAATTCAGCTCTAATTGTTTTCTGAGATAACAGCTCTTTCCCAAATTCCATATGTAGGCTATGATACCGCATCATTGCGACCATCCTTGAGGCTCTTCAATCCCTTGTTTCCTCTATGTCTACCAAATCTACTATAGTGGTGCTACATTTTCCAAAAACTTACAAGATGTATATACTTTTGTCACTGTTGGTGGAAAGAGTTTCAATGCATTGGACGGAATTAAAAACTCTAAAGATTTAAAAGTGTCATTCTTGGAATCATTAAACCTTTTCCTAGGTTGACCTACTAGCTCCAACGTAAAACTGAGGCAAGATGATCTCACATGTCGAACTCCAGCTGGATCTTTTTCAAAACATTGAGAAAGAGTAGCTGTCGAGGCTACACCCAGATAGACATGATCAAGTGGGACTGTGGGACTCTCTCAATTTCGTGCTTCCTCTGTGCTAAATATGAAGTCAAATATGGAAGAAAACTTCTCAAATAAACTTCCATTCATTTTGTAAGCGAACAATACAAAACTGCTAAAATCCCCAAAAAATCCCTAAATCATCAAAATCCCTAAACTTGTCCCTAAAAGTGGTCAAAAGTCCCAATTTAGGGACAAATTCCCGTAAAATGAGAGCACTGTACATATATTGATTTCCATTAAGAATGATTAAATACCCATTGTCACTCAGGGTTGCCAACCTGTCTTCACCAAAAAAAGCCAGACCAAGTCACAAAAAAAGCCTAAAAAAAGCCAGAAGAAAATACCTGAAAAAGCCAATTAGTATTCATTAAACATACACATATCAAAAGTGCACAACCAAATAGTGTCTCACCAAACTTTGACTTCAGCGACAACGGAGAAAAATAGTTCAGTTCAGTTGTTTTTATTTCTGACCATCATATCAAAAACAATACACTTCAACATAGCAGTTAATGAAAAGACAAGCAACTAGAAAAGTTTCTAGTTTCGGCTTCAAAACGACATTCGGTCGGACACTACAACCAAACATAAGGTAGAAATTACTGCTGCGATTGACGCTGACTGAATTTTTTTTCTAAAAGAAATCGGAAAAGAAAAAATTAAGCCAAAATTATGTTGGCTTTTTATTAATTTGACAAAAATTGATGAAACATGAAAAAAAGCCAGAAAAAGCCTAATTTTTCTGGCTTTTTTTTATTAAAAAAAAATAAGCCTAAGGAGTTGAAAAACAGCCAGATTCTCAAAATCTGCCTTCAAAAAAGCCAAATTGGCAACTTTGTTGTCACTTGTCAGGGCTCAGGATTGTCGGCATGTTCAGTGTTGCCAGATGTTTTTAACTAAAAATAGTATTTATTCTATTGAAGCAAATTGGAATTCAATCATCAATCATTTTGCGCGTCAGGGATGAAAAAGATACTACTAACTCCCAGAGGTGGGCAGTAGCGCGCTACTTTTGTAGCGGCGCTACTTTTTAGTTGGAGTAGCGGCTGCAGTAGCGGCGCTATTTTTTTTCAAAGTAGCGGTAGCAGGAGAGGCGCTACTTTTTTTCAGTCGCACTTCCGCTACCCGCTACTTTTTAATTTAATTTGAAAAAAATGCTTGTTTTGTATGCAATACTGGCGTGGTCAAGCAGCTATATAATCGGCCTGGTTGCAAAGTTTCGGTCTTTTCTAGCTGACGTCAACTTCTTCGGCGAATATCTCCGTGTGATGAAGCCTATCTGCCAGGCTTTAGACATTCTCCAGGGCGAGTCCAAGGCATATTACGGAGTCTTGCTTCCAACCATCACAATTTTAGGGAAGAAATTGACCGAGATCAGTGATCTTGTGACATGTGAGGAGTTGAAAGTGAAAGTCCTTGAAGGGGTGAAGAAACGATTCAACAAGTGCTTCAACAACATGAAATGCGTTATGGCATCATGTCTTCATCCCTCCTTCAAGACGTCGTGGCTACAATTTCTGCACTACGTTTCCACGGATGATGCCAACGCACTGCGAGAAAAAGGCAAGACAGATGTAATTCGACTGTTGCGAGAGACATCAAGCTAGGTTGATACCGAGAAGAGTGACACCAACACCAGTCATGACTCCGAGGATGTATTTTTTGGAGTGTTTGCGCCATCTCGTGGAACGTCGGTGCAGAAGGAAACTGCAATTGTGGACGCCTTTTTTTCGGACAAGGGCAAGTCCTTGAGCTTTTCGAATACCGAGTTAAAACATCTGTTCATTAAATACAACACCCCCATTCCTTCCAGTGCTGCGGTGGAGAGACTTTTCTCTGTTGGAAAAGATGTAGCCTACTTAAGCGAAAGCGGGCAGGACTTAGTGACTCTCATTTTGAAATGCTCGTGTTTTTGAAAGATGCGTAACAATAAATTTCCTTTAGAATGTGTTTTCTATAACGACGTTAAAATGACAGCGTGTAGTGATCCATTATTTCATCATATAAATTCCCTTTCTTTAACTAAAATGAACCATTTCAAACCATGCGTAATTTCCTAAAGAATTGTAATTTTCTATTTAATCTGCTCCCGAAGTCAATAAGAAAAAGGGAACTGATGATTATAAAATGGTTTGTTCGTCCTTTGACGAGAGCTCTAGCTCTATTAAATCGGATCAGCTTGATCACATCAAACCAGCCCAGTTAGACCAGTTCAGCTCTCAGAAAACATTAAATTGTTTGTTTACTTAAAATGTAATAATTCGTGATAATGTTTTACTGTTCTGCAATTTCACTATTCTGTAATGTTTAAATTCAATTTGTGTTATAGACCTACAATATTATACGAACACCTTCTGATAACTTAAAATTATAATTCGAATAACAATAATTGTGTGGAAATTATTTCATGGAGTCAGATAGCCAAATTAGATAATGGAGTCAGATAGATAAATTAGATAGATAGAAATTTCATCAGGTACTTAGACAGCCTTCATCTTAATTCAACTTATAAACAAACCATTCTCATACTTAAACTCATACTTAAATAACCTAAATAAAAGATAACCACATTTTTATAAGTTACCTAAAATAAATATAACCACAAGCGTAAACGAATGATAACATTCGTTTTCAAGGTCATTTTTGCGTCACTAGGGACTTGAGTGTTTCCTAGCGTCATTTTAGACAAAAGTAGCGGAAGAAGTAGCGGTAGCGCGCGCTACTTTGGCCCGAGTAGCGGTAGCGGGTAGCGCGCTACTTTTTTAAATTGGTAGCGGGTAGCGATAGCGCGCGCTACTTTGGCCCAAGTAGCGGTAGCGGGTAGCGCGCTACTTTAAATGTAGCGGGTGCCCACCTCTGCTAACTCCAATAGTCGATATAGACCTATCAGCACGTTAATAAACGGGAAAAGGTGGCAAAACCTTGAAAAGTTTAAAACGTGCTTGAATAGAAAATCATGTTGTAGGCTATATATCTGTAGTTAGCATAGTTAGCACTGCCACAAAACCCAAGGAAATCAAAGGATTCAACAATACAACACTCCATTACAGATAAAAAAATTCTGCTACTGGGAAGCAAAAGTAACCCAGGTTTTGTAGGCAAACTTGCGGATCTGGCAACTTTTAAACATTGTCGGCCTTGTCGAGAAATGCCAGGTAGCCTATTGTCGGTACGGTATTGTATTTTCAGGGATTCGCAGATATTTTAAAGGGTTGTCAGACCATAATTTTAATCTTGACCCCCAAATATAATCCTAGCTGTAATTCAAAAACTAGTCCCATTGGAATTGACAACCCTGACAATGGGGTAGGCCTAATTAGAGGCAGTGGCCAGGGATATCTAGAACAACGGGATTGCTGACTCTGTTTTGAAGTGGACAATAGGAGGGTTACTGCATCAGATTATGTTGCAGTGCATTTAAGGAAGAATAAATGTTCCTCAACATACATTTAGTGACTGGCTGGTTTAACGCTTGCTTTTCAAGATCATGATTGAATGGCACTGATTCAAGTCTCACACCAGATAAAACAAAATTAATAAAGCAGTATACAACATTAAATTCAGCAATTTAAACATCAGAGAAATGAATGTTAATGCAAACGTGCATAAATATAAAAGAATATTAATTTAAACAGCAAATAGATAAACAGCGTTGAATTGAAACACAAAATGGGGTAATTTTCATTTAGTTTATTTAGCACTTTTGAAGTTCAGTTTGCGAATAGTACGAGACATTTTTGCTGGTGGTTCAATTTCCACACGATTCAACCGTGTCAGTTCATTTTTCGCAAAGCAATTAAATGAGACTCTTAAAATTAAATCGAAATTGTTATGGCCTGAAGTACATGTTTGCGAAAATAAAACATTGTAAGACTCTGAGTCTTTCGCAAATTTGGCAGCAGCTGCAACAAATGAACCTCGCTGATTGCTGGTAGCAAGCAGCTTTTTCCGAATGAGCTCATCTGCTATTGCTGCGGCATACAGCTGGTTCGCAAAGCTACAGAGAGTAAAACAGTATTCTGTTGGTACCGATAATCCGCCACGATTTGCCATCGCAAGTAGTTCATTTGGATTACTTTTTAAGCATTCGTCGGTTATGGATGGATCAGTGTTTTCTTGAACTAACATATCTTTGCACGGGGTGCATTTCCTTGTCCGTGATACACTTCTGGCAATGTATCCACTCACGTAGTATGTGATGGAAGAATCTGTTTCGGAAATTTCGTCTATGGTTGCAGTTTTAAAAAATTTCAAAAGCCAATTGTCTTCCGTAATTTCAACATAGTCCTCATGTAACGGTGTATTTTCACTTTGAAGAGCAAGGTTAGATTTCTTGAAAATGGACTCTTTTTCGATTAGGCTTAAGCAACGGATTTTTTTCTCAGCTTGAAAAAGTTGATTTATGGACATGAAAAAATTGCCACCATTAACTTGGCGGTAGCCTACCACCCAAATCTTCCCTCAATCGGATCGGAGCAAAACTTTCCAGGGAGAACGTAGAGAAAGTCGTGGTGGAATATTAAATGCTCAGCCAGAGACACCATTGCTTGAATACTTTGAATGCATGCTAAGAAAGTTTCTTTAGTTAGTCCTGCTTTGCCTGATTGCTTCCAAGATATCAAAATATTGGCAGCCGTGTTCAGAAAAATGAACCTGCTGTCCGACTCGCTTTGCGTCAGTTGAAGAGGCTCGCAGCGGCATCCCTTTTTCTGTAGCCTGCATACAAAAAACAGCAACATAATATTGTTTACACAATATATAAATATAAAAATCTTGAAACTCAACTTATAATAAGTATTGACAAAAATCAACCACTCCTGATATTTTCCACGTAAACAGACAAGTCAAAAGAGGACAAAGAGACAAATGATTGAGGCTTTGAGTTTGCAATAAATTAATACTTTACAGTTAAACTTTATCATTTTGAAATTATTCTTCAAAATTAAGCTAAATTTAGTGGAAGCAGTAGTGCTTAACATTGTGCAGGCCATTACATGAAACAATAACTGCAGAGGTCAAACAAACAGACACACAACATAATGTAAAATCATAACACAGATACGTTTTCTGTCATGCCAGAGCTTTTAGTCTGAGAATTGAACTTTGGGCATTCCATACATGAGGTGAACGTTTTAACTACGGTAATCAACCATTTCTACTGCTAGCAGATTGAACTTTGCAAGCGTAAGATATACTGTATGTACTAGCAAAAACTAAAACCGTACTGTCACTTTCAACTCACATTTGCTCGGCGTTTTCAAGGACATTATTTTCCAAATCTCTAGTACAAATTTTAAAAATCGAGCAGTCCCCAAAAAGTCTGGATTGTCTTTCGCATAATACTCCAAGGCAGTGATTGTTGGCTCACTGAATACACCTGAAAAGTAATAATTTTTAAATTAAAACAAGACTAAACATAAAATTTACAGTCAGTAAAAGTTGCACAAATTCTAGTTCTGCGATCAGCAGCAGGTGTCATCGTATACAAACGCATACAGGTACTTCTTACATGTTACTTGTAGTTGTAACCAATAAGAGTTAGGCTAATCAATAGAAAATTAGCATATGTTTTACTGTTTCATGAAACACATGCACCATCTTATCTACGGAAAACAAATAGTTAAACGGAATTGAATGCTGTACGTTAGGTATTCTATTGCAAATTAAAACTGTTTTAAAAGCGACTTACACAAAGCATGTTGCGGAGATGTTCGTGACACATTGCTGGGATTTAGCGAAACTTTCTTCAAGGTGTGGGCAACTTTTAAACATTTGTGTTCTTCAATTGCGTAAAGAGGTTTAATGTGGTTGAAGTTGGCATGGCACGACTCTCCAAGTACACTTTCAAAACCTGCATTTGGTATCGTCATGTAGCATTTAGACATAAAATTATTGAAAATGTTCTTGAAGTTGTGCGTAAAATCAAACAGAAGAAAAAGTTTTTCGCCAGATCTTGTAGGATAATCGATAAATGGTTTGAGTTTCCCTCCACACAAATCAACCATCATCTTTCTATAACAACAAAGAAAATACATAAGAATAAGTACTTCCAAAAGATCCTGCTTGGCTCTTTCCCCACAATAACTACATTATTAGTTGTTAAAACTCTCGTATTTGTGCACGGTAATGTTGTAGGCTATTTAACTTCGTGCAAACTACTAAAAATAAAAACCAAGATACTAGAAATAAACCTTTATACACAGAGTGGAACTTGCTGTAGGTGAAGTAGAACAACCTAACATAAAACAAGATTTGAGTCTTACAAGATGTAGACCGAAAGAGCAAGAACACAACTGTGATAACAAATTTTCATACAGAGCGCCAGATCTGAAATTCAGATCTGATAAAAATTGCTAACAATTTATCAACGCTACGACATTGCACTATACGTGCAAGCAGCGGCGCTTGTAAAACCCGAGGAAAAGGACTGTAAACAAGTATTATTACAAACGTTATTTTGTTTAAAACAAACCACATGCGAATGCCAAAATACAGCCTATTGCTACTAAGCAATTTTAGCTTACAATAACTCACGAATGCTGAAAATGATGAAACACAGTCTTGCAACCAGTAACTTAATAGAAAAAACATAGCCTACCTGTCGCAAACATGATTGTCTGTAGAAACTGCAACCACAAATACTAAATCATTAAGGGCCGCCATCACTTTTGTTAAACCAAAAGTGCAGTAGTTTTGTGTCCAGTTTGTTTACAGGAATCAGAGATACAACATCACGAAATTTTGAGCATGAAGATTGAATCATAAATGTAAGAACCGTTTTAGCAGGAGCTCCATCTTCAGTGATTCCTACAAAAGCTCCATTGCTGTATTCGACTCTGCGTGCTGTGTAGACTTCATCAATTAAGAGAGTGACAAACTTTTCGTGCTCTGTCAAATCAGAAATCCGTTGCTTCAAGTATGGAAGGTCTAGTTGGCCAGACTCAACGGTACGTCCACTGAAATATGAGCGAAGCGTGCTCAAGGATGGCAAAAGAAAAACAGTTTTCAATTTTTTTTATAGCGATGTACTGGTCAATTGCCACAAGAAGGCCATTGTTATTATTGTAGCAGAATATCGCCGACCTTCTTTTGGTTTAAACAGCAGTTGCAACTGTTCAATTATGAAATACAATAATGCAGCATTTGCTACATTTTCACCTCTTTCAGCCACGACGCTGATGTAGTCTTGTAATGCGCAAACAGCTACATCAATAAAAGCAGCACTAGTGGAAGTGCTCTTATCAGCCACAGCTTTGCAGTGCGCTAATAGATTGCTCAAACCAGAAAAGCTTTTGATGTTTTTGCCTTGCAACAAGTGTTGATAAGTACTTTGAGGCAAGCGGGAAGATGACGAAAAGGCCGAAACAGTCAGGTTGTCAAATACAAGCACTGAAGCAAGCAATTTGGGGCTTCTTTCAACTTAGCATTGTCAATCAGGTGAAAAGAAATTTGGTTTTCTTCAGTTTTGAAAACATATCCAAAAGGCAGTGTTACTTTTTGAAGTTCATTTTTAAGTGCAAAAAAGTCTTTGATTTCATCGACTGCTAAAAACTCCATATTTTCTTTTCTATTTTTGCGTTTTGTTTCTCGGCTCTTCCGGCTGCAGTGGACGCAGACGATCGTTTGATAGTTTGAGCTGATGATAATATTTAGGAAGTCCTGGAAACACTTTTGGAATTGCAGTAGGTTTTAGCCGTTTTCGAACTAATTCGGTGGTTTCTCATTTTACTTTTCGTCTTTTCTTTTTATCAAAGGAAACTGTTTGAAAGTCATTAGCATGAAAATGCTTATCGCAAACTCTATGATTTTTACTTAAAGACCAGTTTTTGCGTGGAATAGCTGCAACCCATTTTCTTCGAATATCAGGATCTGCAGGGAATTTAAATAAAGCGGGCTTGTCTTCTTCTTTGCTCGACTTGTAGCCACTGCTATATCCCGGTACACAGCACGTGTTCACCATCGCGACAAGATTTTAAAAATGAGCGAAAAACGGAATAAATTTGCAGATAACTTAATTAACTTAAAATCAACTTACACTGTGACAGATTATAGAAACTTTTAGCATTCCTAAATTATAAAATCCGACAATATTTACAGACTAGTAGGTACGACGTACGAGAACCTATAGCCTAATAGTCCCATGCAGTTGTTGTAGCTATTTTAGATTTAAGCGTTAAAATCTTACACCTCTTTTAACAACGCTTTTTACAGTTTAAAATGTTGCCTCCAAGCTTGCCTCTTGTTTATTCAATTCAAACTGTGACCTACCAGAACCGATGCCGTACTAAAATGTATCAACATACTGTCAGTAGTCCAGCAATCGTGTAAAGTACAAAATGTACATTTTAAGTAACGCCAACTACCGATATTCTTCGAAGTCTGTAACAATACTAAACTTAACTGACCATGTTCTATATAACTAGCCAATTGAATCTTAACTGCCAGTGTACTGGTACTAAAACGCTGAAACTATCACACTATCCTACATCGTTAGATTCTCTACTATACACAGCTGCAAAGCAACGACTGGATTTCTTTTTCTGTCATACAGTCACGAGACTTGCTTCCAGCAGGGATATTGCAGTGTTTCGTCATAGAAACCATTGTTATATTTCACTATCGTTTTGTAATACGTGCGACTGTTACTAGACTGGAACCATGAGATAGATTAGCTGAGAGAAAGTACAATAAAGTGGTCTGTGTGTAATCTATTAAAGTGTGGTGTATCTAAGTTAATCAAACAGAAATACAACAGATATCTAGAAAAGGCGACTTCTCAACAGCGTAATTGACAGTCGCCTTTTTCATTTTCGGGCGTTACAGCGCTGACCCTTCTAGTGTCCATCGCTTTATCGAAATTTGCTAAGTCAGCAATCCCGGTGTTCTAATATCCCTGGCAGTGGCGTAGCCAAGAGGGGTTTACAACTCCCCCCCTTTGGCACGCATGTGACGTCATGATATTGAGAATGGTGATTTCAGTCTCTATGTCTCTAAAACAAAGTTTGCCTAATTTTAAAACGAAACTGCGTTAAAAGAGCGAGTTTTGCCAATACCAAACATTCAAATAACTCAGCCAAGAATTAGCAACAAAAAAACATAGAAACTTAGCTTTATTTCCGAAAAATGCCGAAGAAAACATGATTTTATCCTTTTGCCATGCCACCGGACAGCACCATTTTACAGGAATATTTATACCCACATTTTTGTTGAAAATGCTTTCAGAATGCATCAAATTCAAAGTAATTTTTCAAAATTTTCTGGGGCAGGCCGCCCAGACGCCCCGCTGCTGGGTGTCGCCTTTGGCAAAAACGCCGTCGGGCTTCGCCCGCCCTTTCACAATTCCTGGCTATACTACTGTTTAGAGGTAGGCTACCGCATTAAATAAGTTCTGCTTTTGGACTTTGGAATGGAAGGGATTGAATCAAAGTTGCCAGGTTGCATATCCAGCTTATTCACAACTTTAAAAAGATGTTATAAAAAGAAAATTATAGATACTTACCAAAGCAAACTCGACCTTGAAAAACAGACTTGTCATATCCTATTCAATATTCATTGGTTTCTTATTAGGCTATATCCCACACTATCACTATTATTTTTTTCAATTGGCCTGTCATCATTGTGAAGTGGGTACGGTTGTCGTGTGACGTGGTGAAAACATTGGTTTCACTTTTGGTGCTTGTTAGCTCTGGTCGAAGTTACTTGTAGGGAAGGCCACGTAAAGGCTGTCTTTATTTTGAACAAAGCGTGAACCATGGAAGTATTGGCGATGTCTCAACCGCTTAAGAACTAGCATTTCAGGTGTAAAACTTTAATGAGACACTGGGGGTATTCCATGGGGAACACAAGTTACAAATGCGGACAAAAGCAAACAATGCAACATCTACTCGAATGCCCTGACCTAAAAGAAAGGTGCTCTGCACAGGATTTGGCCGAGTTCAACGATAGAGCAAGAGCTTGCGTGATGTTCTGGACTACGGCCGTATGACACACGATCATTGTCAAGTCGATCATTGTCACGATCATTGTCAAGCCGTATGACAAGAAGATCATTGTCAAGTCTGAGGGTGGCTGCTTGACTTGAAGAGTTTGAATGTCACTTCGCATCCTCCAGTTGCTGTGATGCTGATATTGTAGGCTACATCTAAATTTAGTCAGCCTATATTGTGCTCTTTTATTGTAGTTATTATTGTGTTTGAATTTCATGGCGGCCTATATTTACGCGCGGCAACCGACGACTCTCGAAATCTGGTTTTGCCAGGTTTCGTTCTTCGTTGTTTCTTGTGTTCTTTTCGAAATTCTCTTCCATTGCAATTTTTGACCACAAATTGGATGCACATTTTTGTTATCTGTCAACATGCCAATGCGATTGCACTGTGTTCCTGCGGCCTGCAATAACCCATAAAACAATCCTTGTATGAGCATGTATTTTGCAATCTCAAAACCCCCAAATTATGCCTTCTAAAAAAGAAGAATGCGACCCAAATTTGCTTCGCAACCCAGTGGACCCTTGCTGTAGGCTAAAGATATTTAAACACTTATAATTTTTGCTTTTTATTAAACTGGACTAAATCAATACATCAAAAGGTAAAATTAACAAGTTAGCTACCCTATAGACAATTTTACAATTAACAGTGGTGGGCAGTAGCGCACTACTATATAGGCTATTGGCGCGCTACCTTTTGGTAGCGATAACGGTACCGGTAGTAGCACTACATTTTTGTTTAATAAACTTGATTGATTAAGTTATTACTATTATCACCGTTATCTCTTTGCGTCCCAAAGCGCTCTAGATTCTGTTTCTCAAACTGTCTGATTGACTGTTTACGTTTTCACACAAATAGAATGATTCAAGAACGATGTACAGTAGTGTAGGTGTAGCCTATTTTAATGATTAGCATTCAGTAGGCTATTCTCAGTACTGTGCTGCCAGTGCCGGTCTTTGGGGTGTGCGAACCGTGCGATCGCACAGGGCCCGCAAATTAGGGGGCCCGCAATTTACTCAGAAAATGCAGTAATTTTTGTCATGTCCAATGGAAAAAATTCAATTCGATGCCCAAGTAAGTACCGGTATCCTTGAAGTCAGTTGCGGCTTTAGGGTGAGGCAAGTGCTGAAATTGTCGCGTCGGGCCACCTTTACATGCTTTTAGGCCCCCACGACATTTCACCATGTGCCAAATAGTTAACACGGCAGTGTGACAACAGAATTTCGTTTTGTGACAATTGCATTTAAATAGAATACATGTTACTTTCTATACAAAACCATTGTTATTATGCCATATATACGGTATGATATGTAGTTTTAAAACTAATCATTTAAAGGGCCCGGATTTTAAAACGCCATGTATCAAATCACTTAATATTCTAGGAATTCAGGAAACTTCACTCTTGTGAAAATTTAAATGCATGTTACTTCCAGTATTAAACTATCATTATCATGCCCTATGCATGTAATTTTTAAAATCTAATATTGAGGGGCCCAGGTTTTTTCAAAACGCCATGTAGGCTACCAAATGTTTAACATTGCTCAGTGACAACAGAAACCAAAATTTTTAATCTTGTGGCAACTGTGTTTAGATACATGTTACTTCCAGTACAATACGGTACTAAAATGTCATTGTTATGCCATGAGTTGAAAAATAACATTTAAGGGGCCCGGATCTTTTCAAATTGTTTCAAGTTGATTACTCTGTAGTACCCAACCTAAACAATTTTTAAATCTTAATATAGGCTACTTGTTATTGTATTTAGATATGTACAGTTTGTGCAGTAGGCTACATTGTACACTTATTCATTGCTTGGATTTTTTTCACTGAATTGTAATATAATCCTGTGATTGATTGATGATATATGAAGACACTGCTCTGGTTGAAACAATTGGGAAATGTTACCTGAATTGCTGCCTCATAAGCAAGAAGAAGAAGATTGATGATATACCAATGTAATTTTTGTACCAGCAAAGGTTGTTGAACTCAATAATAGAGTACCATTAGTGATTTATCCATTAGCTATACTTAATCACTGTAAAAGTGGAGCAAAGAAAAAAAGGATTTAAAAAAAGAGTTGTTGAGCAATTATATATACAAAGCATTCTTCTATTTCTAAGTTTTTAAAATACTAGTTGCATTAAATGCAGTAATGACACCAGTGAATCTACTTCTTTGACAACATCTTAAATGATGTCACTACTGGTGGTAACAGATTAATTCCACTAAATTCTGAGGTCAGCTTTGCCTTATTCAAACTTCAGCTGCTTGCAATGATGTTAGATCAATAGCAGAAATGCTCAATTTCCTCTAAATGTGATGTGCTGGCTAATTTTTACCCAAATGACCTAAACGCCAAGTCTTTGCTCGAAGAGCTAGTGTGCGTACAAAATGTCTATTCAGTTAAATTTGGTGTTGATGATAAGAAATTCCAGATAAATATTTTCTCAAACGGCCCTGGCCATAGCATTTTTGCATGTATTTTACATCATTCACTATATAGCCCTAATGAACTACATGGCATGCTTAGTGTGCGCTATACCATAACCTTAAAATTGTTTTACAACATGTCTTTACTCTGAGCTACTAGATGTGGCATGTAAATAGCAAGTGCAGTGGTTTTCATTTTTTTATTATGTTATATATGATACTTCATATTTAACTTATTGAGATATACATCTCAATGTGCTTTTTTCCTTGGATTGAGTAGCTGTATTTATTTTTCAATATGTTTGTATAACATGAGGTATTTCACCGCAAGTATTAAGATGCATGATTGCATGGTTTACGTACTTGATGCATGATGTCTTCAATAATAACACCTTCACTCAGGCGCGGATTTATGGGGGGGGCCCGGGCCCCCCCCGAAATTTTGTGAAAAATTGTTTGTTTCCGCATCAAATGGTTTGATATGCTTCTAAACAGCTGATATTAGTCCCTCAGCATCACAATTGATGAAAATGGTTGTTTTAATGTCTATTTTCTAGCATATCATATATGTCTTAGTATCATTATTCATATCTGTTTAGCTTTTTCTTTCTTTTTAATTGATTTTCAAATTTTCTGGCCCCCCCCGAAAAAAACTCTTAGATTCGCGCCTGCCTTCACTCGTCTTCAAAATTTCCCCTTGTTGTCTTGTCTGTTGTGGCTTAGTTTCATGTACGAATCCATTTCTAGCCTGCTTGATTATGTTTTAACTTGCATTTGCAGGAATGAGGCAAACAATTTAATTAAATGATGCTCTGCCACTGTATAGAAACTGACTCTGACAGAGAATATTGCCCATCTTCAGTTGCAGGGTTACTTTGAGTTTGGCAGCCAGCAGTTTTAGTAAAAACTTTTTCTGAAGTGAACCTGCTGGACATTTTGCAAGCATTTCAAACAACTTCAATCTAGGTACCTACTTCTGAGTTCAGATGGATTCCGATCAATTTAAGCATAATAAGGAGGCCTTGCTGGTTGCTGCACAGGTACATTTGGTTGGGTTTGTTTCTTTTGCATTATTATATTTCATGCTTAAATATTCCCATTAAACAATATGCACACATTTCATGAAAGTTGAGCATTGTGTTTTTGATGTATTTTCATTCATGCTTTGTACCCATATTTATGCAACCAAGTAAAAGTAAACCGATTTTCTTAAATCAAATTGGATCAGTGGTGTAGCCAAGTGGGAGTTGGGAGAATTAGCAACAAGAAAACATAGAGACTTTGCTTTATTTCTGAAAAATGCCCAAGAAAACATGATCTTATCCTTTTGCTATGCCACCGGACAGCACCATTTTACAGTAATATTCATACCCAAATTTTTGTTGAACATGCTCTCAGAATGCACCAAATTCAAAGTTATTTTTCAAAATTTTCTGGGGGAGCCCCCCCAGACCCCCCGCCGCTGGGTGTCGCCTTCGGCGAGCACGCCGTCAACACCCCCTTCCCGTTTCTAAATACGTTACTGAATTGGATCATTGTCCTTGGGGCCCGCAAAACATATTCCGCACAGGGCCCGCAATACTCTAAGACCGGCACTGGTGCTGCAAACAATGCAAAATCTCATTTCGCTAAATGCTCACCATCTGTATAAAACATTGTGTTTCTCTCTTATTGTAGCCTATGTCCTTTTACGCATCCCAGTTGTGAAACAAGTTTAGATCTTCCAGTATAAAATGATTAGCCTACGTGTTGCTTACAACGATTCTTTTAGAATATTGCACAACTTGCCTCGTTATGTCAGTGGCCGTGAATATCAAGTAATGTATAATATGACAACGTTTGATGCTTTATTGAGGAAAAACATGTTTTCGTTTATCAACCGTTGCATTCACTCCTCAAATCGCTTTATATCAGACATGATGTCATCTGATTGTTTTTATCGTTCTGAATACTTTCAACTCTTCCAACGCTCATTGTATGTAAATTTGTAACAGTAGATAGCCCATTTAGTGAAATGTTAAATCGACGGCATCCAAAGTGGCTCTTTGTGACCTTTGTGCATTTGCAGTTTGTGTATTATTTTGTTGTTTTTGTTGTGGATATGGACAACTTTGTCTGACGCAAATAAATAATAATAATAATAATGACTGAAGTGAAACTATGCTATTTACGAGAATGCTGAATGTTGTCGTCTTATCTTTCTCGAACAATCACGTTGGTTCAATGCACTTTAATGCTAATCGAAAGTCGAATTAACCAAATGGCAACTTTTGCTCAAATTATTTTACAATTTGTTTTATTTCTTGATACAGCATTAGAAAGCAGCCTAGGCTAAATGACGGAATTGGGATAGAATAATGGAAAACTGTCTTCCATCCCATCGTCCAAATCTTCTATCCCTTTTAATCTTTGACCTTTTCCAAAAACCGGCAAGACACAACACTACAAAGTTGAGCGTTATAACAATACATTTTACAGTCTACAGATTTACTAGTTTTAACAATCGAATGTTTTCTGTTAAACTAAAGCCTTCATCAGGATTCTGAAAGTATTTAAGCTCATAAAAATGCAACAAATTTCAACTTCTTGAAGGTACTTAGCGAACTGATTAAACAACAAGAAATGCGCAGCGATTGAAAATCAACAGTGTGGAAAGCAGACGGGAAACAAATTGAATTACACTAACTTAGGAAAGAAGCAGATAGACTTCGTAAATGGCAGTATAAATTAATGTGCTGCTGAAAGATATTATTTGTTTTCAAAGCCATTTTCACTTCTCTGTAGGCACTTGATTAGAGCTTTTCCAGTGACCAAAATAACGCGTGGAAGCGCGCGATACTTTTTGTCCGATTAGCGATAGAGCGCTGCTTGTCATCGACTGGTAGCCGGAGCGCCACTCTTTTGTAGCGTGAGAAAGCGCGGTGGCTTTCAAAGTAGCGGATGCCCACCTCTGAACAATTGAGAACCGCTATCTTTGGATAAAGAATGATAAAATTGTTACTGACAGTTTATGTCATTTGTTATGTAATACAAGTATTGAGCAGCTGTGCTACTTGCAAACTTTTCGAAGTCGGAACAGAATCTTTTACGGTTGTGAAAATCAAATCACAAAACTCTTACGGTTTGTCGCTCTTACCTTTTTTTAAATTTCTGATAGCTATCGATAGCGAGAACGTTGTGTGTTTCTGTAACATGTTACTAAAATTATTAAAATGTTAAGGTGTTAAAATGGCAAAACTGTCATTCCTGTAGAGTGGCAATTGGCTGTAGGCTCGACCGTATGGTCGTCTCGTTGTCTCCTTGTCTTTATGGGAACTTGTGCAACTTTACTGTAGGCAATGTTAATTGCAGATTTCATATGTAGCCAACTATGTTCTTGTTTCCAACAAATGAACCATTGATTTACATTAAGCTAACCATTCAACTTTAAAAAAGTGTGGCACTGGCTTCATCAAGCACGTGAGGTGAGAGGGGCACAACAAATCGGAAACCCTTCGATGGTCGGATAGCCAGTAGCTTCATGGGGTGCTTTTGAACCTGGGCCCGGAATATGATGATGAACTGTTTTATTTTGGTCAACGACGCAGGAGTACAAAATAATTGACACGGCGAGAAGAACACAATAAACATAGCCAGGTCAGAGACTTTAAAGAACCGGCCTGCCACGCCCCGTGGAGGCGGGGAGCGGCGTGATTATGGGGTGGCGATGCACCCGGAAGGGAAGTCCACCAGCTTAGGTCGCGGGGGCCAGGCTGGGGAGTCTAGGTACCTGTGGAAGGAAAGTGTGGATCGAGATTTTTGTGCGACTCGTCCGCAAAAGTTAGAATGGCGGAACGGGCCAGGGAGACGGATTTGCTTTCTGCAAACGCAAAAAGGTCAGCTCACGACGGGCCGGGCGACAGAAGTTTTATAAAGCCAGGCAGCGCCCACGTCTCCATCACGTGACCGTAACACAGGTACGTTTGACTCCTATACCCGGTCTGCCCGTAGGCAGAGCGGATAAACTTTGGGGTCTCCCACGAGGAAGAGAAGCTTAGCTACAAGGACGATTTGAATACTCGTGGGAGACGAAAATTATATAAAATCTGGAGCAAAGGCTAGGGCCCTGAAACCACTGCGGGGGAGGGTCGCTAATCCTCTCACCCGTTGGTTGACGTTGCCTTACATGCGAGAGTGGGAGCTCTCGATGTTAGAGCGCTCAGCGAGGGCAAGTCGACCCTTGTGTTCTATCAGAAACAACTTAGGTTTGTGGTACGTAACGAAGTAAAGCAAAATCCCAAAAACGGATTTAGCCAATATTTAGCTGCTTCGTGCCACACCACCTCATATCTTAAGTGAGAAGTATCTTGATTAGGGACTTGAGGATCCCATTAGTACCGGGCCCAAACCATCCTCTCAACTGCCCTGCGGAAGGCTGTTGACACGGCAGCCTAAACGAATATCCTACGTCTGTTAAAATAGGCATATGGTGTGTTAGAAAGCTATGATCGTGGGCTAATCCTATCAAGAGTGGTGAACAAACTCTCCTTGACATGTAATTGTGTCAGATTACAAATAACTTTCTCAACTGTAAAATGTTACAAACAGCCTACGGTACTTCACCAATTCAAAAAGTAAGTCACTATCAGTATCAGCTATACATTTTATTTGCATTCAATTATGAATATCCGCTTAAAACATTTGTAAAGCATAGCATTGAACAAACGGCGGGTAACCAGAAATTGTTAAACAAATCGTAAAAAAATGAATGATGCAGTAAACTAACTCAGGTAGCCTAAAATATCCTACAGTACGAAATGTCTACGTTTCTTTTGACGTGATTTTGCAATCCAAGTCGTTCCCAGCCAGCGAAATCTTGCTGTCTGGGTTACATCAGCGAAATGTAAAATATTCTGCTAGCTGAAAGTAGTCCCAATGAGTAGGCTAATGGTAATACTTCAATTTTGTTTGTTTTTTCTTTAATTTTTAATTTTGTTTACTTAAATTTTGGTAATACTTTAATTTTGTTTCAATTTTGTTGTAGACAGCTGGGTAAATTATTGTTTTTATTGCAGACAGTGAAGTTTACAGCTAAAGAAATTTAATAGAGTAGGCTGATATCCAGGTTACAATTTTACAATCAAATCATTACACGTCACATCGTTGCAGATCATGCAATGTAAGAACCGGCAACAACACTTCAACAATTGGAAACTTTACTCTGCCAATCTCAGTAACCGGCCATGCGTCAAAAGCCTCTACAAGTATGCGAAACTACCAGGAATAACCAACCTATCAAGGCTTTGTCAGTCCGAGGATAAACATTCAAACCAAAATCCAACCAAACCACCACTCCACTAGATTAGGGCTCAGTGGGCGGGCAGGAGAAGATCCAGCAACTAGTAGTTTCAGAGAAGAGCAATTTCAGCAAAACACAAGTCATGTACATTAATCCAACCTTGCAAATACACCGTGAATAAAGTTCCTTTTCTGTGTTTTAGGAAGAGGGATCGCCCTCCCTCGGATCTGCCACTGCTGGGAAAGCAGCACCTGTGAGTTTGTGCTTCTTGGTTTTTGCACTAAGCTACTCAAAAAGTAAAGTAAAATACAGTCAGGAAAATAATGAAAATATTTTGACACAAAAATATTGGCTGATATCAAAACTAGCACTCATCAGAACGACTATGTATGTGCATAGAATGGCTAATTTCTGGTAGATCTTGCACCCAACTGCAAGTCATTCATTATTTTTCTTTTGAAACGCTTTGATAAAAGTTATAATACCCAGTATAAAAGTACCAAAAAAGTTGTAGCATATGTAACATTTAAAAACATGATGTTTTTAAAAAATATATAATTTTTGAGCGAATATAACTTTTCAGGCTTTTCGTAGCTGCTTCTGCTGCAGAAAACAATAAATGCAACGCGCAGTGTTATCATATGATTACAACAATGATTAGTACGACAAAAAGTGCGACATTACAACGATGAATACACACATCAATAAACCGTATAGGAAACTGTGATGCAGTTTATGTTATTAAACTTATTCGCAATTAAATTACGCTTGCCTTTATGCACAGCAAGCGTGCTTAACTAAATGTTCTAATTGAAATAAATGGTTATCCTGATCCTCGGGTATATACCTTCGAACATACTCTGCAAGCTTGAACAAATACTCCGCGTTCTTGCCACTGGGGCCAGTTGAGCTGTGAATGACTTTTGCTATTTCCATTTCATCAGCAGGGCCAAAATGTGGGTGGTCGGGGGACCCGATATAGAGCATTATGTTGAAAGGGGCCTTGTTGAGCTCTCGGGGGTAAAACGTCAGTCTTGTGGTGTCATAGTCCCTTTCTCTGCAACCGAGCTTGCGGCACACGTTGTTGATACTGTCTTGAGGAATTTTGTAGGCGACCCCCCACACCAGCTGACTTGGGTCGTGCACCAGCGTTGCAACGCGACCAGGCTGAAACGCAAAATTGTTGTTTTAATAACCTTGCAAGTGCAACACAGTTTAAACTTGAAAACATTAAACAGTGAGGTCACTGGTCAGCTGATCGCTTATGAATCACAAGAGGCGGGTAGGGGGCGTGTCCTGTATTTCAGGTTCTTTGTTTCTTCAGCTCTGCTTTGACGTCAACAGATCACTTATCATAGCTACGGCTTTACATTTGACTACAATTATCCATTCTAATTAAAAAAAAACAGCTTACAATCTCATCATGCTGATATTTAACATAATGGCTTACGCCAGTAGGCTATTCGAGATTAGAATCATTTGAAAATGAGCGTTCTTTTAAATTAATTTTTTGATTGCTGGGGTATTTAAAATGCCAATAACTCTCTCAAACGAAATTTAATATGCTACCAACGATAGATAAAGTTGCTAATCCAACCTGATTCAAATGCACTTTTTGAGCATAACGGGCCACTGAAAGGCTTATATTATTGAGTTGAAGTGCACCTTACAATACAAAGATATTTAAACGTAGGCTCACCCTTCCGGGGATTCCCCTGTGGTCTGTGTTCAGAAGCCAAAACCTTCTTTTGTAGCCTTTGATGTAGCCGACAATTCGCTCTTCGTAACAAAAGTCAGGCTTCCATAAAAGTGAGCCGTAGCCAAATACCCACAATTCTTTGTCTTCTGTAGTATACATTTTCGATGGGGATATTCAAAGAAGCAAATTGAAATAACTCTTTCAAAAACGCTACAGAATGTTGAAACTGCTGTCTGAAAAATACATAACGTGGCATAATGTTTCACACAAAAATAATACAGAAAATCAGCCGTTTTTTCCACATGTAAAATTTGAGCAATGCTGAAGTCTTACAGTCTATGTTTAAAAGAAAAAACTTTTGAAAGATATGCCAAACAAAAATTGTATAATATCACTGAAGCTTCTACGGTGAAAACCTAATTAGAATTATCTCAGTATTTCAGGTAAACCTCCATTCTCCACTTGAACCGACCTAGAAACTACATTTAACCTTTTCTTGTAGTGCTACATTGCTGCACAGTAATGACTGAAAAGCTTTCAAAATAGTAAAGGTATAACACTGTCACCTCTATCTTGCCAATAAGACTTTTCAGAAACAAATAAATACCATTTTCTAAGCAGCTTACCGATCAGGCCTTCAAGAGACAAAGAATACCATTTTCTAAGCAGTTGTTTCTAATATAGTGCTGGCTTTGTTGTCATCGGTCAGCTGACTTATTCGAGGTTGCATCAGAAAAGAAAAAAAGCCGCGTGTGCCTGAAACGGCCGCGCCAACCCGTGACAATCCGCGCGATCTGATTCGCTGTTACGTCATTTGACGCATAAATGATAGAAACTGAGCTAACAATTTCCGCGATTGAGCTCCCAGCAAATTACACAGGTTCTTTTGCGCTTGGTCGTCAGCTCAAATCAAAACACTTCAATTTACAGTTGGTGCAACTGTTTCTTGAAAGGTAGTCCACGAAATTTGTTATTACTGCCATGTTACGTGCGACCCTCACGAAATGTCTTTATATCCCTTCAAAAATCTTTTACTAATAGACAATAATTTATTTCACACCAGTATAGTGCAAAATAGTGTCAATTAAAAGTTTCCATAGTTGGCAATTCTCATCCAACTGTCGCACACATTCATTGATGATTTTCCTAAAACAAAATTACATTTTATCAAACACATGTTTAATAAAGCTTTTTTCATAATGTTAGTGCCACCCTTTTCGTCTAGGCTGCTTTGAAGGATAAATAATAATAGTTGTCGTGTTGTTTATGCAGGGCCTCCGAGAGAAGTCAGCACTGGTCGGAAAACAATACAAAATTGGGCCCCATAATATTTTTTAGCAAATATTGCGTTGCATGTTCGTGTTAAGCTGAAATTAGCCTACTTTACTCACCATGAAAAGAACTTCGTTCAATGTAAAAATCATCAATAATCATTGGATTACACTTGCAGCAAAAATGCCATTGAGGCAAACTATTTTGTCTAGAAAGCTTTTTAAACACACAATAGGCCTACAGGCAACAAAAATAGTTCAACCAAGCATTTAATTCAGGAGTGTCCAAACTGTTTCTCACGCGAGCCAGATTTGATTGATTGATTGATTGAATTTTTATCCTCGGACTGGGAAAGCTTCTTGCAGAGCTTAATCATGGACTTCTAAATAGTTTCTAGGCTACGGTCACTCAACAGATTGACAGAGAGAAGTTTCCGATTGTTGAAGTCTTGTTGCCGGGGAACTATTCCATCCATTAGATGCCGCTGAATGGAGAGCAGTCCTTAACGTGCGTTGCTCAAGCGCACACCCCGAGAGTCGAACCAGCGCCGCTTGATCTTAAAGTTTCTTCGTTCCAGAAGTGACGCGCTAACCAATTGAGCTATCGGGGCGGAATAAGTGTTCGCGGGCCAACAGCCACAATAATTTTTCCGAAAACTGCAAGTTGAATTTATATGATTTTTGTGTGTCTGCAGGCCAAAAATAACACATTGTAGAACAACAGGCGCGGGCCATACAAAAACGTCTTGTGGGCCGGAGTTGGCCCGCGGGCCGGACTTTGGACATCCCTGATTTAATTCAACCCTTTCTGGACTTTTTACAATGCAAAGTTACGGATCACAGCATCAAATAATAAAATTTTGCGACGTCTGAATTAATGCACAACATGTATAGTTAGGCTTTTCAATCGGTTTTGAGTCATAGGCCTATTGGAGCGCAAACAATTCTTTACAAATTTCAGTAGTTGCTAAAACCACGTTCTCAAAGCGCAACCGTTGGAGGTAGCTACCGGAACACAAAAAAAAAATCATAACAAAACTATTTAGAAAAACTTTTTGAAAAAGCCTTTTGAAATACCTTTTGAAAGTTATACAATGATTCCTTGTTTAGAGATTATGGGGTGGTTCGTTCTGATTTGCAGCTGAAGTTTGCTGTGTGGCTTTCTGTCAAAAGTACCATCTCATCCAAAATGTCTTGAAAAATGTCATTGCTGTAGCCTACAAATGGTTTAAATTTGTCCCATATGCCTGCAACTGCACAACAGACATACGATGAAATTTTCATGGAACTTCAAACTCACCAACAATATGTTTGAGTTTGTTGATACATTTGTCAATAATTCCAACAACTATCGAATCCTTTGCAATGTACGGTAGAATACATTTCCTTCGAATGATTCAGCTAGTTAAGTGGAGTTATAAAAGCGTTCTGTCCTCAGGAAAAGAAAATCATTTTCTTTTAAATTTATAATTGCCACTGCAACTTTTGCTTGCGAGTAGTAGCCTACTCTTCTCAGCTTTCTCTTACTTGGATTACATCTTCCTTCAATTTGATTAAATTCAGCAGTGAATCTTGTTTAGGACCGTAATCCACATAATGCAAAGCAGTCACAAATTTAAAACTGCTAGTTGTAGGCTACTTTAGCATTGACTCACTTCCGATCAAGCTCTTGTTGGTAAAGCATTGGGTTTGTGAGCATTGAGTAATGTAAAGCATTGGGTTTGACTGCACCACGCCTTGATTACTTTCTCGAAGTCAATTTTCTTTGCAAGATGATAGGACAGCTTTCTTTAGATTTTTCAAAATTTTTCTTCTGACTGGGCTATAACTTTAAAGATGCCACTATAGCTTACAGATAATAATCAATTACTCCAAAAATGATAAGACATTTGAACAACGCTTTCTGTAGGCAACATTATGAATTCCAACTAGATTTAAGCAACAACATCCATAAACAAAAAACTCAAATAAAGAAAAAACTCACTACCTTCCAAAATCACATCATGAGAAGCATGACCAACAAAAGGCTACTTGACCAAACGAAAACAGAAGATCTTTTAACTATGACAAAATTACATCCAATTGCAGCAATAAGTTAATAAAATCAAAAGTTTTAAAACTGTTCGGCCACACTAAAAGATCACAATTCGGAATCAGCAAAGTTTGCACGGAAGGAAAAGTAGAACGAAAAAGAAAACGTGGCATACAACCAAAACGATGGCAACACAACATCCAATCAAGGACCGGACTCAACTTGGCGACACTGGACGAGCTGGCTCAAAATCGCCACTCTTGGAAGCAAATAACTCATGTTGATGCCAAATCTGTTGCAGGCGGAGGTGATGACTGAGGATGATGATGATCCATAAACAACAAATATACAGGATTTACTTTCTTTTATCGCACTTGGACTGATACCTTTGACTTTCCCAGATAACTTATATTGGATACAACATCCTATGCCTGGCCAAAGCAGATTTTAAAGGTAAGGTTCAGTTGTCAAGCAAAAATAGTTCCAGCTTAGCTAAAACAGCACCAGTTTTCAAGTCGACACTATCAATACAATCGAAACCGTTCAGTGATACAGAAATCATTTCAGTTTCAGATTTTACGTCTTGAAGCTGTTCAATATCGCCTACCTTAACACGAAAATGATTTGTTCTTGATGAGAAGCATTGAGAGTGACATTTACAATGATTGAGAAATACTTGGAACTACGCACTTCATTTAAGAATTTGTTGATTATTTAGTTGGTACATTTTTACTTTAGTACTAAAAATGGGCCCCCCTCAAAAGTGCAAAAACAACAAACTACTCGTTTTTTCTTTATAATGTTTTGCTAGGGGGGAAACTGGCCCGACTTCCCCCCCTCTCGGAGCCACTGTGTGTATGTCAGCTCATGGCTAATGCGAATATCAAAGAGATTTTCTATATTCAGTACGTTCAGTGAGTCAATGAATAGCCATATTGCACAAGACCACGAATACAGTATCTGCATTTTTTTGCACCACATCAGACTATTGCTGAAAGTACCGTAACAATTAATGTAAATAGAAATTGTTTTAACAACATTTTGTTAGGGTGCTTAAACAATTTGGGCTTTCTTCATTTTAGTCTTACGTCACAGTAGCTACCTTGTTTCATAATGAAGCGAAACTGAGTCACCACCGACATTTAGTGACGTAATAAAAATGTTATATTTGCGCCAATTCCCACTGTACACATTCGCAACTACTGTGTTTTTCTGTATGTTTGACTATTATAGCTGGTGTTTCAATGAATTGTTTATGCAATGAAGTTTCTGCTTTGGCATCTGTCCAACTATGACACTACGTACGTCTTATCATTATTCTTTTTGTCTTATAATGTAAATATACCGTAGCGGGTTATAAATAGACGATAAAAGGGTCACACAACCACGTGCGTTGTGGGCGGTGCAAAAATGTATATTGGAATTTCTTCCTGCAACGTTGAACCTTATTTCTTTAGTTGAGAAGAGAAAGTTCTGGCAGGCTTATTATATGAGGCTAAGAATTTAAAAAAGCATGAAGGCTAAATCAAACCATATTTCGATGATTGCAAAATGTGACTTAGTCTTTTATCATTCAGCCCCGATAGCTCAGTTGATTAAAGCGTGATTTCTGGAACGAAGAAGCTTCAAGATTTAGCAGCGCTGGTTCGACTCTCGGGGTGTGCGCTTGAGCAACGTACGTTAAGGACTGCTCTCCATTCAGCGGCATCTAATGGATGGAATAATTCCCAGCAACAAGACTTCAACAATCGGAAACTTCACTCTGTCAATCTCCGTGACCGGGCCTGTGTCAGTGATTCAAAGCCTCTACAAGGGTTGTAACTTGTAATGGATTGGTTATAGGCAAATTGTTCGTAAAACAATTGTTTTGTTCGTAAACTGTTTTTCGTAAAATGAAATCCGTAAAACAATTCTTCGTAAAGCATTTCTTCGTATACATCAAATTTTAACTGCATGTACGAAAAAATGCATTGTTTTACGAACAATTGTTTTACGAACAATTGCTTACGAACAATTTGTCGGACACCCTCTACAAGTACGCGAAACTGCCAGGATTAAGTTCTGCAAGAAGCTTTCCCAATCCGAGGATAAAGATTCAATCAATCAATCACTTCCAGTTATTTCAAATCAAAACAAAATATAATCGTATTAATTACCTCACGGCCTACAAAGTAATCAGCTTCTAGTTTCACAGCCACGATAATTTAGAAGCAGTTCATAAAACACAAATAATTGAAACAAAACATATGTTTACAGTAGGTTACCGTTGGTTAAATCTTTCATGAAAAGTGCTAATTTGGACGCGTTTTTACTTGCAAGAAACAGGTTAACACTTTCAACTAGACTACATCTGAAGTAAAAAAAAAACGAGCAATTCATATTTATTGGAAATGATGGGTTATTTTTAAAATCAAACAGTAACAAACTGAGCACAACTAACAGAATACAGCACTGCAGGCCATGTTGAATATAAAAGCTGACAAAACCATTGTTAGAATGTGAATTGTAAAGCAAGTCAAGGATAGACAAGGGGAAGAGGAAACAATGACGTGGCGATGAAAAGGGTTTTTTGTTTCGTAATACGCTACAGTCATTTAAAAACTGTTATTCAACTCAATTACTTTGCAAGCGAATATCTGTTTATGGTTTCGTTACAGAAATATTTTCGCCCAAAGATAAGCTATTATGACTTGTTAAAAATCCTTTTTAATAAATTGCAAAACTTGTAATGTGTGTGCTACGAAAATTGACAACGTCAAGTAGGCTAGTATGCAGTCTATTATTAAAATATTTATTTAAGATTTTATAACGTTGCACACGGCATTAAAGCTTTGCCAACAATATTAATGAACAGATTTCCATTTATTTTGCGCAAAACGTTTACCACTAAAATTAATTAAAGCTGTCAAAAATGACGAATGTTTTCTTAAAAGTCGGATATCGAAAGGGCAATGATACTGATAGTAGCCATGCCATCCGCTGACTTAGTAAACCAAGCCCCACTTTCGAGCCATATGGTCAAGCCACTGTAATTGCTAAGCTAACAAACAATGGTCTAAGAAATTTGTTATGCAAAAAAAGAGATTTTTTACTACAGCCAGTGCATAACAATTAACAAAACCATTCAGTGTGAGACCACACCATATTTAGAATACATAATTTTCTTCTGACAATAAAAGACACCAAAGAACAAAAATATGTTATTTTTACATTGATTTTAACGTCTGCATACGTTGAATCAATGTAAAAGCGACATATTTTGTTGACTGGAGCGTAAGATCTCCTAAAGCACTCTCTCGTTCATGTCAGCCAATTATTTAGGTCAGGGTTGTTCAAATCCTGGCACGCGTGGAGCTTTTGTGCCGCCAGCGAACACTTCCTGCATGTTAGACTTTCCAGTACAAATTTGCAGGTGTTAAAATACAACTATGTTTTACAATACACAAATTCATTGCATCAGACACGTCTAAACAAGTCGTATATCATCAAAGTGCAGGTCAATAGGTAATTGAGGTAGCAAAGCCTTTTTAAGGTTTGTGACGATACAGACTTGCATTGATTTTTACTCTTTGTTGCTAGCACAGACTCTCGAATTTAGTTGCAAGTTAGCTTTACTGCTAACTTATTTATATTTATTTAGCTATATCTATTTAGTTAGGTTAGTGTCAGAGAAAAACAGAGAGTTCAATTCCACTTAAGGAAAAGTATTTTTTGCCAATAATAATGGTAAACCACAGTGTCTGGTGTGCTATGTGCTAACAAGTAGGCTAATATCTTCCAAAGGAGTTTAATCTCAAATACTTTGCACTGAAGATGTGCTCCATGTTCGGCAGCAGATACATTTACGAAAGCATCTTCTCAATTATAAAGTGATACACTGATCAAAATGGCTGACGAAACCCTGGATGCCTGCTAACATCTGTCGATCACCTAATTTAGAACAGATATTTCCACAATAACCAAAAAAAACGATAAACTATTCTGTTGATGTGTCTTTATCAGCTGAAAATCATTTTTGTGCGTCATAGCAAGCGACTATGACGCAACATAGAGCCAGATTTAAAGATCTACGGCTACATTCTATTTCTCCTTCACGCCTAAAAATATAACAAACTGCCTTCGCTGTTTCTCGAGCAAATCTTCACAACGTAAATTAACAGAAAAATAATGTTTATTGTTAAGATGCCAGGCCAGACAGCAAAATCCATCATTTTTACATTGATTTAACGTCTGCAGACATTGAATCAATGTAAAAAAACTGCTGATTTGCTATCTGAGCGCCAAGAAAACAAAGAGCAGTCGAACTTGATGCGCCAATTTTTGTTGTTTAAACGTAAAAAACACGAAAACAACGCTGCGCAGCAAGAAACAATGCGAACTCTCCAAGACACACAAAGTAGCAAAATCCGTCCCTTTTACATTGATTCATCGTTTGCAGGAAATGATGATATGATGATATATGTAGCAAAGCAACAACCATGCTCTAATTGCTCGAACCATATGAAGCAATTACGTTTCCACCAAACCATGTCCCGACATACAGACGAGTTATTTCCTGTCATGGAGAGGTTGTAGCCACCATTGCGCTCTCAGCATTCATCGTTTTAACAATGACGTGAGGAATCTTTTGAAATGTCTGTAATTGATGAGGTATCCTGATATTCATGTCTACAGATCTGACTGCAATCAAACGATTGTCCAATTTTGCAATAATTTCCCAGACAGCAAAATTCGCCATTTTACTGTATGGGTTGTTCCTGCAACGCTAGAACAACGCTAGATGACATCAGGCCTACCAGAAGCAATTTTCTTTTACAAGAAAGTGTTCGTGAAGGAAAATACAACAAACATTTGGAGAGACACCAACAAACAGAAACAAAATATATAAAACAGCACAAAGACAAGTGTGTATTCATATTCATTGTGAGCTACTACTATACGTTGAATCAACGTGCAATAATAATTATTGTTGAAATCAACAAAAGAATGACCCACTCGTTGCTTTCACACTACTTCGCCATGGCGGGTTGTTCACAACTTGGTGTTAATTCGATGCGGAATGCATCGGGGGGTTTCAAACTTTTCACCTTCGTCGTTTATCTCGGACCAAATTTCCAACTGTGAAATCCTCACACCTATTTTAGACCAAAAACTATGCAGTCTTCACGAAGTTTACTTTCATTATCTTTCTTATCAGTCTATCCTCAGGGGATAAGTTTACCCGTCCTGCCCCAGCAATCCCCAAATGTGCAAACTAAGTGTTGTTTTATAATAATCCTAAGGCTAAGTCAATTTTGTAGCGGAAAATTGGTTGAATTCCAATCAAAAAGGAGCAAAGTTATGGAATACACTTCCAAATGAATGGAAACAATCGAGGTATATTGAAATTAAGAACCACGCTTGTGAATTCAGACATAACATTAATGCTGCATTGCTTACCATAGAACTAAAAAAAAAACAAAAAAACATGACAATAGAACATGTAGCAAAGTTGATGGCAACACTGTCAACCAATATACAAAACCGTCAATGTTACATCATAATTGCGTATTTTAACGTCGCACTGACGATATTGTGAATTGAAAATCTGCAAAACAAAAATGTTGACACTATGACACCGCCAATTGAGGGCTCGGCGTAAAAAGTAATAAGTCGGAGTGACATTTGACCCAACTACAATGTAACAATAGCGCCAATTAGCGGCTAACGTGTAGCTGTATTCCACCGCTAGTGCAAGAAAGGCACTGAACAAAACTTGTTGGTGGGATAGTTGTTTAAGAAATCCTAATTTGAAATCACAACTGAGCGCCTACGGTAACATAAACGATTGCAATAGACCATACGGAACGAGTTGAATGGATCTCGTCAACGAATACGTTACACATCCGACAGAACATGATGAAAATTGAAACCTTTAAAATTACATAATCAATTTAGATTTGAAACTACTGCACAAAAGACAAGCACAGAGCATTCCCGGACAGCGAAATCCGTCGATTTTTTTACTGATTCAACGTCTGCAGACGCTGAATCAATGTAAAAACGACGGATTTGGTGTCTGGGTTGATGTTTTCCCAATTAAGGATGTTTACATGTATGCCACGAGCACCAAACAAGCTGCACATTATCCTGGTTGATATTCAAACAAGTAGTAGACAAAATCGAAGCTTAAAATTAGGAAAGGTCTGGGACACGTGACCTAGAAAGTTCGTCGAGCCGTTCTGACTGAAAATTTATTGGAACAGGCAAAAACGTGACAACATAGGTGAAATGAAGATATTCTTTGAACTTAAAGCGTGGTAACAGCACCTGAGAAAACATAGCACTTTTTGCGCATATTGTACCATTAATTGTGGAGGAATTTGAGGAAAAGATAAAATTGTTTGGCAAAATGTTGGATCAAAACAGTGTCGTCAGTGTTCAAACGTCGGATTAAAACAGTAACAACTTGTCCCAACACACTTTGCAAACCATGACTCTATGAAAATTCATTGACATTATTCAAAATTCGATACTCCATCTGAGGTGTGGGTTGCGTGCTGTGACGCGCGGTGGTGTGTTTAACTGTTTATGGAATCTTGCCCGTCAACAAGAGGTGAAATTGCAAAGTTTAACAAACTTTCTTCGGGGAAGTCCCAGCATTGCAAACTGGAGGCCAGGACAAAATTCCAGATGATATCTCTCAAAGCAGAAACAAACTGGCGTCAACAGTAGCAGACGACATAAGTGCAAAAGTCTTACTACGTATTTATTTTAAGAAAAAAAACTTGAGCTTGTTAAAAATCACGTCATTCATGACGTCACGATGACCACAGAGCGCACCATTCAAACATAGCCACCATTGGTTTGTAAAACATCATCACTATTGTCGAGTAAAAATTTGTGAGCGACAATTCAACAAAAAATAGAACACCATTGAACAATAGCAACGCAAGCACAAAGAGTCTCTCATGGAAGAGAGTCGACTGTATCCTGACATGAACTTGATCACACTGATTGGCACCGTAATACTAAGGATAGGTTTTCAACTCTTTATTCTGCACCAACGATCTTGCAGAGCAGCAAAACATCGCTGAACGCAGGCAATTTAAAACTCGCC
This sequence comes from Aplidium turbinatum, assembly GCF_918807975.1. Classification (NCBI taxonomy): domain Eukaryota; kingdom Metazoa; phylum Chordata; class Ascidiacea; order Aplousobranchia; family Polyclinidae; genus Aplidium; species Aplidium turbinatum. The sequence goes on from NC_137472.1 coordinate 59,579,439, forward strand.
TCTCAAGAAGACGCCAAAAGGACCTTGTACTGTAGAATAAGGATTTTACAAAACTATAAAACAGGAACTTGACAAAACGGGTAAAAATTCGAGGGCTAGTGCCTTTTTATTGCTGAAAAGAGCCCATGAGGCAGCCCCCACAAAATGGGTATGCTTAGTTATTCATCATACTTAAGGCTACCGGAGCACGTGACGTCATGGCGACGTCACCATGATGATAGTGATGCAGTTGACCACCTTGCCGGTGATCGAGTTCGTCTGGAGAGTGACCCCTGAACCGGTCAGGGGCGGACAGATGTCTGGTCTGGTCAGAACCCCCAGCGTCCTGCACGAATGAAGAGTGTTCCATGCCCGTCGCAAGTTGGCTTTTTGCTGCCATCGCGTGGCTGTCATGCGCTTCAACAGCTTCCGGGTCTGATGAACACAAGAGGCTGATTAGGAAGAGAAGTTAGCTTCAAACGTTCGATTACGAAAAGATCAAGAATCAAACGAACGAGATGTAAGTGAAGGTCTTAAACTTTCCACCATATCGCTGCAAGGAAAATCGCGTCTCAGATTATAGCGGCTGAAAAGCTACGAGACACGATCAAGGGAAGATACCATCGCCAGCACCAATATGTAGTAATCGTGGTGTTTCACAGTCACAAGCAATAACTTTCCATAGCCAGTTTCGGTACCCAAGCTTGCGTTAGTAGTTTGAAGGCTTTACATGTACTGGAAGCTGCCAGTATTAAGCGTCAAAAGTGGCATCTTAGTTTGATATTGAATGTTTTATAGTCAATAGAAAATAAAGCTAAACAAAGCCGAGGAACGACTTTTCACCTTCATCGTTAGCCTGGTCGTTGGGACCGCCCGATGATAAAGAGTTGGGCCAGAACCGATCTGTCGGCCGGTTAACCTGCATCTTTCCTTTCTTGTTCTTGTTAGTGGAGGAAGAAGCGCCTGGATCAGGATTGCTCGCATCCAACATCGGTTGGAGGATTCGTCTCCTTGCGTTGATGAACCTAACAAGGTGATTACAATAAGATTTATAAATTGGCGTCCCACCAACAGCGCATTTTGGAAATAAAATATCATTTTTATATCGTTTCAACGTCGTTTAATTACTAATAATTCACACTAAAATGATGTAAAAAAAGGCAACGTTTGATGACTGGCTTGTCACAACCAGTACTACAACTCAAAACTTTGCAACTTAGCCTATTTCTGTGACGTGTCCGCATAGTGACGCTTTGTACAGGAATTCGGCACAATCTAATCTGATTGGTTGAAAAGAGAGGTTGGCTACGAATACATATCTGTTTAACTTCAAACAGCGAGTTTACATCCTTTCTTTCAATGCTTGTTGTATGCAAATAACGTTTGATATATTTTTTTAAAATCAGCATATTCAAATCAATGCGAAACCCCGATAAGCAAACAACTCACCAGTTGTTGACTTGTAACAGCGTGAGGTTGGTTTGTGTAGCAAGCTTCCTCTTCTCGTCCTCAGTAGGATACGGATGCTAAAGAAGAGGAACGGTTAAGATAGTACACAGACAGAAAGAGCCACACATTATCGGTCAACAATGCAAAGATAAAACCAGCACTTTTGGAAGTAAACTATTGAGCCCTGGCTTAGAGTTTACAGGAAGTAAATGCACTATGTTGAAAATTTTGCATCACGGGAATTCTGTGGAATTTAAAACTTGTGAAAACGAGTACCGTACTACATGTGTCCCATGTGGGAGCCTCTCCATGACAGCATCAGCGGAACTGAAACCACAAATCAATGAGCTCACCACGATGTGGGAGAACAGCCATGATCTTAGAGTCTCCGTGGCGTGTTTGGGGAGAACTCCTCGTTTGGTCTTCCGGCCACTCGGATCATCAACTGATCCAGGGAGCTGCTGTTGATGGTGGAGGTGGTAAGTTGGCTGAGGAGGAACGTTAAGCATGTGCTGAAGAATAAAACACAGTAATACAAGTTCAATGATATACACCTCACTCTTTGTAAAAAGGAAAAAAATTCATGAATTTATCATAGTCTTAAAACACTGATTGAAATTTAGTGAATTTTGTAGAGTGAATCTTTTATTGCCGCAACTGTCGATGTAGAAATGCAAAAAGCCAGACATTGCAACAAAAACTAAATGATTTGCATATTGCACCCGACTCGAAATGTAACAATTTAAGCTTGAACGCAATATGCATATAAAAGACAGCCAGGAAGAAAGTGAATAATTATGCATGAGTTAGGCGCTGAAATGACAAAATATAGTCTTAACGTCAACACACATTGGCCGCATAATACCTCAAGGAGGTAGTACAAGCGCTATCTTCGAATAGAAAGGGTTATATTATAGTTGGGGTTGCCGTTATAGATTATTCTCAATGACAAAGGTATGCAGAAGTACCGACGCAACTTTGTGGCATTCATGTCGTTGTGGATAGATGCTTATGGCAGCACACTCATTCCAATGTAGCGCTTTTTGAAAAGCACGTAGGCATCATGGGATAGTGGTAGTCAAGTCAAACGTTTCAAGACATGCAATTAAATTGAGAACCGGTATGGCTAATAGCCAGCAACGAAATCTGACGCCAAGAAAAAAAAGGTTTGCGATGTCGCATAATGATCACATTGAAGCAACAGTCCTGGCTTGTGTATATGATGCGAACTTTGAGTGCAGCACAAGTGACTGACCATCAGGTGGCAAAAATGAGCAACTGCTTCTCACCTGAGTGGGAGGCGATGCAACGCCGACTTGTGACAGAGGGGTGGACCCATCGATCCCATTTTCATTTTGAACAATCTGACTGTCCCCCACCATAGGTTGTTGGTACAGAGTGTTCCCTGTAAAGGGGATGGTTTAATTGTGACGTCATGGGACGTCAAATTACATCACAATTACACGATATAGTTCGTGCATGGTTAAGATAGTGTCGATATTATCAACCTAATATCCAGACTTTTGCCTGGTTGTTTGCCATCTTTAAAAGTTTTAAGGTTGAAGGCACCAGTCTTGGTAAGTTACAGATTCTCTCAATCAATTTCCATCTGGAAAATCAAACCCTTTTGAAATTGTTTCAACGTTTGCAGAAATTAAATAAATGTTGAAAGGGTGTGACTTTCTGGTTGCGTAGCTAGTTTCAACACAACATATTCATAAACGAGAAATTCAATCAAAGATTCAAATGGACAGACTGAGGCTAGTGCTTGCGCTCAAGGCAAAGAGACAATTGGCAATCCTGTTTGTCTGAAAGCACGAGATGACGTGCGACTAAGATCATGTGAGCATTAGGAGGAGCATTCCAACATGAAGCCACAAATTTCAAATCATGAATTTCAATTAAAAATGCAACGCAAGAGAATAAAACATCAACAACCGAACCATATGAGACATTGCTTGGTGTTGAGTGATGTCACATTAAGCAAAGTCCAAGGTAGAAAAGTTTGTCATTTTGATTAAATGACTGCACTATCACATTGACTGAATGTCTACAGCGGTTGAATCAATGTAAAAAATACGGGGATCGTTAGCTAGCTAAACCATAGCGGCCGCCGGGGAACGATGTGGGTTCAGTTGCATACTTCCCGATACCACGCTGGTACTCAGCATGCTTAGACAGCATGCATGTAATCGACATAAGCAACATGTTTACCTGTTGCTAAGATCATCATGAGATATTTAATCAAAGTTTAGTGGGCCAAAAAAAGCAACAAAACACAAGGATAAAGTGGCGATGCAATAAAATATTTAAACTCTGACACAATTTCCACCCCCCTCTCTCTCTCTGACGCAAGCTTCACACTGGGATTGTTTAAACTAGTCTCAGTTCTGGTTCTAGATTATAAATTATCACATCTCTTTATTTTCTATAATTGTTATAGCCACCTAATAAAAGTATCACCTGCATAAACTGGAGCTGCATTCAACTCAAGAGAAGAATGTAAACTTTCTGTAAACAAATTCTTTTTGTAAATAAACTTCCAAAGCAAACGGGGCTTTGGACTTCTTTAAGGATGATGATAACTCCCGTCAATCATTTATATTAGCAACCTCCTTCGGAAATTAAGTTAATTAACTGCGTTAACGACTCATCAAATGCTCCACTGGCCTAAATTTCTAACAAAAATTAACTACCTAAAAATACACACCAGCACTATAAAGTACATGACCGAAGATAGAATTGTAAATTAGCAACCCTTTCTTGCAAGAAGACTATTAGTTCCAAGAATTTGTGTTGATGTGTTGACCACGCTTAAAACCAATAATTTTATTCTTTCTGCTTCACTTCCAACAGGCCTCCAAAGTAAATCCAATTTTAACCGAGTACAGATTCAATTTAAAGTCCATCTTATCGATTGAAATAATTGTTGAGTTTCTAAACTTTATGCGACAAGTTAAGGCAAGCAATGAGAAAACCGGTGGTATTTGTAAGTGCAAGGCGACGCCGGGCCAGTGCGGATTATTCCCTCCAGTAATATTGCAACATCGCTATCGATTGATAAAGCATGCCACAGACTTGCATTAATAATTTATTAATTTAGCAAGACGCAGAATCACAAACTATTTGACAGAACAGAATATAATTCGGTTTCCCGTCATATTGAAGTGATGGAATTAAATTAACACATCATAAAGTAACTATTCGACCACATACCTTGCCTGACTATCTCTCCTTGCTGGTTGACAGTGACGTTAGAGTTGGGAGCATTTGCCATACATTGAGAATTCTACAGCAAAATGTACAAATTTTGTCAACAACAAAATAATGCATGCCTTCTCAGACAGCAAAATCTGTCCTTTTTACATTGATTCAAAGTCTGCAGACGTTAAAATTAAATCAATGTACTAAGTCCATTACAATATAAGCAAGACAATATGCTAGTACAATATGTTTCTCGGCAGCCGATTTGTAGCAAGAATTGACAGCGATAGACACGTGTTTCGCCCATGAGGCTGGGCTCATCAGTATCGCACCGTATTCTAGCCACAAATTTATTTATTTGACATCCAAGCAACATATTTGTCGCCATGTTGACGGCAACAATTGCAATTAAATAATAAGCGTTTCAGCAATAGTGACCGATTTTTGTGAAAGCAACTTAAAAGTCAGTCAGGTGCAGTAGTGGCGTAGGGTCACCTTGTTTGGGTGTTCACTTTTTTCAGCAAACTTTAGTCTAGTTGTATTTAAAAAAAGCCCTGGGTGTGGTTCAACCGAGTTACCTGCACAGTTAGTTTTTAAATAGGTTTGAAGTTTACTGAAAAAGTGAAGACTTAAAAACTGGTAACGCTGCGCCACTGAGATGGAGCGAAGGGTTTAACCACATCCACTATGATACAAGAGAGAAGGAACTTACTGGCACCTGCATGATGCTATGTTGAGAGCCTGCATCGGGGAAGTGACCCAGGTCCGGCCGGAGGAGATTCTCGCTGTGCATCTTCCCTTTCAAACAGGTGATGTACCTGAACAAGATAAACCAAGCATCAAGTTCTGCATTGCAGCTTTTTTTAGAAATCAAATGCGCCGATTACAGTCAGTCAGCTGAAGAGTTGAAATTTGACCACAATCTCTTCCACCAACGATGAAATGGCCATTGTTTTAGCAGTTTACACAATTTTAAACGTTTATCAACATCACTGCAGGCCAAGAAAAAGATGACAGACTTGCGTCAACAACAAAGTGGTGGGTGCAGTTAACTAGAGGAATACCACGCAGGATAGAAGTTAAGCATTCACCGTTGGATAACCTTGGGGACAACAAAGATTATAACTTTGCGCACCTGTGGCAAAAATCTTTACAAAGCTCATTGACCTTTTCAAGTTCAAGCAAATGGATTCGAAGAACTTGAATTGCTTTGATCATCTAAAATAAACGCAACTGTTACAATTTATTACTTTACAACACACATGCAACCAAAAAGACTGATTTTCTCGCTAGGCGACAATCACTAAAAAGGAAACTTAAAAATTAAAATCTAATAAAAAATCAAAGTACAATAGTATCTTAATTCTTTATCTCTAAGCAACAGTTTAAAAAGTAAAATTATGTCATTTGAAAAAATTTGAAAAAAACAAATACTACGATAAATGTAAATCTGTCTTAGTTGTGGGCTGCAGTTTTCACTGTATAACTTTGCAATACGGTAACTTGTTTGGAATCTTGGTTGCTCACCAAATTATCGATTTCAGGATTGTCAATGAATAATGGAGATAAAGAGCTCTCATGCCTCCTCACAAATTCCTGTATGTCTTCATCATATGCAGTGGATGTTGGAGGCTCTTCTCCTCTTGTGGCTCTCTCACATTTCTCGAAGAGTAATTCCAGCAACACAAAAAGTGGATGACTAGAGAATGCATAAGATTGCTATTGAGCAAGCTCGTAACTGCTTGTTAATGATTCTATGAAGTCAGTTACAACAGGCAATTTCTGATTCTATGATTCACTTTTATGCAGGTAACGGTTTTCAAAGCAAATTCTAAAACCTATTAACTTACTGCTTAATAAGTTACTAATTAATTATTAATAATGTTAATAACATTTTTGCATTTTTCTGGTGTTAATAAATTAGAGATGTACCGATACCAATATTTTGGCCGATACCAATATCACTTTTTTAGGCCGATACTGATATTGATACCTATATTTTGGTGTTACAAAAAGAAGCAATTTTGGTATTTGCAAGGAATTATATCAAACGCTAAGTTTTACCTTATTTGCATAAAACTATTAAAAAAAGCTTTCAATTGGCATAATTTATTAAAGATTCAAGAATCCAATCTCAACCGCATTGTTGTGTCATAATAGTAGGTTTTAGTAATGAAAGGCCACCGTAATTGAGGATTGGGGTATAAGGGAAGAAACATTACATCACAATTGGGGTTTCTGAAAAATTAATAAAGTGTTTGCGCAAACTCTCCAAATAGGCTATCATAATTGATAATAAGTTGTAAAATGTAAACCAAGTGATTTGTGTAGTCGTACAAAAACTATTCGACAAGTAATGTGCAACCTAAGGGCGCTTGTCGTTTGGTTGAAAAGCTTTTGCCAGGCCAAGACTACCCAGGTAGCAAAAATGCACAATTCTGCATCGCTCCCATCCCGCCAAACGCTCAAAAAACCGAGTCTGCTACTATTCGGTGAGTCTGATTCGGTGAGTTTCTAACCTCTAACTCCTAATATTAACCCTTAACCCTAAAACGGCAATGATAATTAGGCTACGGTACCCGATAATTTAAAAAAAAAAATTGAAAAAATCCCTCGTTAAGGGATCGGACTCACCGAAACGGGCCATTCGACAAAAAACCTGTGCAACTCAGCTGCCCCAAGCAAACCGGCTCCACCAGTCGGCAATTCAACTTCCATTCTTAGCCGCAACAAACTCACCAAGCCCAAACAATGTCACGGCAGAATAAGTAGGCCCAAAAAGAAAGCAATGGGACCACGAATCCTCACTAAACCAATCAAAATGGTCCCGTTGCGCCCAAGATGACAACCTTAAAATTGCAAAAAAAGGAGCGTCCCCCCCGGCCACCGGCTGAGCACTCACCAGCACTGCGACCCGCCAACCACAACGGTGCAGCTTCCACACTAGCCATTTCAATTCTTGTCGATGTCAATTCTTGCTACAAAACGGCTGCCAAGAAACATATATATATATAGTTGATTGGATGGTCTAAATGGCTAGCGTGGAAGCTACACCGTTATGGCCAGCGAATCGCAACAGCCCGCTGCCAAAAACGATGCAAAACTACACATTCCCGCCACCTGGGTAGTCTTGGCCTGGTTTTATCCTCTGCTGAGAGTACAAAAGAAACACAAATGATAAATATTGTAAAAATTGAGTCTCCTTCACAACTTAAGAATCGAACAACGCAAAACTGCTGAAACAAAACGTTTTGTTTGAGTGAAAGAATCACTGTACGCAAACACTGCCAAAAGGTGCGTGCATGAAGTCATGGGAGTGTGAGGTATCAAAAATTTAAACAGGTTGTTATTTTTCTACTTCAATATGACATTAGTTATTACACTACTTTAAAAAATCTATATCTTTGCTTCTGCAGAAAATCCGCAGCAAACGCCTTTTTTTTACATGTTTAGTATCGGCCACAGTATCGGCCAAATTTTGCCGATACTGATGCCAATACTCAAAAAATGGCCGATATCACCGATACCGACATATCGGTACATCTTTATAATAAATCTTTGAAAATGAAAGACAGTTACATTTTTTGGCTTATAACATGCTTTATTGTTGCCATTTGTTAAACAATTTTACATTTTCAACATGTTTTGGTAGTCTGGTCCACAATTACAAAAAAATAAATAATTATTTACGACAATGTGACATGTCAAAAGGACAGTGTCATTCTATATTTTGATGATTGTTGCTATTGAAATTATTATTAGCACAGAAACATATATACCTTTTAATAAGTTGCTTATCAGTTTCTATTTGGGCAGCTTCATCCAAGGTTGCTTTGGCTAAATTGTCACCTGACTTCTGGATCAGTTCCTTAAAAACATGATACAAAATAAAATTGGCAACTCTTAAGTTTTTAAAACTTAAACCATTTTATTGAAAATATCTACACAGTACTCTAAATAGCCATTGCTGTACAAATATTTTACAAACCAGGATTTCTGTATTTACAATCTATTTCTACACTGTAAATTCAAAACAATACTCAATGTTGCCAAAAGTTTTTTATTTTAAAGATTTTAACAAAAACATCTTGTAATTTCATTACCTGCTGATGACCATCACTAAAATGGTGATGAGTCATATCTTGACTCATTTTAACAGAAAATTATTTAATAATACCTATCATAAAAATAATGCCACCGCATTATGCTGGAACATCTAAAACAATACCAATGATTATATTGAGTTACCGATACAAATGACTGTCTTATGCCAGATTTCGGTTAACTTCAACGTGTTTTCATAATTTCATTTAACATTTCTATCTTGAACTGACACATTCCAGCATGTATGTATAACCACAAAACATTCAGATAAAAGCACACCCACACAAGAAGCTTGAGATAATTGCTGCACAAACGTGTTATTTGAATTGACTTCCCATCAAAGGAACACCACTTCATAAACTAATTCATCGCGACAACATACAATATTGAATCACCCATACATCCCTTCAAACAGGATAACCGATTTCCTGAATCCATATTGCTAAAAAATATTAAATTAACATTGCCAAGCTTTATTCAACAAAAGCCCTACCAATGTACGCAGTTGTAACATAACTGCTGGCAATTATTTGCAAAAATCAAATCTTATTACATTGATACATTACAACAACATGTTTATATAGTCATTATTTCTTAAACTTTAATCTGGGAATATATATAATCAAACATTTTTTAGACTGGTGGCACACCAACATTAAAATCATAAAGACAGATATACTTGTGGTTTGTGAACAAGCTTATCTCTTTTGAGGTCACCAAGATCACATTTAACTGGTGTTCGGTCAGTTTACAAGCCATGCCACGTCTCACTGCCTTCCCTTGCACCACCCACTCAGCCCTATCTCTTGTGGCGGCATAAAATGACAGGTGTCAATGTGATGCAAGAGTTTGTCTATTGCTGCTATGACAAGCTTAACACAAACACTTTTCGGAGCTGGTGTACAAAGTCTCTGGCCTGGTCATAAATGATATAATACAATATGAATATATGTTAAAGACTGAAATCCACCAACATATGTAGAGTAAAGCGTATCACAGTCGAGAAAGGTAAAGTAGTTTTACCCTATGTTTTTGGTCGATTCCAATGCATGACGTCGTGGTATTTTTCACCAGGGCGGAGACTTGTATACCAGCTCCACCTCTTTTTTAGGCATGTAATCATAACTAATATTTCATATTAACTGCAACTATATATAAATGTCTAGTATGCACCGCAGTATATACGGCAAGTATGCGGCGTATACGTACATCTCTGGCCGCCGAACAGCTTGCTTCAGTCGGAAAAAAATGTTGTTTCGAGGTCTTGATAAGGCAATTAAATTATTGAACAGGGGTTCCTTGAGCTTTTGGAATGTTTCATTGGGTTCCATTCCACCAAAAGGGTTGAAAACCACTGGTCTATCAGGACAGCAGGATGGCAACGACAGACCTGTAAGGTCATCCATGTCAGCTGCCACCCTAATTTGTAGCAGGTAACACAGTAATCAAATAATCACAATAATACGAAAATAAAAAACACCATATGTATACTAGGGTGGCTCGTTTTTGAACTTTTTTTTTAATTATAATTCTTTTGGGGTAGTGGGGAAATGGTGCAAATGAGTGAGAAAAAACTCATGACAAAATTTGAGATTTGTAACAAATTGTCTTCAGCCTCCTTGAGGGGCTCAAAAATCGAAAAATTGGGTCAAAAATACAATTTTTTCCAAAAATATTTTTAGTTTGGGTAGATATTGTTTAGATTTATCTAATTAACCTAAGAAAAAAATTGGAGTCATTTAAACAATTCCTTCAGTTTCCTCTCACAGCTTCTGAAAATTTCCATTTTGCTGAAAATTTCGCATTTTTGTGGGTGATTACATAATACAGAATTGTGTTAGACATTTTTCCAACTATAAAACGTCATTGCATTTCTCTTTATAGACCAGCCCTGACTCCTGAGCTGTTGCGTCATTTTTTAATGAAATTGGGTTAATTTGGTAGAAAAGTGTGATGGCTTTTATTAGAATTTACGTCACTGACGAAGTTTGTAGTTATGTAACCAAATAATGGATTATAGCGCTTTCTGGAAACACTTTTAGGGTAATATTTGTATGAAATTTATTAGCAGATAAACAGCTATAACTTATTAAAGGTATCTCTTACACACAAACGGGCAAAAACTGCAATAAAATTCCAGAACACCAAAAACTCCGCTACACAAAAACATAACAGAGTAAGCCATTCTGAAATTGCTTCCACAGATTAGTTAACAGAAACGTAAATCGCGTAAACTTTGCGCGATTTACGATTTTCAAAATTTTTTGATGTCTTTCTGTGTGTCTAAAACAAGTCCTGGGTTGTGTTGATAGCCAGATGTCTTGGAAAACTATATAAATTTCTACATATTTTATATTTTCAACATAGGGCTCAACTTCGAAATCTAAACTTTGAAAATTTGGGGAGCCATGGCCTCTTTCACCCCCCTGGCTACGCTTATGGGTTCACCCTATATGTTTGGTTGAGTCCTGTCTATATCATGAGTTACCAAGGGGGGGGGGACTTGTATACCAGCTCCAACCAGGTAAATATGCAATATAACAATAGTTTTAATGTAAAATATTTGGCAACCCTGGCAAACTGCTCCACACACATGGCAGGATTTGAGGTAACTGATAAAACAAATGCTACTTCAATTGTGTTATGACCTGGTTTTTTTTTCGGTCATTTATCGGTCATTGACTGATTTTTTAGCAAAATGTCCGAAAAAAATATATAGTCAATTCGGTCAAAGTGTCAGAAAAAATATGTACGCACGCAAATCGATTTCAGTGATTGCAAAGAAGCTTCTTGCGCCACTCTACAATTTTTTGTCTATCGGAAATACAAGACGTAGACTTAGTGTTTGAACGTTGATCCAATGTCTTATTGTATGTGATAACGTAAATACAAATACAGAAGTAACATTTCCCAAATGTGACTGACGTGGTGCTTTCAAGTGTGACGCAATGTTGCGTTGCCTTGAAAAGTTCAAGGTAATGTCTAGAACAGGGGTGGGCACACTTTTTGAATTAGGGGCCAAAATTATTTTGTTCTTAGACTGGCGGGCCAAGTGATCGAGCCGCCACTTACATATAGTTTGTCACACGAATAACAAAGGGACAAAAAAAACGGAAGATTAAATTAACAAATAACTGAAAAATACAACCAAAAAACAAAATCGAATTTAAATACGACGTCTGACAGGATTGTCAAGCTTTATTTTTTGCCAAAGCATCGAAATTTCTGCGCTCACTATCGACTTTACGCTTCTTCGCTGCACTCATTTTAACAATATAATTTATTAACAACTTAGCAATGTCTATTTCGCTTAGCATTCCACACTGACGAAACTGTTGATAAAAACACTAAACTAAGAAATATGGTACATTACTGGTTAAATTGACTAATAAAACTTTCTGTTTTTAGTGAACCTCCCAGCAAACTGTCCACTTGAAGCGGTTGACTGTCTCTTATCTATAGTCTCGTTCTGTTGCTCAACACAACAAACAGTTTACCAGCCTCATTTTTTTAAAAAAATGAGGCTGGTAAACTGTTTGTTGTGTTGAGCAATGTTTGTTGTGTTGAGCAACAGAACGAGACATTACTGGTTAAAAGCAGAAAGCACTGTTGCGTCAAGCGACGCACAAATGTACCTGTGACATCATAATGCTCTACATTCTACATTGTATCGCTATTTAGAGACAAGAGGTATCTAATCCTCCTATTGAAACTTCACAATAATAAAACTTGCAACATGTCGATAACATCCGGCGGGCCAGAATACAAGAGCCGGCGGGCCGGATTTGGCCCGCGGGCCGTAGTTTGCCCATGTCTGGTCTAGAACATCACACAACTAAGGCGAAAGAGAAATTGAAAAAAGAAAACTAATCGGGAAAAAATGATGGTTTGCAAAAGAGAGTTTTTTGGTGCTAAAAGTAACTACTTTCAATTCTTTCATTTTCACAAACCATCATTTATTCCTGATACAAACTTCAATTCAATTTTCTCTTTCGCCTTAGTTGTGTGATGTTCTAGTCGTTACCAAAGGTCAAACCGCTTGGTAGAGATTGAGTTATTGACCAGACCTTGATAAACAACAAAGCATCCCTTTGTACGTTGATCCAATGTCTCATTGCTTGTGATAAACGCAAACATGAAAACAACACACTCAAAGACTTCAACTTTCTAGAAATGCCACTGTGTTTTCAAATCTTTCCTTCGAGTCGTGGAAAAAATTGATCTGTCAGTCGAGAAATTATCCCAGCATATTGCATAATGTTGTTAACTTTGGAGCTGGTGATAACCTCTGTGAAATGTTTGACTCCACATCGATAGATAGTGATTTTGTGTAATGGTTTTTGCAACGTCCCACTCCATTGAGTAGACGCAAAAAGCCCTACAAAAATATAACTGTTTATAACTTTTTAATGAGCAGGTGGGAAATCATTTCAATTTAGCTAGAATTTTTTCGTTTTCGGTAAGTATTGAGTAGCTTCAGGAGCGTATCCTCAATGGAAGCAAGGGAAGCCTCAAACCCTGTCAAAATTGAAAAAAGAGAAGAGGATATTTTTCAGTAAAACGATTTCGTAATTTCTTAACCTGAATACGAATTAAAACAGCTGAGGCATTCCATTATAATTCAACAAATCCAAATAACCACTAAGTCTTCAATTTTGATGACTAAAACATATGTTATAGTATGTGAAAAATGCATTTCGGCAAAAAAAAAATTTTGAAAATCGGGCAAGTGGTTTTCGAGATATCGCATTCTGAAGTTTTGTGGCTGCCACAAGGTGGCGCTGTTGATGTGCCCAATGTTTTTTGATTTTAGGGTTATATTTGAGGTAGAAAGTCGGTTGAAGTGTCTATTCCACCACTTTTCATGATGCAGAATTCAAAAATGATGTCAATTTTAGTCTACAAGCATTAGCTAAGGAGTTGTGTGGCATTTAAAAAAAATTGGGCGACCAAATGTCAACCCCCAAATTGTCATGTGGGTAACAAGATATCCCAAAAAAAATTTTTGTTCTTGAAAGTTTCTTGCATATACTTCATGATAATATAACGTTTATTTATGAGACTTTTGTCCTTCTTGCACAATACAACCTTTTATCAAAGACTTGCATGAGAAGTTATATGATCTGTTAATGCAATATTTGAATGATGCGTGCTTATGACGTCACAATAACAAATTACAGATTTCTCCAAAAAATTGTTTTCATTGTGAAATTTGCCTGGGAAAACCAGTCCTTGTTTCAAAATTGCAGTCAAATTTTGTTTTCCTGGGTAATTTTCACAATGAAAAAAAAGTTTTTTTGGGAAATCTGTAATTTGCTATTGTGACATCATAAGCAAGCATCATTCAAATACTGCATTAATAGATCATTGATATAAGGTTGCATTGTGCAAAAAGGACAAAAGTCTCATAAAAAATATTGTACTATCATGAAGTATATGCAAGAAACTTTCAAGAACAGAAATTTTTTTTGGGATATCTCGTTACCCACATGACAATTTGAGGGTTGGCATTTGGTCCCCCAATTTTTTTTAAATGCCCCATAACTCCTTAGCTAATGCTTGTAGACTAAAATTGAGACCATTTTTGAATTCTGCATCATGAAAAATGGTGGAATAGGCACTTCACCCAACTTTCTACCCCTAATATAACCCTAAAATCAAGAAATATTGGGAACATCAACAGCGCCACCTAGTGACAGCCACAAAATTTCAAAACGCGATATCTCAAAAACCGCTTGTCCAATTTTCAAAATTTTTTTTTTGCCCAAGTTCAAATTTTGAAAGCAACAAAATATATCAAAACCAACACCTTTTGAAACCTAGTGGTTACATTTCTTTCTAAAATTTGTTGAATTATAATGGAATGCCTCAGCTTCCAACTCAGGCCTCGACACCTGGGGGTTTTTTTCGGTCATTTATCGGTTATTGACCGATTTTTTAGCAAAATGTCCAAAAAAATGTAGTTAATTCGGTCAAAATGTCTGAAAAATATATAGTCAAATCGGGTGTTGCAAGGTTGAGTTTCGCTGATGAACGTTGAAGTTTTCTCAGATAAAACACGACAACGTTTCTCAGCGAAACTTAATGTTGTAGCTCATAGGCGCCTAACTATTTTTTTGGCCGTGAGGGCGAAAGCGTGTTTCATCAGCAGCAACGTAAATTCAGCAAAATGTCACGCAGATGGATGACATAATTATGTCGTCACACTAGGATTGCTTTTATTGCCACACTCGGAGTTATCGCTACGTTCGACCTACCGTTAATTATTATAAACAAAATTCGACCATTTTGGTTAAGCAAACACATGCCATGCGTCTGCGTAGGCTAGCGGTTGATGGACTGCGACTCTTTAAGCTAAGCACAACATAAAGTTTAGCAACAAATTAGATTTATTACCATGAAACAAAAGACGAAAAGGTTTACTAAAAAGTATGTAAAGATACTGTATGCTGTAAATGGTATGACAATGTCTTGAAAATGGAATGCAAATACTAACTTGATAATACGCTTAAAAATGTACCTGTTGAAAGTAAAATCATTCACGTTTACATCAATTCAACAGCACGTCACCTTGAATAAATTTAAAAGTTGCTGACATCCGTAAACAGCCCTTGAAAAAAAGTTACGGAGAGACGTTTGATTAAGTTTTCGACTTGACATAGCTCCCTTTTCACTACAATATCGCAACTTATGACTGACCTGCTTTCAACTTTATGACTGACCTGTTTTCGTGTTGCAGTCGCAGATGAAACAAGATCGAGTGGCTTTGTGTAGATGTAGCAGGCTACAACATCGTCAATGTCTACAAGCCCCCACCTTCGCGGATAACATCAACAGCCATCCCAGTGTTCCCCCACCCCAGCCTCTACGCTGGCGATTTTAACTGCCACCACACTGACTGGGGCTACAACTCCATCAACAACGACGGAGAAAGTCTGGCCGCTTGGGCAACCAACAACAACCTCGCCCTCTTATACGATCCCAAGGGCACACCGAGCTTCCACTCCGGTCGTTGGAACACTGGCACGAACCCAGACCTGGCTTTCGCAAGTGATGACCCCGATGATCGCCAGCCGGACAGACGTGTGCTAGAGAAGTTCCCAAGGTCTCAACACCGACCCTCGCTAATCACGGCCCCCTTGCTCGCCACACCTATTCCGAGCAAGCCTGTCAAGCGATGGAACTTCAGAAAGGCCGATTGGGAATACTACAGCTTCCTCACAAACGAAGCTACGCAGTACCTCCCATCCCCACACACCATCAAAGTGGATGAAGCCTACCAGGACTTCTGTGATGCAATCATATCTGCGGCAAAAGACTCCATCCCGCGAGGTCGACGGAAAAACTACATACCTTGCTGGGATGTGGAGTGCGACAGGCTCTACCACGACTTCCTCCGTTCCCCCCAGGGCACCGCCACCACCAACTCAGCAACAGCCCTGCTGGCAAGACTGGATTCAAAGAGGAAGAAGCGCTGGACAGAAGCCATAGACTCAATCGACTTCACGCACTCCAGCCGCACAGCATGGAGTACACTCAACAACCTCACTGGCAGATCACGTGTCTCTCGTCGCCAATGCCCCATCTCAGCAAATTCCATCGCCTCACAACTTGTGAAAAATGGAGTGCACAGAACGAGAGACCGTGAATTAGACAAGTCCGTCCTCAAGGAAATGACGGACCTCTGGAAGGTCCCAACACCTGTCGAGGGCAACATCTCTGGTGAGTTCACCCCAGAAGAATTTGCCTCCGCCCTCCAGCACCTAAAGCCAGGCAAATCCCCGGGCCTTGACCACCTATGCCCGGAACTAATACTCCAAGCTGCCCCCTCTATGAGGTCCTGGTTAAAAGACTTCCTTTCCTGCTGCTTGCGTCACCTGCGCATCCCAAGAATCTGGAGAAGAGCCCTAGTGGTTGCAGTCCCAAAGCCGAAGAAGCCCCCAGGGGATCCGAAGAGCTACCGCCCCATCTCTCTGCTCTGTATCCCCTTCAAGATACTCGAGAGACTTATCTACGCCCGTGTCGAACCGATAATAGACCCTCAGCTCCCTCGGGAACAAGCCGGCTTTCGCCACGTAAGATCAACCGTAGACCAGGTCACTTTGATGACCCAAGACATCGAGGACAGCTTCTCGGCAAAAAAGAAGGCTGGCGCCGTGTTTGTCGATCTCACGGCTGCCTACGACACTGTATGGCACAGCGGCCTTACCTGCAAACTACTCCGTCTCCTTCCTGACAGGCACATGGTCCATATGATTATGGAACTTGTGCAAAACCGCAGCTTTACTCTTTCCACCGGTAGCGGCCGACGAAGTAGACTACGTCGACTCAGGAACGGCGTCCCACAGGGCTCTGTCCTGGCCCCCCTCCTCTTTAACACTTACATCTATGACCTGCCTGACACCATCTCCAGGAAGTATGCTTACGCAGACGATCTGGCTCTCCTGCATCCAGCCGGAGACTGGCAGTCAATGGAGAGGAACCTAAGCCAGGACATGTCAACTATATCAACATATCTCCAGAAATGGAAGCTACAGCTCAGCAAGGCAAAGACAGTGTCGGCGGCCTTCCATTTAAACAACAAGGAAGCAAAACGTGAGATCAACGTTACCACCGATGACGAACACCTCCCCTACTGCGCCGAACCTACCTACCTCGGCGTAACCCTGGACAGGTCACTCACGTACCGACGACACCTGGAGTCACTGCGCAAAAAACTATCTGCGCGCGTTGCACTTTTGAGGCGGCTGGCGGGTTCCGGCTGGGGAGCTGATGCGAAAACCCTTCGCACAGCTACCTTGGCCCTCGTCCATTCCACCGCTGAGTACTGCGCACCAGTGTGGTGCCGCAGCTCTCACACCCGCCACATTGACACCGCCATCAATGACGCACTACGCACTGTGACTGGATGCCTGCGTCCCACTCCAACGGACTGCCTTCCCATCCTTGCAGGCATCCAACCTGCTGAGCTTCGCCGTAAAGGAGCCATGATTTCCCTTGCTCGTCGCGCACTGGACCCCGACCACCTCCTCCACAGTACACTCCAGCGCCTACCTGGAAGACAGCAGCGACTGAAATCAAGACGCCCATTTGTGCCCGCCGCACGACAGCTTCTGAACAACGTTGAAGATCTTGGAATAAGTGCGGCACACTGGACGAACTACACATGGAACATGGAGTGGCAAAATAACACCTCCCGACTCCGTGATTTCCTACCCGACGTCGATCCCCACCCTCCGGGAATGTCCCTCGCAAGACTTGCGTGGGTCCGGCTTAACCGCCTACGAACCGGCGTCGGTCGCTTTCGTTCAGACATGTGCAGATGGGGTCTGGCTCCCTCACCGCGATGCGAGTGTGGCGCCACAGACCAAACAGTAGATCATGTCGTCCATGACTGCCCAATCCATCAACCACCACATGGAACGCTTGGACTGAAGGCCCTGGATGACGAAACTGTCGAGTGGCTGATGACATCATGCCCAAACATATAGTCCGGAAGAACAGCTCATACGACGAAGAAGAAGAAGATGAAACAAAAGATGCACATATTCCCGCCTTTGATCAGGTTTCTATGGCAACGGTCGTGTGTGCGCCATGCAGTTTGTGCGAGTCCATTGATGCGTTGATTATTCCGCATGTGCGCAATGCGGTTTGTACCAGCCCTTGTTGCGTTGGTTGGTGGTTACGTCGTGCCGAGACTTCAAGTTCATTTTCACAGCGAGCGATTCACTGCCGCGACAATTCACTGTAGAGGTTTCGACTTTTGAAAGCAACATCGAGTCTGTTTGCAAGCGCATAAAGCTAAACGCACGCTCCGTCTACGTAGCAAATTATGTTGTTTTTGAGTGCATTCAACATCTGATGACATTGAATCAACACAAAATGGTAGATTTTTGCTATGTCGCAGGCAGCAAATTGGTGTGAAATTTGTAGCATTGTAATCTGGTGTGGAATTGTAGCATCCTACTCGTTCTAGTGATTATTTATCGCGAAGCTGTTGCGGTTTGCATTAAAAAAATGTTGTCCTGCTGCCGATCGCTAGTTCATCTATTGTTTTATGTATCAATACAGCATAAAACGTTTGCGCCTATGACTATGTTGTAGCTAGTCAGGAAGTGCAAATTTTGGTTTATATCAGCTACTTGAAAGGAAATATTTTCATCAGAAAAAATGACCAAAATAAATAAAAAATGACCGAATTTTTTCAAGTCATTTCGCACAAATGACCGAAAAGTGTCAGCAAAAAAAACCCAGCTTGACACTGAAGCCGGCCATCGCGAACAAGCCGAACATGGCCGCGATTAACCTACAAAAACCGACATTTGTCCGCTAGGTCTCGCACTTCTGTCGGTCGCATTTGTCCGCCATGAAGTTCCAAGAAAATTTTACGCAAGTGGTCTTGTGAATAAAGTACTTTGCCACTTATAATCACAAAGGATTAGAAAGCAGTCAAACATTATTGATTGCGAACCAGGTGACAATTGGCGGAAAGTTTTTAACACTAGCTACGAAGCGTGGCATAGATTGCCAAGTTTGGCAGCTATTGCTAATGCTTTGCTGACTTTTAATGCAGAGAACGCAACCGTACAACGTGGATTCAGTTTGCTTTCTCGGTTGCGAACTCCAACAAGAAATCGCTTGCGTTGTTCAACTGCAGATACCAGTAAACTTATGCGCTTGAGGTTAAATGCTGCATCATACAAAACATTCAATTATGACGTGGCATTAGGGGTGTTCAATTTCGATTCGATTAAGGTGATATTCGAAATTCGTTTTTCGTATCGGACATAATCGAAATTATAGCCGCCCTTTCGGCTGAACGCGGTTGAAAGTAACGCGAGTGGCGCGAAATCTGTCTTGTCGCATTTTGCAAGCGAAAAAAGACTTCGACGCATGCGCATCGTCGATCACATGACTATCACACGCTTTCACGGGTCCAACGGCCAGTCCTTCACCAGGGATGCCAGGTTGGCATTTTTAATGCCAAATTTCTCTCAAGGATGCAATAGCAGAAAGTGTAGGCTGAGCTTTGTCGCACTTTTATCCATTTTTGCCGAATCCATAGACGCCTAAGCCGTGGGGACAGGGCCGTGGCCAGACCGCAGAGCAGGAGGGGGCAACTTTTTTTAGGGGGGGGGGGCAAAAAAATTTAAATGGGCAAAATCATTATAATTGTAGCTGTTGCTCAAGAATGTTGAGATTTTAGCAAGGGGGGCAAAATTTTTTCAGGGGGGGAGCGAAGCCCCCCTGCTGGCTACGGGCCTGCGTGGGGGCCAGGCCCCCACGCATATTTCTGTGTGGGGGCAACTTTTTATGCTGTATTGATACATAAAACAATAGATGAACTAGCGATCGGCAGCAGGAAAACACTTTTTGAATATAAACCGCAACAGCTTCGCGATAAATAATCACTAGAACGAGTTACGATGCTACAATCCAACACCAGACAACAAAATCTGTCATTTTTGCATTGATTTAATGTCTGCAGACGTTGAATCAATGTAAAAATGACTGATTTTGCTGCCTGGGACATAGCAAAAATCTACCATTTCATGTCATCAGATGTTGAATGCACCCAAAAACAACATAATTTGCTACGTAGACGGAGCGTGCGTTTAGCTTTATGCGCTTGCAAACATACTCAATGTCGCTTTCGAGTCGAAACCTCTGCACTCTGCAGTGAAATGTCGCGGCAGTGAATCGCTCGCTGTGAAAATGAACTTGAAGTGTTTGAGATCGCAGCGACCTCGGCTCCAGCGGAGCGATCGTTT
Organism: Aplidium turbinatum; assembly: GCF_918807975.1. NCBI lineage: Eukaryota > Metazoa > Chordata > Ascidiacea > Aplousobranchia > Polyclinidae > Aplidium > Aplidium turbinatum. The sequence continues at coordinate 59,599,946 of NC_137472.1, forward strand.
TCAAAAGCTGGCCTGACCGTCACGAACCTGATATCCCGACTGACGGGTGACCACGTCGATCAGCTTGTATTCTTAATTCACCAACATGGGCCTGGAGCTGAAGACGTTATTTTGTGTTTATTTTTCGCAAATTTTTATGGCTTTTTTTCGCGTTTTCTAGCGAATTTTCATGTCGTTTCTTTCAATAAAATCACATTTTGCAGTTTGGTGAATAGTTGTGATATTCGAAATCGAAATTCGGAAATCGAAAATAAATTGAATTTCGAATTTCGGTTATTCAAATAATCGAAATTGAACACCCCTACGTGGCATACTGGCACAGTAACACGAAGCCAGCACACTACAACGCGAGCGGTGAAATTGTTGAGTTAATTCACTTTGTAATTGCGAACCATTTAGAGCGTATTGTGTTTTTTATTTGGTCATTCTTACTTGTTTTTATTCCTTTCCGTTGTACTGTATTTTTGTTTTGCGTTATTTTTGAACGTGTGTTAGTGTGCAATAAAAGATGTCTGCGGCCGGGTGTTGCAAGGTTGAGTTTCGCTAATGAACGTTGAAGAAACGTTTGTCTGTTCTAACTTTTCTCAGATAAAACACGACAACGTTTCTCAGCGAAACTTAATGTTGTAGCTAGTCAGGATGTGCAATTTTTTTTTGTATCAGCTACTTGAAAGGAAGTATATTCATCAGAAAAAATGACCGAATTTTTTCAAGTCATTTCGGACAAATGACCGAAAAGTCTCAGCGAAAAAAAAAAACCAGGTTATGGCCTACACCAGAGGTGACGAACCTGCGGCCCGTCAAAGAATTTTGTGCGGCCCGCAAAACAATTTGACAATCGCTCATGCATTAAAGACAAAAGACATCTCAAAGCTCAAAGGCAACACGTACCTATGCGAACAGTTCTTTTCTAAAATACACTTTACAAGAAGTCGTTACAGGTCGAGGCTGACAGATGAAAATCTTAGTATGTAGTTGAGAGTTGCCACATCGTCTGTTCGACCTAATATTGAACGCTTAGTCAAACAAAAAACTTTCTAAAAATCCCACTAAGCAAAAAAATTCAATGCTTCAATGTTATTTTTTAATATTTTATGCTTCAATGCTGCATTACATAGCTTCAGCTGTATGATTGGCATAAGCTTTTGTTTGTTGTTTGAAAAAGAAATTTCATTAACTGATTTGTTGTTTCGAAGCATAATGGTCGAAACAATTAGTCAACTTGAACCAAAAGGATAGAGCAAAAAAAGAAGAAATCATAGGCTACTCCATGGCCACCTTGAGATGCGGCCTGATTTGTCACATTTTGCAGATTTTGATTACGGCTACTGCTCGGAATGGCCCGATTTGGTGAGTTCCCTATTCGGTGAGAGCCTTTTTCGGTGAGAGCCCTATTCGGTGAGTTTTTTTTTTAAATTATTGCGCGCCGTAGCCTAATTATCATTGCCGTTATAGGGGTTAGAGGTTGGGGGTTTTTGGGGTTTGGGTTTTTGGGTGTTTGGGTTTTTTGGGGTTTTTTGGGGGTTTGGGAGTTTTGGGGTTTTGGTTTTTGGGTTTGAGGTTAGGGGGTTTTGGGGTTAGGGGTTTTAATTAGGCTACGGTACCCGATAATTTTCAAAAAAAATTCAAAAAAATCACCGAATAGGGCTCTCACCGAAAAAGGCTCTCACCGAAAAAGGCTCTCACTGAATCAGACTCACCGAATAGTAGCAGACCCGCTACTGCTAGTGCTTCACTGACATTTTTTGAGATGTTTTTACTTTTTGCGGTTTCCTAATGACATAAAACTTTTTTGTTGCCTTGGGTAAGCAGTAGCAAATGAGAAAAAGTAAGTTGAAAAACGTAAAATCAGACTGTTATTGCAAATTAACAGTCTGACTAAAATCTACAAAATCAAATTTTCTTTGTTTTTCAACATGTGATGATGTTAAAACCTATAGTATCATCTGGGGAAGAGAATAAAGAAAGCGTAAAAATCTAATTTTTAGAAAAATTTATTTAAACGTTCGCCCAAAGTTAGAAAAACCTGAAAATTTCTGCAAAATGTGACAAATCAGGCCGTATCTTTAGGTGGCCATGGCTACTCATATGAAAGCAAACGCTTCGAAAATTTAACTGTCTTCATTATCAGTGCAAGTACTGTTGGTCTATCCTTTTTGCTCAAGTTGATTTGTTTTTAGTTTTTACTTATTTTTTACTGTTGTGTGTTTCGATTCTGCGTAAGATAACTTCAACTGTGTGGGTTTTATTACTTTCATCTGCCGTTTGTTACTTTTCATAAATAATACCTTGAGTCGCTTCTAAAAGATTTCATAGTAGACCTAGGTTACGATTAAAAAGTTGTGTGGCCCGATAACTTATGTGTAATTGACAAAGTGGCCCGCGACCGCAAAAAGGTTCGTCACCCCTGGCCTACACTAACCTACTAGTACCAGTAGCCTACAGAATTTATAATCGGACAAAAGCATTCAATCATTTAAAGCTCAAATTAGTAAATCTACATCTTAGGCTGACCAAATAATATACAACATGTTGAAAAAACGTTACAATTGATTGTAAACGCAACTGAATTGCAATAGCCTACTCTAACCCAGTGGTCTTCAACCTTTTTTACAAAATCACCCCTTTGTTGAAAGTGCGGGTCCAAATCGCCCCCTCAAACGAGGCCTCGAAATTAACGGCGGCCGTGGCCGCCGAAGAGTTCAGAAACGGCCACCAAAAGTAAGCTCTGCTCGGCCGCAGGTAACTCGAGAAGGATACAAGTAACTATCGAGGGCTTTGTATGCGTATTGCAAAAGCAAAACTCGTTTTCTTCTTATTACCATCGGAGATTCGGCTCGTTAACGCGAAGCGCTGAAGCAGAAAACTTACGTCAATCATAGACGTTTTTGTTGCTGGCCGCCGGAATCGCTTGCCGTTCGGCCATACTGGTTGCCGGGTGGAAAAGTTAAGTTCGAGGACTGCGAAACGATTGCCGTTGTACAAAAGTGCAGTACCCTACTTTTTTGAAGTGCAGTACCCTACGACAAATAAACGTCCGACTTGCAAGCTACCGATTGTCGAACGAAATTACCACGTGCTTGATCAGAGCACACTCAAAATCGCGCATGCACACACGCATTTGCATTGCAACAAACGACTCAAACCTGAGTTTCAGTTCAGTTCAGTTGTTTTTATTTCTGACCATCATATCAAAACAATACACGTCAACATAGCAAAGGTCGAGAAAAGGGTAGAAGCGACAAAACGCGAACGTTAAAACGTGCTTGAGACCGAAGTAAGTTATTGATTTGAAAGAAATTTGGCACGGTCGCAACACCTTCAGAAAAATTTAAGATATAAAGGGGAAATAAAAAAAAGAAAATGTTACAAAAAAAAAAACAAACAAATAAACAACATATATTTAGGCTATAGCTTAATTAGCCCACATAGCTTTAGCTGATATATTTAAGATTTGTATGGACAGTTGCTATGAAGATCGGCCATGGTGCGTTATCAAGAGTGCTGATGGTCGTAAGGGGAACACGTCTTGATGCGTTTAGCTCATAGCAAAGAAGAGCAAGGCAGGCAAAGAAAACCCCACAAAGAAATCCTACCACGGGCAAAGCCATTTCAAGCGCAACGCACCATAGGCCTTGCACGACTCACAAAATAGATAGGCTATAACTTGACAACACTGAAAACAATGACGAAAACAAATAAAACAAACTAGCAAAAACAACATCATCGTCTTTCGGAAATTCAATTATACCCAGGGAAGTTATGTCTTGAAGATTCATGTTTGACCATGGTTTGACCTTTTTTTTACTCGTGCACAAGTCGAACAAACCAAAAAGTAGTTTTAGGATCCATAACGATCTTGATCGATAATTGCACTCGGCCTTACCTATCGCCCCCCTAAACAGTAAAATCGCCCCCAATTTCAAAAATTGTACAAATCGCCCCCGCAATGGTCAAAATCGCCCCCCGGGGGGCGATATTGCCCCCGTTGAAGAACACTGCTCTAACCTCATTATGTCATATGTGATCTACTGATCTCACATCTGTGCTTGTTACTGGTAAAAAAGCTACTTTACTGCCTACCATAGTCTAATTCTCTGAATAATCAACCTTAAACCTCAATATCTGTGATAAACAAACATCTAGTCAGTGATTTTCAGCCAAAAAAAAAACAACAGCCCAAATCTTTGGATATCTACAGAATACCTTCGTTCCAACGAACTCAAAATCTTGAGCAGAGAAATGTCGCAGCAAACGTCAATCTTCGTCAGACTGGAAGTTATGATGGCGGATTGACAACGTCAAAATCTCACGTGATGACATTCGAGTGTTTGATTGGCGGCTAGCTGAATGGAAGTTGCTCATGTGGAACTGCAAATAGGAAACCGACATCATTGGAAATCAACAGATGGTTAATCATGTCTGCAAGACAAATGTGGTTATGTCTACAAAAATAAAATAGCTTTTCAAGATGCATAATTCATTTGCTGTAGATGGGAATGTTTTTTGAATTACAAAACTCCTCCTGAAAAACGAAAATCATAACCGATGCAAAGTTAATAAATATTTCGATACTAAGTGGTTCTGCTATGAGTGCAACACAAACGAATTTAGTTTCACACTAGTCAGTTCAATCATAAACAACTAAAAATCGATTTCAATCTCGGTGACCGGGCCTGCGTCAGTGATTCAAAGCCTCTACAAGTATGCGAAACTGCCAGGATTAAGCTCTGCAAGAAGCTTTCCCAGTCCGAGGATAAAAATTCAATCAATCAATCAGCTAGCACCTAGATCATCTTCAGTTAAGCTTGCTAAAATCTGGATAAATGTCCGTCTCGAATCGATAGCTCGGTTGGTTAGCGGATGACTTTTGGAACGAAGAAGCTTCAAGATCAATAAGCGGCGTTGGTTCGAATCTTGGGGTGTGCATTTGAGCAACGCACGTTAAGGACTGCTCTCCATTCAGCGGCATCTAATGGATGGAATCATTTCCGGCAAGACTTCAACAATCGGAAATTTCACTCTATCGATCTCGGTGACCGGGCTTACCTCAGTGATTGAACAATAGCCTCTTGAGTGTTTATCCCCGGACTGGAAAAGCTTCTTGCAGAGCTTGATCCAGGCAGTTTCGCATAGCCTGCTTGTAGGCCTAAAGGCTTTTGACGCAGGGCCGGTCACCAAGATCGATAGAGTAAAGTTTCCAATTGCTGAAGTGTTGTTGCCTGGAAATTATTCCATCCTATAGGTGCCGCTGAATGGGAAATATTCCTTAGAATGAGTTGCTCAAGCGCACACCTCGAGAGTCGAACCAAAATACGTCAAAACAATCCGCATCTTCAGGTAGGGGCCAATTAGGTAGGCTATTAGGCAATAAAGCAGTTGACGTACAATAAAACTGCAACCCATGTCTCTGACGAGGCTCCTGAGTCCTGACCTATGAAAAGATTTCTGTGTGGAACCTGGAGTAGGCCTAGCCTATTGGAAAATATTGATTTAAACGTTAATTTTTTATTGCTCCAGGTCTACTCTTGCCCATGGCACTGGCAGCTAGCAGCAATACAAGCTTGGGCCTCAGCTGGGGGATGTACCAAACAGTAATTTATCAGGTTGGTCACATAACGTAGACCTGTGTGCAGGGCGGATGAGAGGGTAATTTTGGCACCGTACCAATTAGACTCTCCGGCCACAAATCAACTCACTTCTTAGAAAAACGCTCTACGTGTCTAAAGGATACGGTACAAACGTTTTTTTAAGTTTCGGGCACCTGGAGGGATTGCACCCCCTAAAATAAACGCGGTCCCGGTACCAAAGAACTAGGCCTAGGCCTATATCTGGGCTCCCTGCTAACGCTTCTGCCGGGGTGTGTAGTAGGCTATAGGGCCGGTTTTCCGATTCTTGAAGTGTAATTGTTGCCTGAGAATTAATTATTCCATTCACTAGCTGCCGATTAATGGATAGCAGTAACACTTGACGTGCGGTATGCTACGCTAAAACCATAATCTAACCAACAGTTGTAGCCTACAATGCATTGTTTTGACAATTAGGCCTACATTTAGTCTGCAAATTTGTTAATAGGCTAGGCTATATGGTGCTGTTAAAAGAAAATAATTTTACTTGACTTGGTGCATCAAACAGCTAGAAAGTAGGCTAACTGTTTGTCAGCTCTGGGTGCCGTTTAAGTTTAACGTAGGCTACAGAAAGGTAGGCTGCATCAACTACATCCGGTAGGCTACCATAACTGCGGGCGTGTACAACTGTACAAAAGCATGACCTGACACGAAAGACTTTGTGGTCATCTTGCAGCCTTGCACTTCACCAGCTTTTTCGTTGGATTTTTAAGCTTGAGAAGAGGGAGTGGGTTTGCTAAAATCCGGTGCAGCCCTTCTTCACTTAATAATAATGTCTCTAAAGTTATGTAGCCTATCTTGCGAGGACGGAAGAACCACGAAGGCTACCAACTAGAAGTTGAAGAATGAAGATATACACAAGTTGTAAGTTAGTTGTTTGTAGCCTATAGTTGTGGACCTGCATATAGCCTACAGGAGGTTCAGGGTCAGACATTTGATTAATAGAGAAATTATTATCGGCTATTTAAACTAGGAAAGCCTTTTTAAAACTTAATTCCTGGCAGCTTGATACATCCAGAGATGGACAAGGTCACCAGTTTTGGTGATCTTTGTCCTCCCCGATAGCTTAGTAGCCTAGTTACGCGCCTGGCTCAAGATCACGCAGCGCTGGTTCGACTCTCGAGGTGTGCGCTTGAGCAACGCACTTTCAGGACTGAAGGGCTTTTCAGGACTCCATTCATCGGAACCTAGTGGATGGAATAATTCCCGGCAACAATTTCACTTCAACATTCATCAATCATTTTATTTTTCGTCATTAACGCGTCCGGGACGAAAATGATAGGCTACCTACCAACTACAAAAACCGATATTGACCTACTAGCACGTTAATGAACGGGAAAAGGTGGCAAAAACTTGAAAGGTTTAAAACGTGACTGAATGAAAAATTATGTAGTAGGCTATATAGCAGTAGTTAGCACGGCCACAAAACCCAAAAAACAAATAGCAAAAAATAAAACAAAAACAGAAATCGGAAATCTTCTCTCTATCAATCTCGGTAACCGGCCCTGTGTCAATAGCCTCTACAAGTATGCTAAACTACCTGGAATAACCTATCAAGGCTTTGTCAGTCCGAAGATAAAGATTCAAAACCAACCAATCAATCAAGATCATCAAGATTCAAGAATATGTACGTAATCTTGAAGATCAAGATCGTGATCAAAAACTTACTACCAAAGCTTAGCATCATTGTTAACTGGATTGGCAAAATATGCTATGATGATTTGATGATTTTCGCATATTGATGAAAAAATATAAAGACATTCATTAATTTCATGAGCTGCACCGTTGTGGCCTTGCAGCCTATTGGGACATGACGAGCCGTCACTGGTTCAAAGTCTCTATAAGTTTGTTCTGGTTTTGAATCTTCATCCTAGTACTGTAGCCTATACAAAACTGCTTAAGCTTTCAAAGAGAATCTCTCGGTCCAATGATAAAGACTCACTCAATCAATTGATCAGTTAAGAAATGAAAATAATGCGTCTATTTGTTGGTCATATTGTTGTGTGCAAAAAACTAATATTTTGCTTTAAAATTTCAATCGGACTAGAATCTCAAATATTGTTCCGCATGGTGCGCTAAAGATTTAGATTACAAATTAGGTTGTCAATAAACAACTAAGTTAATTGGTTACAGGTCCATGTTTGCTTTTGAATGTAAAAATAAAAACATTTTAGTTTGATTCAATGCATAGGCCTACTGACTGATGTACCGACTGTACCGATATCGACATTATCGACAACATTATGACATATCATTATTTTTCTTCTTCTTTCTTATAAGTCAGCAATTCAGGAAACACCTCCCAATTGTTGCAAACAGTGCGATGTCTTCATATCAGGGTCTGAGATCCACATGTTCTGCAGGTCGAAACACTGGACAGTGATTTGTGATTTGCTGTGCTGTTTGACGTTCACCACAAACACAGGCTAGTGAGTCACACAATCTCCAGGAAAACATAGCCTAGTGTGTTTGAAGCGACCAACACCATTTTATTGAACATGATCATATACGGAAGCGAATCAAAGTCACCCATTTTCCCATCTTCAAGCCACTTAATGGAGTGGAAGATCTGCGCGTCTTGGATGATGAAACCAAAAACTGGCTGCTCTCTAGTAGCCTTCCCGTGTAGTCTAGAAACATCGTGAATCTGGGGTAGTAAAAAGATAGACCCTGAGGCTTACACGACGACGACAGCGACGAATGTATAGCCTACAGATAGCCTATTACAGGGTGACCCAAAAAGATGCGTACCCATGAAAATTTCAGTTGTGACTTTGATTGAAAAGTTATTTATTTCAAATTAAAACCACAAATTATTCAGTTTATGGAAGACCATTGACCAGAGTTTCAGCTTTTTCTGTCAATTTTTAGTTAATTTATGGCTTTCCCAAGATGTGTTCCAAATGTGAAAAAATCGAATAAAACATGGGTACGCATCTTTTTGGGTCACCCTGTATATGGTTGAAGAAAATCACCTCTCTACCAAAAAAAAAATGACATTGAATCAATCCAACCAAGGTAGGTTTTTTGACCTGTAGAAATTTTTACTAGAAAACGTGAGATTGGTTGAAACGTGAAAGATATTGTAAGACGTTCAAAAGGTCGCTGGTTCGATACCGCTCAAAAGCATGCGGATGTATGGCACGCCACTGAATGACATGCTCGATGGTGGACACCAACATCATACAGCCACCCGACAAAAGCTCAGATATGATAAATTACATGTGATCAATGAAAAAAAACATAAAAGACATTTTGTAAAAAATGCTACAGTTTTTTTGAAATCGATATGTTTCAATCGCATGTTATCATTTTATTTATAAATAGGCTTTGTAGCCCATGCATTTTTGTGTACTAACTTTTCATTAATTTTACAATTGTATGGAAAAGGTCACATCTCATAAGCAGATGTTTTCTGAAAAATTATTCTCAACGAATTTTATTTAATTTTGCCAACTTAGAACGACCAGCTGCGCAAACATGATGAAATCAGAAACAATAGTTTAGTTTTGACCAGATTTTTATTTACGAGGAATCATAAATGGACATAGTTTTTTTTCGGCTTTGTAGCGGCATCTCTTTCTTTAGCTTGAAGCTGTTGATCTTCCTTTGCGACAAATTTAATCCTAAAAACAAAGAAACTTCATCAAATAACACTGAGTTTGTCGCCATATGTTATTTTTAATAAACAAAGTATATTATGATTAAACTTACATTTTTGAACGCAATGTGATTAGTCGACGATCTGCTTTACAAGCGTTAGAAATGCAGGCTAATGCGTCAAAATATACTGTAGTCTATATTGTGTATAAAACAATATTTCCTTCAAACTTTTCAATTTTTGTCAAAAATGAGTGCCTTCAAATGTTACAGGTTGAATAAGATTCATTGAAAAAGTCTGAAATACAAAGCAACAATAGAAGAATAAATTGTTTCCCCTCCTATCCCATTTCATGTAGCGGGCGTGACTGGAGATGAAAAGGCGTTAATTTCCTTTTGTTTGTGTCCCCACAAACGATACATTTGTTACCTTTTGAAGACTTGGCTGACGGTTCGCGACAGGCAGATGTGTCAGCCCAGTTAGTTACAAATAAATAAGGAAAGCTTCTAAATGTAGAAAAACATAAACTACATTTTTTTATTGCTACTGAACCATGTAGTGACAGCAGCTGGAATCACGTATGAAGTATCAGCAGCACTGTTGACAGGGAGGTCCAAAGGGTAGTTTTGGACCGGTAAGAGAAGAAATTAGTGGTCCGTAACCGTTCCAAGGGGCCCGGGAATTTGAAAAAACTACCGTATAGTCCACTGATGTGGTACATTCTTCTTAAAAGTGTCTTGATGGGGCCCAATAACCCTATTAGTACCGGCCCAAATTATCCTCTCAACGGCCCTGAGTATCAGTATTTATTAAACATATGTAGTGATAGAGTGGTCTCACAGCTTCAATGTTGCATAAACAAAAACAAAATAGTTATAGCTTGGTCTATTTAGAAAGAATTTTAGTGCTAGGACAGAACTGTTAGCAAATAATACAATAAAGATGTTTGTTGAAAGCTTGAGTTGTTGTAGCATTTGATGGCAGTTGTAGTTGTAGTATTTGATGAACATTTCAGTAAAAAAAAAGAAAATCTATAGGGATTCAAGAGGTGAAAAATTTAATCTAACTTGTCAAAGTAACAACAATTACAAGCCCAATATATTTATAAAGCCAAGTTAGCAATTTATGAATTGTGAATTAAATCGTTTGCAAGTTATGAGTTTTAAAAGTTGAGAATATAAAATATCCAGATAGCAAGTCTGCAGACGTTGATTCAACGTTCAAATGACTGAATTTGATGTCTGGGATAAAACACAAGAATTGGAAAGTTGTGTGCTTCCTTCGTTGATTTGAAATTGCCCACCCTTGAGGTTTTGAAACCACATTGGGAATAGACCTATCGGTGTATTTTAAAACATATTTTATTGAATTATTGTCAACAACAAAAAAAAATATCGGACAAACTTGTTTTTTTAACCACTTCTCAACCTCAAATCAACGCAGAGTTGCCAATTCGTTCACCAGCGATGCATTTACTTCTTCTTTCGTCAGTTTTATCTCAGTCACCAAATCAGTTATTTTTTACATTGGCTCAACGTCTACAAACGTTAAATCAAAGTAAACAGCGACTGATTGACTGTCTGGGATGTGGAAGTTTGTATTCAGCCGATATCCTCTTCTTTCATGAGCACAAATGTGCCACTATCTCAGGAGATGTTGGTGGTTTGATGACACCTGCAGAAACCAGTTCAAACCAGTTTCGTGATGATATGTTTTAGCAAATTGGCGCCCTCTCAAACCTCAGGGACGACTTGTCTCGTTCTCACGCATCAACTTTCCCCTGGTGAGTTTATCTTTCACAAATTTAATACTTTAGACAGAAAATCAGTCTCTTTAACATTGGGTCAACGTCTGCAGACATTGAATCAACCTAAAAAGGTGATTTTCCTGCTGGGGCCATCTCTAAATTGACTACAAAATGCGTTGGTGGTGTGTGGCAGAAATGTCGTTCTTCTTTGTCGTAATTTTGTAATATATCAGTGAAGCAAGTCGCATGAACCGGTAAGTTTAAAGTTAATTTTAAATTTTAACAAAAAATAAAATGGATGAATGAAAAACTTAAATTTAAACACCACAAGTTTTCTGTAAATATATTTTTTAACTCATTAATAGGCAAACATGTCCGCAAGTTAAATGTGGAACATTGGGTTGGTTAGTTGAGATCTTTGAAGTCCAAACATATTATTAGTTTCGTGCCTTTCCGTTCACTTCCATAATACACATGCAACTAAGTTAGTATTTCTATTATAGCCTAGGTGTTTTTCGACTTCTTTTCATGGAATATCCACATAATGTGCTTAAGGATGCTTCTTGCAATGACGTTTATAGACGTTGTCTCAATGTATACGTTTCATTTGTTGTTGGGATTGTCTTGTCAGAAAGAAATAATTATATTTCTAAAGTAATAATTAGGATAGCAGATAGCAACATGGCGTTCTTCACTGAAATGCTTATGTGGTGTCAAAGAGAAATAATTCTGTAAATTATAAAATTTTGTTGTATTGCATTTTCTGCTGCACTTCCAACACCTTTTGCACAGTTCAGTTTGTTTTTATTTCTGACTATTGCAGCGAAAATAATACACGCCAAACATAGCAGAGGTCTAGAAAAGGTTTGGTTGATGAATATTAATTCATCTTCGGCAGACGTGACTTGCTTTACCAGATTGAATTCTGGAGAACAATTACGACTTGGGAATCTGTAGAAGATAATAATTGACCATAAGTCTCCTGGTCCGGCAGAACACTCCCACAAAGCACAGTGTGCCAGCTACCTTTGCATAACTGACGTTGACAACGTACCCCACTGTGCTGACGTGTTTCATCATTAAACAAAGTGCCTCGAACCGCCACAAATATTGTTATCAATATTATCATTTGGTGGGAGGACTTTATACTTTGTAGGCAACTTTTAAACCATAAAATGAAAAGAATCTTCGTCCGTCTGATACGAAAAGTTTGATTTGAAATTCAAGCTTTTGGCTCATCATGAAAGTTGCTGTCTCATAAAATTAAAAATTCAACATCTTTGTTCAGAGTTTAAACCCGTTTGCGTTGAATGGACGTAATTTTTGAATAAAATGATAAGATTTATTCATTTCTTTTTGCGCGCCATGCATAAATGTCAAAGGAACCTATGTTGCCGCAGTGGTTTATTCTGTACATAGATTCTATATGTTATGACATGGCAGTTACATCAAAACATTTTGAGGGTTGCAAAGCCGAACACTCTGTACATTTTTTTCCTATCAACAAAATAAAAAAAATTGAGATATTTCAAGAATTCAATGTTTGTGGGACTGCGGGGAATAAACTTTATTGCGTTTATCGAATGTATTTAGAAGGAAAACCTTTCAACAATTACTGTATATTGTTCTTATTTTGAAATAGTTCCATGCGTTTTTAATGTTAGGAATTGACAACAACTGATAAAGGTGGCGGAAATGTTTCTTTCATCGCGCCCGCTTCCAGAAGTTACTGATAAAAGCTTTTATTTGAAATATTTATCTGGAATCACTTTCCTTTCCGAATTGTGTGTGACTTCATAATTCCAGTTAATGCCCAAAAATGCAGCCTTGATAGCAAAGTGAGGAAAAGCTCAATTTCTTTCAAAAAACGTCGGTCAATGTCAGGTTGCAAACGAGACAATGTTGTGTATTGCTGCCACGACCAGGACCGTTGAGAGAATAAGTTGGGCCGGTACCAATGAGACACTCGGGCTCCAAATTCAGACGCTTCTGAGAAAAACGTACCCCCATCCAACGAATACGACATGGTTTCTTCAAGTTCCCGAGCCTTAAAGCCTAAAATCCCCTAAAATCATGTTGGGCCCGGGTTCAAAAGTACCCTCTGGACATCCATCAACACACTGGCCACGACACTGCCTCGATAAACCTAAGTTCAATTCCTTCGTTGATCTTGTTAATGTAGACCATTGTAATAAGCTTTGACATTGAAATCAATTTCATTTTGGTTTTTGTGCGACATCAAAGTGTGTTGTCATCATACGACAGTGGTTTTCAAGTTTCATGTCGTGAAGATTATTGGTAGGTTGCAAGGCTCTCAAAGCAAGTTGAAGAAAATACTTCACGTTCGACCTAGGATAGATTGTGCGTTAAAGCTGAACATGTATATCTTTTAATGTACTCGGTCAAACTGTATGGAAAACGTACTATTTAGACTCTTTAGCTGAAATACATCGCCTAAGAGTGGTAGATCGGTTCAAACCCCTGATAGATCGCTACTTTCTTTAAATAAAGACAGTCAAGACACAACAATACAACAAGGTTAGGCATTATAACAATATATTTTACGTATTTATAAATAGTTTCGACAGTCGCACGTTTTCGACTTATCTTAAGTCCTCATCCGGAATCTGAAAATATTTATAAAAACGCAATAAATTTCAACTTCTTGAAGGTAACTAGCTAACTGACTATACGCATCAAGAAATACGCAGCGATTAAATCGTTTCTTTAAAAATTAAATATTAATTTTACTTGATCTCATTGGCACATGTCCTTGGTGCAGTGAAGGTTTTCAGTTCTGCTGCAATTACCCATAAAAAACTTGTCACAACATACTTATGGATAATGAGTTTGTACAATGAATTTCAGCAACCAGACAGCAAATCAATCGCTTTTTACATTGATTCAACGTCCGCAAACGTTAAAAATGTAAAATGTGATGCAAATGTAAAAAACGGTTGATTTGCTGTCTGGACACTGGACAGTGGACAGTCATCTATTGAGCACTTTTGTCAGGACAAGTTGATACACTGTAGTTTGGTAATGGATCATTTCAAGAGGGCGGCGTTTGAAGTCAACAGAGAATTTACGATTTCAAGGCAATAACCTCCGTTTTGTTTAGCTATCCCCGTTGCGAACAATATTAAAAAACTCAGCAGGACAAGAAAGCCTTGTCTCAAATGTGTATTGGGATATGGTGACCTAGAATTTCAATAATTTTAAATTTAATTAAGTTTTATGTTTTACTGTGCCGTTTTGAAGGCATGTTTTACTATCAGTGCAAAATATTCGAAATTGTCCTATAGAACCAGTGTAGTCATAAACGTCTATCTTACCCCAGTCACAAAATCAGTTCGTTTTTACATAGTTTCAACGTCCTTGGACAGGAAAATCACATATGTCCAGCCAAAACAACGAAATATTGTTTCCCAGCAAATCCAATTGAATACAGCAAATGCACTTGATTGTGAGCTTAACCTAAACACCGAGATCTCCTGTCAAATTGAATATTGACCGCGGCAAAAGAGCCAATGCATATTTTGATCTTCTTTTAAAACGATTTCTTCCAAATGAAGTGATTGGTCTTGGTGTTATTGATTGATTGAGAAATATCTGTCATTGAACTGAGAAAGCATATTTTTGGTAGAAAAGAATGGTAGGTCTAGTTGTAGTGCTAAGCCGGCAACGTTCGAAATTGTTCTGCTTTGTTATCACTGATTGATATTATTCACTCTAGATAGATTATTTCTGATCAAAATAATAATTTCTGCAATAATGTATATTATGAGATGTTGATATTATTGTATGTGTGAGACAAAAATATCAGCAAAAAGTTACGGTTCATTGAAATGTAAACCGATGAGACCTTGGTGAGACATCTTCATGTATTTGAGGAAAGCAATTTCCCAAAGGAAAGTTTATTCTGTTATGTCCCCTGTGTGGTAGGCTTAAAATTAAGAGTCTATTAGTTTTCATCGATGCGATGTATTATGCTGCAAAGCATAGCGATCTTTTATATTCCTTTGAAATTACAGTTATGAGAATCCAAATTGCCAAAGTGTTATATCACTGAATCGCAAATCAAGGCAAAACTATTAATTTTACTTTAAAAAATGACAAGACTTTCCAATTACCAGTGTTGCCAGACGCTTTTTGGATTTCCAGAACAAGTGGCAAAATCTAGTCCATTATTTACATTGTGACAAAAGCAGAAAAGTAGCTCAAAATGTACATAAAGACTATGTTTATCAGCGATGACTCAAACTATTAACTTATATTTTGGCTGCTAACAGATCGGCTTTCAGTCAAATTTTAAGCGGTACGTTAGCATAGCCTGTGTATAAAGGTCGCTTTGCTGTAAAATATGTCAAAGCGAATATCCGGGACCTTTGCTGCATTTTGCGAATTAAATTATGAAAGTGGCTGTTGCAATTTTATAAAATAACTTTTGTTAAATTTAAGTCTTCATTTTTCATCTCAATAACGTTTTTGAATGTTACATTCACGTTTTAATGCTTCTTATGTAACAATGGCCTTTTGAGAGGGCCAATATTTTTCGGTTCAAAAAACATGAACGAATTTAGAAGATCGATTAAATTTTCGACTTTATTTTTCGCGCTGTCATCTCAATTAATTCCTTGCGTTATGAGCTCATAATAACACGACGTCATCAAGATATTGATTAGTTTTCCCTTCATTTCAACATCAAGATTGTTTCAGTGACTAAGAAAATCTGATGCTAGCGTATAGTATCAACAGTAAATAACGCTGTACTTGTTCGTAAAAAAGCTGTTTCAAATAAAACAAAACACAATTGATTGGTAAAAAGCTGAATTCAAATTCAGAAACTAACTTTGCCCAAAACAAACCTTTTTTGTTTAATAGAGAGTTGACTTCTCGGCAGTCGAGTGCAGCAAGAGTTATTAGCGATAAACACATGTTTCGCCCATGAGGCTGGGCTCATCAGTCAGACAATTGAATCCTTACCTTTGTGGAAAGAAAACAACTTGGCTTCGAAGAATCATAATAATGTCCGGACATGCTGTGAGGGTCGTTGAGAAGGTAAATTTGGGCCGCGGGTACCGATGAGAAAATTAGGCTCCGATTGAAGACACCTTTAAGAAAACACACTATATACCAAAGATTACAAAGTGGTTGCTTCGAGCTTTCGGGCCCCTTGGAAAGGTTCCTAAAATCATCTCGGGTCCGGGTGAAAAAGTACCCTCTGGACCTCCCTGTCAACGATACTGCATGATGGGTTAGCGTTTTTGCCTTTTGGATATTGCATTTTCATGAATACAATACATGAAAATTAATGCCTTTAATTTTCATGTATTAATGAAATTAATTAATGAAAATTAGTGATTTAGTTCTTGTGAACCAAATTATCAGAAAGATTTCTACGGGTAATTCAACACTCTACATACATTATTCTGCAGACCTATCTTCTTCTTGCGAATGAGGTGGTAGCAGTGACGTTATTTCATCCAGGCACTGCAGCCATTGCACTGTGTTGCTATCAAGCTCTGTGAGATCAGCATTTCCAATCCCATGTTGAGATATGCAGACGAGGCAGTGATGGATGTGTTGCGCGTGCGTTTGAGTAGATGCATCTACGCCAAATGTTTTATGCTTTTTTGGTGATCAGTGTTGAGTTTTCGATAGACAGTTATCTAGGAAAGGCTACGTCTGCAACAGACGTTGAATCAACGTAAAAAGCGACTGATTTGTTGTCTAAGTAACAAAATAATAATTGCATTCTTGCAAAACTTTCACATACCTCAACATGAAAAATTGCCTTTTTTACACCTTTACAATGTTTGATCATGTTATAACGATGTAAAAATGGCGACTTTAATTAAGTTTTTTTTACATTGACTTAAAATGTGCAGACGGTAAATCATTGGCATAAAATACAAAGGACCAATTTTCTTGCCGTTATCATTTCGTTTCACAGCTTGTTTACATTTCTTAAACGCAATGACAACGCTGTAGTGCTTCAGACATCGTTTTGTCACACTTTAATTAATTTTGTTAATCTTCTTCAACATACAATAGTTGTCAATTTAAGGGCTTAATGAAACTCTGTCAGATTAGATGAAGCTTTTTGAAAAACAAAACCGGAAAACTATCTTTGTATTTTAAGAATTGAAAAGCATTGATAAGAAAACTTTGCAATAGGCGAGAAGTGAAGTTTAAAGAAAAAGACAAGAGATCTGTGTCGGACAAAGCTAGTTGAACAGAGAAAGTCGTGGGTTGGTAAGGTTTTCAAATCCGTTATTCACAAAAGATATTATTTTTTGTAAAAATATACGTTGCTTTAAATCAAATCTGGTTATTCACGCAAAACCCCTTCAGCAGCATCATTTGCAATTAAAAAAAAAGAGAAAGTTAACGAATTGAAAGAAGCAGTAGCGTTGACGGAGGGTGCTTCTGAACCTTGATTCGGGAGCCCTTAACCTTAACCATGTTAGGAGCCCTTAACCTTTTCAGGGGGGGACTGAGAACTTGAAGAAGCCACTTCGAATTGTTTAAAAGTAGTTCGTTTTTCTTAGATGTGTTGATTTAGGGCTCCAGGGTCTCATTGGTACCGGGCCCAAATTATCGTTTTAACGCCCTAGAAAGAAGTAATACATTCATACCTCGAATTCAAAGCTTAAGCGCTGCCACAGATTACAGTTGGGAAAAACCGAATGAACAAACTGTATTGCTGATTTTTTGTTGCCACTGCTATTGATTGTTGAGCTTCGTTAAGCGCAAAGTTCAATTCGTTGACTTGTTGCATTGCACAAGATCTTGTAATTTCAAAATTGAAATTGATTTGTTGACTAGCTCTACGGGGTATTTGCAGTTGTATTTGGTGACGGAGAAAAGTACTGTTTTGTAAGTAAATCTGTCACTACGTATAAAAAGAGATTTGCAAATTTTAGCTTTCAAAGCAGTAAAGCAAAGTAATCTGGTTGCTTCAAAACATGCATCCGTGCATCTATGTGATTGCTTTATCACTGCCTCGGGTCGCAATACAAACCACTTAAGCTTACATGCAATTTATTCCCGAATATAGCCGTGGTGGGGTTTATTGGAAAAAAAGTAATCAAAATTTCTCCAACGCATGAAAGCGAGGAGGAAACCTTTCCAAGTCGTCACACAATTGGTTCCAAACGTCGCCTAAACTTGTATAATTGTTGAGACTTTGGACCAGGGGCATCCATAGCTCAAGCTGATAGAGTGCCATTGACTACAATTTTATGTTCGTTTTGTACCTTTGTCGCAAAGTATAATCATCGTGGGGATGAACTTCAAGGCTAGGCTTGCTGGAGGGATGAGCAGTCTCTGGTCCTCTTCAGCTACAGCCCAGGCAGTTGGTTGTGTTCTAAGAACGCGCTAAGGTATCTCTCGAAGGATGTGCCATGCAATGCACACCAATGATGCAAAGATGCCAAAATCCTGCCCTAACACAATGGAGACATCGATAGTGCTTACCTGAAGTGATTTTGTCATAGATGCAGATATCTTCGCTTCCAAAAACAAAATCCTGATCTTTTTTATTGCAAATCCGCATTAAAGACGTGTTGTGACTAACAAAGAGGGTCTCTAGATCAAGTGTCGTCGCTGTTTAGAAAGCAAGCTTGTTCTCAGATGACAGGGTATTGCAGTGGTTGCAGTGGAAGCAAACCAGTCACAAGTAATTACAACGGATCAGGTCAATTAGCTAAGTCTTCACCTGACAATTATGATCGGTCGGACAACAAGAAAATGGCATTTATGGCTGTCAAGGTATTTCGGTGCCTTTGCTTCTGAAACGTTTAGTTTTAGACAGCTTTGCGTTTAAAAAACGTGTTATCTGTGTATCATCAATTGATAGAAAAATATTCCGATGATCTGCTCAGTGGTTACAACTCCCCTGGTGGTTTCCTGACGTCACTGTTGAGCGAGAGAAGAAGGCCGCGCAGTGAGGGCGATAAGAGGTGGCCGGTCACATGACGCCGTTACGGCGGAGGAAGCGTTTTGGACTTGAAGCTTTCCAGAGCGCGCGATAAGGCGTTTAATCAATCGTTGATCAAACTTTGACTATTTTATGGCGTCCATTTACGACTTGATCGAACAGACCCCAAGGCAATCTGCAAGGAGTCACACTGGTTTTTCAAATACACAGAGAGAGTTCTCTACATAAGTAGCTCAGCAAATATACCCGCAAGATATTTCAAAACACAGCAGGAGTGAAAAACTAGGTCAGTTTTAATGTGCTATCATTTATTTATTAACTGAATTTTAATCCAAGCTATGAAGTGATCTTGAGATGAACAGAATTTTTTCAGCATCAGTGAAATAGACGTCATACCCTTCAAGTTTTCATGATCGCAACTTTCAGATTAATCAATTACTGTACCTGTAAATAAAAGCAGGCAGGTTTGGGAACTTGTATAATTTATTGACAAAGCTTTCGCCGCAGTGAATAATTGCAAACTTGAGTCTTTCAAAAATATTTTGCGTAGTTTGCATTGTTTGCTTATTTATCCATTACTTTATCTAGTTGTCTCGTTGGGGTCTTGTAGGTTTTAAGCTTTCCATCAAGTCGTAACATGGAAAAAAGTTTCGTCACAGATTATGGCGGTTTAAGCCTTTAAGGAACGATTACTCAAAGCAACTTTTGAAGACCGTGAATACTGAATTGAACGTGAAAAGATTTTCGAAACAAAAATATTTCAAAACGCTTCGACGAAAAATCTGTAGTCTTTCTCTAGTTTTGAGTTTTTTTTTAATTTATTTCTTCCCAAAACTTTGTTTTCCCTTTTAACAACTTATCTTCTCGTAACAGCAAAGCTGGTTGAATAGTGTTGAGTGGAAGTTCTAGTTTCAAGCAGGGTGATGATGTGAGACGTGTGCCAAAGTTTCGCGATGCAAAGCAGCTTTCAAACAGAATTGTCAATGCAATTGTTTGTACAATTTCTTGTAATTTTATCGTTATTTTACACCTGATTTGAGTGCAAGTGTAGTAGACTGAAGCAGACAACGTCTGTGCTAATGGCCAGAAACCTTTAAGTGAGAGGAAATAATCGCGATTTGCAAGAGAAAAGTTTCCAAATCATTAGATTGAGGAAAAAATATGGAAAAAAATTGGAATGTAAAAAAATAACGTCTTTTTGACAAAGAGCAGAATGTGATGGCCGGTTGTAAAGATGGAAGTAACTCCATTAGAGTTGTTTGAGGAGTTAGAATATTTTTAGATGATAAACAGAAATTTAATTGCGACAATACTTCAACTGTTGCAGAGTAACGTAAGTAGGCTATGCTAGGTAATCAAATGTTTGAAGCAAAATTAAGTTGAAATGACTTTTTGTTGCAATTGTTTTTAAATTTATAGCAATCCAACCTTTCAGAGTGCCCAAAAAGAAAGCTGATAAGCTATAAACTTTGTTTGCCTCAGACCACTGCTTCGAGCCAAAGACGTATCACATTCCGTCTTGTAAAATTATAAAAATCCAAACCTATTGACCAGCCGTCTTTAGAGAGTCAACGTGAGAACCAACGAAGGATTGACTAAAATACTTCCCTAAGATTGATTGGTTATCTTTGGCTAGGCACCTACTACAAGTTCGAGTGGCGACTGATAATTGCGCCTGAGAAAGACATGATAACTCGACAAAGGATAGCAATCAGGGATAGTTCAGAAGACCTACAGGGTTGGTGCAGCCTCAAAACGTTGCATTGAACGCGCTTGTTTACAATGGAAGTATTTTGGTGATTTTTAGACTACAGTACATACTTCTGCTTTGTCTACACTCTAGTCTACAAAAACGATGAAAAATTGGTAAGAAACAAGCAGTGTAGTTGAACGTTTTCCCACAGCCGATTGTAGCGAGACTTGACAGCCGCGATGGACACCGGCGTTTTGTCCATGATGCTGAGCTTGCCAGTATAGTTTTAGAATTTTTTAATTTTATGTATTTTTATACATTGAGTTTGTAGTAATAATAATCACTCAACAGGTCGATATTTACTGTAAATATATCAGGCTTATGTAGATGATGAGGCAAAGAAATTAGTTCTGTCCGCCTGTAAAAAAATCTAAGGCTTTGATTCATTCACCTTGGTTCTTAGATGTATATTGCACTCGATGCTTTTATGTCGTATGGATCCTTATTTTGATCCACAGGAAAGGCTGGAAAAAATGCTCAATGTTTGTTAAACAATGGTAGACGTCTTATGGTGCTACATAATCAAAAACTGGCACCGTCGTTTTGTTTAATATTTAGATTTTGATGTTTTGTAGATATTTGCTTATTAAAATAATATTTCAATAGATCAATTTTGACGTTAAGATTACGTATGCATTGTTTTGCTTTTAGTAATGACAGGATTGCTTTTTGATTAACTTTCAACTAAATTCGGAAGGGATTAATTGGAAAGCAGATTTCATCAAAGGATTGTCAGTAAATAAGAGGAATTGTACAAAAAGAGAGATTGTTTGCTCACGGAAATGATTCGAGCGTTTACGATTGCGTTTTCTTTCTCTGTCATTCTTTTGAAAGGTAAGAATAATAATTTCTCCATTACAATGAAGTGGATAGATTGTTACAGTTCCGTTTGGTCTCAGGATTTTTTTTAAACTTTACTTGACCAACTAACTTTTTTGATGAGTTTTTAAATAATCATTCAGCGTTATTTATATTGCAAGTCCCTTCAATGATTGGGGCGATCGCTCCTCTCCCTCCCAAAAAAAAAGAAATGGAGAAGTGATGCCTAGTGGCGTATTTGCAAAGTCGGATTTAATGTAAACCAACACATCATTGTGTTTTGTTGAAACCCCCCCTCTAATAATCCCCCCTCCCTCCTCTACTTGCTAGATTCGCCCCTGAGCCTACTGCATTTGAGGAGCTGGAAGTGCCCTTTCAATCAGCTATTTAATTAAGTTTGTATATTGATACAATGTCTTCAAAACGTTAAATCAATGTAAAAATGATTAATTTACGGCTATTTTGATGGCACATCGCAAACTACAGTCTGTGTCAAGGGTTTGCCACTAGATTGGGATAATGTCTTCAAACCGAAAAGTTTTGGATGAAAATTTGGGGGGTTAATAAATACCGATGTTTTACCCATTACAGTCTGAAGTTTTTCAAGAATCCGAAATAAAATTGCAGCGAAGGTAACAGGAATGGATCATTCAGCTGTCAGTGACCGAGTAGTGACAATTGTGTCGCACTGTCACGACGCAGTTGTAAGCCAATGACGATTAATGATGTCACCGCAATTTTAATACTTCCTTCATGTGTTGTTGGGGAATTAACCGCCAGGCCAACCACACCTGGTGTTTGTGACGAACCGGCTTTAATTCTCCCCGCAGCTTTGCATTCCAGGTTACAAGCCAACATAACGTAACCGATGTATTTGGCTCATAATCGGTTCATCTTCAGGCGCAATGGAATCAATTTTGTTTTGGATTGAATCTCTTTTGATGTATTTTGAGAAAGCGACCTGAAATCGAGAAATTCTTTACAGCGAGTTCTTGATTCTTGATTTCCTATTTGGTTTGATTTTTCTTTCCAATGGGCAAATGCAGCGAAAATTAAACAAATCATTTAGTTGAAAATGGTTTTGAAACTTTTAGTCTAGACAAACTCAAATATCTTTGATGCAGTTCACAAACAAAGACTTTTCATTTAAGGCTGCGAGCACTGTGGAAGATGCTTAATTTTTGTAATTGTTTACCACGTGGATTTTGGTGAAAAGTTGTAAAATATACATCATTTTTACATAATAAGATGGTAGAGTGACTTAAACACAACAGTTGCAACTACGTCATAAAAATGACGTCCACCTTACCTATAAGTCATCGTTTTTTTACATTGATTAAACGTCTACAGAGATTGAATCAATGTAGTAAAAGGCTGCTTTGCCGAGTTGGCACTAGGAGAGTTGTAACTTTGCTTTGTTGTGGGTTTTGTTTGTACCGGCTGAGTGGAGTACCCAGAGAAATTCTTCAAACGTTTTTGATTTTGATCGTTTGTAATTTGTTGTTCCATTAATAGTTTTGTTTTTCATATTTACATATTTAGTTTCATTAGTTTCATAGTTACATAGTTTTACAAAATCCATAGTTTTGTTTATTAATGAAAAAAGGGTGTTCAGTATCATTTTGAAATTCAACTAGTTTTGTTTGGTTTTGAGTTCGAAAGAAAATAATAATCATGCTTTATTTTGCGCTATTGCGACAACATACAGCAGGCTACTCTGCGAACACAGCTGCAACACAATAGACCACAAGAAGCAGCGAAGGAACATATACTGTAGTCTTCGACTCAGGTGCTCCCACATGAAGTGTATAAGAGTTTCAACACGCAGAAAGGGCCATAAAATTCAAGATGCCTGACCTCTTATCAAATGTCTTCAATGTCCCAACAATATAATGTTATATTTCAAAATGGTATTCATTAAACCTTATTTGGTTTGAAACTGTAAAATGGTTTTAAAGCGTTCAACATCCTTAGGGAAAGTTTTTTTTCAACTAGTTCTGCTGGTTCTGAACCAGTAAAAAACATTGTGAAAAGTAATTTTATTTCTGTTTACATACTCGTATTTTGACAAGTGATCAGCAGTGGTGTCACTAAGACCTCACCTTGGCAAAACGGCTGCTTTCATCCGTTCCGACTCTTACCCCATATCCAGTGTTTCCCCATCAGTATTTTTTTACCCAGATTGACCTTATTATGATGTCCTGAACACATTGTTATTTATTGAAGTATATTTAAACAATTTGTTTTTTAGTGATTGGCTCCACTGGCTTACGTTTCATCCGTCAGCCTTCGAATATAACTGTGGTTGCTGGGACTAAGGAAGTTACTTTAAACTGCTACGTGGCGAACTTCCAAGTAGGTGTTAATTGTTTTCTTGTTTTCATGCTTGTGTACCTCGGTGATGAGCAGCATTTGCTGATGCCAAAAGTTCCACCCTTCTGACATGAGTTGGATTGACAGGATTTTCTATTTTTGTACGACATTAAGAATTGAAAAAACACATGACGTTCCTCATGGCTGTCTGCATGCAGCGAGTGTCTGCTCACCAACTTTGTGCACTACTAACACTTGTGACGTTAGCCATGAAGACTGCACAACAATTATCCATATTGGTAGTACATCGTGGAAGATAGTAGACATTGCTGTTTTGGCGTATGCGTGCCTCTTCAGTGCCCCTCTACTATTAACGTGTTCTCAGTCGTCTTCGTGTGAGCCTCTGGGGTCGAGGGTCTATCCTTCTACCACCCCAGATTCACGTTCCCGGACTACACTGGAAGGCTACTAGAGAGCAGCCAGTCTTTGGTTTCATCATCCATGACACGCAGACCTTCCACTCCGTTAGGTGGCTTGAAGATGGAGCAGTCATTGATGGTGTGGTCTGTGTTCAGTGTAAGCGTGGTACCAATGAAGTCCATACGCCAAAAACAGCCTTTTTACATATTTATTCTTTCCAAGGATGACTGATGCTGGATAACTTATGCATATTTTAAACTAAACGTTATCTTTTCGAGTTTTATTTTTATTTTCCGTATGACAATGGCTGTGATTGGAGCCCGTGAGGTTTTATTAGTTGAAATAAATTTTAGAGCCTACCCAAAGCGTCAACTAGTCGTTATACAACACAATCACTCTTCCTAGGCTGCCACCTAGTCGAGCTGCATTGTTTTATCGAATCGGTGATCGAATGACACAAATCTTCAAGAAGCTTCAAGATCAAGCGGCGCTGGTTCGACTCTCGGGGTGTGCGCTTGAGCAACACACGTTAAGGACCTCTCCATTCAGCGGCATCTAATGGATGGAATAGTTTCCCGGCAACAAGACTTCAACAATCGGAAACTTCACTCTGTCAATCTCGGTGACCGGGCCTGCGTCAGTGATTCAAAGCCTCTACAAGTATGCAAAACTGCCAGGATCAAGCTCTGCAAGAAGCTTTCCCAGTCCGAGGATAAAGATTCAATCAATCAATCAATCAATTTTTTCAGGGGAAGATTAATTGGAATAAGGACGGGTTCGTTTGGCACGGCAGGTATCCAAACACACGATACACCATCGTTGAAAGCAAAAATCCAGGTAAGATCACAACAACAAAGAGTAAGACTTAATTAATTTTTTAAACTAGGTTTAGCACTTTTTTTTTGTCGTATTCAGGGTCACGACAGGCGGCTAAAGATTTAGATTAAGTGGACGGGAAGGCAAGGAAGCCAATTTTTGTTTCCACCTTCAGGCGTGCCTTTAAGTGTCTTGTCAAAGACGCAGACGCGTGCGCTTAAGCGGTGTCGAACCGGCACCCTTTCGAATGTTCTACAAGGGCTCCCACCACTCGGCTATGCAGATAACACAGCTTAGCTAATCTGCATTAATCGAATGTGGACATTTGTACAAAAATCTATTCTCTTACATAATTTATCAAAAACAGATTTGTCTATAACAATAGCATCTTTAGCTAGCAGCTGTCAAAACGGATAAAAATGTAAAATCAAAAAGAAAAAGTGAAAAATACGTCAAGCAAACAAATAAAGAAAATTCTTAGTCTTTTGGAACAAAATCTGAGTGTATAGTGTATGTTACTGGCAACTGTAACATAAACAAATTGCTGTGTAATTTTGTAGAGTTAAAGTGATACTTGTTTAATCATTTTTGTAGATTATGGAAATCACGATCGCATCCTTTATTTATCCTTGAACTGCAGAAACAATATCTTTGCCTAAAACAACCTTCTGTTTACGTGCTTTCAGTTTGAACAAAAATTTTCAGAATGTATTTCATCGAACACAGATTACGTTCCCTAAATTAAGCAGAGAAAGTACTGGAGGTGGAAAGCCTGGCTTGGTAATGTTTTCTGACATCAACAAGTTCTTCCTTTTTATGACCCGGTGAAGTGACAGTTTTGAAAACTGGTTCTCTTTTTGTTATAGATAAGTACATCCTATTGCACACACAAAGCGATTAAGTTTTATTGGGGCCTTAATTTGAAAACTCTCTCTAGAGAGACGTTTGCCCTGACTATGCTGAATTCGTACTCTACTAAGAAACAGCAAATTGCGTTCTCATCTCAGGTAGAAAGTAAATCTTGTCTTTTTTATGATGGGTAAAAGTGTATTGTTACCAGACATCACCCATCCAATGGGGGTAAATTGTAAATGTAACCCAGTTATAAATACAACAAGTTCTCTTCTTCTTCTTATGAGTTACCAAGTTAGGCAACATCTCCCAACTGCACCAACCAGTGCAATGTCTTCGTAATATCAGGGTCTACGAGATCTACATGCTTTGCAGGTCGAAACTTTGGACAATGATTTATGATGTGCTGTTCTGCAACAATTCATTATTTTTTACTTATGACGCAGGTGAGCAGAATCTGAGAATTAGCAATGTGTCTGTGGAAGACGATGGGATGTTCAGCTGCCAAGCCACAACCTCCAGTGATTACTTGGAGTCAAGAAGTGTTTATGTCACAGTGCTAGGTATGTTGGATCAATCAATGCGAAGGAAAGTTTCTTTTCAACGTTTCTTTTATTGCAAATCAAAATTTTCGTGTCATTGCCGTTGTTCATTACTAAGTTACCTTGTCACATCACTTCAAAAGTGGTAAACGTTGAAATATTGTAAAAGTGGTAACCATTCATGATATGGTGCGAATCAAATCAGTTCACGTGTCCCATTAACCAGCTCATAGTGGCCGAGTGGTTTCGCTTTCAGCTCTGGTGCTGGTAGATCTGAGATCGATTCCTGGTCGGATCAAACCGAAGACTTTAAAAACGGTATCGATTGTACCTTTTTTGCATAGCGCGGTGAGTATAAGTCGGGTAATAATGTTGTAATTACATTGTAAACCTGATATAAAATTATAAATGAGCCCTATCGCTAAAAGACCTTCGCTGTTGTAGAGAGAACAAAAATAAATCCATAACATTATCATCATGTTATGCCAAGTTTGAATTTCACCATTATATGATTTGTTTTTCACAGTTTCCCCCGAATTTATCACCATCTCTCCATCGCTGGGCCACGTCATCACCATCAAGGACAAGGATCACAAGACCGTTCGTTGCCAAGCAACCAGCTCCAAACCTAGGGCGTTCATTAGGTGGAGGATTGGTGGCGTTGCTAAGCCCGTGACAGAGAACGAAGTCAAAACGATTCCAGGTATAAATGATTCAAAGCAGGAAGATGACTAAGCCAAAAACAGGTCTTAGAAGATAACACATTATGCTGCAATGAGTTTTACTCGTGTTCTTGTCCTAAACCGAATTGTAAAACTGTCGTTATTAAGGCAGGAACTGGCAAACTCCTCAATTTTAACGATTAGCTTTGAAAGTTTTAAAATCACCATGCACAATATACCACAATACAAACAGTAAATGTGATGTTTCATTGAACACGTTGAAAAACGCTCAGATTGTCCTTTGTTTACAGTTTTTCAAACACAAAAAAGCAATTCCTTGTTTTGAAGGTGAAATGCTCAATGTTGACAGAAATTGTATTGCACTCATTTCTCTATACTTCCGCTGCAGATTCCAAGCTGGTAACGACCAGTAGTGCGTTCAACTTGAGCCCGGATCGTTCCCAAAATGGGACCCTAGTAGAATGCATTGTGGCCCATCGTGCGTACGGCTACGCAAGTGACGTCCGACCGCGGCAAACGCGGGAAGAAGCAGCTACAGCGCTTGTAAACGTCATTTGTGAGTTCAGTTGAACATTTTATTTTCAGCCATTATCAAGTTCCTTCATAGCTGAAGCCATTATTATCAACGTTCATTCTGTAGTAGCCAAACATTAGAAAATTTTCTTATATGTTTGTTGAGTAACAAAGGAAAGATTGCATAAATGTAACTTCACAAGGTCGATATAGGATTTATTTTATCTAAATATCAATAGATTTATAATAAACTTGGTTGCGACCTGGGAATGTTGGTTGAGTTAAAACTGCCACAGTCGACAAGCCCATTTCATTGGGGTAAACAACTCAACATTATTGCATAAAATGGCCAATGCCTCATCAGCTATTTTTAAATAGAGTAGGCCCTAAAGCAGTTTTATCATTTTTGGGATTAACAGTTAAAAGCTTGCAATTTGAAAGCAACGTTTTATTTCAAAGCAGTTTCAAAACATTACAAACCAAGTTTTGGAATAACCATTTGTCAAAACAAGCAATCATAGGCTATTTTAACAATTTGCAGACCCCCCGGGCCCTCCCACCATAACAGGACATGATATGGATGCTCCCATTGTTGCCGGTACCACCATTGTGCTGATGTGTACAAGCTATGGGGGAAACCCCTTGGCCACCATTACGTGGATGCTGGTGAGTGGTGAAATGCAACTGGATGACTGTTTAAAAAGTTCAATTTTTTTATCCAATTTTTACTTTGCTTCTGACCAAGGTTGTCTGTAGCAGTGGCGTATCTATAAGCAAGAGGTTAAGGCGACGAAAATCATTACTCTCTCAAACACGCTTTAACGTTCGTGTTTTGTCGCTTCTACCTTTTTCCAGACCCCTGCTATGTTACGGCAAGTAGCCTAATATATTTTTTTGGCTTGATGGCCGAAAATAAAAAAAAATATCATGGTGATGACTGCCACCTCTAAATCATAAAAATTAATTTTATTTATTTAGTTATGTGAAAGATCAAATGTGGTTTTGGCAAAAGTTGTTTGCTATCTATCATTTTATCGCAAAAACATTGTGCGTCGAAAGATTATCGCTGGTAAAAAATAAAACCTCAATTTAAATATTGCTGAACTTGCACTCCCTATAGTTACCAGTCGGATCAACTCTCGGCGCTGTAATGCCAGCCATTTGTCTGGGCGTCCAAAATTCACAGATTAAATAACCACATCAATGAATTACGGATCAGGAAACCGTGGTTCAATTCTTACCTCGTGCGAGTAAGAAAATATTAGAGCATGTCCCGTATTTGGTCGATGGACAAGTATAATGTCTTTCAGTGGGAACGTTAAACTGTCAACCTTGGTGACAAACTCATTGTCAGTGGTTTAACATCTTTACAATTAGGCCTTCTCAAAACTTCCAAGTTTCTGCTTTAGAACAAGTTCTTTTAATTTAAGGAAGGTGTCTAAATTGCGTGTTACCAATTTCTTGGCTTTCATCGCAACTGACTTGGACATTGCAGCCTCGATAGTTCTATCTGATGAAAAATGATTTATTTACTTTCTTGCAATGTTGACAAGAAGCAATTTGCGTTCAATAAATTTTCTTGCACTCTAGGGTGTGATGCGTTAATAAGAACGTGTCATATATATTAAAATTATCGATTTCGGTTATTTCGATCTTTTGGCTTCATACTCGGGTGCTCTCCTTGTCAAATGAGCAATGAAGCGTGAAATGTTTTCGCGTTTGAGGTCATACTCATAATACAACGTTTTTACACTTCGTCACTTCGCATTAGAATATGTAAATATAGATTAACTGAAATTTTTAGCAATTTTGTAACGTTGCTATTATACCTGGTTGTCCTTCGGGTTGTATAGAACACAAATGAAGTAGAAATTCATTCACAGTTGGTAACTTATTTCGAAGAGTTTTTTTTAAAGAGATCGCATTGTAAAAGCTTTGTTTAGTTTTTGTTCAGATAAGGTTCTTGAAGCAATTAAATCTAAAGATACAATTAAATCTTGAATAAAAAAAACCACAAAACCTATGTGAATGGTATGATAGCTTATGGGATATGAAACTTTTTTTACACATTTGACACGCTATGATTTGATCTTTGAAGGGGCACTGTAAAGTTGGTTATCGTAGAATTAAAAACAAAGATAAAACATAACTGGTTGTCACGAATAGTTGTGGGTTGTTATGTCTATCTCTGCGTATGCATCGGTGAAGGATTCGATATCACCGGTAGCTTCACCATGACAGTCGATGATTTTTAGGTGTAGGAGTTAAAATTTCAAAAGGTTAAAGATTCGATGACTAAGTCCGAGTTTCGATGTTACAATTGTACTTTGATTTCGCGTTATCTTTGTACATAACCGCGAGCTCTGATTGACGAGAGTCCAGGCAGCAAATCAGTGATTTTAGCATTGATTCAACGTCTACAGAGGTCGAATGAAAGCAAAAAAGATTGTTTGCTGGCTGAGAATGTTTGGAAACTCGTGGCACAGATTAGATGGAAATGGATTTGTATTATCAAGTCGATATCATTTAGATATGCCATTGTGTATGCTTTATCTTTTTACAATGCCAATGAAAACCGAATGCAAAGTTATAGCGTTGTATAGCGTCATTTTAACATTGCTACAGAAGATTTTAAAACTTTGCCGAGCTGGGGAGTAAGCGTGCCGGCAGACGTGTATCTTCTTGATTGTCTAAAAAGAATTCATCCCGTCTTATCGTCGCTGATTCAGCAATTGTCTGTTTTTCAAGTGGTAGATTCTTGAGTCAAATTTCATAACTTAATTTTACGAGGCCCATTCCTTCGTGTCAGGTGTGTGGCATAATGGAAGTGATTCATCGTGATTTCTTTTGAAAAGGTTTATAGCTTTCTGCGCATCTTATCACCACTTAAAATAAAAGACTTCAGATATAATTTTCCTCCTAAAGAATTTGATAATTCACAATTTATGCTCGTTCGTTCGTAAGAAGCAGAAAATATGTGGTTAGCCGAATAGAAAGACTTTGAGCTAAATTTTCGTCAAATCGTCAAGTGTGGCCTGTTATTCCGTTGAGAGGGGAATACATGGGACATCCAAAGATGACGTAGTTGGCTATTTGTTCCGTCGCACCTCACTGACACGCAGCAGAGACTCTCATCCTCCAACGTGTCAAGCAAGACAAAATATCCGAAATAGCGTCAAAGCATTGGAACCTCTCTCACACTTCAGACTGATGGTGCTTTCATTGATGATGATGATACTACAAGTCCTTGTGTTCCAAGCTTTTTTCTGAGCAAACGTCGCCGTTGTTATGATAGCCACGTTCTTGTAAACTTTTCTCTTTGTTTGAGCGATGCTGAGCGCCCTCTAGGTATAGCTCAGTGTTCTCTTGGTGCCCACTTGATTTATTTTAGAAATCGGATGAAATATCGAAATATCGTATGACCGTAAACTCGTTGCAAACTCAACTTTGTCACTAAATTATAAATTAGTATAAAAGTCACCAACCTGGCTGATTTTAATTACTTAGTGTATGTAATTGGAGGGATGGCGCAGCAAATCAGACGTTGACTTTCCAATAATGCAAACCATGTTCTACACCCAGGTTGTTGATAAACACCGTTTACCTTTACCGAGGGTGCGATAAATTGAGTGGGCATATAGTTGCTGAAAGAAAGGAACTGGTCACTCCCTCTCCTTTGTGCCGAAGGCTTAGTGTGACCTTTATCTTTATGTGCAATAGTTATGTCGCATCTTGGTTGGTTGGTAATAGATCATTGCAGTGGCGTACGCAGGATTTTCTCAAGGGGGGGGCCATTGAGAGTAGCGTAACCAGGAATTTTGAAAGGGGGAGTTTTACGGCCGGCGGGCGAAGCCCGACGGCGTTTTCGCCTAATACGACACCCAGTGGCGAGGGGTGTGGGGGGCCTCGCAGGGGGGGGGGGGGCATGGCCCAATGGCCCCCCCCCTGCGTACGCTAGTGGATCATTGTATGTCTTTTAATTTGCTATGATAGTTAAAAAATAAAACAAAGATTGAGAGACATTTTTCTTTTTCACTTAAATTTGTTCTATTATTTTTTAGAATGATGTCGTCATTTATCGAGAGTACACTCACCATGGTAACACGTCAAAAAGTGTGTTGAACTACGTCGTCAAATCTAACGACGACAAGAAGATGATCACGTGTTCATCTGGCAACCCTGCCACAACTGAAGACTTGACCTCCAGCGTCAAGCTCAACGTTTTATGTAAGTCTTACTTAGACTTGGTTTTGCGAGTAGGCCTACCTGTTTTTGGTTTTTATGACAAAGTTGTGCAATTAGAAGGTTAAACTGAAAATGTTTAACTGTTCAAGTTACTTGTTGATATGTGTATTCTTATAAATTCTATTGTGTCCTTGACTTGCAGTCTGTCGTTAAAGAAAGCGAATTTTTCCTAATTATTTTATGTTTCAGTTTTACAAACAGCCTTTCTCTTTTTTTTCGCTGATCAAACTTAGCAATTATAGTTTTTTTAATCCCAGTCAGACTAAGTTCTCTGAAAGCCTCTTTGTCTGGCCTAGATTTGGTAAGGATCTGGTCAGATCTGTACCCGATCTGGACTAGATAAAACGGCTGTCTCGGTTTTTTCGTTGGATAACGGTTGACTGTACGATAAAAGTGTAGCCTAGCTTACATTGTCGCAACATTCAAAAAAGGTTAATTGTTTTTTTAATTAAAAAATTTAAACATTTTACGTAAGGTTGACTAAATATCAAATACAAGCAAGTTGTTCCAGACAATGGTTCACCTAATCAAACGTCATATCAAAAACCGTTCAAGTCTACTGAATATTACGTCATGGAAGTTGCTAGAAAATGTGTCAAAATTGCACCATCGTTCATAAGACTTGTGTCAAACCTGTTTGGACCTGTTTGGGCCTGTTTCAGTTTGAAACCTGTTTAAACAGGAAATATTACATCAGCTTTAAACACCTGTTTGAATGACTTCATAATTGTCTTTCATTATTGCGTCACAGTACTGCATATGTGAGTTTGAGATATTGCTATCTCTTCTGGTCATTCGTAAAATGATTGTTTGAAAGTTGGCCGCACATTTAACTGTTTGCTTAGTGCTTGCTAACTGGACAAAAGTTCCGTCTTTTATCCAAGTAATCTGTATCGTAGTGACAGTTTTTAGAGGTGTACGGCGTTGCATCTCGATTTCGATAGCCGCGAGCTAATTTTACAGGAATACACTTATTGAATAGACGTTTCAAGGAGTGTTTCTTTTTTGGTCGATACATACAGACGAACAGATTCGGGAATCTTATGTTACAATTTTCCCACGAAGAGATTATGGTTTACCGCTGTGACCACAAGTTGCAAGCCTAAATTACTTCATTGCATTCTTATTTTGGCTAGAATATATAAATGCACACTTTTAATTGAAAGTTATTTGAATTTAAGACAAGACCACATTTTATCTCAGACCCTCCATCTGATGTCCAAGTGACGCAATATCCGGTGGGGGCGGTAGAGAACAGCTCACTCACCCTGACATGTCGGACCACTGCCAGCAACCCAAGTGCCGACATCAGATGGTGAGCTGGTTTCAACAATGTAAAATTTATGAAGCTTTGTTAGAAAAATTAGACGTAAAACTTTATCTCATCTAACATTTCATTTATTGAAAGTGATAGAAAATAATCAAAATATATTCGATTTTTCCTGTTGGAATATTTTTTTTATCAACATTTTGCACTAGAATATTTTTAGGTATCGAAACAGCAACCTTGTTTCTAAAAGTCAAAGCTCCTCAAAGTCGACGATCACAAAACAATCAACTTTCACTCAATCGGTGTTGACCCTGAACAATGTGAAGCGGGATGACGTCAGCATTCCGTACGTTTGTGTCGTCACCATACCTCGACTGCATTACGTTAAAGAGGTAAGAATTTGTAAGAGGCGGCATTTCATATTCTTGTCAGTTATTTTTATTTAGTTACCAAATACACTGGAAGGTGTAGAGCCTGAAATAAGAGTTTATATTTACCGAGGGTTACGAGGGTACATGAAACAAGTTTTATTTGGTTGATCCAACATTAATTCCTTCACTGCGAGACTTAATTTTAAACAAAAATTATTACAAAGTCAAATTTTTGATTAAAGCAAGTTAAACTCTCACTACGGTTCAATCTATTTTTTATTGTGTCTTTAAAAACCATAACCTTAAAATATTTGTTTCTTTTAACGGTAGATTTTTCTGATCCTGAACAAATTATTATCTGTTCGTTGTTTTGAAGGTTGCAAAGGCTCTTGAAATTTATTACCCTCCGTTAGCGGTCACTGTTGAGATTTATTACTTGAGTCAATCACTGACTTCAGCATCACCAACGCATTTGCTCCTTGAAGAAGGAAAAACCGTTCAGATGAGATGTGCGGCAATTGTGAGTCATTGCTCACTCATGATTAAATTGTTTTGCTGATGAATATGGTGTTTTTTTCTCTATAACTATAAACGGACAATTTGGAAGTACGAAGGTTTGTTACGGCCAATCTCTGTACAAATCAAACGTCATATAAAACCGTTCAAGTCTACTGAATATTACGTCATGGAAGTTGCTAGAAAATGTGCCAAAATTGCACCATCGTTCATAGACTTGTGTCAAACTTGTTTGGACTTGTTTGGGCCTGTTTAAACAGGAAATATTACATCAGCTTTAAACACCTGTTGGAATGACTTCATAATTGTCTTTCATTTATTGCGTCACAGTTACTTTCTACGTGAATTTGAGATATTGATATCTATTCTGGTCATTCGTAAAATGATTGTTTGAAAGTTGGCCGCACATTTAACTGTTGGCTTAGTGCTTGCTAGCTGGACAAAAGTTCCGTCTTTTATCCAAGTAATCTGTTGTGTAGTGACAGTTTAAGTGGTGTAGGCGTTGCACCCCCTCGTTTTCGGTAGCCTCGGGCTAATTTTACAGGAATACACTGTTTGAAAAGAAGTTCAAGTGTGTGTTTCTTCGGTCATTATATACAGACGAACGGATTAGGGAACTTTATGTTAAAATTTTCCCAAGAGATTATGGTTTACCGCTGTGACCAAGGTTGTATGAAATTAACAGTAACAAACCTAAGAAAGTGGCCTATACAATGCAAACAACTTTGAGTCCTTTCATTTTTTAATGTAATTCCCTTCTCTGTCTGTATATTTCCTTTGTTGCACTGATTGATTTTCATACACCCTTTTATTTATCCGCCAATGGCTGTCCCTTATTTTTTTGTTAAAAAGTTAATCCTAGTTTGGAATCTGTAGGTGTCCAATCATAAGTTAAAAAAATTCTGGCTGGGTATGTTATATTATGTGTTCGTTTAAGATAAGACAAGAAGCAGTTTATTCATCGTTGTATGAAAAGTGATAACATGTAAACGTAAAAACATAAATAAATCGGCATAGCCTACAACTAAAAGAAAGCAACGATGGGAGCTCCCAGTCATGAAGTCGAGCAGCCACTTTATGTATAGTATTTTTACATAGAGCAAGATGACTAGTCTGATCTCATGTCGATGAACAAGCAAGTCAGGAATAAAATAGTTTTAATTAACATTCCATCAGACTGCGAAAGAAAAATAACTAGTTCATAATTTTGTTGCTCAGGGTGGGAATCCACGACCCACATTAAATTGGTACAAAGACGGGATTCCCCTCTCAGAAGAAGATGACCATATTCATCTTCAGTCTGGAACCACAGATGATCAAACTTTCAGCACTTTCGAATTAACCTTAGCTGCCGATGACAATAGGAGACGATATGAATGCACGGCTTCCAACGTAGCTACTGACATACCAAGGCGTCATAGTCAAACTTTGCAGGTAATTGCCTAACGCTACTACGGGATTATCTTCTACTTGATATCTATCTAATGATAGCGAATTTGGAATTAGCAAATGGTTTATAAGCAAGAATTCCGCATGAACCAAATTTTACGCGTTTGGCCTTTTGATGATGATGTTAAAATAGCTGAAATAGGAGCCAAACTTGCAAACACAAGTAGCCTAAATAAAGACTTTAAATGTTCGACGTGTCAATCAATTTTAGGTCATAAGTTAGAACATTGCTCACCTAAACAACATAACCTTGGTCGTTTTGGAGATTGTAAATTCCATCCTTTGCTTCTAACTCTTAAAAATAACAACAAAATTTTTATTTAGGTCCTTTTTCCCCCCGCTAGTTTGTCGATTGAACAATCTCCACTAGCGCCTGTTAGTGGACAACCAATGAGCTTAATTTGTCGCACATCTTCAAGCAACCCGGTAGCAACAGTCACGTGGTAAGTTGTTTGCTAGCACTGCAATGATATGAGTAAAGTCACTGGCGATTAAACGACTGTTTTTGACACAAAAAGTGTGGACCGAGAGGATTCGGCTTTTATATTTTAATACCAAACATTATCTCTGCCCTTGTAAAATACGTTTGTAAATAATGAAACACAATGAAAAGTCAACCTTGAAACAAATTATAGATTGCAACGAGCTTTTCGAACAATTTTTTTCTAAAAGGTCTTCATTTTTAAAAGTAGGCTAGTTCAATTTTACGCAATTTTGCGAAAACAGGCGTTCACGTTTGTATTCTTTTGCTTAGGCTTCGAGATGGAAATCCATTATCTACAGAATACCCTGCTGTTGTCACAACAGAACCAAGCCGCTTCGCTGGGTTCATCGCGATCAGTCGCGTAACGCTGACCCCAACCCAACAAGATCATGGTGCAGTGGTGACATGCAGGTAAGGACAAGAGATGGTTCGCTTCTGAATGTATGGTAAAGAAAAGATAGCTTACTGGTCGAAGTATTTTTGTATCACAAATCCACTCTTAAAGTTCCTATTGTATGTCGTAATAAAGCTAATTATTAGGTCGAAGTAAGGTATTTTTCATTCACTTTATGCGGTGCTATCGAAACAAATAAATTGAGTGGATGACGCAGCATGCGAGATTATCGGACACAAACTTACATTCTCACTAAAGTACGCTTGCGCTTTTTAGCAGGGTTCATGTATTTGAGAAGGTGTTTCGTTGTTTGACTGCTGTTCTTTACCTATCGCAAACACCACGATTGGTTGGTTATTACTCACGTCATAAAAGTCACGAGAGTCTTTTTAAGATCCTGTTCCGAACTTTAAAATGTTGAAAGCAACAATTCGATTGCTCTTCGAGATGTGTTGTTACAATTAGCCTCTTGTTTTTATAGTTCTTTTAATCATTTTCCTTGAGCATAAAATCACCAAGTAGTGCATCCTATGAATCCATAATTGGGCTTCTCTCTAGCACCAGCTTGCTTGACATGCAGTTGTTCTCTTGTATTGCCTACCCTACCTCATTAAGCTTATTTTGCCTTCTAATTCCCTTTACTTTTTTTTCGTTTCAGTGCAAAAAATGGAATTCTAAAGAAATCTGCAAATAAAGATATCTCGCTGAATGTTGAATTTTCTCCTTATTTTGAATCCGAAAGCTTCCGATTTAACGCAACAGAAGGCGAAGAGAGTTTCGTTGTTTTTGTTCCCGCTATAGCGAATCCATCTAACATGACGTACCGATGGTGGAGGTTACTTCCGGTTATTTCAGGAAGTCCATTCGAAAAGGTCTTCTTAGGGTCAGATGGAAAGTTTTTAACTTCAGTTTATGAAGGAATCCTTCGAATACAAAACATTCGAAAAGAAGATGCTGGTCTCTACATCTTGGAAGCAACCAACCCAAGAGGATCAGCAGAAATAAACGTCACGGTCAATGTACTTTGTACGTATATTTTTTCAAAGCGTATCTATTGTAATCCGTATACGTGCGATGAACCTGGATGAACCCTGCTTAAGTCATCAAGGTTTTACGGATTTTTTTCTAGAAGAATAGTTTTTTCTTGTGCAGATGCAGTGGTTTGTTTTAAACGAAGTCCTGACTGAGATTGAGAACGAGAAATGTTTCCATCTCGAAATTTGAGTTCAAAATAGTTCTTAACTTCTTATATTCAAGTTTTTAAATGTATGAAAATAAAGTTGTTTCAAACCGATTCAAACTTGTCACAGCAAAATCTTATACTTTTCAACCTCAACCGGTGTGAATTTTTCAGATCCTCCAACCATTATTGACATCAACGGTCCTTCACTTGTAAGCGTTGGGGAAAACATCACATTGATCTGTGAGGTTGAAAATCACCCATTGACCCACTTAGATGTTACTTGGGTGAAACAAGTGAGCACAAGATTTGATAGAAATGTCATGAATTGTTTGTGCGGTTTTCTGATCAACTTAATCTTGTAGGAAACTGACAGCTTTAATCAAACAATGAATTGGTACGTTTTTGCAATCTATCATTAAACATTGCATTGTCACTCGCATAACCACATTTTTGTATTTTCTAACTTGTGATTTCAAATATTCAGCCTCCCAATACCCACCACAGAAAGTTTGAAGTCATTACTTCGAATGGACGAAGTCAGTTGAATATATGGGGGACCACCGCTAGTGACAGGGGAACTTACACTTGCGTAGCCTCGAACGGAGTGGGAGAAGATACTAAGAGATCATTTTCCTTGAAGATTTTATGTAAGTAACTGCAGCTTTAAAACAGCACTTGCTGTTTTCAGCAGCAGATTGTCTTGCTTTTTGGCTTTCTACCTAGAAGCCAAGTAATTTTGTTTGTTTTAGTTCAAAGGATGAGTCACATAGCCAACATTTTGCATACCCTACATCCAGGGCCGGATTAAGGGTACTTTAGGCCTAAGGCTGTTTACTAGAGAAGGGCCTAATTTTGCAAACCAAGCTACAAAAAGTAATAAAAATACATACATAAAAAATTGAAATTATTTACTGCAAAATAACATAAACATAACATAAAAATGGCTGATGATGGCACATAGGCTAATTGGTTTTGGAAACAAACACAATTTGTATTGTCAAATTTGAAGCTGATGAAAAAGATTTTGGAAAGAAAGAAATGGATACCTATATGGTAATACAGTACTTTACCTAATGACACTTTAAACCAGGGGCTTTCAATTTTTTTTCACCGCGACCCCCTCAGAGCAATCAATGTAGTTTCGCGCCCCCCCCCCCCCCCCCATAAAAGTGTTCAACAAAAGCATATTTAATGCAAAATTTAATCCAATCTGATTCATGCCGACATCCAGTTATGTTTAGTTTTGCTGTTCCAACGTAAACTTCCGAAACGAAAAACGTTTTTTAGCGATGTTATCACAGCTTTTATTACTGTACATTTCCTCTGATTGTTATTTCCATTTTTTATCAGTCTTAGCTAGATAATAGGAGAAAAAATAATGACGTTTTTGCACTTTCACCGGTTGAATTTATTGCAATCTTTTATGGATTTATTTAAATTAATTTCAGTGAGATGGTTGGTGCTGCATATTATTAAGTATTAAGTTTGTGAATGCGTACACTTGTTGCTGAAAGAACTTTCAAACAAAATAGGCGACACTAATTTTATTCAATGCCATTGAAAACGATACTGAGAAATCTATATTTTGCATAGGATTCTACATAATTTTGTTTTTTTACCATAGCTTTTTTAATCTTTTTGTTTATAAACCACAGTTTTTAATCTTTTCTGGAAACAGAATTGAAAACAATTATACACTAGAATTTCAAGCGCCTCGCGAACCTCTGAAAAACGGCTCGCGACCCCCAGGTTGAAAAGCCCTGCTCCAAACTCAATTTCGGTAAAAGTGGCGCCTACGTGGTTTTCGAAATGGGATCTTCATATGTATTGACTCAAACTCAGTCATTCGATTTTAAGCAAAAACTGTAACTTACTGGTACTGGGTTTGTATCACTATCAGCCTTACAAAAATTGAGGGCCGATTTTTTTCAGGGCCTAAGGCTATAGCCTTATTAGCCTAATGGTTAATCCGACCCTGCTTACATCACGTAAGTTAAAACCAACTTTACCCTACGGGTGGGCATTGGACAGCAAGAGAAGCCTCTTTCTCTGTTAATAGCTCACGAAGGTCTTGACAGTGTTCTGCAAACTTAATAATATAGACTACTTCTGATTGTTGAAATAATATTTGTTGAATTGTGTAAATCCTGCATTATCTTTAATACCGCACTTCTTGTATAACTACGTACCATGCTTCCGCTTCGTTGGTCTGCCGTGTCTATTGCTACCACACTAAAGTGAATGACTTTTCTGGTTCAATGTGCAAAACTGGCTTTTCTCATGATAAATTAAAAAAAAAATTATTTACTGTTTGAAGTTGGAGCAGTGATTGATCGACAAGAAACTGCCAGCAAAATTGCCATGCCTCCAGCCAATAGTTTGCCAGCTCATGTTGCTCTTGTCTGTACGGCATCTGGCAACCCTGGCATTACATTCCTGTGGAGGATGGCAAATGGAAGCGCTATTCTCACCAGCTCAAACGAAGATGACTTGTGAGTAAAATCTACTAATTGTACTTAAAACTCCAAACATTTTTATGTTAAAGCAATTTCACAATCTTTACCAATTTGTCACTTTTGCTGTTTATAATTCTTTTGGCTCACTGGTATAATTTGACCTAGCTGGGGAATGATTTCGTCTAGGCAGCTTCTGCCGTGAAAAAATGTTTATTTTGGGTGGGCACTGGGTAGAGTAGAAAATATTTGTTTTCTACGTTTCTCTGTTCAAATCGTCCTTCAAAAATATGTGTTGCAATGAAAGAGATTGTTCAATGCTCAAATAATCTTTCTATTCTTTTATATATTTAAATTTGTGAGTTTTCTGAACCAATTGTCATTTTTTAACGAAATGTGCCTTTACTCAAATAGGCTACTAACCAACCATTTTTGTGACGTGACATGAACTATTTACACTTAAAACTAAGCAAGATAGATACTGGTCTTATGAATCAAAACACGATCGATTTATCGCGATTGAATTTTGTTACTTTCGTCACAGTTTCAACATTGATCACGTCATTCATGACAATGACGTGTACACCAGTCACTTGTACGTCAGAGTTGATGACGCATCCACGTCAGAGAGTTCGTACATTTGTGAAGCTACCAACGTTTTGGATAAAGACTTTGTGACTATCAAATTAGTTCCGCCAGGTACAACTAAACTAATTTTCCCCAGGAAGAGACTCGGCAGTGACCAGGGAGGGTTGCCGGGTACTCTTGGAAGATTTCGGATAGCATTAGTATGACATTTGGAAATTTTGAGGGCACGTTTTTAAAAATGTTTCATTTATAGTGCAGCACTTCACTGATGGCGCAGAGAATTAAACATTGACACTAACAAATATCTGAATAATTTGTTAACTGTTTGACCCAGCGTATGACAATATAGCCTAGGCCCAGTGGCGTACGCAGGATTTTCTCAAGGGGGGGGGGCCATTGAGAGTAGCGTAACCAGGAATTTTGAAAGGGGGAGTTTTACGGCCGGCGGGCGAAGCCCGACGGCGTTTTCTCCTAAAACGACACCCAGTGGCGGGGGGTCTGGGGGGCCTCCCCCAGAAAATTTTGAAAAATTACTTCGAATTTGGTGCATTCTGAGAGCATTTTCAACAAAAATGTGGGTATGAATATTCCTGTAAAATGGTGCTGTCAGGTGGCATAGCAAAAGGATAAGATCATGTTTTCTTCGGCATTTTTCGGAAATAAAGCTAGACGTTTTCATGATATCCCAGTATGGTTTTAGTTTAGACTTTATCCATTTCTTTCTCACTATAATAGGCTTACAGAACACTATGCTACATTGGCATACCTGGGGTGGGGTAGGTGGATTGGGCCATGTATTTCGTATT
Organism: Aplidium turbinatum; assembly: GCF_918807975.1. NCBI lineage: Eukaryota > Metazoa > Chordata > Ascidiacea > Aplousobranchia > Polyclinidae > Aplidium > Aplidium turbinatum. The sequence goes on from NC_137472.1 coordinate 59,641,336, forward strand.
GGCTTAGTCTATATTGTTAATTGCTTTGACAGAGCAATGCAAAACATATTAAATGGCTTAATCTACGTCGTTAACTACTAAAACATTTTAAAGGGGGGGGGGGGGCCATGGCCCAATGCCCCCCCCCTGCGTACGCTAGTGCCTAGGCCTACCGATTCATCGTTTTTTGTCCGAATTTTATGCCACTTAGCAACTGTGATTGATGCCATTTCGATCTTTATTCTTGGATTGGGAAAGTTATTTTGAGAGCGCAAACTTGACAGTGTTGCATACTTGCAAAGGCTTTGAACCATAAACGCACACCTTGTCGCCTAGATTGGCAGAGTGAAGTTTCTGATTGTTGGAAGTGTTATTTTTGCTAGAAAGGCCTAGTGGTCCTCCTGTCAACAATAATAATCCTGTAGTTACTTGAAGTATACTGGATAATAAAAGTGAGCAGATCTTACCATTTGGCTTGATAGGAATAGTTTGTTCCCTTCTCATTCTGGCAGCTACTTCCGCTTATGTGTTTGGTTCGACATCTTGACAGAAACGTTGGTAGACCATTAAATTCTATGCTATCTTCATTAAATTGTTGGCAGCTCAGGTTAATATGAACTTTCAAATCTCAATAATCTTGTCAATTGAAGGGCGACCAGATCCCCCCTATGGAGTGCAAGTGATGGATTCGACGTTTAATTCGATTTCGTTGTCGTGGCAACCTGGATTTGATGGGGGAGCGTTACAAACCTTTTCTTTGCAATATAAATTGTAAGTTACACAAAACAAGTACGAACTACAGTATGATTAGTGGCAGGGCCGTTGATGGGATACCGAGGGGCCGGTGCAGATGATTGGGCTTCCCAAATAAGACACTTTTAAAAACAACAAATAAAATTCTAAAGAACATTTGATTTTTTTCTCTAGAAAGATTTTCTACCCCCATTTTAATCTTGGGCCTAAAAGTATTTTATTAACCCCCAGTCAACGCTACTGTTCAGTTGTATCATCAGTTTTATACATCCATACTTGTAACACAATTAGTTAACATCCTTAATTTAAAGCTGTCAGAAATGAACTATATCTTGAAAACATTTTAAAAATAATGTTAACACTTAAAATGTTAAAGTTTGAGCATTGCTAATAATTAAGACAAGAGTATCAAAAGATGCAGCATATTTGCAGCGGTATCAGCAGCAGCTCAATCAAACCATGTATTCCAACAGGTCTTATGGTGGGGAAGATAAGTCTGATATCAAAAACAACCGGTGGGTTGAAGTCAATGTACCCCCTCAGTCGCTGAGCTACAGCCTTGATGGACTGGCTTCAAGTGAAACTTACCTGCTGCGGATGCGCTCCAGAAATTCGTTTGGCTACAGCGATTTTTCTCCCATCGTAGAAGTTTCCACAGCTGGTGAGTAGGTCAAGGTTTGCTTGCATGGGTGCACCAAATGAGCACCATGGCCTATCGTTGTCATAATGTGCAGGAGTTGATCATTGACCGATGTCTCGTTTTCTCTACACTCATGCTCTAGCCCAGGGGTCACCAACTGGCGGCCCGCGGGCCGCATGCGGCCCGCCCCGTTGTTATGTGCGGCCCGCGGAAGGTATCAGCGTACAAGTATAACCAAAAGTACTTTTCTAGAGAACTTAAAAAGCATGAAGGCAAGAAATACTTTCCAAGAAGCATATTTTCGCTTTGCATACGATTCCTCCGACCGACCAAACAGATTGTAGTTCTAGGTGAGAGTCGCTTAAAGTTATTCCAATGCGATGTCCAGCCACATTGTTCCCAGGGCCGGATTTAGCTGATGGGGGGCCCGGGGCACTTTTAGAAAAGAGGCCCCCCGTACAAAAAAAATTTTGCGCCTACGGCGCGAAAAATCACCACTACGTCTACAGGAGCATTAATCCAGCACTGCACAGTATTTTGCGGAAACTTCAAAGGCTGAAAGAAAAAATAATAATACAAAATCACATTTTTTTTACGTAGGAGGGCCCTTCAAAAGTCGGGGGGCCTAGGGCACCTACATCCTCTGCCCCTCCTTAAATCCGGGCCTGATTGTCCCCGTGGTTGATTAAAACGTTCCAAAACGATTAAAAAGTTTTCGAATTTCGAAAATGTCTGTTAGCATAGGGTTGTTTACTTTAAGTTTGCAAATGTCCTGTAAACACTAGTGTGCGATTCACTGTTATTGTGTTTCACGAGCAGTGTTCCCTTGTCGCAAGTTTTTATTGGCGAAATAGGTCGGTGTGCCAACTCAATTTATAATAAATTTGCAAAATATTATATATAAATTTAAAGACTTTTTCTGGTTGTAATAATACGAAAATATTTAGCTTAGTACTGCAAAATGTTGTTAATCAACAATTCTTGCCATGCTGATAAGCACCGCAAAGTGACAGTTGTCTATAATCAAACCAACTCATTGCTTTTTTAGAAGGAACACTGTTCATGAGTTAAGAATGAAACGTTTTTTTGGTGATTTCCACAAGCGTTTGTTTCATGGTGCCTGGTTTCTTTCTCCCTGTTATTGGAGCCCATTTTTCGCTGATATGTTTGCAGGTCACTATTGTTGCCTGTATTGCGATGTGTCAAACATTTCCTTGTTTACTGAAATTGTTAATTGCAAGATATCTTTTGTAAAGCGAAGTGACAACACCACTCTTGCTTGGCGATGAATATTCTGATAAAACCGCTCGCCTCGCTATAAGTGGGGCGCAAAACAAGTGGCCTCGTTTATTAGGCATTGTTAAAAAAGTCAAGTGTTGTAAAAGGAGCTTGGCCTGGCAGTAGCTTTGTTCGATTAATTTTGTTGCTGCGGTATTCTAACATAAATATAAACAACATGTAACGCTGGATACTGGGTACAAAATGCGTTTCTAGTATAAGGGTCAACTTACGTGACATTTTATTAGTGCGGCCCGCCACAGCTCTCCTTAGTGCCAAAGTAGCCCGCATGCAAAAAAGGTTGGTGACCCCTGCTCTAGCCTATGAACATGATTCCAATTATAACTCTTTTGATCTTTAATGATCTTTCGATCTTAAGAATGCATGTTTGTTTGTGTTCAGTTATCAAGTTATTAATACATGCACGCATTGCGCACTGTGGTTTCACATTTTGCAGCACTTATTATTATTACTAGGCCTAATGTTTCTTGAAGACCATTAACATGAGGTAGGCCTATAGTAGGCTATACATTGTTTCTGAGCCCAACATCTCAAACAGGTGCACAAATACGAGGCTTCAGAAGAAATGTTATGTTAGATCTTTCACACATTTTCCATGTAAAGTTTTATTTGCGATGTTTCAACTGCTTGGAATGAAACTTTTTGCATTGGTGTGCTTCATCAACAACCACACTTTTCACTTAACATTACTCTGCCATAGATTGCAACCCATTGCATGACCTCACTTATCAAATCTGCCTGCTGTATTTGCTTGATCAGTCAACCGTGATCGACGTCACAGACGAGTCTTCGACATCATCAGCGTATGACGTCACTATTACGATTGGTAACTGAATCTTTAAAACGCTGGACACAAAACAAACGTTTACGCGTAAATATCGTATTTTTTTCATTAAAGTCAGTATTGTCAATAAAAGTTAGCTTCATGGTAACTATTTATTTATTCATTTGGCATCACATGTATTTATTGTATAAGGTGTTCTTGCATGTTTTATTGGTGTAATGCGCGCTATGTCAAGAATGCACGAAACTCGAAGCATGTTCTTGAGAGAGAAACTTTCTTTCACTTCATAACATTTTTCAACTGCTGTCAAAATTAGTACAACTGTATTTGCAATGTTGTATACAGACCAAAACAAATTGCATGTGATAGAAACGAAATTCTTTACCAAAATCTAAATTCGAAGTGAAGCAAAATTTAAGACCAACAAATTGCTTCGATTAATTTTTGTATTAGGCTAAACTTTTCCAATTTGTAGAAGAATCATGTGACTGGTTATTCGAGTAGGAGTGACAATAGTTACCAATAAATTGTTACCATTTTCTTATTTAACACGAACTTACTTTTACAGCTGATGATACGATTGTTGCAAATGGTGTAGGTGAGTAACTATAATAATAATAATAATAACAATATTTATATAGCGCCACATCCACAGTGCAAACTATGCTCCTGGGCGCTGAATGCCCCTAGGGCCTAGAGTCACCTGCAGACCTAGGAACAACAAGTTACATTGAAGTATATTACTTAAAAATAGTTTGCTGATTGAATGTTTAATTGTTTATCCTTGCACTGAAAAACCCTCTGAAAGGCAATTATGTTTATCGCACTTGTAGACTACAGTAAGCTTTGGACCACTATTGACACCGCAAGCGGAGCGTCGCCGGTCTGACAACAATTTAGTAAATTTTAGCAGTTCAATAATAACAAATTCGTAATTTTCAGCAATTATAAATTAAAATTAAAAAAAAAAAAATTCCATTAACATAAAATCTAAAGTTAACTCACTATTATGGAAATTTTCCTGTACGTTATCCATTTCTCCCCGATAGCTCAGTTGGTTAGCGCGTGATTTTGTGAACGAAGAAGCTTCAAAATCAAATGGCTCTCAAGCTTCAAAATCAAGTTCGACTCTCGGCGTGCGCGCGCTTGACAACGTGTTCTAAGGACTGCTCTCTATTCATCGGCACCTAATAGATGGAATAAATAATTCCCCGAAACAACTTCACTCTGTCGATCTCGGTAACCGACCCTGCGTGAGCAGCCTCTACAAGTATGCGAAACTACCAGGAATAATCTACCAAGGCTTTGTCAGTCCGAGGATAAAGATTCAATACCAAACCAACTAAACCCACCAAACCAAGTAGGCTTTTAGCCTATTACTAGTGAGCAATGTGTTTATATGCCCAAACTTCTTTAATGGTAATTCTGTGTTTAGGCTCCTCCACCTTCAATTTCATCCCAGTGGCAGCGGTTTTCTCAGCTGTCATACTTGTTCTTTTGGTGGTTATTCTCGTCTTCTTCCTACGTAGGCGCTCGTCAAGAGAATCATATCGACCAAAAAGTAGGCTGCTCTCTCTCGTAGGCTAAGAAGTAGGCTACGAGGGTTGTGTTGAGTTGCCTAGCAGTGAAACACAGGTTGTGCTTCGTATCCGGAAAAAAAAAAGTTTGGCTACTTGTACTTTATAATTTTTATTAGTTGTTGCAAGTTATTTGCATATTGTCAGGTGCTTGGCCACCAGTGATCACTTCTTTTAGTTTATTCTATCATTTCTACAAAAGACTATAATGAACTTAGGCCAATAACCAAAAACTTGCAACTAAAAGAAATAATCACTCACCTACCATGGTTTTTGTGCTGTCAGCTGTCTTCCATGTGTTTTGTGCGGCTCATGGTATTGTTTTTGGCTTTGATGGTCGAAAATAAAAACATGAATGAATAAGGCAGAGGGTCATTTGGCGTAGTAGCCCTTATATTACTTTATGATGTCAAACTTGTCATTATTAGTTTGCTACATTTAACAAACATAGTCACTTTTAATTTGTATCCAGGTGCCGCTACAGAAACCATCAGCCTGCCTACGCCTGCTTCGAGTCTAACTGAAAGCGATGCGAGTTCCCCTAATAAGAAAGAAGACGATTTGTCACCAAAGAATTATCTGCCAAGTGGCTCAAACCGCGTTCCAACAAATGCATTGGATCTAGGTGGGAGAGATAATATTCCGCGTCATTGGTTTAATTAACTTAAACCAGTAACGAATTAGAGGGCAATTTAAAACGGTCAAATCATAATACCAAATACAATTGTGCCGGACAAATAATGGCCAAAAATATCAAGAAAGGTCAGTTAACAGTAATACGTCATTTGGCATGGAAAAACGAAAAATAAATTTTGAGAATAGCTATGCAACCAAACAGTTTCTTTACATCTTCTGGGTAGAAAATATCAGTTAGCAGTCTTGTTATCATAGCGTTCACCTAAAATATTCTCATTAAATGTACCGTACACGTTTGCAGAAACCAACAGAGTAGACTTCAAATTGGACAGGAGTGAGCAACTGTTGGACCGTGACCTGTCACGGGAACCTTACGCAACAGATGGGAGATCGGTATGTTAAAAGTTCAATGTATTTTGTAGCTCTGGCATGAAAGTTAGAAGTGTATGTGGAGATTTTTGCAGAAGATGCAAGCGAAGAAAGAGCCAGTTTTAATGACTCAATTGTTGTTTCCAAGGGGTTGTTTTATCGCCATAATCCCCCCTCACCTGCAACCATGGCACTCAATAATAATAAATTATTATCAGAGATGTACGTATAGGCTACGCCGCAAATTCTACGCCGTAGACTTGCGGCGTCGACTTTTTGTTTAAGCTAACGCTTACGGCCACATTTTTTGGATAGTTGTCGCTTGAGGCTACGCCATAAAGTTTTCGCGGTTTTTTAGCGTATAGCGTCAACGTATGCCTATACTTTTTAATGTCTTATCTGTTTACATTTTTTTTTATCAAACTGCGAAATTTTTTTTCGCTACAACACGCCAATATTTTTCAGCGCTGCAGTTGAAAGAATGTTTTCAATGGGCGAAGACATATTGAAACCAAAACGCAGCAAAATGTCAGATGAACACTTTCAGATGCTTGTGTTTCTTCGTGGAAATTCAAAATAAAACTTGTTTGTTTCGAGTGGTTTATACCGTGACCGTGTGAATGTTTGGCACCTAGCAAACAAAATGAGTTTACGCTAGTGCAGGGCCGTAGCAACAAAGAACGTGGCTCCCTCCGAACATAAGTCCGGGGCCCCTTCCAACGCAGAAACTGGAATGTGGTATTTATTTTACACAACATGCAGGGTTCATATTATGTACACATACACAGCAGAGGGCACAGTTCCGCTAATTAGCGAAGCTAACGCTTTGGTTAGCGAATTAGCATTTTCGCTAATATTTAGAAATTTTAGCGGACTCGTTAGCGAAAGTAAATTTATTAGAAATCCGCTGATTTTTTTGTTGAAAGCCAACTTTTACTTTAGCTGCGCCCACCACTGTGTACACATAGGTCTACAGTGACAGTGTGGACATAATTATATATTCCATAATTACGCAAAGCGCTTCTTTAGAGCTTTGTTCTGCGCAAATTGTAATGGGTCATAGTCCAAGGATTTGGCAATCTTGTTTTCGATGGTAATTGTAAGAGCAGAAAAGCCTATCATCTGCCACGGTTAAGCGCAGGATATTCTTGATCAGTTTCATTCTGCTGATGGTCCTTTCAGCACTGGCGACAGTAACTGGTGTGGTCGGTCAGAAGAATTCTGGTGCAAATGCAAAGATTCGGATATATCTCCTGAAGGCTGTTCTTGTACGTTAAAAAAATGCTTGCCGTGAAAAGTCCTCTCTCTTTCTCGGTGACATAAATAAAACGATTCAATTCCATTACCGGTATTAGTTTGTTGGCATCAATGTCTCTCATTTTTCTTTTAATTTTTTTGCATGATTGTCCAGTTCCTTTGTCCGCTCCTTTAGCTCAGTGGTTACGTGCCCGCTCAAGACCACGCGGAACAAGTTCGACTCTCGAGGTGTGCACTTGAGCAACGCATTTCAGGACTGCTCCCAATTCAGCGGCACCTAATGGATGGAATAATTCCCCGGCAACAACACTTCAATAATCGGAAAACTTCACTCTGTCAATCTCGGTAACCGCCCCTGCATCAAGAGCCTCTACATTTTACAAATATGCGAAACTACCAGGAATAATCAATCAAGGCTTTGTCAGTCCGAGGATAAAGATTCAAAACCAACCAACCCAACCATTTTCTCTGAGACACTTCTTCAGGCTGTTAGCGTTGTACAGAAATTCAAACAACTTGTACCACTCCACAAGTTGGTCAAAGCTCAAAGAAACAGAAGACGTGGCCTGATCAGTGAGAACAAGATAAAACTGCGATTTGAATGTTTCTTCAGCAGAAAGACGACTCGAATCATCAGCACATTCGTAACTAACCAAACATTTTTTTCCTACGTCGTACGGTGTTTTTTGAAAACACCTGCTCAATACCAATAAGCTCTGCTATTTCGCGTGCGTTTGTGACCATGTGGTTAGCCTATATCCTGTATTTCGATAGTCTTCCAAAAACTTTGGCGGTGGGCCCCTTATTCCTTGCGGGGCGCCCTCCGATCGGAGGGCGGTTGCTACGTTTCTGCGCTAGTGTATGCGCTGATGCCGCCAACTTTTTTTTACAACTTACGTTGACGCATACGGCGTATGGTTTTTCGAACGTTTGCGTTTACGCTGACGGCGTCAATATTTTTTGTATACGCGTACATCACTGATTAATTATTATTGCAATAGTCTACAAGCTAAACAAACCTTAGCAGAATATTTGCAGAATAAAGCAGAATATTTGACATTTATGTCAATTTTGCTCGCTGTCCTAATTTATGAAGGTCAAATACTGAAAATTTTGAGTGCTCATCTGGATTATTATGTTTTCTAACAATTGTTACAACTTTCATCTCAGGAATGCGAAAGTAAAGGCAAAATCCTAGCCTACGAGATGTTTTATTGCTTCACTGATGTATCGCACTGAAAGGTCATTTTTACTAATATGAACCAAAGCTATGTGTCAACTTTTGTTTCTGAGTTATTCACTTAATTTCAACCGTGTGATTCCAGGCTAAAGCTGGTTGTTGAACGCCGCTCACCTTTACCCACGGTGTGGTAAATTGGGTGAGCGTAGTTGCCGAAGGAATGGCAGCCGAGAGAAAGTAACTGTCAGCCCTACTCTCTTTCGTGCCAATGGCTTAGTATAGGCTAATGAGAACCTTGTTATCATCCCCCGATGCTTGAATCAAGTATGGGACTCACCCTTCTTTTTTTTTTATCTGTGTAGGAGCTGTCTAACTGCAGCATGAGTGTGGGGCAACACCGGTCGGGGAAGTTTTCGCCGTCGTCACGTGACACCAGTTTTAGCTCACTCGCCCAAGATGACGTCAATAGAAGAGGTAACAGATTGTTGAAACCAATTCGGCATCTACCTTCGCACAGTTAGTTAAGCGCCTGACTTTACGAACAAAGAAACTCCTAGATCAAGCGGCAATTGCTGGGTGTGACGATTCTTTGGGTGTGCGTTTGAGCAACGCATTTCAAGGACTGCTCTCATTTCAGCGGCATGAATTGCATGAAATAGGCCTAATTTACAGGCACAACATTTCAACAACAATCGAAAACTTCATTATGTTAATCTCGGTGAGTAGGCCTGCGTTAGTAGTACCAAGCTTATACAAGTATATGAAACTGTCAGGATTAAGCTTGCAAAGAAGCTTTCTCAGTAGGCTACGAGGGTAAAGATTCAATCGATGTGTGGCGTAAAACCGATCCGGTCTTACAACTTTAGGGAGGTAAAAATTTGTCCAACATGTCCCTCCATTATAAAACTATGAGGCCACAAACCTTGATGTATGACGCACAACTTTTGACAAAAATAAATAAAAACATTCTCAAAACAATATAATAAAATTAAACGCATTGTATTCATAGTGTGTGTTTGGTTTCAGCCGGTTGTGGAGTAAATTCTCAAGGCATATGGACCAACAAATCGTACGAAGACATCGAGCTTCACTCCGTCCATCCACGGCGTGTGAACTCTGTTTCTGCCGCAGACCGTCTACATGACGTCGAAGTCCCATACCTCCATCCTGGTTCTGCACCTCAGTCATGTGGCCACCAGCAGAACTGGGAGACATCATGTGAGCATTGCAATGAGGAGAGACGACAGCACAACGCTATCCTGCGTAGAGGAAGTGAGACCATGAGATCTCCAGCAAACAGAATCACAGGTAAAACAGATAAAGCAATAAAGCTTATATTACGATTTTTTATTCGTAGTTTTACCAGGTGCTTGGCCACCGCTTAAAATACGAAAAAAAGTTTTCGTTCAGGAATATTTGTTATGCAATGATTATGGTTATGCAATGAAAGTGACCTCTTTACCAAAATTGTATTATGCAATGATTAGGCTACTACTATTTAATCAGAAACTGTAATTTACAGACATGCACCGCGGTTATCGCACCGCCACTCACTATGCTCCTTATCCCAACAACGAGCCATTATGTCATCTATTCCAGCCTCGGGGTGCTCGACTTTGTGGGATGAAGGTCCACCCAAATGTTGCAGAAAAAGATTATTCTCCAAGTGTTGGTTCTGGGTCATCTTTGGGATATAGAAGTGGACAAGATCACTGTTCCGAGGAGATACTTGCAGGCATTCAGGATGAAGAGCAGTTACCTGAGCAGTTTTTCGTTCCAGACTCTAGCAAAGCTGCTTTTACGTACTCTGGCAACCCTCACAGTTTGTCTCCACAGCAGATTCCAACAAACTCAGGTGAAAGTATCCCTGGAGGTTTGTATGTGTTGGATATAAACGAAGGAAATATAAATAAAGTTCCAGAATATCATGTACCTACCACTCCGGAAGAAGATGCCAGACTTAAAGCTTCATTTCTCCAAGGTTGTGATAGCATGGATAACCAAGGTGGTCTAAATACAACCCATTGTCCACCAAAAAGTAAGACTCAACTTTCTCTTGATCTTAATCTGGAAAACGGTCAAGGCTCTACATTTCCATCTCAATCGAACTATCAACAACGTTCACAATGCATTGCAGCTAGCCAACAGGTAGAGTGTTGTAAAGTACAATAATATTGAATAAGCAGGTTTACAAACCAAATTAAACAAATAGAAATCACAGCTGGCTGTAAAGAAATTAAAAATCTATTCCAATAGACAAAGTGATTTTTTATCGTAGATTTTTGGCCAAAATAGTAGGTTACGGCATATTTTGTATTTGTATGTTACTGGTTGTCAGTTCTGTTTTCCACTGTTCAATATTTTCTCCCAGCTTGATTTTGTAACAACCTAACTTTTATTTCTTACTATAAATTGAATACCAAAGATAATTTTACTGAACGCGTAGTGCCACCACTGATGGTTGTTTATTTCGCTAAGAATTGGTATTTTTGTTTCAGCATTTACCTTCCAACAACCAAAACTTTCACAATAACGCCACTTCAGTGGGGTCACTGAAACGATACCCTCCATGTGGAAGCACAGATGGATATATTGAATCTCCTATGTCTTCGTCATCCTCTTCAACACGTCATTTGATGTCTGCTGCTTCGCCTGGCAGGAACTTCCAAATGGGAGTTTACAGAGAGCAGGAGACGTCCTCAATGGCGCTTAACTTCAAAGCCATTAATGATTCCGAAATCAATCGATCTCGACACAGCATTCCCGGATCTTACAGCATCGCTCCACGATTCCTCGGAGTTGATGAAGAAGGAACCTTGTTCGTTTGAAAAACAAAGCAAAATCAATCATTTCTTTAATTTAAGTTAAAAACAGTCTAAGCACTGAGACACAAAACTTAATTTTTGATATTTATTTGTTTTGCAATTATATTTTTTAAATTTTTTTGCTTTTGAAAGACTTCTAAATCACGACAAGAAAAGGGGGAAGGAATTTTCGGATTATCGTAATGAAAATATTGCTTTAAGACTTTCCGTTATTCCAAGTACTGACACCAGTTCACTGTTCATGTTTCTTACTGCCACCTGTGCTTGACAGCTTTCAATTGCCGCTATGACAGCTATGACAGCTATGACACTATGACAAGTACAAAAACAATTCAAAACTGAACACCTTGTACGGGGGCGTGTTTTAAACAAAATCTTCCAGAATGTGTGATTCAGGAAAGCTGTTCCTTTCAAGTTTATTTGTCCTGGTAGTATGTGAATGTACAGCAGTCGCATGTTATGTCACAGCTAGTCATGGCCTGCGCAAGACAGGTTTAAACTTGGCTCTTTGCTTGCTTAAAGTTTGGTAATCTTAGAATGAAGGAAACTGTTAGGAAGAGTTGTGAGTGAATGCTAACCTGACATGGATGTGTAATGTGTTTGCATATCTGAAGCAAAATATATAATATTGAATAATAACCAATTGACCTTATGATGGCAATAACTGTTTTCTGTAAAGAAAAACATCAAAACAATCTTTTTGATCAAAGATTGGAATTGACTTGGTGTATTTCTGCTTGCTCTTTTTCATATGTTTTATTTCGTTCCATTACGTTATAGTGTGACTGCCTTTCATCGTTCTCGTCAAGTCATATCGAACATAAGACATTGCGGTTATGCACTGCCAAATAAGCAGTTGTAGCCTACTTGTAGGCTACTAATGTTCAAGAAACTGTAATGAGGCTATTGGCGTGATAACACCAAGTGTTAGAAGAATATTGGTCCAACACGACGTCTGCTATTAGCTAAAAATAACTGGTAAAACTTAGACACAGATTTTTCTTTGTGCATACAAACGAATAGAACAAAACAAAGCATAAATAAATTGAACGCTTTCGACTTTATGGAACCCTGGTAACCAACAATAGAGGCAGCTGTATTAGGCTACAATTTACAATCAAGAATGGGAAAATGCGTTTATGCGTAGGCCTATATCCTACAAGGAATTGTGAAGTTAGGTTTTGAAAGTTACCAACACGACTTCACAGAAATGATAAAGCACAGTTGTTCCAAGTAACAGTCTGCAACATTTCCAGCATTCAAATTTAAATAGGCCTATGTGGTATGGCACGCTGTTGTTTTAACAAAGGTTCGGTTTTAACAAAGGTTTGCTCTACGTTTCATTCATAATCTTTTGAATGGTGGAGGATAGTAGCCTAACTTATTTGATGGGTTATATTTTCATTATAATGGTCTACTGTCTAGCCTACTCCGTTTGGTTTAATGTACTTGTGGCATAACTGCAACTCATTTGCCTATGAGTTTGCAAGTCATTGTATTTTGGACGTAGGCTATTGGCAATTGAGCTTCAATCACCTTATGAATAGAATTGATCCACAGATTAATAGACTTCTTGATTTGTTGATGCTAATCAGCTGGTACCAATGAACATAAGTTACCGTAGTTATTATCTGGTGTTGCTATTAATTTACCTTTGTAGTTTCTGTCACATCTGTGAATTTCAGAAGCTTATTTTTGCCAGTGTTTGTTCATTACAAGGTTGCATTAAATACTCATGTGATTACAAAGTTGACATAATTTAGTTACGGCCAAAGGTCATGATTTCTAACCAGAGGTTCAGTTGAGTTGTTTTTATTTCTGACCATCATATCAAAAACAATACACGTCAACATAGCAAAGGTCGAGAAAAAGGTAGAAGCGACAAAACGCGAACGTTAAAACGTGCTTGTGACCGAAGTAAGTTATTGAGTTGAGAAATTTGGCACGGTCGCAACACCTTCAGAAAAATTTAAGATACAAAGGGAAAATAAAAAAAGAAACTGCTACAAATAAAGGAAACAGAGGCCTGTAGGGGAAGGTGGGGCAGGACGGGACGCTTAACTTTAATCGATGTTTTGCAGAATTCTTTTATATCAATATCGGCAACTTTGGTTTCATGTTATTTCCATTGCACACCACTACCAACCAGCAAGATATAAAGACTCAGTCAGTATTGCATGACAAAAAAAAAAAAAAAATATTGCATGACCTCATAATTAACAAAAAAATAAAAAATATATTGTCCCATCTTGCCCCACACCTGGGGCAAGACGGAACACGTGTCCCATCTTGCCCCATTGTCACCAAAATTCATTACAGTATTGTTTGTAACTTCGGGAATCAACTGTAAAACCACAAATCCACTGATAATATTTTGTAATTTTAAAAATGACTTGCATTTACAGCACACATAATGACATCAGGGCAAAATGACAAACTACTTTTTTCCATAAAAATCACATACAAATTGCCACGCCCATTATAAGCAGAACAGTTTTCGCGGCACCATTTTTTGCACAAAGAATAACTATCTTAGGCTTTCAATACAGATAATTGATTGATTGCTTGTTCAGTTGTGTTTATTCAAGTCAAAGATAGAACTTTGTGACAAAAAGGAACTTTTGGTCTGTAGAAGCTTTGACTTAGTTTAACTTTAATGAGATAATAATATAATAATAATCAAGAGATAATAACATAATTATGTGACAACCATTTTATGTTCTACGGTCAAGCCACCTATTGCTAGAATGATAACTGTTTTAACAAAGGTTGGCTACAACATGCTAAAACTGCTTCAACTTTACAATAAAATACAATCCATTTAACCTCTCCTCTACCATTTATAGTAGGTAGCCTACATACTGTAGCGGCAGTGACGATCGGTGAGGGAAAGCAGTGCTTACCTTAGCAAAAACTATGCAAAATATAATGACTGAATTCTAGGTTTAACTTATTATTTTTATCACGTCTATTTTAACTTGAAAATTACTGTATTCGTGACTAGAATTACTCGTAACGCTTGTGAGTAGTCTAAGTCTTCACCAAACCGCATGTCTTGCCTATAAATGCCAATTGACGCAAACATTTCTGTCAGAAACAATCACTGAGGCTCCAGGTAAGCAACTATCAAACTTGCTTTCCCAGATTCAAAAATGTCAAAAAACGCCTTCGTTTTAACCAATCCTCACCCGTTTTGCAAAACGTCACCAGCTGCTTAGCCAATCAGATGTGTTATGGTTATGGTAGGTTAGTTGTGCTTTCCCAGTGACGTCAATGCGTACATTCGCTAGAGCGACTAGACTAACTCGTCAGAATGGTATCTCGTCACGGTACAGATGACAGCATCATAATGCCGAAAATCTTATTGCTGTTTTTTGATGTCTTTTCGCCATGTGCTTTAGCCTACTAGCTTTCATAGTCATGCCTTTGCTCTTTTTACAGCGTTGATATAACGTTACTTCGCCAATGAACGTTCAGGTGCGGATGCAATATTTAGTTTGTTAAGCTTCTATACGCAGGAGGCAAACTTATCCAGCTTTTTGTACAAATTGCTTGCGGTTGTAATGTTTAGGCCTAAGTGTTAGTTTTTGTAGTGTAGGCTTAACTGAATATCTGAGAATGAACATTCATGACGAATTAAACATTTAGACAACTATTATTCCATGTCTAACACAGGATTTTGGTCCTGCAACGTTAAAATTAAGATTGTTCATGACTTCTAAACATTAAAAGGATGTATGATCACGACATAGGCGAAGCACAATTTGACAGATTTTTAATTTTGATTTGTTTTGGAAATGCTCTCAGAGCGCACCAAATTGGAAGTGTTTTTCAAAAATTTCTGGGGGAGGCCCCCCAGACCCCCCGCTGGAATTGTTGCCTTCGGCAACACGCCTTCTGGCTTCGCCCGACGGTAACGCCCTTCGTGCCTACTACCTTGCTGCAGCATATTTCCAAGTTGCTTTCCCAACGGTTTAAGCCACCGAAACGTCACTGCTGTAGCCCCAATGGAGGGTGTGATGCAAAGCTTACTTATAGGTGCCTAACTCAATGTCCGATAACGATAATTCTTTTTTCTTGATTAGCACTGCCCCCATGCAGCACGAACTGTTTTCATCAACATGACGAAAAATCGAGCATAATATACTGTAAAGGAACAAAACTTTTTGTAAGTTATGCATGAATAGAATCGCAACAGCGGCAGTGGGTATCGAATCTTCAACTTCTTGATCCAGAATCAAACCACTGAGGTAACCGCCGTGCTTATAATTATACCTTCAGATACCAGTTGGACATAACTTTTGAACATAACCTTGGCAGTTCAATGGTGATATTGGATAGATCCTCCCTTGAATTCATGAAAAAAAATTCCTCCAAACCAAACGAAATTAATATCGGAACAACAATATCAGATTATTCAATGTTAAAATTGGCCATTTAATGCCAAAAACTCTCTGATAAACTCCCTGAGCTAATTCCGATCCTCGGATTCCACTGAGTGAATTTGCAGCGCTTCCCCAGTTCTCTGGCTGAATTTTAAATGATTTTTCATTCAAATTCACTAGGCTATTATTTGTTACGTTTTTGTCTCCGTGGTCTCTCCTTATAAACCGATTTCTTATTATGTTGATTAGTTATTTGTTAACTCTGATTTGCAAAATTACCATTTAGCATTCATAATATTGTTGCCCCACGAAAACTTATGGCGTTTATTATGTGACCGGCTTTTTTTATGACTTGTTCATTAGGATAACATTTTGGTGCTCTCTCACTTTGGGCAGGTGCCCCCCTCCCTACTTTTTTCGCTCTGGCGAGAGCACTGAACTATAGGCCTACTGTATTGTTCTTGCATCTTTTCTAGACAATCATACATAGCCTATCTACTTCATACTTACTGCATGGTTAATTTTTTTTAACTTTAAACAGGAACAACTTTTAACTTGCTACGCCCCTAATCTAAGCCTATGCAATCCAATCCCACTCTCCCCAGAGTCTTCATCTTGAAAAGTGCGGTGAAATGCACGATGCTGCAATCAGAGTTCTCTTTCTGCTGCAATGCTTACTTGAAAGGGGCCTCATATTGCGACACTTTCACAAACCACTTGCCAATTTCTTTCGCTTCGCTTCAAAGGAAGCTATTCCGCCTGTGCGCTTACCGGTACATTTTAATTGTAAAGTTCACTCGCGATTGCCGAATGCAGCAAAACAACAAGAGAATTGTTGCATGCATTTCATTGCATTGCAATTTGCAACTCTAAAAATTATTGTGTTGTCAGGGATGTCGCTACAGGGAGTGTGCCCCCTCCCCTGACAACGACCTGTGCACACATACTTCAGGCACTGAAGAAGAACTGGTTTAAATTTTAGTTTCATTAACTAGGTGGCTAGTAAAAATATTACTTTTCATGGTCTTGCCATATGTATGTTGATCCGAAATAATATTTATCGGCGATAATCAAATATTGCCTTTAGCGATAACGATAAACGACAACTGAAAAAATAATTGAGCGATAACGATAGGCGATAAAAGTTTATCGCCGATAATTATCGCCGATAATGCCCACCACTGGCTATAGGTGAGTGGTATGCTGGCGCGGATTTATGGGGGGGGGCCCAGGGGGCCCGAACCCCCCCGAAATTTTGTGAAGAATTGTAGAAATTGTATGTTTCCGCATCAAATGGTTTGATATGCTTCTAAACAGCTGATATTAGTCCCTCGGCATCACAATTGATGAAAATAGTTGTTTTAATGTCTATTTTATAGCATATCGTATATGTCGTAGTCAGGCGCGGATTTATGGGGGGGGGCCCCCCGAAATTTTGTGAAAAATTGTATGTTTCCGTATCAAATGGTTTGATATGCTTCTAAACAGCTGATATTAGTCCCTCGGCATCACAATTGATGAAAATAGTTGTTTTAATGTCTATTTTATAGCATATCGTATATGTCGTAGCTGGTATGCATAGTTATAGTCAATATTTGAATGAAAACACCAGGATGGAGTTAAATAGATATGAGGAATAAATCAGAGATATTTGCCGCAGGAGTCATAGCGGCAATGCAATATGACATAGTACAGTAGTTGAGTAGAATAATTACTACAATAGCCAATAGTATGTTAATTGAGTTTCCGTGACAACAAAAAAGGTTGAGAACCACTGGCCTATGATATTAAGAGCTCGAAGCTTAAAGAAATCACTTCGTATTTTTTTGATATATAGCTTAGTAGGCTACCTGTTTTCTTAGTGTCTTGATTTGGGGAGCGAGGAAATCATTTTCTCAGTGATTAGGCGCCCGACTCGAGATTAAGCTGCACCGTTTCTGCTCTCAGGTTGTGCGCTTAAGCAACGCATTTCAGAACTTCTCTCCATTCAGCTTCACCTAATTGATGAAATGATTCCCCGGCAATCACACTTCAACAATCGGAAAACTTCACTCTGCCAATCTCGGTAACTGGCCATGCGTCAAGAGCTTCTACAAATATGCGAAACTACCAGGAATAACCAATCAAGGCGTTGTCAGTCCGAGGATAAAGATTCAAAACCAACCAACCAACAAAAACTTTGTCAGTCCGAAGATAAAACTCCAATCCAATAATTTTTGCTCCTGTGAAGTCGGTTGCAGAGCCAATTTTTGCGTGTCCGAAGTCAGAGTCGGCCCCTTTCAAACTGAGGAATCTGAATCATATTATTTTTGCCCGACTCAACTGCTCAGGACTTAATAGTCCTTCTAAAATCAGAAAATGGTTTTTAATTTTTATAACAACTAACAGCTTGATTTAAAGAAGAAATTCCAAGTTGCATGTCAACAAAATAATAGCGTTTTTGGTGGTTGGAGTCTTGGAGAGCTTCATGTGGAAGGAAATATATGAATTTGAGTAGTTTAAGTCTTGAGCAAGTATGGAGTCTCATGCACTTTCGAAATTGACATATGCTTCTGTTAAACCACCGGTCGCACCTGGGACGAGCAATTATCGGCCATTATATGAACGAAATCCTGAGGAAGTAACTACATCTGTGACGGTTTGTAGTATAAATTGTTTCATGTGTAATACATTATGTATAGTCTACTAAATTACTTGTAGCATAAGAAATACGTGTAATTAAATCATTGGGAGCGTTTTTTATAATATAGAGCTCATTGAAACATGAAATCCAGTTGTGAATTTGCAACCACAGCTGTTATCATGCAAAATGAAACAATATGTCTTGATTAATTTATAAGTTTAAAAATATTGGTCTAATTTTACTTTTTGTTGGGTTTGTAATGAATTTTGTTTGTTTTGAAGCTGGTGATGTGAGGTAAAAGTGAGTCCCATACTTGATCCAAGCATCGGGTGATGCGAAGATAAGGTTCTCATTATATATACTAAGCCTTTGGCACTAACGAGAGTAGGGTGGCCAGTTATTTTCTTTCGGTCGCTTTTCCTTCAGCAACAATGCCCACTCAATTTAGTGCACCGTGGGTAGAGGTGAGCGGTGTTTATCAACAACTGGCTTAAGCAGGGAGTTGAACCAGGATTTCATGATTGGAAAGCAAGCATAAATCCGCTTTGTCATCCCACTGCCTGTAATGTACTGTACAAAAATAAAACGATGTTCAGAAACACTTTAAGCTATTACATAACAAATCATTTTTTCTGCAACCTAATAATACATTAACATCTCATTGGGGTGTCCATATAGTCCAGTGTTGCCAGATTCATGCAGTGAGGTGAGGAGGCCAAATTTAAATGCAAATATGCTTCAATTGTGTAAAATATACATGTTTGTGACGTAAATAACTTGACATCATCACATGTATGTCAGATATCTGGTACCAGTACAGAGAATTCTGTATTTCTGAATGCAGTAGAATTTGGCTATAGTGACTTCGGTTGCAGTGACGTTTTGCTATAGTGGCATCTATTGCAAAGTCCCGTTTTTTAAACTACAGATAGAATTTCGCTATAGTGGCACTTTTTTTAAGGTCCATCCAAGTGTTACCATAGGCAAGTTCTGCTGTATAAATTTGTGTCTGTTAAATGAGGTCAAAACTAAGAATCAATTAATTTTACAAAAAAATAAAATTGTTTTTTTTATGTAAAAAGTGCACTAAAAATATTGGAAATCTGATTAAATGATAGAGTAATTAATTTGTTTCAAGATAAGTTAGTACTCTAACATCCCACATTGAACAATAAAACATTTTGATGTCAATAGTTGCTGGCGGAATGGCCCATTTCGGTGAGTCCGATTCGGTGAGTCCGATCCCTTAAGGGAGGATTTTTTCAATTTTTTATTTAAATTACCGGGTGCCGTAGCCTAATTATCATTGCCGTTTTAGGGTTAGGGGTTAAGAGTTAGGGTTAGAGGTTAGGAACTCACCGAATCAGACTCATCGAATAGTAGCAGACCCAGTTGCTGGTCACTGTTTAGACAAGCATGCCTTTCAACAAATTTATCTTTGACCTATATATAGCCTACAGGTTATAAAATAAAACATGGTGATTGGTGGGCTGGTTTAGTGGGCCGTGCGCCTTCAGTTTGACACTGTCCATCAACAAATTATCTCCTCCAGTAGAAATTTATATACATTAATATAGAAAAGGATATCTTTAGAAGCGACCTTGAAGTTTAATTTTAGAGGCATTCCATTATAATTCAACAAATTTTAGAAAGAAATGTAACCACTAAGTTTCAAAAGGTGTTGGTTTTGATATATTTTGTTGTTTTCAAAATTTGAACTTGGGCAAAAAAAAAATTTTGAAAATTGGACAAGTAGTTTTTGAGATATCGCGTTTTGAAATTTTGTTGCTGTCACTAGGTGGCGCTGTTGATGTTCCCAATCTTTTTCGATTTTAGGAATATATTAGGGGTGGAAAGTTGGTTGAAGTGTCTATTCCACCATTTTTCATAATGCAGAATTCAAAAATGGTCTCAATTTTAGTCTAAAAGCATTAGCTAAGGAGTTATGGGGCATTTAAAAAAATTTGGGGGACCAAATGCCAACCCTCAAATTGTCATGTGGGTAACAAGATATCCCGAAAAAAAATTCTGTTCTTGAAAGTTTCTTGCATATACTTCATGATAGTATAATATTTTTTTATGAGACTTTTCTCCTTTTTGCGCAATGCAACCTTATATCAAAGATCTATTAATGCAATATTTGAATGATGCTTGCTTATGATGTCACAATAACAAATTACAAATTTCCCAAAAAAAATTTTTTTATTGTGAAAATTGCCGGGGAGAACAAAATTTGAGACTGCAATTTTGAAACAAGGATTGGTTTTCCTGAGCAATTTTCACAATGAAAAAAGTTTTTTGGGAAAATCTGTAATTTGTTATTGTGACATCATAAGCACGCATCATTCAAATATTGCATTAATAGATCATATAACTTCTCATGCAAGTCTTTGATAAAAGGTTGCATTGTGCAAAAAGGACAAAAGTCTCATAAATAAACAGTATATTATCATGAAGTATACGCAAGAAACTTTAAAGAACAAAAAAATTTTTAGGGATATCTTGTTACCCACATGGAAATTTGGGGGTTGGCATTTGGTCCCCCAATTTTTTTTAAATGCCACACAACTCCTTAGCTAATCCTTGTAGACTAAAATTGACATCATTTTTGAATTCTGCATCATGACATATGGTGGAATAGACACTTCAACCGCCTTTCTACTTCAAATATAACCCTAAAATCAAAAAACATTGGAAACATCAACAGCGCCACCTAGTGACAGCCACAAAACTTCAAAACGCGATATCTCGAAAACCGCTTGTCTGATTTTCAAAATTTTTTTTTTTGCCGAGATGCATTTTTCACATGCTATGACATATGCTTTAGTCATCAAAATTGAAGACTTAGTGGTTATTTGGATTTGTTGAATTATAATGGAATGCCTCTTTAATGATAATTAAATAAATTGCTATGACACATTGCAAGAGTCTTTAAGATTAGTGTCAGAATAATTTGATTTTTCTTTTTGTCAATGCGGTATCTTTTGCAGACTTAGCAAAATAATAAAATCTATAGAATTATAAATTATGAAAACTAGAGACAATCATATTTGAAAACATGTTAGTGTTTGTATTGAATAGCATTTCTACGACTTTGTATTATTTTCTTTGAAAGGCCACATAGATATGTCCAATTAAAGAAACAAGCAAAATCACTGAAAGCAAAGACGCTTTGACAAAATCACTTGAAAAATTGTGTTTATGATCTATTAAAATATAATAAATTACATTAACAAAAGTGTTAATTTTAAAATTTTAGTGATGTTAAAAAATCAGATTAAAAAGTAACGCAGTGCCGTACACTGAATTCCTGTTGATACAATCTTTGGACACAATTTTCACCAAATAGAAGGATTTGTATTTGAGTTGATTTTTTCTAATACTGTAATTACTTTGGCGGGAAAACTGGTATACCACCCAACTTTGTGTGACAGCTTTTACTGGGAAGTTACTAGCTCTGTTGTGATGCATTGAGCACTTTTGTTTAAAACAGATGCATTCCGTTTCAAGATTTCAAACTCAGTATGAAAATGACTTACGCAAAGCATCAGTTGTTGTAGCTGTAACATTTAACTTGTCTTGCATTCTTTCCCAGACTGACCAACAATGTGACACGGTGGAAGTGAAGCAATTTGAACCGAACAACTTTCGTCCAGTTGATAATATGGAAAGAAGTGGTTTGCAAAAGTTTGAAGTCAATCGCCACAGTTTGGCTACAGATTTTTATGGAAAAATACAAGCTTTGAAGAAAGAACATCAAAAAACGTTGACTATGTTAAACAAATTTTATGAATCTGAAAAGTAAGTCTATTCATCATTCTTTTCTGTTACTCTTAATAATAATAATGATACATATATACATTTTATTTTGTGTCCATTTCGACAACATACAGTACATTGCGATCACAGATGCAATACAACAGGAAGCAGCAAGGCAACGTAGTTTTTGGGTCAGCTGCTCCCTTTATTTTTGGCCTGTTAATAAGTGCGTTTACCGTGTCACAGCCGCGTGCTCTGCACCGGTGTCAAACTCACGCCCTTCCAAATGTCACACAGGCGTTCTCACCACTCGGTAACGCAGCTGACGCTTGCTGTTCGTAGGCTACTTTTCTATACATTCTTTTTCAAACATTCACTGAGCATGGATACCACATTTTGCATGTTTTGTTCAGATATTTTTCAAGTGATTGTCAGTTTATGTTTTTTTTTGGAACAATCAGTTTTGTCACACAAAAGCATTCCACATTCTGTGCTTTATGTGGACTGTCTGTAAATTTTCTGAATACTTTAAGTGATATAACTGTGAAACTACAAAAGGAAGTGATAAGTTTTAATTGTGGCCGAGACAGTTTTAACCTATTTTCAGAAAAAAAAGTTGTAAAACTATTCAAGTGTTTTTGTGTATTTTCAAAGCTCAATAGTTTTGTTCTTGTATTGCGTAACAATGCAGATAACCGGTAATCTAGAAATTTTGTATACAGTGCATTGTAATTTCTCATATCATCTTTTCTGAGCAAGTATAGTTTAGAGCTTGTCCGTAGTTTGACAAAGTTTTGTACCATATCTCATCGGTGCAGCATTTTACTTGAAAACACTGATAAGGTTGGCTACATGCAGATTTTTCAGTGAAGTATAAGCTATGATAGCTATTTTAATGTCAAGCATGAAAGAGTTAGACATCGTGTTATGTAATAATGTTTAGGTTTTGATACTGATGATTTAAAAGGCACAGAAAATTTTGTTTAAGTTTTCAATTTTTTTCTATCGACCTGGCTATGTTTGGCTTTGATGCATTCTTTTAGTAAAATTAACAAACAACACATCGGGCACATCTTTGTTTTTTGCGTTAAAATTTTAGCTTCATCCTGAGCATTCAAAATACATACAGTATTTTGAAACTTATCGTAGTTATTGCCATCGTTTAGTATATGAACGGTTTATACTTAAACTAATTTTCTACCTTAGAGCCAAATGCCATTGTGACAACAACAGAAGAAAACATAACCATTTGATTCCTGACTACCTTGACTTGACCAAACACAACACTTTGCTCTATGATAACTTCCCTAGCAACGAACCCGATTCTGTGCCTGGCTATTCTAGGAAAGAAATGGAAGAAAAACAAGACACTGAAAAAGATGCAAAGTTTGCTTCATCTGGTCAATCATCTGATGTTGGTTCAGTGGATCTTGTAAATAGGATGTGGGATGATTTTTCACTGGATGAGTACTTAGAAAGAACTGACATGCCAGATGAGAATATGATCCAAACTATCACAAGACCCCGTAGTGCCCCTGTTAAGAAGAAAGTGAAAAAAGAATGGAAACCTATCATCACCATCCCAAAGCCATTCAATATGACGGTGAGAGAAGAACAGAAAAAAGAAAAATCCCATACAAGGTATACATAATGTGTATTACTCATGATCTATTTACTGTAATTCTCTGGTTTCTACCAGGCCGTTGCTTTTTCTCTTCCACAAATCATCCCCTGCCTTTTTCTTACACTTAAAATATTTCTTTATCAAAAGCTAAGTATTTTCATCCTTATTCTGGTTTCAATTGCATTCTTAGTGATTCCACATGATGTAGACTTTGCCTGATTGTTTGATGTCGCCTTCTTATTATTCCTACCAAGCATCTTCATCATCCGTCTTCCATGGCACGAGTCAGGGAGTGGTCATTCGCATTTGCATCACCTGAGATTGTTACTTATGCCACACATGTTTAATTTCAAATTGTATGCATAGATCATCCGTGGATGTATCTTTGCGACAAAAGTACCGACAAGAGGAAGAGGAAAAAGAGCAGATGAAGAGAGTTCGAGCCCAAGAACCTCCTGCTCACACTTATCTTCCTCTCTATGAGGAGATGTGTGAACGGAGGGAGCAAAGGTCCCGCTTTAACAAGGAGAATTCTATCGCGACCACCATGGCTTTGCAAAAGCCATTTTCTTTTGATAGACGAGATTCAATTAAAGAGAAGTTGAAGGTATGACCTGCTGAATATAAAATAAGGTGAACTGAAAAACACATATTTTTTGAAATTTGAGTAGTTGTTGAGATATGGCGATTTGGTCTTTTGGTACAGGTAGATAAAAGGGGCCACTCCCATAATTTTGGGAAATGATTTTTAGGTTAGGCTTTTTTGAAAATCAGTGTTCAGTCCACCTTAGTATACAAGTCACTACGTGTTAGAAACAAATTACGGTACATTTAAACGAACTGAACAACTTCATTGACAACGAATTAACTTGTAACAAAACCAATGTGAAAGATTTTTTGTTGATGAACAATTTTGTTTTGAACACGCGCAAAAGTTATAAAGTAGTAAAGTATTGGAAAACTTTTCCCAAGGCAACTTGTTATGAGTATCTCACAATGAAATCGCTTGGATATCGATACAAGCGATATTTTATTTTGGAATGTTTGGATTTTGCCTACACATGTAGTACCACGCGTTACTGGTAAGGCACGAAAGGTATAAATAGAAACCTGACTGTTTTCATGGTTTTGTTCCAATCTGCACCACAAGCATAGCACAAACATTGTAAACATAAAACTTTTATTCTAGGCGGTTTTGAAGAAAAATAGCAGAATGCACTCGTGCTCCTCAATAGTTAGTCTTCAAGAGACCTCCATTGCAATGAAAGTGATTTTATTTTAGCTTTGGAATGGATTTGTGTTCGCAAGAACCTAAAAATTTTGGATAAATGAACGTTTTGCTGCTGAAATTGAATACCTCTTGCCGTCTATACTATATAGGCTATATAATATATTACAATGTACGTCAAACAGTAGGCAGTAATGCAGCAAGCAGGGTTGAAACAATCACAAAAAAACTAACACGGACAAGCTATGCGCTACCTCAGGTTTCATGTTGGATGACAGTCGTCAGGAGCAACACTTAAAACAAAATTAAAATATAGTATATATTATATATGTTTATATTTAGCATAAATGTAGTATAAATAATAATAGTCAAATTAATATATCTTGCGTACCACAAATGGAAACATCACCACGCTGCATTAGTAATAAGGCGTTCCTGGCTACTGCACGATTTACTGCACTGATGTAATAATAATAATAATCGTGTTTTTTTTGCGCCCATTGCGATAACATACAGTACATTGCGATCACAGATGCGATACAACAGACGGCAGGAAGCAGCGAAAATGAGGAAACCTTAAGGTCGAAACAGTGGCGTCCTGTTTGCAGTTTTGTAAATAATACATATTTACTAACACACTTTTGAAAATTTTAGATGCTTGAAATTTACACTTTTGAAAATTTTAGTTGGATCACACTCTTGCATTTCACATCAGGCCTATTGGTTTGTACTGGTGTGCTGTGCTTCTGCAACCAACGTCTTTGTCATCTTTGCTTTTTAGAAAGAAAAGTCAACAGAATTCGAGAAAGAAAAATTAAAAAGTATAAAATCAAACTGCAAGTTTGAAGCTCAAACTGTGCCACCTAGTGTTCATAACACTGCTGCATCGGACAGGCTAATTGAAAACGAATATTACAGAAGGGTCAAGATTAAAATGAGGTACATGCATTGATTGACAGAGTAGTTAATCCCGATCCATTTAGGTTTTACAAATTGAGGTGTGAAAGGGTTCGATATATGGAAATGATGTATTTTTGCAGGAGATGAATTGCCAGTTTGTTTGGCTGGTGCCCCCTCATCATCCTTTTAATAACTGTTTTGGTCCATATCTTACTTGTATCATTTGCAAAATATATTGTTGTTGCACCTTGTTAGAAAGAGGAAGACCTTGTATTCGGGTTCACAAAATGAATTCTTGGTATATATATATTAAAAGTCGGTGTGTTTCATCTTCATTCAAATTATGCTTCGAATAGTGTCCATTCTGGTGGTTTTTCTATTTGTTTATTTTATAATCTCAAATCAATGTTTTCTTCTCAGAGCGGAAGATACGATGAAGGCAGCTGCTCTTCCACCTCGGATGCAAACCCATGAGCTCATGGCGAAAGAGAAGCGGCAAGCTTGGCTCAAAGATGTGGAGAAGCACACCACCTACTCGTTCAAGCCAAAGACCAACGAGCTCCCGGACTTCGACATCCTCCACAAGCGGGAGGCTCTAGAGGTGATGTCGAGGAAGAAAGAAGTTGATACCACGGTGGTGAAGCCTTTCAACTTGACTAGTGTGTCATCATCCAAGGAGAAGAGAAAACAAAGAGAAAAGGAAAGACAGATGATGGATAGAAGTTTGGAGTCGGACTCATGTTCTTCATTTCATCAACCGGGGAAGATGCCTGTGTTGTCCGGTGAGGTGCTGTCCTTGTTTTTGTCGTATCCAGGCTTATACCCGATAGTTGAAGATTTCAATTAAGTGGACGAGATGGCAAGGAAGCCAATCTTCATGTCCACCCTCAAATGCCTTGCCAAAGACACAAGCACCCGCAATCCCGCATGGTCTTAAGCGGTGCCGAACTAAGGCATTCAACCACTCGGCTATGCAACTGACAGCCTCATTACAGCTGGGATGAGTTCTTTAAGATAATCTATTCACACAACTTCACATAACTGGGCTGCTCCTGTGCGCATACAAAGCATGAGGTCACTTGTCAGCCTTCTGCTCCTGTGCGCATACAAAGCATGAGGTCACTTGTCAGCCTTCTGCTCCTGTGCGCATACAAAGCATGAGGTCACTTGTCAGCCTTGCTTTTGTTTTATTTTCCCTATTGCTCCAAGCTTTGGATTTTTTCTTGTCCATAAATTGACGCGGTGTTTCCATCCAGATACACTCCCAGCTCGCACCACGGACTCCTCCCGAATCCGTATAGAAAACATGAGGAGATCGCTCCAGGAGGCGGATCAGGTGATAGCAAGAGTTAAAGATGAGGAGAAGACTAGGAAGGAACGGAAGAAGATGTTGGCCCAAAGAATCCAAGAAAAAGCGGCGCTGAACGATTTTAATTCTACTCATGTCACAACAAAAGATGAAAAACTTCGTCAATACAAGTAAATAAGAAATCAGCTTTTTAAATTTTTGTAAGATACGGAATGCATGTGTAGAGTTGAGTGGTGGTACAAAACTTGTATCGCAATGTATGTGTGCATCAGTTTTGTGATTACTTACCGCTTCAGTATGTTAGTAAATTTATAACTTTATTGAACTTAACATTATTTATCCAAATGGCTTCAATCCTAGTACTTCACGAATGACCTTCGATAGATGAATTGAACACACGAAGCAGCTAGTCTTGCCTTTGTTCTCAACAGTTACAAATGAAGCGGTTTGGTTTGGATGTAGTTGAGTAACTAAGTAATTGAAACGCACTCAAGTTCCCAATAAAAATTTTGACGATTAACTTGAATGGTTTAAAAGATTTAGACTGGATTATTTTTTAACGGTTAGAAAGCAACTTCGAGAAAGACAAAAGCAGTACAACAAATTCCTTGACGAAGTTAAAGAGAGGGTTGAGGGAAGGCCACTGCTGATCGAACAGCACAATGAGGTAAGTGCTGCGCAGTATGGTTCTACGCAGCATTGAACAGTTTGATTACATGCTTCCTGGCAATCAAGATCATTCGAGAGACATCATCCCAAGCCATCATTGATGTTCTTCAGACTGGAAGTGTTTGAAAAGTTGGTTTGATCTACTCGGTGTACTCCCATTCTTCAGTATTGATGGTTCCTATTTGAATGATATTACTGATGGAGCTGCTTTCATGGCGGCGAAAGCTCTACAAATCAAATTTTATTTAGTTGTCAGACCTGATTGTTTTTATTTACTGATTGGTGTTTCACCTTGTTTTTAGACGATTTCTTTTTAACTTTGAGGCCTCTTTAGCTTTTGTTTTCAATTGTCTGGTGTTGTAACTCTATCAACGGTGGCTCACCTACAGTGCATTGGTGAGGTGGTTCAACAGTAACATTAAATTGGAAACTAATTTCAGAAAATCGCAAAAGCACAAGCTGAGAAGCGATATCGAGAGATCTTGGAGTCATCCGGACTAAGTGATGACTTTGTGGAGAGGAAGAGTCGGCTAAGTGCAACATCCGATGACTTTGAACCCCTCTCCTCCAAAGATCTCATGTCCTCCAGAGATAGCCACGATGTGGATGCTTCATCTGACTCTTCAGAGGAGCCCACAGATCGGAAGATTGTTGAGAAAAGGTGAGTTCAATATTTCCGTAGGAAAAGTTTCTTCATATTCCACGAACTTCTGCACTTGTACGTTATTGTAGCGTTATGAAAACGCGTGTTCTGATCCTCTGCTGTTGTACTTTGAAATGTTGAGTCTGCACTTAATTTGATTTATTTTTAACGAGTGTTCCAGACTCCGTATTGATTTATTTTTCTTTATCGTTCTTTTTTAAAATTATTTTGTATTTGTTTTCAATTCCTTTTATTTTGCTTTTATTTTTTTTTTTTTATTTATTAAACCAAGCAATGAGGAAATGTCCCGCCGTGAGTGGACACGCGGGAGTTCCAGTGGATCATCGTCATCAGAGGAGGAGGAAAATAAAAAGGAGAGGAAGAAGAAACACGTAGAATTCGCTTGACGCAACAATCGGAGTAAAGACGTTCTTGTTACGTTTCATCAACATCATAAAATGGTTAATTCACGTTGAAATGTGCTTCGAACAAAGCTCTATCTTAGATCACATCTTCTCGAACTATTGCGGCACCATCAACAATAAGCACGACACCACAAGCATAGGCGTCACGCCACAAGCATAAGCGCTCCAAAACAAGCATATGCGCTCCGCCACAAGCATAAGTGTTGCTTATATGCTCCAGTTGTTGATAGCGCAGTTGCTGGTTTACTTTACCGTCTTTTTTATTGACGAGGATCAAGCTTTATTAAGGTTTTTATGGAAGATTGTGTCGAGCACTTTAGAAGATTTTTTGATTGTTGCTTTACCCTGTCAGGAAGTTACTCATGTGCAGCTCTCAACAGACTTGGTTCCATGTGTGGCTCACCCTGCTATGTTTGAAAGCATAACCGTTATGAAATATTTCCACCTTTGGTAAACACACAACCCGAGGCCATAAACTTGTAATCTTTTATTGCTTTATTACGTCTTACTACTGTTTCTTACCCGAACAAAACTGACGCAGCCGCACTGCACGATAGCTCTCAACAAAGCTTTTGAAATCAGTTTGTCCTATCATGTCCAAACTGTTAACCTACAAGTCCGAATACCTTGAGGATGTTTACACTTGCACTATATTACAAAGTTCTAGTGGAGTTTTTTTTACTAATCAGTTTGTGAAAATGGTGTAGCGAGGGTTTATTGCAGACTCCTCAAGGATTCCCCATTGTAGGCAATTGCTTTCCTTCATTAGTGCCACACGATCCACCTCTATTATAAAATTCAACAACAAACTTAGACTTTACAAGTGATTGACATGGATAGGCCAACTCTAAGCAAACTTTTTGTTGTTACTGTATTGGAGTGTTATTGTTTATTGGCAATTCAAATCAAGTTTTCAGCTAAAGTATGCAATCTTATGGTGATCCATCACTTTACTGTGTGAGGATCTCATCAACACAAACTCTGAATATACTACGATTGTTCCAAAACAAGCAAATTCTACGTTCTAGAATTTTTATATCATTTTTGTTATTATTGGATTTTTTTCTGTGGTGTTTACGATTTAACTGATCTATGTTGACTGCTGAGGCTTGTGTGGGTTAGACCAGGGTTTGCCAAACTTTTTTGGGCCACGGACCACTAATTTTTCGTGAACAACTTTTTAACTGCAACAAGCAAGATTTACGATACTGGATGGCAAAAGCTTTCAAAATCATTTAAGTTGTAAGAACTGCGGCAATTATCTTTGACAGGGTAAGTACTGTACAACGTATATGTGTGACTTTTTAATTTCTTGTCATATCGCCACGGACCACCTGTGCAGTCGTCGCGGACCACAGTTTGGAAACCCTGGGTTAGACCACTTGCGCTGTCTCATCGAACAATATCTTCTCTGACAGGTTTTTAGTTATGTGCCAAAGTTACTGATATTTTCTTGCGTCGTTTTCACTATCGCGTCTACACAGTTATGCTACAACACATTGTTTTGTTTCAATAGAAACTATGCTACTTTCATGTTTGCATCAACTGATAAATTTGACGTACATTAAAAATTACTCGCTCTTCACTCAAATTGTATAAAGCGAAAGTTGTGTTGGTAACTCAATATTCTCGATATAGCTCTAAGCTTTTATAATTGCATCACTCACGAGCGCTAATTAGCGGACAATCACAAAACGTCGCTTTCTTCCGCCTGCTGTTGCCCGAGTTCCGCCTTGTGACCGGTTGGTGAAAATACACCAGCAACCCATGTCACGGTACCCAAGCACACCATGTGTCCAGTGTGCTTGTGGGGCCAATTGTTATCGCCATGTTGCTGTCCCACTGATATTGTGAGATATTTTAACTCAATTTATGTTATTGTTATAGTCGTAGTTGCCAAAGTACACCGAGCCTTAGATTTGCACACATTCGTATTTTGCGTCTTCGGTGGTGCTGTGTCGATAGATGAAATAATAACAAACTATGAGCTGATGTATTCAACACATTTTGTTTTCAATTCTAAGTAGACAAAAACGCAGTAAAAGATGGGGATTGTGCTAAGTGCATGACTTGCTAGATCAGTGGTTCTCAAACTTTTTTTTGTTGCGACGCCTCTGGAAAAGTTTTCTGGACTTGCGACGCACCAGCAAATAAAAGTTAATGAAGAAACTTATTATTAAAGCTGATTAAAGTTTTGTTTGTTGATACAACAACAAAAAGCAATGCATATTATTTAATGTGACGTGTGGGCTTGTTTGTTTTAACAAAGTTCATTAAATCTTGGGAGAATTTTTGAAATTGCCACCCGCATTTTTCTTTCAGTGTTTATTGGTGATCGAAATTTGCTTTTTATCACCGCCAAGGCAGAAAATCCTGCTTCACATAAATATGACGTGACATATGGGATAATGATTCGTAGTGCTTTCTTCACCAAAGCTGGATAATCGCCATTCATTGAAATCCATAAATTTGCTGGATTTCCTGAATTAAACATCCTTTTCAGGGAATTGTCACAAGAAAGGTCAATGTAGGCTTCTTTGTCTTGTGCAGTAAAAGACAGTGGAGTAGGTTGGACGAAAGAATCACGAATCCATTCGTAGTTTGATAAATTTTTCGGGAAATATTTTGCAAATTTCGACTCGAGCTTGGACAAATGTTGCCCAAATATGCTTCACAAATTTGAAGGCAGCGTCATACTTTTCTTTTCAAGCAAATTAGACAAGAAAGTGAAGTATCGAGAGCTTCCAGACAGGTTTGCTATATCTTCCTTCCACAATAGCAGCTTTTTAACGAATGCTGCAATTTTATCTGAAATGTCATTTTTATTCGGCCCTTGCATAGAACTGTTCAGTTTGGCGAAGATATCACACAAGTAAAGTAAGCCAATTTCAATAAGAAATTGTTCTGAGCTAAACAATCTGCAAGTGGATTATTTTCTTGCTGCAAAAAAGCCTGAAGTTCATCATCCACCAATTCGTAGAAGCGTTCAAAGAATTTTCTAAGCGAAAGCCACTTGGATGAAAATTAAAAGAGCAAACTCCGATGCGCTGCATTCATTTCTCCACAAAGTTTTTTGAATACTCTTGACTTCAGTGGGCGTGTTTTAATGAAGTTAACAACTTTGATGACAACTGAAACTGCTAATCAAAGGATTAACCTCATCTTTATAAGATAAACTGAATTCAGCTACGAAACGAAACTCTTCTGCGACGCCCTTGGAAAATTGAAACGACGCACCAGGGCGTCGCGACGCACAGTTTGAGAACTACTGTGCTAGATAATTGTAGTGGAAGTGGCAAAACAACGATCGATCGAAAGCTTAAAGGCGAACATGATAGAGAAATAAACACAAAGTCTGTCAAACCTTCGTTGTCAAAGCTTTTGAAATGAAACAGGGTAGACATAAATACAACGTCAGTACACGTTGAAGTGGCGTCACAATGTCAACTTCGCCACCGGAACATAGATGTAACCGGAACATAGATGTAAGTAACCCAGAGCGAAGGTCTTCAACTTAAGTACAGCGAAGAAGCCGAAGAGTTTAACGTTTCTACAACGTCTGGTTACGTCATTGAAACATTTATTCCTCAAAGGAGGCATAGTCGCTTCCAATGACGTGAAATTTATTGTTAGCGTCCCAGGCTAACAAAATACATCATTTTTCCGCAGACGTTGAATCAATGTAAAAATGAAGGATTGCGATTTCCTTCTTGATATCAAATAGGAACATGGTGTGCTGCAGTGTCAGGTCAAAAAGTTTCAATCCTTTTACAATTTGATTGCTAAGGTTGGGGTTTCGTCCCTGTAGTCAATTATTATAAATGTAGGTGGTTTCGGCCGTTGCAGGTTAAGAAACCTCAATTTCACAAGTGACAGAAGTGTGCGTGTAGCGTGTTGGATAAATTCGTCAGATAAACAACAAAGAAACAATGTTTAATGAATACAAACCGACAAAATAAGCGCAGAAACTGCAGTGATGCAAGGCACCCTAGGATTGAAGCCAACACCAGTAACTTGAAGCATGAATGACAATTGGATGACGTCAGCATAGAAGGATCGAAATTACAAAAGTGCATGGGATTTCATGAGTCAGGCACGTTCTAAGTGGTCAGTAAAGTAAATTATCTACACATTACACTAAGCTAAATATAACGGCGACATCCGCCGCAAAGGAGTCTTGACAGAGGCCTAGATAATGAAACGGTCCAATCTACGAGATGTTATGCTATCTCGATCAATTTTCATTGAATCAAGTGGCATCAGCAGGACACCAAGGTAGCAGTTTCCCTTTTCGACTCTGCGTCGTGGTAGCGTCTCACAGTGTCAGCATGGTGTCGTGCTTGTCTGTATTGCCTCCCGAGCTGAAACAACATGACTGATCAAATAATCAGCCTGGTTTAGGGATGCCTCATCGGATAGGGGGAAATGGGGCAGTGATTTAGACTTAGAGTCTAAACGCATACCAACCTACGAGACATTTTCCACGTTTCCTTGACCTAATTCTCGTCGGTATGCGGAAGAGAATTAGGTCAAGAAAACGTGGAAGAATGTCTCGTGGGTTGGATAAGTGAAGTGAACACCGCACTTGTCGTCACACAAGTAAAAACTGCAAAATAGTTGGCAATTCCTAGACTTCCGCGGGTTCTATCACAGCTAGCAGCACGTTGTGTTCAGCACGTTCATAATAAAACTTCAACATCACATGAAATAAAGTTTGACTGCAACCACCCAAGGACGGCTATTTGAGATGAGGCCGGGAAAATTCCTCTTTTCAGCGCGAAGAGAGCAATGATCGGCCTGAATGGTGGCCCCGGGATAGGTGAGCCGGTGAGCTTTTCAACCTTTCGCTGTTTCAAAGGCAAATCCCGCAACGTTAACAATAAAACACAATTAAACGTCGATTAAACTAATCCATCCACTCACCAGTCTGCTGTCTTCCGCTTTTTTTCGATCACAAACTGAGTCGAAGTGTTCCTTGGCGAATTTGTTTCTTCTGGATTGGAGCCAGTCCGAATGAGTTTGCTGCCTGTTCAATTGGTCAAGTTCTCTTTGAAAGAATCCATTCCGAAATTCCTGAAAAGATATCAATAGCGTTCACCTGGTGGCCGTGTGAAAAACAAAAAAACGCTGCTAGAGGGCGCCACTTTGCCTTATTCGTGTGACGATCGACTCTTTCAATGAACTATCCGAATATATACAGAATGGCCAATGGTCATTGTGATGCAGTTGGCCCACAACGAAAACATCAAGTGGTATGATATTTTTGTTGTTTTAACGCTTTTATTAGTATTTTTGTTTTTATTGCATCACTTTATTTGGATGTTTACTTTTTGTTTAAAAATTATCATTTCATTTTTGAATTATAGTTTTCGGCCAGAGTTAACTTTGCAGTGCAACACATAAACTTCATTTGTGACGACTTTAGAAAACTCACGAAGCAGTCGTATGGTGGAGTTAGGAGCAACTCCCCTAACAAGACCAAAACAGCAGAAGTCCTTAATACAAGCGAACGGGTCGAGAAAAAAGAGGCGAGCCGTCCGAACGAAGACAGGCCACAATGGAGCAAATACTGGCACCAAACCCCGCAGCCTAGAGACTATGAGTTCCGAATATTAGAATTGAAGTATGTCCCACGAACATGAACAAAAATGTTTAACATCGCAGCTTTTTTTATCTTGGCGCTGAATGGTGCTGTTGCGCCAGTTTGCTTGGTTTCAAATGGTCACTTCCGCTGAGGCTTAGGGGCAGATAAACCTGAGAATTAAAAGCGACGATTTTGGAGGCTAAACCTTTCTTAACTCGTTAATCTATTTTGCTTTTGATAATGGAAATAATAAATGTGTTTAGTAGTAAGCTGGATCAACATGAACGATTGCTTGACTCGGAATAGCACTTCCTGATAAAGAGTTGATGCTGTGTGGCAGCAATAAATCGAATATATACCGACAATAAAATCCCTATAATTCTGTGCATTGTGTGATCATTGAACCAGCATGATGGGCGCTGTAGCCGCTTTGACTTATCATAAGCAAGATATAAAGAACATCTGCAGATCAATCTAAAAAAATTGATTTGCTAGGTGTGCTAATGTAAAAGTCTTTGATTTGAGCCCACGTGGTCAACCGGGGCCAGTAACGCGATGCAAATCAAGACTGAAACATAGAATCTTTTCACATATAAACTAGGTGGGCAAACCCTCTGCTTAAAAATTGCCTTTTTTCCCATGATTTATGCGCGAAAGTGCCCTTTTTAACATAATTTGCGAGCTAAAAGTGCCCTTTTTAACATAATTTGCGATCTAAAAGTGCTCTTTTTTGAAAGTTTGCCCCCCTAGTCCGAATTTGTGAAAAGATGCTAAGGACTGAAATATATTTGTGACTGATGATTATCATTATTTATATAAAGATTTTTATTATTATTGTGACATCCAGTTTGACTGTAAAATGTAAATGAAAAACCACATTCTCTGATATATTTTGACTCGCACACGTCACGAAGTTGTCAACGCGCACTGCACAAGCGTTTAAACAAAGGGTGAAAACGGCGATTCAAAACCAGTGTTCTGACAATGTTCACTGCACTGGTTACTGTTAGCTGCTTGAACTACCTAGCTAACGATAGAAAGCTTACGGGCCCGACGCTGAAGACATGTTGCTGTGTCAAGTAAGGAAATTTAAAACGTAGCTATCTCAAGCAGGAAGTATGGTTTGAAAAGCTAGTTGCAAGAATTATGTGAGAAAAGCCACTGAGAGTCTGTCCTCACTATCGTGCAGTACCTGGTTAATCTTCCTCTTGGCATCAATCGTGTCCTGCAACCTCTTCTCATACGTCTTTTGCTTCTCAACATCCGACCCGATCCGCATCAGAGCTTGCTGTCTGAGATCATTAAGGATAAGTTGATTAGACGTTTACATACGTTGCATTTGCCAAGAAAAACAAGTATTCTTGTACGAATTACCGACAATCTTCATCGGCAGATTACACGATGTTTCATCTTTTTGTGGCCAAAGAATTTTTTGATATCACTCACATCTGCCCATTGAGTTTTGAGAGCAGCTGTATGCCGCTAAAATGGCAGTACCGTTGTATCGTATCGTTGGTTCGATACCGGTCAAGAGCACCCTTCTGCGCTTTTGGCAAGACATTTGAACCATCAACATACTTAGAATTGATTCTGAGGGTTGGCGGTTTTACTTTCCAGCCCACTTAACCCTGTAGCGCCCCATATTCCATGTATCAACATAGATTTTGGGGAGTGGGTGCACTTTGAAGAAGTAGGAAGTTGTTACGCTTGTAGGTACTGCACAGTGCAGAATAGCCACAGAAAGTCACAAACGTAAAGGAATTGAAAAGAAGTCTAAACACGAGTAGACCTATGTGTACAAGTGACAAATCGTTGTGTGGTTACTGGTTACCAAGTCCTGCTGCAATAATTAAAAACTACTCACAGCCACAGGGAGGCACGACGTAATCAAGCGCACGTGACTCGGTGCAATGCAGTAACACTAAGGCAATAACCATTACGCAAAACTAACGTTACTGAACGTCTGAACTGTATCTGAAGTGAAACAAACAATACACAAAAATGTCCAAATTACCCTTTATAGCCCAATGTTGCAAATCTGTGACATTCAGTTGGTTGAATTGCACTATTCCAAAGAGTTTTCAAACTTGGTTTTTACAGCTGGTCGCTAGCCTACGGTATGAATTTGCGACCACTGGGCATAATTAAGCCTGGACATGACGAATATATTCTATTTTAAACAAACTTGGCCACATTTTTTACCTTTTGGTGTCCACTGTATGCTGGGCCTTTGAAAAAGATCTATTCTCCTTGTCGGCCCAAGACACGGCCCGGGCAGAGGCACTTCTTCTCCCTAGCTCCATCAAGCGGTCTTTTTGTTGGTAGGCGGGATAATCATTGGCGCCAACTATCGGCGCATAAGTCTCGTACTAAAAGTGAGACATCAATAAAAATGAATTACAAAAAGCTAGTTAGAACAAGTTCACATCCTTCATTTGAGGATAACTTGCGGAAAGAAAGGTTGTGAAAGCAGCAGAACTTGACTTGATAGCGGCCACTCATTGCTGAATGCACATTGAGTGTTAAGTTTGTTTCTCTAAAACGACAGAATCATTTCATCCTCAAATTGAAGTTTAATGTTTTTTGTACTGTATATACAAGATGTTATCTACTCAAAGTACCATTATGGCCATTTTAGGCCACTTAACTAAAATTAATAATTAACTTGCAAGTAAATATGAGAAAATCAGTAATTTTAGACGCATAGTCATGTTGGAAGCAGTTGTTTCATCTTTAACATCAGGAGGTAACCTAGTAAATAGTCACCAGAAGAACGCAATTTACTTTAATGAATTAGTTTATAATCATGGCACTAAATTGTATTCCGGTTTCCGCACTAAGAGTAAGAGAAATATACGTATTAGGTAGCCTGTTTCAAAAGTAGTAATGATGTGTCAACTGCACGACTGCATAAGGTGTGCAGCATTAACGTACAAGTAGACTACACACTAGAGTGCTCACCATTTCAACAGTTACAATATCGCGTTGAAAAATCCACAAGCTACCAACGCTGCAATTCTCTAAGGCGCTCCTAAGTAACTAGACATCTAGTTTGATTTTTCGTCATTAATGTGTTTGGGTAACTTTTAGGTAGCTTACAATAACCAATAAAGCTTGTAGACCCAACCAGCATAGAAATAAACGGAAAACCTTGTGAAGTTCAAAATGCACGGAACTTTAATTTTGCACGCATATGTCACCTCCACGGGGATGGGTTTGGTAAGATGAATGTTGGTACTTAATACAGTGACGTAGCTGGAAAGAACGGAGGGGGGGAATATTTTCAGTCACTAAAACGTTGGACACTGGTACAGTAAACTATGGAAAAAATATTTTTATGGGGAAGATAAAATTTGAAGGGAAGTAAGTTTGCTCTCCCAAGCCCCCTCCCCCGTGGCTACGTCCCTGAGTAAACACAGCCACAAAACAAACGTAAACAAATGTCCTATTGGCGTCACAAGCCACCTAACTACCGGTTGCTTGCCTACCTCTGGCATCTGCACGTATGGAGTCTTTAAGTGTTGCATCATCTTCGCGCGGTCGCTCTTAACATCGCGGCCATCCGCGGTGTGGTATAGCGAACTCGTGTTGAGGGGGCCCTCGTACGAGCCGAAATCCGGATCTTTCCAAGTGCTGAACTGTGTGCACGAAGAGCGTTAGTTGGACTAGTACGGTAGAGGAAATGATTAGAAACATCGACAAGTGATCTCACGTGGAACCAAGAAAAAAAAACAAGCATTAGCAAGGAGACATGGCTTTTATCACTTAGTCTTAGTCATCACTTCATCACAGGAGGAGAGGAAACTTGAAAAAACCAAGCAGAGAATATTATAAGATGGATGAGTGAGGGATTGTTGAGGAGGAGATGCCAACCGCATAGTTAAAGGAATTTGAAAACAGCTTTGAATGTGGCAAGAGATGGTATGGCCATATACTAAGAATGAGGAAGGACTGGACCAAGAATACGATGCTTGCAACAGGGAATGATGACGGAAATACACCGAAGATGTTGTAATAATTTTGTAAAGGGAAACTTATGTGGCATTCGGAGAATTATGATAGATGGAGGAAATTGATTTGAATCAAAACAAGCAAGAGCAAGAAGGACAGTTAATGCTTCCAACTATCACAACTAGCGACGAGACCAAACGATGCTATCTCGATGAGACGCCATTGTAGCTTTCGCACAACTCACCATCCCTGGCGTACGTCTTTCAAAATCTGGTTGGTGATGGTTTCTTGGCTGGGGTGTCTGTGGCCAGTATTTCTTCCACTCGGGCCGCTCCTTGCTGATTTTGCTTCGCCGGAGAAATGAGCTTTTGGTGTTGGTGCCTTTGTCCATCAATAGCGGATACTTTGATCCTGTCAGATCGTCGTCTTCATAGTCACTGTGACGTAGAAGTGAGGATAAAGAGCATTGTACGACATTCAAAGCTATGTTTGCACGAGCAAAAACCAAGCAACTCCGCTTGAAATTCTCGGCCGACCTATGGAGATGAGCAAGCAGACGGACAGCTATTGAATACGCGAAATCTGATCACTAAATAGTTAGGTACATCACGTACAATTAACTGTCCTGTCACAATATGTAAGCTTGCGACAGTGTTCAAACTCTCTATCCACCACAAGCATCCAAGTAGCCATGTTGCTACCTGGTATGCATCAGTGATTCAAGTTAAAACCCCCAAAGTAAAAGGCAAGATCAATATTCAAAACAGGTTCTTCCAGTCCTAGAAAGGGCAACGGTTCAACTTGAGGTCACGATTCTCACCTGTCACTTGCAGAATCATATTGAGCCTGAGGTGAGGTCGTACTATCTCTGAGATGTCGTGGACTCACAGAGCGATCATATTCCTTCAGTTGGCCGTCCACGATTTCGTTCAGTTCATTGCTGGTCATGTCAGTGCCTAGGTAAAAGATATCGGTGAGGAAGGGCTATGACGGCAGCATTAACAAAATCGACGATTCCACTGATTATATCAAGCCAATGATCTACAAATCATCCCAGCAAACTACCACTGAAGCATACTATGATATTGTTTCCTTACTTCTTAATTAATTTGTAAACAAACTGTACAAATCAATATACTGTAATGTGTTTCAAGACAAGAAACGTATAAACATCAGTCAGTTTGAGTGGACCAGATGCAGTTTGCTCAATAATGTTGATTCGTATGTTTATCAACTGCATTCTCATATTAACGATCTGTAAGATGGCACTGCGGTCACCAGATTGATAAATGATTGGAGACTTTCATACGGCTGTCGTTGATGTTTGACCCTTTGAAGTCGAGGGTCTAGCCTTTCTA
The DNA here is from genome assembly GCF_918807975.1 of Aplidium turbinatum. NCBI lineage: Eukaryota > Metazoa > Chordata > Ascidiacea > Aplousobranchia > Polyclinidae > Aplidium > Aplidium turbinatum. The sequence continues at coordinate 59,681,093 of NC_137472.1, forward strand.
CCTTCCTAGCTTACCTGCCAGCTTAGGCTGAGTGACTGGGTACCGACGACGATAAGGGAGGACATTCTCTGGGTAGAACGGCCAAGGCCAGCTTCCATAGAGGAGATCGGGCCTGTAGAGCAAGTACTCCGGCCAGGACTTGAGAATTTGGGGAACTGGGGTGAGAAGGGGGTATGTGGGAAGGTAATGAAGCCCCCTATACATCCACGGGTAGTAAAGTAGGTGCCTCCTGTAACCAAGGTTTTGTAACTTATTTCAAGGTCAACTAAATATTCATGTTATTTCATGTTTTATAAAAAGAGTGGATAGTGCAGCTACCTGTTTTAGCTTTTTTATAAAGTCAAGTCAAATGATGAAACGCTGAAAATAATAGGCTTCTCAGACAAGATCAACTAGTATTGCCACTGTACGAAGATAATTATGTTACGTGGCAAATACACATAAACTTGATCTGGCACGCATTCCTTTTGCAGCCTAGTAGTCACTAAGAAGAACGACAAAGTAATGTAAATTCTAGGCCTAGTAAGACTTGTTGAATTTTTACAAATTTAAACGCAGTGCTGCAAACAACAACATAGTATTTAAAAAAACTGACATTTAATAACATAATAATTTCATAAACTTGTCTTGAAAATTGCATACAAAGGATAGTACCTAACGTCCACTAAAGGGTCCCATGGAGCACGCTTGATGACGTCATCCACGTTTCTAGGAAGAGACGGATATCCGCTAGGGGGATCATAGGGATCATTCATGAAAGACTTTCGCGCAGACACCTAAGAGTGCAACCAAACGATGAGAAACATACAACCATCTGCAGTAATTCTGTGCTGTTGTGGTCCAGTGACGATACGGTGTGACGTATCACTAATGACATTACCTTCCAAATGGAAAAAAATGCACTTTTTACGTGACAAAATTAAAGAAATAGTTTCCTGAGAAAAAGCTTAGCCTCTTTAATGGCGATTGCTTTGCTTCGTTTGTTTTCTCCTTAAACAATAATAGTAAAGAAACAAGTTGTGGTGCACCCTCATGGACAAGTTTGTCTTCAAAGTATCTCGTCAAGTCTCTATGCCAAGACACAGCCACGTCGTGTCCACAACGGGAGTTGAACTGACAACTTTTCGGGGTAGGTCAGAAAGTCTCACTCTCATCTTCTGCGCTGCATGTACGGTGATTAAAGTTGACATATTGCTGAAGCAGTTCAACCGTGGTCTACAACTAACGCAAACATCAATTTACCCACTTACAGGCATTTGTAGTTCCAACACCACTCTATCATAGAGAGGATTGGGAATCCACACAGCCTCTCCTTTCTTGACAGTTTCCGTTTTGCCGTTCCAAAATGTAACGAGGAGATCGCTGTCTTTGGGGTCACCTGAACCAAGATGTGGGAGATATTAGAAATATTCTTGAACTGTCTAAAAAATTCGAGGTCCCAAGTCCAAACTGCAGAAATTAAAACTCAGTTTCAGCATCAGTCTCCAAACTATACTTTGGATCAACTGATGTTGCGCTGCCAGCGACTGTAGTAACATTTCATTTAGCTGCAAAAATGGATAGTAAACTCATGGTTATCTACAGATACGGCCTGATTTGTTTCACTCTGCGGACTTTTTCAGATTTTACCAAATTTTGGTAACTGGCTGAATGAAAGCGTCAAAAATTATTTTTCAACGTCTTTTTTACTGTCTTCCCAGGTGACAAATCAGGTTTTTACCTGGCTTTGAAAAACAAATACAATTTGATTTATAAAATTTCCGTCCTACAGATAGCCGCTTGTTAACAGTCTGATTGGACACTTTTTAAACTTAATTTTTGCCATTATGTAGTGCTTCCCCAAGGCAACAAAGGGTATTTATATCATTACGAGTCAGCAAAAAGTAAAATATCTTAAAAAATTTCAGTCAGACAGTAGCAGCAGCGGTAGCCAAAATGTTACAAATCAGGTCGCATCTCCAGATCGCCAAGGTAGACAAGACTGCAATGTTAAGTTAACATAAAAAAACGTTCAGGGAACCATGATGCAAACATTCTTAGACTAAATTCTACTCATGTTAGGTGTTACTCGATGTTAGGTCACTTACAGACAGTGTGCCGCTTTTCCACTCCCCGCAATACCTTCCCAGGTCCAAATCGTTTGCCATTCGCTTCCCAGGGAGCAAGCACCTGCGTGTGACGTCACGAGATTAAACTTGAACTCTTCATGGTGGTGAATGATTAAATGGGAAACAAAGTAGGGGCACACCATCAAACACTTGGACTAACGACATACAACACCGGACAGAATCATAAAACCGCAATTGGGAAACCTCAAAACAGAACAGTTTAGCGCTTCAGTGCCTCTAACTATCAACAAGAGAAAGGAATCTGCTGATGATGTTGACAAAATCCTACCCGGGGATGTTCAGAGTTCAGGGTTAAAACATCAAATAATCTCAAGAACAAACTTCCGGTCGAGATCGTCACAAAATTTTATGCAATACATCACCTCATGAACGAGTCTTAACTCGAGAGGTTGTGGGTTCAATACCCGCCAAGACCACAGGTGTGTTTTGGTAAGAGGATTAATTACGTCTTCTGAAATGGCAACAACGAAACAACGGTCCTTTGCATTCCACTCCATTTAGACTAAGTTTCCACAAAACAGACAAAAGTATGGATAAGACAAAGAGCAATACAGGGTAGAGGTGAAACCGGCGCCAGGATGTATGCAATCAAATTCTACTTGCGATGATATGAAGACACCTCGCTACCTCGCTGTACATTGCTCACTGTACTAGTGAGTGATCATCCTTGGGAAGAACGCTCCTTTCTCCACAATGGACTTACCTTGTCTTCAGCAACAACAGAGTGACGCAGAGCGTCGTTCAACGCGATCATGTCATGAAGAGCCGTCTCCTGCATCCGAAGATCACGACATTTCTTGGTGCGATCGAATTCAATCAGGAATCTGTTGCGGCTACCCTGGAAGTTGGTGGGAAATTTAGACTTGGCTTGTGAAAACGATGCCTCAAGATGTATCAGGTAGAAGTTTAAGGTTAGTATAACTGATCTTGAAAAAACAAGCACCGATGAAATCAAGCTGCTGACATTGTCGTGAACAACATGTGTTGATAAATTGATAATGTCAGACGTTTATATTGCTAAGTATGAATTATTGTTTTTACGTATGATCGATTTCATTAGAAAGGATATTTCCTCCGTTTAAAAGCTATTAATTTCATCAGCCGTTAGGGAAATTTTAAATACATAGAAACACAACATTTTGGTTCCGACTCATGCAGCGGAATCAGAAGAAAGTTCCCATGCAGTACCCACCGAGACATCTTGTGCGATATGAGCCACGTAGTAGAACCCATCATCATCTCTCCGGGCAAGGACTCGGGTCCCTCTAGCCACCACACTCGCCACTGGGTTGCGGTCAAGAGCCTCTTTGAACACTTCAGTGTATGCGAACGGAGCATATCTGGGAAAGGTCATCGCCATCAGCGCAATTCGATAAAATTTTTCACACATTATTTCCAAAGACCGCAGTTTCATGTTTTTCTAACTTTAAAGGTCCACGTTTGCGCATGAAAGTCCAAAACAAGCAGTTTGAAACTCAATTTCATTCCCTCTGCTACGACACATAAAATAATGGTCTTATCTAGAACAAACATAGGCTACTCGTTCAACGAAGGCAAGTCTGCCAAGCACAAAAAATTTTTGGTTGCAAGCAAATTCCCATAAACGCTTAGACAAAAAAAAAGAATAACAAACTTCGATTACGAGATGTATGTACCAAAACCTTTCGGCTACATAACATACTAAACCAGGGGTATTCATAGTTTTGTAGCCGCGGACCGCAGACTTGTGAGTCTTTGCGAGCCGCATTAAGTATGTCCTTGAAATTTGTGTCTTTGAAATTCGGCCTAGGTTTTGAAATTGTATAATGCAGAGCCCAAACGGGGGCCGCGTGCGGGCTGCAGCGCTGCACTTTCAACACACCTGCACTAAGCGATTACTCTTTAAAAATTAACATTTGCATAGAGTAATTTGAACATGAGACATTACCTGTAGTAAGGGATGTGGGGAGGCATTGCTGATGGTATGGTGGAAAGGGCGTTGAGGTAAGGATTCTCTGTCAAAGACGCTTCCACACTGCAGGTTTTCTTCCCCTCAATGGGAGTGTATGTGGCGTTGTACATTTCATTGACCTGTGCAAGGTAATGCATTCGTCATTGTTTGTTCATATTATAAAACAACGATAGGAATGACTATGTAGAACAGCACCGCAAACAAATCGAACACTTGGGTAACATTTAAATATATTAACTTTTATTCAACTACTTTCATACACATTAAACTTAAAGTAATATAAATACTTTCTGACGCAAGTTCCTTCCTAGCACTTTGGGCCTGTTTGGGCTTATTATATCCCTCTGGTGGCGATATTGCACTACAGTCAATTTAGCTGGTCAAAGGTCAGCTTTATTTTAAAGCAGAAAACTAAACAAAGAAAATACGTCGTGGATTTGTCACGATATTGAGCAGTGCATTTCAAGGACACCTTTCCATTGTTGAAGGAATAATTCACAGACAACAACACTCCAGCACTCTAAAGTTTCACTTTCGGTGGTCGGAGGAGTGTCAGTGGTTTAAAACCTCTATAAGTATACGAAACTGCAAGGATTTCAAAAAAGCTTTCTCAGACCAAGACCAACTATTCAACCAACCAACCTTTTTGACGTCACCTAGCCTTGACACTTCGATGACGTGGAAGCTACCACGCGTGTTCAACGCGATGTCTTCGAGGAATGTGCGAGCGGATACAGGCACTGATGACGAACCGTCTGTGATTGACACGCAATGGAGAGGGCGACCTCCACTGGCTTTGGTGATCCTGTAAACAATTTCGCTGGGTTCCTGGTCAGGCATTCCATCAGATATCTGGAAAGATACACAAGTAGAAGCGTGAAAAAGTATGGCGAAAAAACGCCAAGAATATGAAAGCACATCTGTAAACGCTGATTGACATACAAATTCAACAAATACTAAAAGATTTATATAAATAAGAAAGATTTTGAAGTGAGGCAAAACAAACAACAAATTTAATATTTAGGTTCACTTCACAATACTAAAAACTGTTATTCACAATAGCTTTATGGTAAACATAAAAATTTAAATATTATTCATCACAGACGATGTCTACGCTTCATCTGAAGAAAAATTTGTGGATTCAAATGAGATAAGGCATGAAAAGCTGACAATTGTTCGCCTCTCGGGGTGTGTGCTTGAGCAACGCACGTTAAGGACTGCTCCCCATTCAGCGGCATCTAATGGATGGAATAGTTCCCTGGCAACAAGACTTCAACAATCGGAAACTTCACTCTGTCAATCTCGGTGACCGGGCCTGCGTCAGTGATTCAAAGCCTCTACAAGTATGCGAAACTGCCAGGATTAAGCTCTGCAAGAAGCTTTCCCAGTCCGAGGATAAAGATTCAATCAATCAATCAATTATTAGCATTAGACACAAAACCAGTCCATAAAACCACCCAGACAGCAAAATCCGTCATTTTTACATTAATGCAACGTCTGCAGATGTTGAGTCAATGTACAGATTTTGCTGTCTGGACATATACAATGCGATATGTTCCACACTTACCAGGTATACAGCTTCACAACGTGGCTCATCGAAAGCCATTTCCAAGGCATGCAGCATGTCGCTCCCTGTCTGACTCTCTATGCCTCGTAGCCACCGTGTGGCAGCATTGACAGTGATAGGGGTGCACTCCACCATCTGGTCCGCCCATTGTGTAATCTGGTCAAAAAACAACGTCAATTCAATGTATCCTTCTCACAAAGAATTAATGGGAGCACATCTTTTAGGTGCAGACAGTTAGGCGCTGGTCAAATAGGCGTGCAAGTAAAGTCTATTCCTAGTAAAGTCTGCAGATTATATCAGCCTGGCAGGTAGGGCAATGCTTTTCACACAAAATGTTATATTGAACGAATTAATATACCATAATATTTCTTTTAGGGGTGTTGGTGGTACTGCTACATAAAAACACATGATCGACTGAATTGGCAAGAAAAGGGGAAGGCCTTCGCTCAGCAGTGGGCTAACACAGGGTGAAAATGGTGAAGATGCTTTTTTCTTTTAAACTTATATATAATTGTTTATATTACATCATTTAAAAGAACTCTACCAGATGCACATACCAGTACGGTACCTAGTTTGTCATTACCTGTATAGTTTTATTATTTACTTGCTTCAGATAAGGACGTTACTATTTGAATAAAAACATACACAAAAATAAAAAGCATAAAATAATTATTGTTTGTCTTGAATTTCCTTACGAATGTACATTGTACAACCAAGTGTTACAAATGTACACAAAGAGACGAATATTTGTTCAATTTCTTTATAATAAGTTCCCCTAAAACATTAAACTTTGAATATTATAATAACTTTGCAATTTGCATTTTAGGATATTACAGTAGAAACATTTATTAGGCCTACACCAGTAAGTTACACAGGTTGGCTACAACCTAGTACTAACTACGGTCGTCACTCAGTGTGCACCTCTGTTGTAGAACCCAAAAAATCTCTAACCAAGTAGAATATACTTAGCACACCTTAACTCATGCATTCAAATGTATGCAACTTGTCGGTCGCAATAAGACCATCACTGTTCTGTGGAGACTGTGGTAACAGTAAAATTATAGTAAATACAATCTAGTTAACTTTTTATTTATATATCATCAATCATCATCATCATACTTTTTCTTTTGGCTTACTTTTTTTAAGGAATTTATAAAAACAGATGGATCAGCAATTCAGCCGTATCGATACTGCATTAAAAAATCATTTGTTATTTTAAATTAACAATAGCCTCCTAATAACCCTTCTAATACGACAAATAAATGAGCTTGTTGACCAGTGAATAAGGTTACACATGCTTGCTGCAAGGTTAACCCCGAATTGAAATCATTGAAAAAAGTAATCTCTCTACCAAATTACAAATTAAAATGAAGCTCAATAAAAATGTTAGTCAGTCAAAACAATGCCATATATTAAGTTTCGCTTTTAGTAGCATGACCGTTGCTTACTTCACAATGTATCAACCTGTAGTAGCCTGATGCTGCAAGTTCGCTCTGGTAGTAGTGGTTTGCACAATTCCCTAGTCATGTGCTTTGAAGAATGATGTTGAAGTCAGTGTGTCGTTGTTTTATGTGGTTTTTTGTTTTGTTTGGCTTTAGGCCCTGGCTATCTGTTGAGTTTATGTGTTGTCGGGTGTACCTAAATACTGTAAAATTTTGTCAAATCAGTTAATAAATAGATTAGGTGATGTAATTCTTTCCTTTCGTAATTCTGTATTTGCTGACTTACAGCAAATACAGACACCATTCGTCATAGCACATGACCAGTTCGTCATAGCACATGACACCATTCGTCATAGCACATGACCAGAGAACTGCGTTTCGAAATCTAGTGCAAACCGCTGCTACCACAGCGAACTCGCAGCATCAGGCTAAAGCACGTTGTTAATATCTACAGTGTCAAGTGGTCAAAACAATGTTGATCACCCCAAATAATTAGACCTTTATGCAAAACCCATTCACAAGCATCCTCTTTACAAGCTACCGTACCAGGTTAGTTTTCATAAACACCAATAAAACGTTTACCCAAATTATGAAAGTGTGAGCAAGCATTACCTCAGAACTGAACTCAATGATGTTGAAATAGGTTCCTGGCCTGTTGTATGCTCGATCTATGAGAGTCTCAGCAATGTGATCTTTAACTGCAGCCAAAACATCATACATAGAACCAGATGTGTCAATCACAAAGGTGACACTTTTCTCAGGAACCTCACCAAATATATTGTTTATAAACATGTTGGGATTAAAAAATTAACTAAAATTTAATACAACTGGTAAGTGACTCTACCATGGCACCTAAATATGAATTTCAACACAAAAGGATAATACATTTTCAGGATATCTATTTTATGCAAACTTCATTTAAATGATTTTTTAATGACTAGACCTAATTTTGATTAAAATATGACATCAGAAACATGTGGTGTGATAGAAAACTATAGAATTTAAACATGCAACCTAACTCCTAGTATGATAAATTAGTTGAAACATTTTGCATTTTAATACCGTACTAGCAGCTTATCTTTTCTTATTGATCACATAGTAGCTATGCTAAAAGAATTAACCTGTTGGGCTGGATCTTGCCTATAAATCTTAGATTAGTGACTCCTGTAATGATGCCGGAAGAAATAAAATCTAATGCTGTGATGAAAAATAAAAAAGCATGGAAAAAGAAAAGTTTTTGACACACGTTTTATATTCAATGTAACGTGTAGCCTACATCTAATAACTAAGATAAAAGTAGAAGTCAGCATACACCTACCTTGCAAATGACCTGCTTTAAAAATGATAAGCTATTGCGTTTTGTCATATCCTATAGGCTATATTATATGATATAGTCTTTGGAAGGGAATTCTATTAGTTGTAATTTTCTGTAACATCTATGACTAATAGTATTTTTGCAACTCCACCATTAGAAAAGTTTTAAGCAAAGGAAAATTTGGTGTAAAGCTTTTTGGAATGAGATGGCCTGTTAAAATTGCAACATAAAATGTAGAGAATGACATAGGAACACACCAATTTGGTACTAACAAAATAAAAAGGAGATCAAACCAAAAGATTTCAAATATATATCAGTAAAAAAATGTTCAAAAATATCATTGACGTTCACAGCCATTAAACCTACTTGTTGACAATTGAAATGCATTGGGCACGAGCAGCTACTTCTACCAGTGATGGGGATCTAGGGGTGATTGGAGCGATTGCTCCCTTTAAACGCAAAACAGTTACTGTACCTTATTCATGATTTATTTGCCAGGTCGGACTAATGTAAACCTACAATTGATTGTGTTTTGTTGTACTGTAATCGCCCCCCTCCCTCCTAAAACTGCTTGCTGGATCTGCCCCCGACTCCCACAACAAAACAATAAGAAATGACCTACGGTACTATGATGGTGAAGTTAGAAACAATTAATAAAAAGATAAAAACGGATACAGTAATATTAAAATTATATTGTATACTTCAAAATATTCCAAAACACCTACGGTACCTATTCCCACCTCCTACCTTGTTTGTTAAGCGTTTGACGTTGCCATCAGCTACTTCTCAAAATTGTTGATGCATAACAAAGCCTTTGCAAAAACTAATAAAAATGTTCGTCTTGCTTTAGGATGAAAAACAAGTAATCACAAGTACACTAATTTAATTAGTGTTTATTGTGACAGAGAGAGAGAGAGAAACCTTTTATTTTGTCTGTTGCGACAATAGTACGGTACAATTATACACAATACGAATAAAATAGTACCATAGCTATCTAAATACCACAACAGACAGGAAGCAACGAAAGACTATATCAGTCATCGAGTCAGCTGCTTCCCACTTCTTAATGTGACAAATGTCAAGCAATGTAACAATGTAATGTGACAATGTAAACAAATAAGAACTACTTCTCTAACCAACTGAGCTATCGGGGCATCCGGACATTCTCATTTTGTGTGGCAATGGAGCTATCCTGAGCAATGTTTTAAGAATAAATTATTTACGTTATACTTAGGTATTATAGTCTATAAAATAAAACGGCAGAACAATTAAAATATAGGGGTGCTTATATGCAGCAACACTATTTATTATTTGGTACAACTGTTTCCCCTCTCTTAAAACAAGCAAATATTCAAATGATAGCTGGTTCTCCTTTAAAGGAACAACCAAATCAAAGAAACATGCTTTGACTTACGCCATTTAGCCTGAGAAACCTGGAAAAGAAAGTACTTTATGAGTAACGACATCTCAATCACAAGGAAATTTTCCTACTGTCAACTTCGGTGACCGAGTCTGCAACTGCAACAGCTGTTCTGGATGCTTCCAATACTCTATTCACTGTTCAATCAATCAATCTGTCCGCCCCGATAGCTCAGTGGTTACGCGCCCGGCTCAAAATCACGCGCGTTGGTTCGACTCTCGGGGTGTGCGCTTGAGCAACGCATTCTAAGGACTGCTCTCCATCCAGCGGCACCTAATGGATGGAATAATTCCCCGCAACAACATTTCAACAATCGAAAATTTCACTCTGTTAATCTCGGTAACCGGCCCTGCGTTAAGAGCCTCTACAAGTATGCGAAACTACCAGGAATAACCAATCAAGGCTTTGTCAGTCCGGGGATAAAGATTCAAAACCAACCAATCAATCAATGTTTTATTTGTCAGTAACAGGAACATAGGTAGCCTACATGTTTGAAATATGCAAGTACAGTAATATACATAATGCAAAAGTTACACAAGTTCCCATACCGACAGGAAGACAACGAGACGACCATACGGTCTACTAGTCAATTGCACCCTACCGAAATGACAATTTTGCAATTTAAAATAAGCTTACAAGAGAAAAATAAATAAAACGTTAAAACGTTTCCGCGCTTCAACAAACAAACAAACAAACATACTGTTGTCGTTGTATCTTGGTCTACCCATTAAGTTTATTTCTAAATTATTGCGGTTTTGTGTCGATCAGCTTACTTCATGTATAAAATTTCTACAACACCATTTTGTGGCCGTGCTAACTACTGATATATAGCCTACCGTACTACATAAATTTTCAACGTGCTGGTAGGTTTATATCGATTTTTGTAGTTAGTATCTTTTTCGTCCCGGACGCGTTAATGACGAAAACTAAAATGATTGATGTTTTGATGTATTTTTTAGCGATTTTATCAAAAAGCACTGTCAAGGATTCTATGTGCAAATAGTTTTCTGAAAAGGGGATTTTTTGATTTGGCATCAACCACCCATATTGACTTCGCTGTTTGATGATGATCGAATTATTGTTCCTGTTTTTTTTCCTAAGCTTTGCTTTGAGGTGGTTCATCGAAGTAAAGTTCATAGCAAAAAGCATGTCCTTTAAAATTGATCTAATTGATATGATGTAACAATAAAAGTTCGGAGAGTGACAAGTTACAGCAATGAGAGACCTTGGATCAGTGAGGTAAAAAAAAAATATTCTCAAAGGAAAAGCTTTGGCAAAATCTTCAAAAACAAAATAAAGTCGTTTCAGAGTCAACTTTGTTTTTCCAAAGTTGTAAAATAGAACTTCTTCGTGTTTCTGAAACTACTAACAAACAGGATGAAAAAGAAAAGCGTTTAAACATTTATTTCGTATGATGCTTTGAAAGTCAAGTCAAGTGTGGAAGAAGCAGCTAAAGAAGAAAAGAAAGAACAAGACAAAAAATGAACAAAGCTACGGTACTTCTCTGAACTCAATAGTTTCATGGAGGCAACCTTAGTGTGTACAAGACAAAGTAAAGCAGAAAAAGTCATCCAGAACTCATCAGGCAGCATACCAAACTAGTATATATTTGAGTCAGTAGAGCAAGATGCTAGCAAATCCAACAGATGCCCTGTGTGCTTCACACTGTTTATTGGAAGTATGAATTGTTTAATGTGGATAGCATGCAATAGGTTTGGCTACTGTACAAGGTTTCATTTACTTTTCATTAATGCATCTATGAATGTTAAAGAAGTGAAGAAACTGCAGTGGTTTTGCACAAAGTGTTCAATCATGTTCCACCAAATATTATAAGTGATATCAATCAATCACAATCAATCCCTGGTTTATTTTTTTCTCAAATTATCACGACAAATACAGATATGATTTACTTTTCAAGTTCTTGGTAAGTCTGTGGCACAAAACAGTGAAATTTCTCCTGAATTTATCTTTATTTTAGTTGTTATTTTGTATGACGCTATAAGTCTAAGCAGTTTTAATTTAGCCAATACATTAGGACGTTGTTGCATTGGTAGGCTGTTAGCGTTAGGTATTTTCCATAAAACTTGGTTACTGAGCACTCCAATATGAGATGGTCTGTAAACTGGTTTTGGACGTTGCATTTTGGGCAGTTTAGTTGAGTTGTCACCCCCATTGATGAAGGTTGTTATTTGTTTTAGTTTGTTTTGTTTCAGTACCACAAACCTATGAATTTTTAAAGCTGACATCATTAGTATATTGTAAAGCCAGTACAAAATTTATCAAACAAACTATTTTTGATGTAACAAAAATTATAAAAACTGCCATAAAATAACAAGTATTGCATTTTTAATGGCTGCTGTTGCATTTTTCATTTTGAGCATTAAGTCAGTGGCCTTTTAGTAAAAGGTGTTACTGCTTAGTGCATACCATTGCTGATAGGCATAAATACTCCACAGGTAGTGGCCTTGGCAGCCTTTGGATATTGCTATTGAACTGAAAAATTATTAGTTTAAAACAGACTGTATGAACACTGTGTTTGTGCTTACTAATCATTCCTCCTTATTTTCAGGAAATGTAGTTGATCATAACAAAATTTTTATCTATGTTGCATTGGCATTAAGTGTTCACTATTCCTGAGTTGACAATGGAAATGGTTCAACCCGAGGAAGTTGTAATATCTGTGAAGGAAGGTGAGTTGCTCATACGATGTCTTTTTCAACCCTACTAAGTACAAAGTAAACTACTGTAGAAAGAGTATATGCTCCATACCAGGCACATCATTGTGCAGTCGGATGTGTCAACTGCCATCATTTAATGCAAGTAGCATTGTGATATGTTACTATAGTACTATATTATCAGAACCAAATCATCGTAGTTTATGCTATAATGTTAATAATTGTTTACAGCTTGTTTAATTTCACAGTGTGTTGAGAATTTTCATGTAAGAGCAGCAAACACGTTGTCATCAACTCACAGGTTTAACTTCCACTTGGATCTATTCATGGCAATCTTGTGCTTTTGCAAATTTTTAGTAAAAGTTTCTGTTAGATGCATGCTGTAACAAAACTGTAAGCTAACTGAACAACATGGCAAGATGATTATTTTTATATTTGTTGCTTATGTTCTATTGTACTTGATTTCTGTTTGTTAATTGTAGTTATTTATGTGTGTAGATTCGGTGCTATATTATTATGATATATATATATAATATGCAGTATTTACAAATTAGATTTTTTACCTCATGAATATATTGCATTTATCATGTTGCAATGTGCAGGCTCAGCCTTATTTCAAGTTAAACCTGAAATTAATTAATTTGCTCTTAATTTTAAGTTTACACTTGTATATACTTCTTTAAATTGGTGAGTGATTGATTAAACTGATTATTATATATTTTTATCTGAATTGATAGATATGGTTGATGTAACCAAAACTTAATGTTGTTTGCCTTGTTGTTTTTCAGCAAATCTCACTGGACATGTTGAAAAAGTTGGATTGGAAAGTTTTGCTTTATTGAAGGTCTTAGGCACAGGAGGTTAGTATACGTTTGCAGCACTTGTTTGTTGTCAGCATCTCTTCGAATGCAATGTAACATCGGCAACCCAACAGAATTATAGTTATCACAAATTACAGAAATTTTTATCCAAATTCAATCAAAATAAACAGACATTTGAGTAAAAGGAACATAATTTGTTTGAAAAGTATCCTCACTTGTTGCCATTGAAGTTAGTTTGGTTTCCTATCTGTGAAATTTTGTCAAAGATGATGATCATGATTCTTCGATATATATTATAATCACTTCAAATATAATTCTTCCACCTGCACAATTTTGGTCTTACCAATTTTTTGTATTAAAAGACTGTTTATACTAAGCTTTGTTGCATCATTGTACTGTAGTATGCACAATAGTATGCAGTACTTGCAACTATAAGTTAGATGCTGGATAGTAGTCTATGTGTTGATATTCTCTGCACTATATATATATATGTAACTGCAGACAGTGCACACCGTTTCGACCTCCATCAAAAGTGCTCAATTGGCGTAAACCAAGAGCGTCAATAACTGCAGACAGTGCACACCGTTTCGACCTCCCGGTCTCATCAGTGCAGTAGTTACACTGGAATAATGGCCATGGAGATATATATACCTCCATGTGACATTTTCCCATTTGTGGTACCTTATCAGTAACCAAAAATGGTACTACTGCCAACCTTGCCAAAGTGCTCAAACTGCAAGCAGTGAGCTTTGCGCAATGCATAGCAAGGTGCCTCCAGTAAAGTGCTCAATATATGCATTAGCTGAAGTAGAAACAAGTAACCTTGGGCCATGATGATGTCGTGCAAAATATAAATGTGTTAATGTATACATATTATACAATAGGGTGTGACAGCCGCCCCATGATTTTTAAAACTTGGTTTCACTGAGCCTACCTTTTTTTTGGTGGTGAGGTTTTACCTGTATAAGATTCCTGTAAAGTTTCAAAAAAATTGGTCAAGGTTTAGAGGTGGCCTGTGGCCACTAAAGTTTTTGGGGGTGAGCGATGCATTTTTAGGGGCGTTTTTGCTATATCTCAGCTCGTAGACATGATAGAAGGTCATGCTATAGCTCAATCGATGCAGTATAGGCAAGTTTATATCAAACTTGTGAACAAATGTTCAGTCTAAAATGTTTAGTTTTTGAGTTATTTGAGAAAAACCTGTTTTTTGCATATTTGTGAGAAAAATGTTCTTAGCACCTTTTCTTCTTGGGCTAAAACACATGGAAAATCAATGAAATGATGAATTCACATGTTTAGTTAATGTTAAACAAAATCACAAAATACATTTGAGAGCAAGGAACAGCGATGATAAAAATCACAATGTAAGAAACCAACACCGAGATGGATGTAAGTATTGTTTACGCTGATTGGGCATAGAATTTCTGCTGTTCTCAACTACTTGAAGAATATTTTGAAATGAAACTTCTGTCTTAGTAGTGTCTATAAAGTCTTGGCACAGTTTGACACCCCTTTCTGCTGCATCATTAACAACACAAAGATTTGAAACCCGTTTCTTTGCTTCACAGTAGCTGCCGTTCTGGCACCAATCGACAACACCAACACTTAAAAAGGTCGTGTCAATCCTCAAGATTCTGAAGAAGCTCCAAGAATCTTCTCCAACAAAGGAGCTCAAGTCATCTGTTGGTTTTGTAGCAACGGAAGGAAAGGAGGGTTTGCCAAAATCACTTCCTTCTCTTTTCAAAGAATGTTCAGGATCTTTGAAGCTTGGCAGCTTTTGAACAATTTTCTGCTTTGTCTCGTCAGACACACTGCTATCGAAAAGGGTAAGGGAGATAAGTTCTTCACTAAGATATCACATGTGCCCCTTTAGAGCTTTAAGAGCTGCTTTGGCCATACTGCTTTCGATTTATTCATACTCGTTGACGTTGATAAGTTCTAGGTGCGTTGCAAGGAGCAGAAGTTGACACAAAAGTGGTTAGCCACCATGGCACATAGGAATATACAACAAGCTGAACAATTTTTTGGATTTTCTTTAGCTGTTGCTTTGAACATATAAAACCTGCAGGAAGATCTCTAGTAATAACTTTAGTGAGAAGAACGATCTTAATACAGTATAAAATCTTGGCCATCCATCTGGCGTGGTGACAAGCACCCGGATGTAGAAAACCTCCAAAAGTCTCAGCTCCCTCACCAAGATGCAAAAGCACTAGTTTGACTAGCTCCTCATAATCATCCATCACAAATCCCTGTGCTAGGGCTTCATAGCAGATCTTCACAATCATCCCCTTCTTGATCCTTATATCTGCTGGCCATCGCTCTGATGGTAAGATGGACTCGCCTATTCAAGCCTGAAGACAACATCCAGTTTGGGACACTTCTATCAAAGCTCAAAATAAAAGACATCAGTGAAGTCCTCCAATTAGGTAGACTGAGATGGCTTGGTCTCGTTGAGCGCAGCTCAAGCTGGATCTCACAGGTCAGATGTGTTAACATCACAGCACAGCGGGGTCAAGGTAGACCAAAACTTTCTTGGGAAGAACTTGTAAAACATGACCTTGTAGCCCTGAACATGAACTCTGTCAACCCAATAAATGAGGTGTGGAAGGGAAGACTTCGTTCTCGACAGACAGGCCACACCCTCGACATGAGGATTAATTCATGGCCTGTATAATCAAAATTGGTTGATGATGATGATCTTTAAACTGTGACATAGCATGTAATATAAATTAGCACTTACCACCATAAAAATTGCCTTAACAGTAAACACAGTGTTAGTGTTCAGTTTCTATGCTTCTAACAAAACAAAACATGAGGTAACTTAGGTTTAAACTTTGAAGAGTTACAGCTTCTGTACTTCTCCAGGTGTTCCTAAGAAGAAAAAAAAGTGAAAATGATAAAATATTCAATTCATATGTAACAATTTTTCACAAAATTTGTGCAAAAAACGGGTTTTTCTCAAATAACTCAAAAACTAAACATTTTAGGCAAATAGTTTCTTCACAAGTCTAATACAAATTTGCTTATTCTGCATCGATTGAGCTATAAAACGACCTTCTATCATGTCTAGGAACCGAGATATAGCAAAAGCACCCCTAAAAATACATCGTGCACCCCCCAAAAACTTTAGTGGCCACGGGCCACCTCTAAACCTTGACCAATTTTTTTGAAACTTTACAGGAATCTTATACAGGTAAAACCTCACCACCAAAAAAAAGGTAGGCAAATTCTAAAAAGGTCAGGGCGGCTGTCACACCCTATTATACAATGTAAAATAAACGAATAATAGTTATAGCTACCAAGGACTCACTTCTAAACAATCAATTGTAATGTTTGTTGGCATAAATCTCCGTGCATTATTATTTTTACTTTGCATTGCGCTTGTTTTACAATGCCAAGCCATGTTTGGTGTAAAAGTACTAAAAAAAATTGTTTACAATCAAACCTTTCAATATCAAGAAAACCAGAAAATTTATATATGCTTTCTCCCTCGGATTTTCACGGGCCGACCCGGGCAATCCGGAGTCTGGGCAGCACTCGAGCCCTGGTTTTTTTTTTGGTCATTTGTCGGTCATGGACTAAGTTTTTAGCAAAATGTCCGAAAAAAAAACAGTCAATTTGGTCTAAATGTCCGAAAAAATATATAGTCAATTTGATCAAGGTGACAATGCGGTCAAAAAGGAAATACTTTCATCAGAAAAGAATGACTGAAATAAATAACAATGACCGAGTTTTTTCAAGTCATTTCAGACAAATGATCGAAAAGTCTCAGCGAAAAAAAAAACCCAGCTCGAGCCTATGTTTTGTAAAAAGTATCATTTATTTTTAAATTTTCTTTTGGAACCAGCTTATGGAAAAGTGTTTCTTGTACGAAAAGTTTGTGGCCACGACAAGGGAACATTGTATGCGATGAAAGTGCTCAAGAAAGCCACAATTGTTACAAAACCGAAGACCACAGAGCACACAATGACTGAGAGACAGGTTGGTACAACGTGATTGCTGATTGTGTTGTTCAACCTAATTGTGTGTGATTGTATGTCTACTACCCAGACTGCAAATCAGCCGCTTTTTACAATGATTAAACATTGAATTGTTACACGTTGAATCAATGTAATAAGCGATTGATTTGCCATGTGGGTAGAGAATACTATTAGTGAGTATGAGGTGATTATGCATCTCATGAAGCTACAATCCATTGTCCGCCCTGCCACTATACTAGAGCTGGTAACAGATTGTGACTTTCAACAGGTTTTGGAAGCAGTTCGGCAATCTCCATTTCTCGTTACACTTCATTACGCTTTTCAAACCAACCTGCGGCTGCATCTCATCATGGGTAATATTTTGATAATAATAATAGTGTGTATACTGTATATTCCTAACCAACTTGAGCCAGTGTAAAAAATCATTACAATAAAAGGATTTATACAGTCCTGTGACCAATGCAGTTACAGCTGTTGTATTCCAAACTGTTGTGTCTATTTGCAGTGGAAGGTTTGATTCGCATTCTTGGTTAGTTAATAGTTAGTCAGTGCACTGTTTAAGCTTTTTGTTCCTCGTATTGCGAGGGTTGGACGTCAGCAAATTTCGACCCTGCTTTCCACGTCCTCTTAGTACTCTTATTCTGAATACTGACCGCCACAAGGTCCCCTTTCGGAACCTTGGTGTGCAATTGAATCGTTATTTTGTTACAGATTATGTCAACGGGGGAGAATTATTCACTCATTTGAATATCCGCGAAAAGTTTACCGCTGCAGAAGTGCAGCTTTTCAGTGCTGAGATTCTGTTGGCTCTTGAGCATTTGCACGAGGTATTGGTCAAGTGTTTTGCGTTTCTGTGAGGTTGACGTGAAAGTCAAACTAACCGTGAACGTGCATTCGTGCAACCAAACATGCAGATAATTTGGAAATTTGAACTTGTTATCGATCGTGAATTGTATTATATCAAATTGGCTCAGTTCTACCCAGCCAGTATTCTGTTGCGCAATGTGGGGAATGTTAGGTGCTTATCAGTGCATGGCAAGGGCTCTTTACACAACCAGCATTTTCGTTTTAAATCAATATTCATAGCACAACTCCTACTTTCTTGAGTAGTATCTATTCTACACACATACCATAAGCTACATAAGCACAGCACCTTATCTCAAGAATGCATTGTTTGCAACAACATGGCGGAGTAAGCATTTGTGTTGAAGAGGTTGTACACTTTCAGCTCGGAATTATTTATCGCGACATCAAACTGGAGAACATTCTGTTGGACTCAGATGGACATATTGTTCTGACAGATTTCGGTCTGAGCAAGGAAATCTATGGCGAGGTAGTTAGTGACATTTTACTTGGCAATTACGTACGAAAGCCAAATTTTACTTGATGCGATAAACTAGTAAATGTAACCTAGCCAAAGACATACTGTTGGCTCATGTCATGAGTTAGCAATCATAGGGTTTGCTATGTGTGATGGCAGCATAAATAGACTAGTATATGTACCGGTATACATATAGTTAGCTACTTTGCACATAAATTGAAAGAAAATACTTATAATATGTGATTTTCTTTCCGGCTTTACGGAACGGAACATCCTGAAATGTAAGTTTTTTTGTCTGTGCCGAGCTCTGAGCTCAATGTCGATATCCCGGTGGCATATTTACACCCTGGGGGTTACACCTTGCAGGTTTATATTTTTGTTCCATACAAGATTAGATTTACTTCTAGCATCCGTCTGTGTGCGAGTGTTTGGGCTGGAAATCAACTTACTTTTCCTTGTAGGGTGAGAGGGCATATTCCTTTTGTGGCACGATCGAGTACATGGCTCCTGAGGTGATAAAGAGCAACGGAGCCGGCCACGATCGAGCTGTCGACATCTGGAGCCTTGGGGTACTCATGTACGAGCTGCTCACTGGGGCATCCCCGTTCACAGTCGAAGGAGAAAAGAATTCTCAAGCAGAAGTTTCCAAGTAATAAGCGCTTAATAATTTAAACTACTTTTTTGAATTCTTTTGATGCCTAATCAGCTTGACAACTCCTCAGTCATCACCATGTGATGCAGAACTTGCAAGCTACCGGTATTTCTTATTTTTCGAAGCTTTCTTGAAGAAAATTTTATCTTGTGGTTTGACCATGTAGACTTATATTTCTTAACAAAATAGCCAGTTTCCTGTTGGAATCAGTGTGATTTACATGAGGCGAGCGGTACCATTCCATTTTATTATTTCTTAGCCTAGCCGTGTATACAGTACTGTATATAGAATAGAGTATAGACATTATATGCTTAACACGACTTGTGTGGAAATAGCGGTTGCGTTTTATCCTCCTGCGATGTTGCATTTTTACAAATAGCGTTGAAAAAATCTCGCGCTTCTTTTGTTGTAATGTGGGATTTGTATGCAAAATATTCTGTCTGCACGCCGAAAATGCTTTTCCGCTTGTTTGCATAGTATTATGGCGCTACAATAAGTCAGTGGCTGATGTCACCATCGTGCTTGCTAAGCTGTGAGTTCTATCTCAGCGAGGTTTGAAAGCGTGAC
The DNA here is from genome assembly GCF_918807975.1 of Aplidium turbinatum. Lineage (NCBI taxonomy): Eukaryota > Metazoa > Chordata > Ascidiacea > Aplousobranchia > Polyclinidae > Aplidium > Aplidium turbinatum. Next base: position 59,700,933 of record NC_137472.1, read on the forward strand.
TGATCATCAATGCAGACAACAAAATCCGTCATTTTTACATTAATTCAACGTTTGTAGACGTTGGCTATCTTTCGATAATGAACGACATCGCGTTGGTAACGCATACTACTGCGCTGGCTTCTTGCAGGAAATTCCATCGGAGCCACTTTGTTGACCTTTCGACTGGTTTCGAGTAGCCAGCATTGCCGCACGCTATTCACTTCACAGTTCTGTCTGCTGGCCGCTGTTTTCTCAAACAACCAGGCACCGTTAACATTTGCTTTCAGCACTGGCATAACATGCCGTAAACCGAAGCGATATCAAAAGTAGCAGTTTATCGATGGACTTTCTGTCATCGAAATGTTGCGCGATGACAATTAGCGATACTCTTCACTGTACAAATGTAACTCATGCGTGGGTGTATCTTGTTTCGGCGTTACATAATTTTACCATATTGGAACCACATACAATCACAGGGTCAGTATTCCTTCAGTTTTTGCAACTGCTGCTTCAAGTCAAATAAGTGCAACCACTTTGTGTTGAATCACATAATTGCGTGTGTTGAGATAATCAGTCACTTGTGTTCATTAAATTAGACTTTAATAACATCCTTTCTCTTCTTTATTTCTGACGTTGTTTAACTGGTGTTTTTGACTAAAAATAATAATGTTTCTGACCCTACCCTTCACTGTGTTGTCAATAAGTTTTTTTTTGCTTTTTGAACGTTGCTTTCATATACCGCTCCCATTGTGACGTACCCTAATAAGCTGAAGCCCAGGACTTCAAGGCCTGCACTGTGGATGAGATTACCAGTCATCACGTAACTGCATTCCCTATGTGTTAAAGGCAGGCCATCAATATATACAAGGCTGAATATGAGCCGATGTTGTTTCATAAGTTCACGCGCAACAAGATTGGTGCTATTTGTTGTCTACCGTGATGTTATCGAGCGGAATTTTCAGGTCATTTAATTTCCAAAAAGTGTGACATTTTAAGTTGCAGTTGTTGGTTTTAAATAGAGGATCACCTATTTATAAAATATTCAAATGAACAAATACTTGTCACTTTGCCATGGTTATGCTGCTTCTTTTCATGGTAGTTTTAATTTGACGTAAATTCGAAATATTCATTAAAGTGATTCGCTTTGCTTTTTCCAGCTACCGGCGATCTGGCATTTTGTGCAACACATGTGACGTTATGACATTTTGTAAATACGTGTTACTCATTTGAAAGAATATATACAAAAATTTTCCAACATTTTCGTGTCTCAGCTATGTATTAAAAGTATTTTTCTGCGTGACAATCATAGCGCTGAGAGTGTTGAATAGTTATAGTCAATTGCTTGTTTTGTCGGACCACAGCGGATAGCAACTTACTGGATCAATACACAGAACACAATGACTAATGCTCAGAGAATTATGTGACTAAACCTTGTCATCTTGATAAGGCTGCTGTTATTTGAATATGGTTCCCAGCATGCTGGTAATTCCAGCTTACCACTTCTCTTAAAGACTAAGATTTTAACTAGCTTACTAACGCCGTATAAACGACTCACCGCATTTTTATTGTCGCTTTACGTGGAGATCTGCCTTGAGAGAAAATACCTGTCACTGTGTGTTTTTCCCGCATTATAAGCAGACAATACATGCTATTCTGAGAGGTCATTGGACGATTGTTGATTGTTTTGTACTGCACTTGTTCCATACCTCAACAACTAACATAACATGATGTTTTTTGGTTGTTCCAATCGTTCATACATTGAACTATTGTTTATTGCTCTTGTTTTTCGTAAATGGGTAACATTTTTTGTTGATTCTACGTCTGTAGAAGCGATATCAAAAGTAGCAGTAGACAATAAAAAAACGGATTTAGCTACCCAGCTCGCTATCATTGCCACTTTTTGCGACTAGTTTGACACGTCTCATAGGCCACATACAACTCAAGCTTCAATTTTATCTCACGTTTTACACATTGTATAACTGTATAATATACTAGGAATAAGATGGTTCGATTAAGTCAATAAGTTAAGAGGCTGTGTACGTACAATGTATTTGCGCTGGCCTAAAATTAAACTAACATATCCCCGGATGAAGACGTTTCATGAATGCCTTCATCTTGCAAATACCCATGGATTAAACATAAATGCTTAGCATTTTATGGTTTAGGCTTTCAGCTCTTTCTGATCACAATGGTTGTGTTTGGACTTCGATTTATTCTGTACGCTCACCTTGCTACATTTTGTGCGCAGACGTATTTTGTATAAAGAACCCCCCATACCCCACAAGGTACCCTCGTCAGCATTGGACTTGATCTTCAAACTTCTTAATAAGAATCCAAAGCTTCGGCTTGGCTGCGGTCCAGATGGCGTTATGGAGATAAAAAGGCATCCCTTTTACAAGGTGATTAATTAGCTGCGACGGGTTGGTGCGAATTGAACTATCTCCAAAGGTGATAGTTTATTGATCGAGAGCCCGATGATCGATTTTTTCTTTGCAAATTACTTTATTATTTTACTTATTGACATGCAGCAGTGCAGAGGGAGTTGATGTGGCCATGAGTTCATATCCGATGATTTGCCTCTGCTTTCTTGTACGGATATTGCTCAACATTGCCCTCCTTTATGCAATTGCTTAATATACTTTTTTTTAATCTCTGACTCTGAACGTGCTTTGACTAAACCGTTTCGCTTTTGCCTTAAAGCTAATTAGTGCCACAGTTCGTGGTTCACTATCTCGCACAGAGCCGCTAATTATCGTTCAATTGCTGTCATTATATATTTAACTTCATTAATTTATTTTGGCCGGGCGCATGAAGTAGACCTGTCTGTATGCATTTAACGTCAGTGAACCACAGTAGAAACGTTACAATTAATGTTACTGCTCTGTGCCATTACGGTCGCATAGTGATATAATTGTAGCAAGAAAACAAGATTTAACAGGTTTCGCGATATTCATCAATATGATATAAACTTCCTACCCGAACTGAGGCGCTGTTTGCTTGGAATTGAGGTACCCGGGGAGCAGGATTTTAGCTTGGGCTTGCACCAAGCAGGGTGCGGGCCGCGGGGATTCTTTGTGATTTTTCACCTGGCTGGTTCTCCAAAAGATATTCAATTGAAAGCTAGTGAAAACGAAAGATACACAGGCCTACTTATGTTTTCGTTGAAATTGTGTGGACAGTTTGCACGGTTACTAGTAGTTGCGGTGTGTGAGTCATTGTTTCACGTTGCAAGTAAAAGACAATTCCGAATATCTGTCTAATTTTGATTTTATTGAAATTACTCCTGAATTAAAGTTTTAAGCACCCAGTCACTAAATTAATCCTTAATTACATTGATTCAATGTATTCAGACGTTGAATCAATGTAAAAATGGTTTGTTTACTTGTTGGTTCACAGTTGTGATTGTTCCGATTAATATGTAGGCCTATGTGGTCTTTTGTATATAGTTGGTCCTACCTCGCATAGCCCTGCCCACACAGTCTTAGCCACATTTGACTAATTGGATCTTCGCTCATGTTCAATTGCATATTGTGGTCAATCCTACATCATCGATGCACATTTTTGCGAGTGATTTCATTGATTAGATGTAATTTTTTGTTGAGATGTCGTCAAGTATCCGTTTCAGTTGAAAATGACTCCGGCAGCGGTTGGTAGTTGGTGTCTTCCTATCTGATAACTACTGATATTAACTGACCATTAATACTTCTCAACCCGCCAAATCGGCAGAATTAAACTTAATAACGATGATTCTCCCAACCCTATTATTGGCGGTGTCGTGATACAGCTCAGGTTTTGTTTAGTGGTTAAATCATCGAACTTCTGTTGATTGCGGCACGGTTCTATATCTGTCATGGTTTTACTCTCGTCATTTTCAATGAAACCAGTGACATCACTTGAACATCTGTGTAATTGTGGTCAATATTACCAGAGATGCTATTTCGTCATACGTGTCGTGCGCATTGAATTGTTGCGCACCTCCGCAAAATATTAATCGCTGTCAGGTCTTTGTAATTGAAGGTAGTTACATTATGTTATTATTGTTTGGGTCAACAGGTTAATATTTTGTAGTAATTTTCATTGGTTTTACAAAATCGCATCTGGAGCTTAACCACTCGTCTATCGGCATATTCTGTGAAGTCGGATGTGCAACAAAATTTTCACGAAGTCACATATACTCCGTTACGACAAACCTGTTTAAAATCAAAGCTAACAGTAACAACGAGGATTACACTAATTACTTTTAGGTAATTTTGCTGTGTGCAGTATCTGCATTTTGCCTTGTCATTCTTTGGTTTGATCTTCTATGTAAAATTACTTTAGGCTGTATTCATGGGACAGCTTCAAACTTCAAATCCGGCTTTGACGATAGAAAGTTAAGAACTACTAACTTCCTTATTTGTTTAGTTTTCATCAGATCAAGCAAAGAATTTGTAGAAACACACCGACATTATCGCTTATTAATTGGGACGAACTTTTATCTAAGTTAGTTTAATAAGCCAACAAAAATCCGTTCTTCTTACGTTGATTGGACGTTTATAGACGCAGAAAGGACATATTTGGTTAGTTAAGATTTGTGGTGCGCTTGGTCTGGAACCGGCTGTAGTTGCTTGACAGAAGTGGTTGGAAATTTTTATTAATCACCAAAATTTTACAAATAATTATTATCGATAAATTGAAATTGTTTCTTTTTCTGCAAAGTGGATTATAATCCACAACATCGCTAGTTATCCTGTGTCTCATGAGCATTAGGTTGGTCAGTTCCCTCTCGCCAAGTCCTCTCCTCTTCATGCTTCCACAGATTCTTACCATCGGCTCTCCTCTTCATTTCACCGTGTCACTCCTTCTACACGACCAATCCTTTCGTGATAAAATATTAACATTTTCATCATTTTCTTTCCTATTTACTTAGAGGTAAATTACTCTCATTATGAACAACACCGGGCCCGTATATATACAATTAAAACATTTAATCATTGAGCAAATATAAATTGACATATTGCAACATCACAAATATTGTGGCTGCTAAAACGTCTTTGTCAATAAAACCGCTCCACTGAGCAATCATTGCAGTTAGCAAATCAATCAAAATAGAAAGGGAATGGCGTTGGGCAGGCCACTAGGTCATGGTAGGTTGTCCGCAAGTCAACTATACCTAGACCTGACCATCTAGTAAACAAAGATTGATTCTTATCACAAAGCCTCTGTGCTTGTTCATCTACTTTTTGGTATATTCCAGAATGAGCTAACTGACGGTGTTAATAACTACAACTAGTTAACGAAGGGAGCTTGTTTTCCGGAATAAACCATAACCTTGTGCTTTTACCTTCATCTTGATTATGGGATGGAAGATGTCCGTACGACGAGTTACATTCTTGAATCTTTCTCAGGGACTTGACTGGGACAGAGTAGCCCGGAAGGATATCCCTGCCCCATTCAAACCGGCTATAGCAAATGATGCGGATACAAGCAACTTCGCGGAAGAGTTCACCTTGATGCCTGCGGACTACTCCCCGGCGCCCACCCCTGCCGCCAACATGCCGTGTCCTTTTAAGGTGAGCTCATTCTCAGACAGCAAAACTCGTTGTTTTTACATTGATTCGTCTTTAGACGTTGAATCAAGGTAAAAATGACAGATTTTACTGTCTGGGAAACTACACTTTGTCCGAGTTTTTAGTTCTTGTTAGCATTGTTTGTGCATCATTCACAGATACTTTTCCTCATCGACTGATCGCCTTTGTTTTCAAAACTTAGGATCGGACTTTCTTCAGATTGAAACTCATTTGAAGATGTTTTCGTATCAAATTTCAAAATAGATTTTATCGTCATCATAAACTTGTTATGTACTTCGCCATGATCAGTGTGCTACAAATTGTTTATGGTTTTTGAAAACTTGGCTGGAAAACAGACCAATACGATTAATACAATGATGTACTTAGCTTGCGAGATCATACATTTTTTACATTGATTCAATGTTTGTAAACGATGGATCAATGTAATTTTTTTTTGTTTTGTTAGCTGGGTAGTTATTCTGTGTTGTGTTTGGGTTATTGTTGTCTGCTCAGCTTTAAATTGAAGCAAATCTATGTAACCAACACCTCAACTCAGCAAACAATCCGACTGGCTCTTGGCAGAGCATCAATCGTTATTTGTCAACAACTTTGGTTTTCGATCTCTGAGTCATCAGTGTCCGGACCGGTTTTGCGCATTTCCAACGGAAGCGGCTAGTTTTACGTAAACATCCGTTGTTGTTGCGTTTTTTTAACGTTGATGGGCGCGGAAGTCCATCATTCGCTTTTTCTCCATGAATTGCATTGTTTTCCTGAAATGCTTTCAAGTATAGCGCGAAATAAACATCTGGTGTTGGTATTGGAGTCACAACCATTTTTTTTATGTTGAACATAACAATCCGGCCAGCAAAAATGCCGTTTTTACATTGTTTCAACGTCGCCAGTCGTCAACATTGCTGGCTAGGAAGCGATTTCCTCGTAGCTGTTTGTTGAATGTTGATCCTGTGAATTAGTATGTTGAGGTCATTGCGTTTATTCTATCATCAGATTTCTTGATCAGCATCATCAGCGCACACTGGTGCTGCACGTGTGTTTCTATGAATATTAGTTTTTAACTGCAGACAGTGACACACCGTTTCGGCCTGACAGCCTCTTTAGTGCAGTAGGTACTATTTAAATTAGTTTCTGTATATAACTTCTGTTTTCCATAGACCTCGAATAATTTTTCATGATGAAAATTTGAAAACAAATATCTGATAAATACCAGCTCGATGACCATGACTTAGTAAAATGGTATTCGGAGTCAAACTAGACTTTCCATTTTTTTGCTTTAAAATGATTACTTGCAAATCCCTGCGTTTTATCTTATTTTTGCATTGATAAATGTACAAGCAACGTACAGTTAGCAGGTTTGAAGCCATCACGGGGTCGAATGGGTCTACTCGAGTTGTCCAGTAACCTTTGCAGTGTAAATACTCGCAGTCACTAGCACTCGCAAGGCTAAAGAATCGTCGTTTTTGCATTGATTCAACATTTGCAGGCGTTGAACCAATGATACTGATGCGAAAAAAAAAGACTTTACATGAGACTTGAATGAAACTTACTCTCCATCATGAACATAATTATGGCAGGTTTGTTCAAAAGGCCATAATGACTCGCATTTCATGCCGTGCTTAGCATTTGCTTGCAATATTTTCTTAGCTTTTGCGATTTTTTGCATAATACAGTACATGGGTTTTTCATTCCAATGCTGATATTGCTTCAGAGTGGGTTTATCCATGCTTTACTTACATACCTCAACCATGCCAGAACTTTGCGTTGTCACTATCAGTTCCTGTTTGTAATGGTGCATCCAAGCCGCAATATTGCAACCGCAGTTTCCCAGCTGTTGCTGATTGTTTGTTTATTTGTATATATATAAGAAACGAGGCTTTTTATTAAACTTAAAATTGGTTTGAATCGAAAGACATTCAATTTTCCTGATCATTTTTACAAAATAAAGTGTTCTTCTAATCACTATATTATGTGGAAAGCCCGGGAACATATACTTTGTATTAAAGATGTGGAACTATAGAATATAGATGTTAATTGAGCTGTTGTATAACGCTAAACTTGGTGCAAAAGGTTGTTTTGGTTGTTTTCAAATATTGCAGCTCTCTCGTGTAACTTTTCTCGACGTGGTATCAACGAAAATGAATTTTTGTGTCAGAACTTTCTCAAGACGTTGCTCAAATGTTGGCAGGAATGCTGCTCAAAGTGGTCGGTACGCTCCAGGCTATCGTGACGTCATAGCACAGAAGGACTGGCAACTGCACTTGTGTGTTGTTTCTTTTTTATCGAAAAATTCTTCGCGGACCTTCAGAAAAACTGTGGTTTGTTGAGAGAGCACTGTCAGCGAGTTGATAAACAAACTTATGGTGGCGTGGTTCTGCACAATTGTTGTCGTTTGATGAGCACTATCAATCCAAGCAACCTACTGCACAACTTTGTGTTGTCTGGGTGTGTGTCATGCTTCCGGCCTACTTTGATTGACAGGAATTGCAATGCAGCTGACAAGCCGACGCAGACGCACACCACAGCGGTCCAAACAACTAGCGTGACTTAGTTGTTTGTTTCTTATCGTTTTCTCTTCTGTCTTGCCACACGAATCATCCTTCGTCATTTGGTTATTGGTCAGATTGTTGTTGTTTGAGTTACATTGATTGTCATCAACTTAATAATTAATTAAATATGACGTTTTATACTTTCACGTAAACACGCATTTTGCGCCCAGCGGTTAGTTAACGTTTTGTGGTTTATTGAATTTATTTTTTCGTGCACAATAAGTTGTTGTGTTACTGCATCTGTATTTAAAAAAAGGTCTTTTTGAAAGTATAACTTTTTGTTAGTCGTGTTCTCTTGGTAGTCTTAATTGTAAGTAATATCTTAAGCCGCTTTTTAGCAACAAGGCAAGTGTGATATGAATAAAGCCCATATACAGTTTTAACTGTTCTAAATGCAAAACCAACCAATTGTTTTTGCACTGACCTGTTTAGATTCAAACCTAATTTGCATGTAAACAATCAACCTTGTTGGGCTTACATAGCTTTTAAATCTCATAACTACCATGGAAGCTACACCGATATGGTTAGGTTGAGGAAATGAGACTGCTAACGACGCAGATTTTATGCTGGTAGCCAGGAAATGGCTTTAGAGTGAGTTTTTAGGTCTTGGTCTTTTTCATCAATGCTAATTAAAAGTACCTTGAAGTGATAACATCTTTCCTAAGTTGTCCAACTTGTCACTTTATATCTACATCCAATCCACCTACTATTCGAATGCTTCCGGTGAAATTGGTAGTAGCACAACAGCAAACAGAACATGGTTTTACCAGAACTTGGTATGCAAAGCTAAGAATGATTGGTTTAAAATTGTGTCATGCGTTTTAGTGATTAGCCTCTGCAGTGTTGCGTGGGGATTTGGCATAACGTGCAGGGCTGCAGGCCAGCTGCAAGAAAAAAAGCAATAAGGGTGTCGATGTTATTGTGAGGTAACAACGCTTGTGTAATGTGTAACCTCAGAGCCAGCAAATAAAAACTCATTTCATTGAAGGTGAATTTCGTTTCTATGCACTTCCACGACGGAGGTTGGAAAGGCATAGAAATTATCAAAGATTGGTTTAAATATAAATAGTATGTTGCTTCAAGCACTTATTGTAACTTTTTAACAATTTGATATCAATCTTTTGGCTGCATAGCCGATTGGTGAGAGCCCTAGTATGGAACTTGAAAGGGCGCCGGTTCGACACCGCTCAAGAGCATGCGTTTTTAGCAGCACACTTAAAGACTTGTCTGAAGGTGGACACGAAAATTGGCTTCCTTGCCATCCCTTCACTTATCTGAATGGCAGTCGAATAGGCGCCGGTTCGACACCGCTCAAGAGCATGCGGCTGTGTCTGTGGCAGGACACTTAAAGGCATGCCTGAAGATGGACACGAAGATTGGCTTCCTTGCCTTCCCGTCCACTTAATCTAAATCTTCAACCACCGGGTGTAAGCCTGGATAAGACAAACAAAAAACTTATCTGAATCAAGTTTGTAACCACCCAAAAAAACTAATATCTGACTCACAATGTCATTTGCTTGTGTTCATTAACATATCAATCCACTGATCCCTGGTATCAATACACTGATCTTTCGGTTCATTAAGCACTAATAACGATAGCTGACAGAAATTAACCTCATTGACGACGATATGTTTCTCCCAGGGGTATTCTTTTGTGTCTCCTTCTGTTGCCTTTGGACGACAGCATGCTCTCACTGACGACCTCTTGCGGCCCCAACCGAACACCGGCCGACCATCTCCAAGCTTCCTGAGCAAGTTATCGAGCGGGAACACATCGGAAAGCGAGTTCTTCAACCAGTACAAACTAGATTTAACCAGATCTCCTTTGGGTGACGGTAGCTTCTCAGTATGCCGCCGCTGCGTTGAAGTATCCACTGGAAAGGAGTACGCTGTCAAGATCATGAGTCGTAGGTAAGAATCTCTTTCGGACGTGACCGATAGTCACAGAAATGTCATTTTGGTTGTTGAGAAAGAGCGATCTTCCTGGCGTCAGCACTACCTGACTACCCACTATAGAACAGCGAGCATTGTGTTTCACTAACCATACCGGTGTAGCCTCCATACTAGCCATCAAGACTTTTCCAAAAACATTTGTATCTTGACTGCTGAGAAACATTTTGATTGTGGGAATTTTATCTTCGGAATTAGAAAACTTTTTTGAAATCTTCACCCTGCCAGCTTTACTTATTTTGCATTTTATTTGTTTTTTTACCACTGACTCAGGCAGCGGTATGACCTATGCAACACCTGCATCGCAGCAAGTACAGCTGATAGCTCGTTGATAGATTTGTTGGGCCGATATAACTACGCTATATTATTTTGGTTATGGTAGGACTTTTAGGTTCAATAACAATCTATCTCAATAACGAAAAAACAAGATCTGCTAAGGAGAAATATCTACAATAATAATATTAACATTGTTCATGGCAGTAAGTAAGGCCGATAGTAATAAGCAATTTTTTGCATTACTGCTTTTTTCTGTCCGAATAAGCCTCAATAAATCAATCATTAGTTAAAGTAACTTGCGTTCTTCTGGTGACTATAGGCTTCTAGGTTACCTCCTGATGTTAAAGATGATACCTACCTTTTATTACCGACGTTTCGTCAGTCAGCACGACTGACTTTATCAAGGGAGATAAAACAGGTAAACACAACCTGTTCAGCAACGATGGCACAACTCAAAAACATAAATCAATCAATGCTAATAATTTGCTCTGACCGGCGAATTGACAATGACGAAATAATATCAAGGTGATAACAATGATGCAATTGCAAAACCTGAACATTATCACATATTTTTCACTAATGAGCCGATCTTTTCATGTTTTAGATGGGAGCTTCGATTGATGCACGAGATTCGAACCTTAACCCAGTGCCAAGGTCACCCGAACATAGTGACGCTTCGTAGTGTTTTTCATGACAAGGTGGGATGTGGTGGAAAGACTTCTGCAGTAATTGCGATGTTAATGGACCACTATTGTCTGCACGCCCAAGCCATACTTTTTGGTACTTCAACCATGTTTATAAATGTTGGGCAACCCAACTGTTGCGTAAAAGCGGCCTGCCAAGCAAAAAGCTTGACGGTTGTTGGTTGGACAGTACTCTACGCCTTTCTGTTGCTTCTTTATCGCTTCGTGGCCGAATGGTGAGAGACCACGAACTTCGGAAGGACGTGGGTTCGACATTCAATGATATATTTTAAAAGAGACATGAAGGCTTCCTGTCTTGTACACTCGATTCATATCTTTATTCACTGGATATAGCTTGTTAGTTAAACCTCATCTCTAACCGAGAGGTGATATACCTCCCTCTCTGTGTCAATATGTGTAAGTTCGATACTCTATTCAGACGTCCGTGTCCCGCTGAACTGGCTATTTAATCAATTGTTATTGCTACAGCACTTCTTTTTTGTTGATAAACACGGCTCACCTCTACCCAGTAGGGTGGGCCGTTTTTGACTTTTTTTCGAAATTCAAAAACGGCTAGTCATAAAAAGTGGCACAAGCATGAAAAAATAACGTGTGCAAAATTTCATCAGTTTGGGGGTGCATCTTCTGCCCCCGCAGGGGGGTCAAACTTTCAATTTTTTGGAAAAAAATGGAAAATTTCACTTTCCGTTTTAACATAATTTTTTTTATAATTTTTCTACTGGCTAGTTATAAATTGTAAGTGGGATGTACCCAGAACTTTCCTATGTAAAGGCATGTTCGAAGCTTAAGGTTTACTGCCCCCGCATCGACGACCAAAATGCTGAATTTTCACCAATTTGAGATGCTATTTTGTCATTGCTCAATAAACAAACTTGTCGCAAAAGGGTGAGATGGTGTTAACGCTGTACGCTCATTTATGTTCTGTCCATTAACTTTGCAGGATGATACGAATGAGGTACAAACATCAATCATATTTATGATAAAGAGTTACAAAAAAAAATGAATAACGTTTTGAAGTCAAATTCGAAAGGTGGGCCTAAATTTCAACAAAATTTGGACCAAATTAAAGAATCTGCAAAGCAAAAATATTTGAAATCGGTTGTTGTAGCCTGAGTGTTCCAATTTTCAGCAATGTACTTGCCCGCAGGAAAATCGTGTCCCTGTTACAGAACAACAGTTCCTTCTTGATCAAAGAACAATTCGCATAATGGTGATTGATAAACATGATAAATCGGCTACAAAATCTAATTTTAAACGTTTTCCGAGGAGAGTCGCAAGATCAGAACAATCCCGTTCTTTACGTGAAGACCCAGGAGCAGGCACAAGTAGCGCTTTGGTTAAAACACCTTTAACTTCTTATTCAAGCTCAGAAACTTTGTCATCCAATGAAGAACGCTGCGAAGATTTTGATTATCAACCCAGTTTTGCCTTGGAAAGCCCCAGAAAAAGCAAGGTTACTTTCAGTTTAGTAGGCCTAGTATTTGCTGAATCATGCGATCGTACTGGTATTTTCGATAGGTCTGCAGCACTTATTGCTTCATCATTTCTACAAGATGCGGGAGTTGTAACGGATAGCGAATCTCAATCAGTCATAGATAAAAGCAAAGTGAGAAGAGCGAGGAAAAAAATGAGGTTTACAACTCAAATGGAAAGTAGGCCTTTCATGAGCATAAATTTGCAAAGCATATATTTTGATGGCCGAAAAGATTAAGCCATCAAACAAAATGAAATTGCTGAGCGACTTCGAAAACATTTCGCAGTTGAAGAGCACAATACTTTACTTGAGGAGCCAAGTTCTCATTTCAATGGTCATTTTACTGTAGCCAACTGATCTAATGTGTCAATAGCTAACGGTATTCTTAAATATCTTGGATCCAATAAAATTAGCTACGATAATGTAATGGCAATTGGATGCGATGGAACCGCAATAAACACAGATCAAAAAGGCGTCGTGATAAATCTCCTGGAAGATTATTTCCAAAAGCCACTTTAATGGTTAATATGCCTACTCCATAGTAATGAATTGCCTATTAGGCGTCTTATAAAAGATATAGCAATACTAGCAGACCTGATAGCTTCACTGGGCTCATTATAAAGCAGCTAGCCACTGTCACACAACCAGATGTTGTAAAATATAAAGCAGTTCCGGCACCAGAGATTGAAATTGATGAAAATGACCTCAGCACTGACCAAAAATATCTTCTACACATGCATTGCACAGAGCAGTGAAAAATGGAAATATATCAATTCATTTCGCTTATAGGAGTCCAGGTATGATGAACCACTCAAGATGGTTGAACACAGCCAATAGAATTCTACGTTTATATGTTGCATCTAACGCGTCAGCTGTATTGGTGGAACGTGTGGACTATATTATGAATGTTTAATTTCCAGTATGGTTTGCCATTATAAAGGAAAGCAATTTCACTAATGGCCAAAAACATTTCTTTAAAATTCTACACTCTGCTCAGAAGCTATCGAATAAAGCTCGCAATATCCTCAACAAAGTAATATAGAGGAATGTGTTTTATGCCCATCCTGAAAACATTTTGATTGCAATCATATGTTATACCAAAGAGTATGTAAGGGAACTAGGATGGAGAAGAATTTTCAATTTAATAATACTATCACCTCACAGCACTCGTCAGCAAAAATTCACCCTGTCAGTATTGCAGTTCAGTTCCGAACGTTACTTTGAGATGATAGACTGGCAAAATATTCCAGTTACGGAACCCCCCGCAGCAATGCGTGGTGTTTGCAGCAATGTGATAAAAGAGTACATCAAAACAAAGATGCCTTCACAACAGTTGTTTTCTACGTTTTCTCTGCCACACACAACAGATGCTCATCACATGTGGTGGATAGCGTTGAAAGAGATGTGTAGCCTACATTAAAGCAATATTACAATCAAAGAAAAAAATTCCTAGGTTCCAGTCGAAACAAGATTTTATGATTCATTAGACTTCAGCCAGAACTAAATTTGAGCAAAATCTGGGGAACTGGCTAAAAGACCTTGTTGTTTGTTGTATTTTTGACACAATTTCGTTTTTTTTTTTTGTTAACACAAGTTCTTTTTTATCGTTACATCGCTGTCAAACAAAGTTTACTCTTGTATGTGGTTCTGTAGTAGCCTATCAAGTGAACGTTTAATGGTTTGTAAATGACAAATCCCTGCGACAAATGTGTGTAAACAAAATCATGATAACAATTCGCGTGGAACTGTACAGTACATTTCATTTACGGAACCTGCAGATCATATTGCTTTTATTCTGAAGTTAATTATAGGATTGCGTTTTATAGCTGCAACTGATCAAACGTAGCCTACTGTTGCTTTTAATTTAAGCAAGATTACGTCTTATAGTTTGTCAGGTCGTATCATCCTGCAAGGATAGTGGACAGAACATAAATGAGCGTACAGCGTTAACACCATCTCGCCCTTTTGCGACAAGTTTGTTTATTGAGCAATGACAAAATAGCATCTCAAATTGGTGAAAATTCAGCATTTTGGTCGTCGATGCGGGGGCAGTAAACCTTAAGCTTCGAACATGCCGTTACATAGGAAAGTTCTGGGTACATCCCACTTACAATTTATAACTAGCCAGTAGAAAAATTATAAAAAAAATTATGTTAAAACGGAAAGTGAAATTTTCCATTTTTTTCCAAAAAATTGAAAGTTTGACCCCCCTGCGGGGGCAGAAGATGCACCCCCAAACTGATAAAATTTTCCACACGTAATTTTTTCATGCATGTGCCACTTTTTATGACTAGCCGTTTTTGAATTTCGAAAAAAAGTCAAAAACGGCCCACCCTACTACCCAGGGTACAATAAATTGGGTGAACGTAGTTGCTGTAGAAAAAGCGGCCGAGAGAAAGGAACTGGTCAGTGGCTATCCTATATTCGTTAGTGCAGAAGGCTTAGTCTAATATGAACCTTATCTTCTCATTCCTCGAAGCTCAGTAACTGGATATGGGACCTGTTCCTTTACCTTGCTTTTTGTACATATTCATTATTATTGTTCCAGCACTTCTCATATATTGTCATGGAGCTGCTGAGTGGAGGGGAACTTCTCTCCATGATACGTAAGAGGTCAAAGTTCACTGAAGCGGAGGCCAGCATCATCATGAAGCAAGTGGTATCTGCAGTGGCCCACATGCACTCAAAGGGAGTGGTCCATAGAGACCTCAAACCTGAGGTAGGCGCTCAATTGCTTGTTTAATTGACCTGAAGACAGGCGTGGGTTAATTACAGATTTCACAAACACAAGGTGGTTGTTAAGTAGATAATTGCAATTATTTCGACAAATTACGTATAACCTTTTCAAAGATGAACGCAACTTGTTATCATCATGACAACGCAATTGATTGATTGAACGCAAAAATGAACGCAATTTGTTATCGCAATGGTATAAAATTTAATGTGTAAAAGTAATCAAGGACGAAATGTGCTTGCAGAACATTATTTTTGTTAATCAAGGACGAAATGTGCTTGCAGAACATTATTTTTGTTAATCAAGGACGAAATGTGCTTGCAGAACATTATTTTTGTTATTCAAGGACGAAATGTGCTTGCAGAACATTATTTTTGTTATTCAAGGACGAAATGTGCTTGCAGAACATTATTTTTGTTAATCAAGGACGAAATGTGCTTGCAGAACATTATTTTTGTTAATCAAGGACGAAATGTGCTTGCAGAACATTATTTTTGTTAATCAAGGACGAAATGTGCTTGCAGAACATTATTTTTGTTAATCAAGGACGAAATGTGCTTGCAGAACATTATTTTTGTTAATCAAGGACGAAATGTGCTTGCAGAACATTATTTTTGTTAATCAAGGACGAAATGTGCTTGCAGAACATTATTTTTGTTAATCAAGGACGAAATGTGCTCGCAGAACATTATTTTTGTTAATCAAGGACGAAATGTGCTTGCAGAACATTATTTTTGTTAATCAAGGACGAAATGTGCTTGCAGAACATTATTTTTGTTAATCAAGGACGAAATGTGCTTGCAGAACATTATTTTTGTTAATCCGTGGAGTGAAAACAACAGCGAGGAATGCTGCAACAAGCAACTGCGTCTCAAGATAGTCGACTTCGGGTTCGCAAGGGCGAAACCTCAAACCGGTGCTGCGATGGCGCTGAAAACCCCTGTCTTCACCCTGCAGTATGCCGCCCCTGAAGTGCTGGATATTTCCGGATTTGTCGGCAACGGGGGTGGGGCAGGCTACGATGAGTCTTGCGATCTCTGGAGCATTGGAGTCATATTGGTAAGTCCCTGTTAGACTTATTTTACATCTAAAAAATAGCGAAAAGATGTTAATGTTAGTCCACATGCGCGCCAACTTCTTGCGAGAAGGAAGTGTTTGTTAAGATTACTCCAAGGTACTTTTGGAATGCGACAACCCCTTGTCATTGTCTTCATGATGTTTCGTTTACGTTGGTTGAGTTTTTCAGATCTCTATTCAACGTATAAATGGCAAATTTTGATATACGAGTTCATAGAAGGCATATGTGCACTGTGCAGAAACTACACCTCAGATTGGAAATCATTGCTTTTTTACATTACTTCTGCCTCTGCCAATGGTAAAACAATGCAAAGAAGGGTTGGTATGCTAGGTTGGATATGATTGGCATAAGATTGCAGCTCTGTTGTTCATAGGAAGTGATCACTCCAACAGAATTCAACGCATTCCACACGCGTGTTCGACAAATTGATTTTCTTTCTTTCATCGGGTCATTTGTTTTGCCCAGTACGCCATGCTATCCGGGGAAGTCCCTTTCGTCAGCAACGGAAAGAGCCTCCACGCCTCAGAGATAATGAGCAGGATAAAAAAGGGTGATTTTTCATTCGGTGGTCCATCTTGGTCCAATGTGTCTGAGGAAGCGCAGCAGCTCGTTCATGGTAAGTCAGCTGTTTACATTTATTGCCTCGTCACGTTACAGATATTTCATCGTGACTGACGTGTTGAGTTGTCATTCAAATTTTAAAATTGAAACTTGTAGTGGTTTGTATTCCCTTCCGACATTTGTATTTATTATGAAGAATCTCTGTAGATGTCTTGGGTATTTCTGATGAGTACAATCTAGTCTACCACGCCACAAGACGTTTTAAATGATCAATGTTACTGTCAACGTTGCAAGCAGCTTCTTCTTTCGAACCACTGGGTCTGGAAGCTCGTTCCTATCTTTAACTTTCTGTTATAGCCTAGATTGTCGTCATTAAAATAACCCAAGACATTTTACAATCAGATACAGAACAAACATTGCAATTATAATGTAGACGCGTTTGCTGTTCAGTGTTCAGACAAACACCAACAAGTCACAGTCATCGCAAACGCGTTAGTTATGCTACGAACTTAAACCGATTAAATGAACAGTTAATCTTTAAACTAATATCCTTCATTTTGTGCAGGTCTTCTAACAGTGGACCCCAAGTCTCGCTTGAAGATCAATGACCTCCTTGGAAGTTCCTGGGTCCAAGGGTCGTGTGTTCCGACCACCCCATTGCTGAGCCCCTGCGTGCTTTCCCCCGGCCCCCGTCTTCCCACTTCATTCAACGCAACCTTGAAAGCTTTCCACATGGCCACAAAGGAGGGCTTCCAACTGTCTGCTGTCACCAACGCCCCTCTGGCTCAACGCCGGAACAGGAAGCGGACACGGAAGGGAAGCGCCAGTACCGGATCGGACACTAGAAGCAGTAGTGGCTCAACGGACAGCGTCACCGTCACGTCAGCGAGCACGTCAGTGACATCATCATATTCCGCACCAACGACCCCTTCAGCGGAAACCCCTGAACCTATCCTAGCTCCACCCTCCTACCACTGTGATGAAGTAGAGGTAGTTTCCTCTTCTCCGGTTGCTAAGCGACCACGGTGTTCCGTGTCCGATGAAGATGCGATTTTTAATTCGAACTCCTTGGACTGGGATCCTGAACAGCCGAGAGCCATCGTGGTCTTCAACGATTTACTGAACTCATCCGAATGTTCCGCTCTAATGGAGCCTGAGACCTTCGACTCCAGCGTGCGATCTTCTGCGGGAAGTGAACCCGCTGTTTCCCGTGTAACTTCACTTTCCGAGTCGGGGTACGGTACAAATACAGGGTCGGAGTCTAGCCCGCCGTTTATACCTCTCAAATCTAACAATGCTGAACCGCATAACACTGTCGCTTTTGTGAGTGACACAAATCTGGCCTAAATCCTCATTAGAAGTTTCGTTATGAAGCTTTCCCATTCCTTGGCCATCATGAAGCTCTAGATTTATGATCTCGCGGACTTTCCTTTCATCATTTGATCGTCTCTCTTTTTTTGCATTAAAGCAACGTTTTTCAACGTTTGGTTTCCATCACAAAACAGTTTATTTCCTTTACATTTATTTGCCTTATACATTGAAACGATTGCTTTGTATCTACCAAATGTAGGCAGTTTATTTATAATCTTTGAATGTGTTATTTTTGCGTTGAATAATCATCTTGAAGCTAGCTGCGTTCCAAGTCAGCAAACCAGTCCATCATAGACGTTGAATCAATGTTATGATAACATCGTTTCAACGTATTCTAAACGCCGCTGTTTGATTGCCACTTAAGCAACAACCTGTTCCTCCAAGGACAGTCTGAAAATCAGATGTTTCTCACATTGATTCATCGTTTTCAGATGTTGAACAAAGAATATAAAAGGACTGGTTTTCCAACTGATTCGGAACCGATGCAGCTCATGGCAGCCCCCACCCTCTTGTAAATGATGTCAGCGTGTTAGCATTTGCTAAATGGCTAGATTAAATGGGTCTGGCATTCTCATTTTAGTTTCAATTCATTGCGTTTAAAGGTTCAGTTGAATTTGGACACGAAAATTTCTTTTTTTGTTTTCCTTGTGTTACTTTGATCTAAATCCTCCAAAGATCAATCACAAGCCTACAAGTGAATTGAAACAAAACATTATTGTCACATAGTTTCATTGACAATGCCTGTGTTATTGAGTCTCCTACAACTCAGTAGTTGTGAACTAAATAAATGGCAATTGAGCAAAAGACAACTGAGCTAGCAACATTTCAGCAAGTGGCTAAAAGTTGACAAATGATGAAACCGAGCAAGCCATAACTTGGCATCTCACAAGTCAGCAAAATAAGTTTACCAAGCGATGAGAAGCAAGTCCGAACTGAAGAAGTAAATTTCATTTGCTGACTTGGTAGTAGTTGAAATGTACTTGCTGAGTTGCCGCATGCCGAGTGGTCTGACGACCATTATATTTGCCCCTTTTGCAGATCAGCTTCAATCACGGAGTCAGGCCAGACTGCTCTTATTCAATTCTGTTATGTTTTTAGGACGGACTCGAAACGTTTTCAACTCCTTTCCATTCCACGCCCTACCCAGACAGCAAATCAGTCGTTTTTTTACATTGATTCAACTCCTGTATACGTTGAATCAATGCTAAAAACGACTGATTTGCTGTCTGGATAATTTGAACGTCACGTATGAGGGTTTGTGTTTCGGTATATTTGTTATATAATGGAAGGATGCCCTGTTCTCATATAAGTCTATGCACATTGCACAGTCTTGTGAGCTTGTCTTAGTATTACCAGCTTTCATGTACGCTGCTTTAGGATAGGGATGGGTGTTCTTTAAGGGATTGATGCAAAGAAGCTCATTCTCACTGACTGCTCAGATAATAACTTCCGTAGTTTTTGCATTAATTAAACGTCTAGTCTATGAATTAATGTTCCATCTGCAGACGAAAATTTAGGTAAAGAATGGTGTTAGCTAGTTGGGTGTTATTATACTGCTTTTCATAAAACTATTTGCCCACCCCTGGTAGACATCAAGTTTGTATGCACTTCCCATGAACATTGAACAGTATTCCCATTCGTGGTTCGTCGCATTTGATCGCAGCTTGATCAAGTTCTCGCATCTTTATGTCTGTTGGGGCATTGGTGCCAGAAGTTTGGCACACGTGTCTTTGTTCATGTCCACCATAGCTCTGTTGTGTCTTGTTCTGGGTGAGCACTTGAATCGAAAAGCGAGTTTGTAATAGTGTAATATAAACATCATCATTAAAAGCTTTTTCGTGATGTTCCATCTGTGAACTGCTATATTTGGGAAAGATTACTTTCCGTTTATTGGCTAGTCTGAATGTCGAACTCTGGTTTGATAATAATTTGCAACGTATTTTTGTGGGAATAATTTACAACCCCATCGCTGACACAGAAAGGAGGCACGAATGTTTCATCTTGACTTTTTGCTACATTTCCAGACAGCAAAATTGTCACTTTTACATTGATGTCTGCAGATTCAACGTCTGCAGACGTTGAATCATTGTAAAAATGACGATTTTGCTGTCTGAGCTTTGCCGTTCAACTTATTTTTCTTCTGTAGCTTTTTTCTTAGTGATTTTTACTGCTGTTTAGTTGACTACAGTTGTTGCAACGTTAGTAAACATTGCTGTAGCGTTGTAAGAGCATAACATAGAAGTGTTACCTCATGTGGTCACAATCTTCTTCTTGTGAACGTCATCTTTATATAGTCCACGGGTCAAGGGCTATGACATTCACGTTGTTTTAATGCGAAGTCAAGTTATCCTGGATATATCATTTGGGATCTACCTTGCTACCATTAGCATATCTTTAGATCCCGTTAGGTTAATTGCGTTTCGTTGGCTTCAAGCGGCCGAACACATCCAAACCTGCAAAACTCCTCTTATTTTTGCATCATTTCAACATCTTACAACGTTGATGAGATGTGGAAAGAACATCATTTTGTGAAGTGATGTTGCATATGGAAATATGGATGCCTCTGTAAGCTTCATCAAACATTGTTTGTCGGGTTATTATTGTAAAATGCAGTTGTTTATACTTATGCTTCTTTTGAAGTTCAAGATGTTTATTTGGAGACTTCCACTTTTCCTGCCACCACAAATCACAAAATCTGTGGTTTTTACATTGATTCAACGTCTACAGACGTTAAATTTTACTCTCCTGTTATGTGTTCACTTTATACAGTCTAGGTTCTAATATGCTCAATTTTAAAGCGAATTTATGTTGAAATGATGTCTTTAGACGTATTTTTCACTCACCAATACTTGATTCGGCACTTCATTACTTACAGATTGTGTAGTACACATTGTGTAGTGTGTAACTGTACCCATTGTTCCGTATCTTGAAAGCTACAGAGGTGTTTAGATTGGCTCAATTATTGTTTTTTGTGCAATGTTTTTTGTTCAGTGTTGCAAATATTTTCGTTAAGTTGTACATCTACTCTTTTGTTTATTTTGCGTTATCAAACATTAAAATAGCATTTACACGACCAAAGATGAGTCTGGTTACAATGTGTTCTGTTGGGCGCTGTTTTTCAAAACGCCGTAAACGCAACTTCATCATTTTTTACGTTGACGTTGCTAAAGTGTTTTATGTTTTTGACGATGTTTTGCGTTTAAGATCACGCTCTTACGTTATTACGGCGTTACGTCTCATAAAATTTACGTATTGAGCGCTGTCAGTCTTTGAAGTTTCATAATCTAAACTTCCAAATCGTTTGCCAAACACAGCACTTCATTTCTTTGTAACTCGCAAAATTTTAATTGTTTTTACATCGCTACAACTTTATCAGACGTTCAATCAACGTAACTACAACTAGTTTTTCATTCTTTGATTTGTTTCTAATGTTTGCTCGTAAATTAAACGCGATTAATAGTCATTTCCATTATGGATTGTGATGCTTATCATGGGCACTTACTGGAACAAAGAGGGCACTTTGTCTCGCTGCCAGCGGCCTGCACTACCATTGTTAAAATGTTTATCGATTCTCTTTGTATTTCTTGCTGATACAAGCAATATGAACTTGAATTTGGCATCAACATTTGAGCAGGTGTCAGAACAGAGGTGAAGCTATGCGCTTCTAAATCTTCACAGTGCATATCAGTTTTTTTCAGCAATGATCTATTGCTACCAGAGACACATAGACAGTGGAAAGCAGATGAGATCCCTAGTATGGCACTCGAAAGAGCGGCGGTTCGACACCGCTCATGAGCATACTACTGTAAGCTATGCTCTACTGAGTCTTTACAGTACACATCAGCAATATTGCCAGGTCACCAGAGCACAAAGACAGTGGAAGGTAGGCAGCCTGGCTGGCGACGTTTGGTTGCTGCAGTCGTTCGTGTGAAGCGGTAGTCGAAAGTGGTGACATTTGTTAGCTTACCTTTGGGTCCGCCTCAAATGTTCTATACTATTTCAGCCAACAAACGTTTTTTACGTCGTTTCAGCGTCTGGCAACCTTGGAACGATGCGTTAAAGGCCACTTGCTCAGATTCCAAACAGACAAAATCCATCCTTTTACATTGATTCAACGACTGCAGACGAATTGTAGAAAAAATGACGGATTTTGTTGTCTGGGGTAGTGCTGTTGAAAAAAAAGTGGTACAGTGCCTCAAGTGTTTGCTTCTTCGCATTTCTTCGTCACATCCATGTGACGTCAACATATTGAACAAGCAATCCCACAACTCCGTTCATATGAAGTCCGCTCAGGTGTAGGCCAAGAATAACAAATGTTATGAATTGTTCCTCTAAGTGTCAATATTGTTTAGTTTCCATGAAGAACTTACTTCGCATTGTATCAGAGCGCAGCCGTTTGAAAGTCTCCATCCAGGCCTCTCATGTCGTCCTCAGAATCACTTTTTGTATGGAATTCCACCCTGAGTGGTCCTTGAAATGTAGCTTAAGCAGCAAGAACAGTGAACTACCGCGGAAAAGGTCGCCATACCTTTTGAACTTGCTCGATATTTTGTGGTCAAACTTTTAGTGCAAGGCTTGAGACAAAATTTTAGAAACGTGAAGACTGCCGTCGTGAAGCTATCGATAATTCTGTCACGAATGCACAGTCCAAACAGCATCAGATTTGTATTGGCAAAGGTGAGGGCGGTGGAGTTTTCGAAGCGGTTTTTGAAATGGGTTTAGTTACGGTATGTTTTTGTATTCTAATTACTTAAGCATTTGGGTCACTTTGAACCAAATTACAGTGGTAACCCGACCCACAAAAGTGCGATTCGACTACATAAGTCATTGCCATTTGGTGAATTTTGTTATAGGCTACAATATTTGCCGATTTTAAAGTTTCAAAATTTGTGCTTCACGTCGAAGTAGCCTAAGCTCTGCAGCCTTATCAAACCAAATTCATGCAGACTACTGTGGGAACTCAGGACGTAGCCTTCGTAGATGACTCACAAAATTACAGTATAACAGCTTAGGTGGGTACCCAATTATCTGTCAAGTCATACCGCAGGAGTGTTGTTTTAAAGACGGCCATTGAAAGACTAAAATTAAAAAGCTTTCATTACATTTGGTATTTGCTCAAGGGTTTTGTGTCGGTTGAGTAAGTATGAAGTGATTCGAAAATCGTAAGAAAACAATGTTTCAATTGTAGTTGTTGAAAGATTTCATTCTTCAATTGACTTGTAATATTTTCTTAAATATAATACCCCAATATCTGACGTTGCCTACCTTTTGTCCTGTGATTGTTATTAACAAGAGAGATTGATTGGTAGGGCAGTTCGGAAGTTTAGGACTTATCTGGAAATAGTTTGTTTCTCGCAGACACAAAGTTATTTCTCTTATTATTTTTAAAGAAAATTTGTTTCATTGTAAATTCGAAACGAGAGAGAGCGAAAACTTTCATTTCATTTGTTGCGAGAATTGTACGAAGGATTTTCCATTAATTGAAGATTAGTTGGGCAACTAGTATTAATGTCGGCAGGATAGATGGGCGGTCAGTTCGCTTGTACGACCGTCAGAAGACGTCGCTTCGACACTAATTGCGAGCAGGTCTCTGTATCGCCACAAGACACCGAACAACATGTCTGATGGAGTCGGACACGAAGATTGACTTGTCTTGCCTTTTACTTAATGCATGAACGCAAAGCGTGCTTCCGGGATCTTGGAGGGTGCATGGACGCCAAAGCTTCATAGTTAAATATATGGCCAACTGACAGACAACAAAATCCGTCATTTTTACATTGATTCAACGTCTGCGGACATTGAATCCATATAAAAATGACAGATTTTGTTGCATGGAGAGAAGCAGTTTTGCGTTGCCCACTGGGTAGTTTAAAATTGAACCTCAAATGGGATCGAGAGATCAAAGGCCACAAGCAAATAATCATCTTTTGAATTATATGCTATTTATCATTCCTTCTTTGCCAGCCATCATATAAGGTACAAAACAATATGCCATCGTGGTGTAAGTTGTTTGAGAACAAACTAAAGTAATTGGATGAGCTGACTACACCTTTGGAAATATGAGGTCTTTTGTAGTTGGAATGTCCAAGCCAAAAACAAAGAAGTCTCCTTCGACGTAAGTAGGCTACGTCTTTTAGGAGACGTTTTAACAAGTTTAATTTGTTTTTACTAATTCATAGAAACAATATTTGTTGATATTTTATAATGAAATGATTTATCCAGTCAATTATAGCCCTATTATATCCTATACAGCTAGGCCACTTATCTTTTTTGGACGATTTGGTCTACAAGCATCAAGTTAATGTTATTGAACATTATCACCGCCTATGCTGAGCAATTTGGTGGTAAATGGACGTAATCGCTGAAGATATGTCATTTAGTATCAGTTGTTATTTATAGTAAACGAGGAATCCTCCAAATGTAAACTAAAAGCACGAGTTTGGTTTAGCCAGAGATGTACGTATACGCCGCAAATTCTACGCCGTAGATTTGCGGCGTAGACTTTTTTATTTACGCTAACGCTTACGGCCACATTTTTTTTGGATAGTTGTCGCTTGAGGCTACGCCGTAAAGTTTTCGTGGTTATTTAGCGCATAGTGTCAACTCATACTTTTTAATGTATTTTTTTCTCTACAACACGCCAATACCTTCCAACGCTGCAGTTGACTAATCCATCACACTTGAGCGTTAAAAGTTGGTATCAGCTGTCTCCAGGGCCGTTGACAGGATTTCTCGGGCCCGGTACCAATTTATTTTCGGGCCCCCTTCGGCCTTCATCGACTATGTTATGAAAATAAAGGTTGTTTACAAACTTTTATTGATGTCATTTAAGCATGGTCATTTAACAAATCTTGCGCAATCTTAAAATTTCTTCAACCGCAAAACTTACTATCTCTATCTAGCGGCTGCTTTTTTGAACTTTTATTTGTCACATGGCGCTAGAGTATTCTAGGCTCACCAGAAGAGAATTTACAGCAAAGGTAGTGCAGACAGTCAGAAAGTTTTCAATTTGATTTGGGAAAGGTGTTTGGGCCTCGATCAAACATTTGCTGATTGCTGCAATCTGAAAAGCGGTTTTGTGCAGTTTTTAGTGCAGTGCAATGCAATTTTTAGTGCAGAAACAGGGATAGCAATCTTCTTACCTGTGCCATTTCAGTTTGAGTTTAAACAAATATTACCGGTAACCTGTTTATGTTGAAATTCGTGTTTCGGGTAATATTCATGGTTAGGGAAATCACTATACTAGACTAAACTAAATTCTTACTTTACTGTTTGGTGGCTGAAGTGGCTATTTGACCACCAGAAAGCTGAAGTAAAGTGCTGTGTTAAGCCCTTTGTGGGCCCCCGGGGCCAAAATGAGCCCCTTATTGGCAAGCAGACTTATGATAATGTAGTGTGTATGTTAACTGCACTGATATGGAAAGGTGGTTCACTTCACTAGACTTTTTCACCAGTTGAGAAAACAATACAAATGTAAATAAGAGCAAACACAGGTCTATCAAGTCATAGCTACACCTTTGCTTGCAATGAAAGCCAAAAGTGTTAACGATTTCCAAACATACTGGCAACGGTCATGAAGCGTATGGGTCATTCAACCCAGATCTTATATCACACAGTAGAAGCTGGTATCAAAATTTGACATGCTTATCACATTGAGTTCATACAATTTTTTACATCGGACAAGACTTGACAAAATTATGAGAATTTTAAATTGGTTACCTACATTTAGAAGCAATTTTTTCCAAAAATTACAATTGGCATTTGAAATTTCACTAACTTATTATTTTTAAATGTATAGCCATAACATAGCAAAACAGTTTAGAAGTGCAAAAAAAAGTGAATTCACAAATGCTTTAACAAACAACATTTTAACACTTTCACCAAGTGGTAATTATGTTTTGCCTTATAGGATCGCCGAGGTGGAGGCTGACTTGGTGACCTCATAAGGTCTTTCGCTTCTTTCCTATCTCACTTTTATGTAATGTACCAGTGCATTTGATGTGATATTTTGTGAAAAAAAATAAACCAGTGATTGATTGATTAAACCACTCACCTATACAATACTTTCAAAAAGCTAACAAGTTCCCAATCAAAATGCTAACATGAAAACTCAAGTGTACTCAAATGTGCATAATCAGGAACTTAAGTACGATAAAAACAATAGTTTACCAATCTAGTGATATACTTTCAATTCACAACAGAACAGTGTTAATCCATAACAGCACAGAATGGCGTACATGGTTTATTAACTAGGCCTACTCACACAAGATACACTATTATTAGAAACCTGTTGTTAATCATGCTATATTTCACTAAAACATTTTTTTTATTAATTGCTTTATTTTTGGAACATTGTGGTTGTTGAATTTAAGAAGCACAATTATTATGAGCAGCAGTTGCTGTAATCTAACTGTTGAATTAACTTTTCTACATGTAATTATTTTTTCATATGCAAACACCATTGGTCATGCTAAAAACAGTTGTTATTGAAATGGTGCATAAGTGCTGACTTATGTAGACGAAGTTTAATAACTTCATCACATGTTGCAACTACTTCACAGAAATCACAGCATACATAAGAAAATTACTATGATCTTTAACAAAACGGAGCAATATTTACAGTGTAACACTAGTTAATAGGTTTCTAGGTAAGGTCTAACAGCTTCATCACTCACTGACAACTTTGCAGTACTCAGAAAGCCTTCATAGGTTACTGGTGCTTAATGAAATGTTATAATGCTTACTGCACAATACCGGCTAACTACTACCTAGTTAAACTTTTATAACTTCATAAACAATCATCAACCCAGCAGTGTACAGAACACAGCAGAAATATAACTAATAGTAAACACAGGTCTATCAAGTTATAGCTTCATCTTTGCTTGGAATGAAAGAAAGGAAACATAAAGCAGCAACGATTTGAAATCACAAACAAAATACTGGCAACTGTCATAAAATATTTATTATACTGGTATCTAAATGTAATATGCTGGTTACTTAGTGGTTACACTTGCTGATAGCTACCTCTGTAAAGTCAGGGATATTTATAGTTGCGGGATTGTAAATGCTAAAAATGAAATGCTAATCAATCTATGAGAAATGCTATTTTGTTTACTGTTCACAATTTTTTAGCAATAAACAAAATATGACTGCACATTGCACAAATGGAATAGGCTACAAATAAGACAAACATTTTTATGGCCTACAGTTAAAGGCAGGTTAATTGATTATATACCTATTACACTACTCAATGTTCGCTTATTACTTGCTGACCTTTGACTTTGTGAGGTCAGTTTTTGAATTGTTTGTCTTACTTTTGGTGGTCGTTCTTAAGCTTGTGGCCTGCTGATCACTTTATCTGGTTCTTACCACAGCAATTAAAGACATGGGTAAAGATGGCATTAAATGCTTCATGGTTTCTGGTACATTCAAGGTTTAACATTTGGCTCAACATAACTTTTGAAAAAAAAAAACTATGCAAAGACCTTGGAGAAAAACATTCCCTTGTTTGGAACATCTGCAAAACTTTTACAGCACGTCTGCACCATTGCTAATCATAGTAAACGAATGTATTCCAATTGCAATAACGGCAAAGCAAAGTTTGCTACGTTCTGACAAACCTCCATGTTCAGCCATTTCAAAGAATTCCTCTTTGAGAGTTTTGTTTATCTGAAATGTTCAAAGCAAGAATGTCGGTAGTTCAAACAAGACATCTTCTTTATGAAATGCTGAATGAAATCTTGGTACATAGCAAGGTTACACCATTCTAGAACTAGATTACCGGTTGTAAACCAGTAACATTCACTTTGAAGTAAAGCTTAAGAAAACAAAACACCCTGTAAAACCAAAACGTTAAGCTAAAAGTGCAACAGCCTTAATGCAGCTTCTGACACTTCAAAAAATACTTTTACCTTGCAAGTTATACCGGTATGTGTAGAAAAAATATTTTATTGTTAAATGGGATATCAATAGACCAACCATACTTTAAGCTAGTCCAGTATTACAAAAAGTATTTCATGTGTCTTGTTTACTTATTGGCAGACTTCAAAATCAATCGTACCTGACTCTTAAAGTTTATGCTAACGAGAAGCTAACCTACGTACAAAACATGAACGCTTTCACCTTATGCTGAAGAAAGGTTTCAATCTATGCTTTTGCAAAATTTAGACAAGGCATTGCAATTAAGTTATGCAAATGTCTTATATAATTTGCCCATTTATGACAATCATTTTAAAATGAGCTGTCTACTTCGTGGTTTAACCTATAACAGTAGTACACAAAGTATGGTGACCCTACCACTACCAGTGTATAAAGCGGTTTCAGTTCAACAGTTGCCAATTCCAAAGTTTTACCACAAAATACGAAAAAATAAACAACCAAAATAATTAAAACACATTTATCTTAAACACACCTTTGTAGGAATTGGGCCTGTCTTGATTTCAAGTATTCAATTGCAACCAACCTGTTTTATTTCAAATGCAGGTAATTTTACTAATGTTGTCACATTTTAACTTAAGATAATGTGGTTTTTAGAGATGTTTTGGTATAAGGGCCCAGTATCTCATTGGTACCGGTACCGGGCCTAAATTATCTTGTCAATGAACAAGTAGGCTACGGTACACGCAGTAAACTTTAACAACTAAAAAACAGATTGTTACTGAAACGCAAAAGTCAATTACCTGTGGGCCCCCTGAAATTCTATCACAAAATAACGACCAAGATAATGTGGTGATTTTAGAGATATTTTGATATAAGGGCCCAGGCCCAGCATCTCATTGGTACCGGACCTAAATTATCTTCTCAATGGAAGTACACACAGTAAACTTTAGCAGCTAAAAAACATGTTGTCACTGACACGCAAAAGTCTATTACTAGTAGGCCCCCTGAGATGGTGGGCCCAGTACCCAGAAGGGGGCCCGGTACTTTACCATCTGACGGCTAAAGTAGCAGTTTTAACCTCTGATGGCAATTCCTTCAGATCTGATTATATTAAGATCTTGATTATGTTTGAAGTCGCGGGGAATTTTTAAAATCCGGGCCCCTCAAATATTCCGGGCCCGGGTCCAAAAGTACCACCTAGACCCCCCTGTCAACGCCCCTGGCTGTCTCACGTCAAGTGCTTTCCAATAGAGTATAATTGAACCTTTTGCTTCGCAAAAGCTAGTTTTGACTGCAACGTACAGTAAAGCATAACTAAGCTAACCTCTGTTTGACCCAGCTGAATTCTCTTTATTTTTAGTTATCCTAAAAACTACGAATATTCGAGAAAAGTGTTGAAACTCTAAAGTCTATTTGCTTTTCTAACTCCGAGTGGCGTACAAAAAATGTCATAACAAGACAAGATTAATATTTCATCATTCTCCCGACTACGTCCGGTCATCGAGATTGACATAACAAAGTTTTCGCTCGTTTCTAGCACTAGTTGCTACGTTCATCTGATGAAATTGAAAGTAAAATTAACAACTCAACTAAAATTACTTTCAATGTCATCAGATGAACGTAGCAACTAGTGCTAGAAACGATAATGGTCCTGATGAACACCCAAACTTTTCAGTATTCAAAGTTTTCGCTATCGAGATCTGTCCTTGAAATTCGAGCGAGCACTGTGAGAACCGAATCTGCGCCATTCGATCGTTTGATCTTGCGGCTGGCTGAAATCAGAGCAAAACTCGGTTTGACTTTTCAAAGCGGCATGAGGCAAAATTGACGAGGACCACTTATCAGAAACAAAATGTGATTTTTAGCTTAACAGTTTGCTATAAACAAGGAAATTAGAAACAAATTTTATTTAGAAATTTTATCACTTAGAAACTTTAAACTGAAAGCTACCCGTCACCTAGAGTCTTACACCTTATTGGTAACTTCCGTGACTACTATTTAAACAATCTATCAGAAGACTTACTTCATATGATCATATCATTTTATTTCTCGTCATTAACTTGTCCGGAACAAAAAAGATAGTTTAGTAGACTACTAGTTACAATAATTAACCGATATACCAGCACGTCAATAAACTGGATAAGATGACAAAACTTTGAAAGGTTTAAAACATGCCTGAATAGTTGTTCAAGTATTACGGTATAAGTTATGTCTGTAGATTGCGCGACCATTAAATCTAAAAAAACAAACGAAAAAGAATAAAACAATTGTTTTACGTCGTTTGATTCATACTAGGCTCTGTGATTCTTAGTTCTCATGCCTTTCAAGCTCATGTTGCAATAACTTAAGTTTGGAAACCAACCCAACTTCAATTACCCTTTGTATGGGTAAAGTATAAAGGTACGGTAACATCGCCTACTGCAACTTTGCGCCACCCAGTTGATTAATGGAAACGTGCAGTGATGTACGCGCATACAAAAAATATTGACGCCGTCAGCGTAAACGCAAACGTTCGAAAAACCATACGCCATATGCGTCAACGTAACTTGTAAAAAAAGTTGGCGGCGTCAGCGCATACACTAGCGTAAACTAATTTTGTTTGCTAGGTGCCAAACATTCACACGGTATAAACCACTCGAAACAAACAAGTTTTATTTTGAATTTCCACGAATCTGAAAGTGTTCATCTGACATTTTGCTGCGTTTTGGTTCCAATATGTCTTTGCCCATTGAAAACATTCTTTCAACTGCAGCGCAGGAAGGTATTAGCGTGTTGTAGCGAAAAAAATACATTAAAAAGTATGCGTTGACGCTATGCGCTAAAAAAACGCGAAAACTTTACGGCGTAGCCTCAAGCGCAAACCATCCAAAAAAATGTGGCCGCAAGCGTTGGCGTAAACAAAAAGTCTACGCCGCAAGTATGGGGCGTAGAATTTGCGGCGTATACGTCCATCTCTGGAAACGTGGTTCGATGTCGGAACTTGCTTCACGAAGCTGGTTGGGACTGAATAAAAAGAATTTAGATTGTTAATAGTTTATTAATTCGCTGTCTGCAGGATTCGAACCTGCGCGGGCAGAACTCAACAAATTTCTAGTCTGTCGCGACCATTCGGCCTCGACGAATTACCAACTAATTGTAAATAACAATTTAAACATTTTTATCACATTTACGATTAAAAAATATCTCTGCACTGCGTCAGTGGTAGACTGTTAGCCTACTTTAAAAATGAAATTATTGCGTCCCAGTTAAGAATTAGGATCAACCAAAAAGCTGCAGATGACACAGCAGAAGTATTGAAAATACACTTAGTCTCAATCTCTCCTTTGCAGAATAAGATGAACCTATTACCTATCGTAGGGAATGTTCTTCCACGGTTGATTCTAGCAGAAAAATGTCGTAGTCTATATCTAGAATCTCTGTCTGCGATGTATGTTTAAATTATGAGAATCTTGTTTAAAAAAAATCAATAATCTAAAGAGTGCAAATCAAAGTCAACGCTTTGTCCAGCATTCCCACTTTCCAGAAGTAGAATGCCTCACTTCCTCACTTTGTTTGATGACACTTGAAGTTCTCTTCTTGATCTGGTTGTCACGATAAAACATCTAAACAAACACTTGCTCAACTAATTGATCTGGTTTTACTTTCATCTTGTGTAATCTCCACACCATAGTACAGAGAGGGCTTTAGTGCAGCTTTTGCTTTTAGTTCGAGCTTGTGGTGTTTTGTTTCACAGCAAACATCAGATTGGAAACTCAAAATTTAATTTAAGATTTTACTTTTGATATTGAAAGCTGAGAAGTTAAATGAACTAAATATAATTTTTAAATGTTTTCAAAAACGTTTTAAGTCATTTCATGAAGCATTGCCATGCTACTATGCTAGATCTATTTATCAGATCAAAAAATGGATTTAAAATGTTTGGTTTTTGAATCTTTATGCTCAGCACTCAGCAGACTAACAAAGCCTTGACAGGTTATTCCTGGTATAGTTTCTCACACTTCTAGAAGCTTTTAACGAAGGGCCGATTGTCGAGATTAACAGAGTAAAGTTTCCGATTGTTGAAGTGTTGATAGCTCACGCTGGTGTTTGCAAAGAAATACAAAATAGCAATTTTGAAAGAAATATCAACTAGCTTTTCTCCTAATCAAGTCTTCAATTAGACTTTGTGAGTCTGGTATACCTAATCGCTTTTGCGAGGTTATGGCCATCAAACAAAGGATGACATACAGGCTAAAGCATTGTCGATGAATTCGTTTTTTCCCACTTACAGCCAGTAGGCCAAGCATAACAGGAGTCGGTTATAAATATGAACGACTCCGGAAAGCTTCTTCCACTGTCCAACTGGTAGATCGTTGATGAGTGAAGTGCGTATTTTACTTTATAAAAAATGATTGAGTAAGCGATAAAAGAATAAACAGATCGCACTATAACTCAGCTTCATCTTTGTCAGCATTCTTTGATTTATGAAAAGCTAGCCCTGAAGTCGAAGCCTTCAGCATTTATATTACAAATATCTGAACAGTTCTAACAAAAACTAATGTAGGCTCATGAATATATTGAGTTTCGCTTTTAGCAGCATGATCGTTGCTTACCTCACTATGTAGATTCTAACGATCTTTTTAAGCCTGATGTTGCGAGTTAGTTGTGGCAATATCGAATCACACGAGCTTTCGGAACACAGTTCCCTAGTTCGCTAAAAGCGAAGCTCAATCAATTGCATAACCTCCGACTGAGTCGTGAATATATGTTTTAGTTTTGGAGTTTGCAATTTACAAAAAAAAAAATGGCCGAGAAGATTTTGGATAGCTTTGAATTGCAAGAGTCTAAATTGCATGTTAGTTCCGACATATCCTGTCCACCAACTACCCTCGTTCGTGGGGACCAAAACTACTTTCCAAAGGGAATAAAACTTAGAAAAACTCCTCTTCCAAACGAGTTTTGGCACAACTACGATCTCCCTCCTGGAACATTATCAGATTCGTGTCCAAGATCTTCTGCTCCTCTGCATCTGCATGGAACTCCTCATCTTCCCAACGTCGAGAGGAACTCTACTATTTGTCACCGTCATCAGAAACATCATCAAAGTCTTGACAAAACGATGATGAGAAATAGAACTCTTCCTGTGGAACCTCTTCCTGTGGAACCAAATGTGTCCCAAGAATCACAATTTAGTTTAATTGATCCTTATCCTGGAGGTTTAGAAACATCAAAAACTGTTCAGTTGTCATATTTTAAACAAGAAACTAATTCCAACATTAGGCCCAGTTTGAGCTCAAAAGAAAATTCAGAACTAAGCTCGAAAGACGGACAATTTGTTCATAATAAAACCGAGGAAAGTTCCTCAAATGAGCCGCTATTTCCAGATATATTTTCATCAATTACATTTTTGGACAGGAGCGAAGCCTGCAAAAGTGAAGCAAAAGAGTCAACGTCTTCGCTGGAGGAGCTAAATGTTTCTCCAACCTCCTCTTCTCGTGAAAGTCCGGAGTCTGTTGCGACATTGACATTTTTGCCAACAGAGTTAAGAGAAGAGGCGATCTCACCTCTTGACTCAAGCAAGGATTCCAAGCAACAAGAAGATTCAAATTCAAGAATTGGATTCAAAGTTATAGTGAGGGTGAAACCTTTGGATGACCAAGATACAGGTAACTATAGAAATAATGACTCGTGAAGTGCGACTGAATACAGTCCACCACAACTTACAATATATTTATACAGACCTACCATAGATCATCGTGGAGTACGGTATCTGAAGTTTTTTGTCCAAAATAGCTTCGGTTACTGTTCTATCGGTGGGATGGCGCAGCGGATAAGACTTTGGCTTTCCAATAATTTAAACCTGATTCGAATTCAGGATTAGGCTGGTTGTTGAAAATACCGCGCACTTTTGCTTAGGATGTAATTCATTGCATGGGCATGATTACCAAAGGAAAGGTGGCCAAGAAAAAGACACTGGCCACCCTACTATCCTTAGAGGCAAAGGCTTAGTGCAATGAGAACCTTACCTTCTCATCCCGACTATTGAAATCAAGTATGGGACCACCTTTGTTTTGCTATTCTATCCCACACATTGGCAACGATAGCCTATAGAGCAGGGGTGGGAAATCTTTTTAGATAAAAGAGTCATAAAAGCTACATTTTTGGAAATGTAGCCTACTTCTGCGAGGAGCTGCATAATGTAATAACAGTTAATACAACTAATACGTAGTGGTTTGGTTTGGTTTTGAATCTTAATCTTCGGACTGACAAAGCCTTGTAGGTTATTCCTGGTAGTTCGCATACTTGTAGAGGCTCTTGACGCAGGGCCGGTTACCGAGATTGACAGAGTGAAGTTTGCAATTGTTAAAGTGTTGTTGCCGGAAAATTATTCTGTTTACTCAGTGCCGCTGAATGGAGAGCAGTCCTGAAATGCGTTGCTCAAGCGCACACCCTGAGAGTCCAACCAACACCGCGTGATCTTGAGCCGGTCACGTAACCACTTAGCTAACAGGGCGGACTTGGCAGCTGATGAGTTGTAAAAGTGGGGCCGGGTCTTCGTTGAAGACGATAAAAAAAGGGTGTAGAGATCCCCACCTAGAAAGCAAAATGGAAAATTAAACTTAATTTAGTGCATTCTGAGAGTATTTTCAGCTCTAAATTGAAATGAAATGTTAAGAAAAAACTTTCGCGTCTTGAACTTTAAAAGATTAAAATTATCTACGAGCCAGATGTCGTCATCAAAAGAGGCATATATGCCTCCCAAGCCATGCGTTCCAAACCTCTGATATAGAGAGCAACGTTTTGATTTTCGTTTGCAGTCACCACCTCAGGAAATCGTTTGAGAAGCGTCCAGACAAAGGGAGACCAGAATCTCGTCCTTTGCACCAGGCCAAGTTTGAAAAAGGAAAATGTTAGTTGTTACCAGAAGTAACTCTAATCTTAACTTTTGTAGTTTGTACTTCTATGCTTATCAACACTCAGCTTTTTGTTAACTAATCATTGGCACACTATTAAGTGTCATGAAAATGTCACGCTAGCAATATCTTGCACTGATTCAGTGTCTGTAAACTCGCAAGATCTTTGTTGCCTGAATGGAAGCATTTTTGTGAGACAAATGCTAGACTGCTCCATATGCACTCCAGTTATTTAGACACAGTTATTTAAACGAACGATACATCAGATTTCTTACAATGCTTTGGTTGTTGACCCTTTCGACTTTGTGCTTAGTGAACGTCCACTACTATTTCGTAGTTTGGCTTCCACAAGAACACTAATTTGCCCATAGCACAAACAGTGACATAAGTTGAGATCTGTACCAGCGTCCGGGTAGTCAAACAATAATTAAAATCACATTTGTATTTACAAAAGATGGTCACTGTTATTTTGCCCGGAATTTTCTGCGATTGTTTCATAGGTATAAACGTCTTTATTAGTTTAACATTTCATTTTCAGAACGGCAACAAACATCACTTCAAACTGGATTACGTACTTGACGAAGCCTCCACTCAGAAAGACACTTACGACGTCACAACACAGCCGCTTGTTGAAATGACAATGCAGGTGAGTTAAATATCATTGTGTACGGTATGTAATATATACAACGTGTGGTTCTGCAAAGCGTTGCATGCAGACTCGCTACTATCAGTGCTTAATTTTCAAATGATAACTTTTGTTTGTCAGAAAGGCTGAAGACAACCGCCGAGTCTCATACATTTTTCTTCCGTTTCTTTAATTATTTAAATATTTGCTTTCACAAAAGTTTTTGTTTATTTATCTACTGGTACATCACTATTGAAGCTATTCTCTTCTCCAGGGCTACCATTCCTGCTTGATGACATACGGTTCACCAGGGTCAGGCAAGAGTCACGCGCTATTCGGGAAAGCCAGCAGCGGGAAGTATAAAGGTCTCATCATCCGGGCGGCGGATGTTCTTGTGGCGTCCATTGAGAAGAATTCAGCTGCAATAAAAAAGGCTGAGGTTTCGATGTCATTCATTCAAATATACAATGAGAAATTATACGACATATTGGTAAGTTTGAGATCTAATAATCTTGCAAGTATTCTTTGAAATGCACAACAAAGAAACAAAAATGCGCTTGTAAATATATTGGTTGATTGCTTTAAAGTCGGAGTTCTTAACCAGAAGTGCACACACCACTAGGGGGTGTGACACTTGTTCCCAAGAGGTACGCGGATGTTGAATCACTAGACTAGGATTAGTTATAAAAATGACGTAAAACTTTACGCTTGCTTAGGCATCGGTCTCAACCAATATTATGGATTGTATAGATGGCCATTATTTTTTAACCATTCTAAGAGGATGTACAAGAAATGGTTGATGATTTCAAAGTGGTGCCAATAAAGAAAAAAGTTTTGAACCACTGACTTAATGAAAGATTACTTTTTGTCTAAGAAAATATTTTTTGAAGCTTAACCTTGGCAGGTCTACATATTTTTACAGGATTTGAACCACTAACCGCAGAATCGGTTATTGAAGTTTAAAATATACAGTAAAGTGTCTGTTTTTGTTGAAGTTATGCTATTTGTTGAACCATAGAGAATGTTATTTGTAGTTTAGTTTATATAACTGACTGGATGATCTCATAGTACATCAAGAGGGAAAGGGGGAAGGGGAGAAAGAGAGGGAAGGAGAGTGAAGAAAGGAAAGAGAGGGAGAGAAAGAAAAGGGGAAATACTTTTATTTCGTTGATTGCGAGAATAGCACTGCACAAGTATAAATAATGTAAAAAAAATGACACCATAACAAATTGAATTCCACAGCAGACAGGAAGCAATGAAAGGCTATATCAGTCATCAAGTCAACTGCTTTCCGTGTCCTCTATGAGACAAATGTCCCTTTGAGAGTCGGCGTCGGCATCGGGTTGAGCATCGGAAATTGCGTATCCTAGTTTGTTTAAAAAGAGTTAATGGTTCGAAGTATTTTAAAAACATTTGGAAATATTTCGTTTCGGAAAAAAATAATTTATTTTGATTTTGTTTCAATTTGTTTTGAGTTGAATTTCATCATGTAAGATTTCGTTTCGACCAAAAAGTTCGTTTCAAACAGCCCGTACAATCCACGTATTGTTTGTTAGGATCCTTCTGCCACGGACAACATCAAATTTCATGACGTTGGAGATACTCACACGCTAGAGGGCGTCACTGAGTGGCCTATAAAAACAACAGAAGACGTTACAAAGCAGCTCAGAAGGAATCCAAATCGACGTAATGACGAACTAAAGTATTAATGTGATGCAGTGATAAAGTTTTTTGTCATTGGGAACTTCAAAACGCAACAGATAAAACGGCAACTCAGAATCAGTAGACTTAGTGTTGAAATTGCGTAACGTATGGTGCTTTTGAATTGTGACAAACAATGCTGTGAGCTCATGATCCACTCTTGCATGGGATTTATATTTTCAGTCCGAGACGCAGGGAGGAGCCACACTATTTTTACTCTAGTGTATCGGAAAGAAGAGGAGCTGGCCTCAGATGATGCAAACACGGCCAAAAAGTTTCGAACGATTGAAGGAAGATTAGATTTCGTCGATTTAGTTGGAGTCAATAGGGCAAGTGACCTAGCCTACTACTGTAACTGCATCTTACAACCAAATAGTGTAACACTTTCACATGAAAACACGCCAAGTTAGGTTCCTACTTTATTTTCTGATTCATTCAATCCCATTTTGAGGCACACGTTATAACGATGTTTAGTAGTTGGAATAAATCTCCGGCAACAACACTTCAACAATCGGAAAACTTCACTCTGCCAATCTCAGTAACCGGCCCTGCGTCAAGAGCTTCTACAAGTATGCGAAACTACCAGGATTAACCAATCAAGGCTTTGTCAGTCCGAGGATAAAGATTCAAAACCAAACCAGTAGTAAGCTAATCGTAGTTGAAATCGTAGTTTAGCCTTTTGTAATGCCAATTATATCGCCCCACAATAAATTCCACCAACGAAACGAATGGATTGTTGCATTTTACAAGCGTTTGAGCGCTGGATCGTTACGTTACACTATATGTTCTTTGCTTCCAGACAACAAAGCATTCGACGCATGATTCTTCTGGCAACAACGCGACTGCAAAAGCCAACAAGTCCTTACAAGTTTTCAGTCGAATCGTTTGGGCACTCACCGGGTCTCACAACGCCCAACCTCCCCCTTACAGGTGAAGGAGATTTTTGATCTTGCTTTCTATCATGAGTAACATCGAAAGGCGGTAGCGGTCTTCAAAGAATATAAAGTTCGCTTTTCTGCGTCGTAAGAATTCAGAAAAATATAAAAAAGTACAAATGCATTTGATACACAATACAATTGTTAAAAACTTTGTCTTTCTTCAACAACTTGAGAGGATAAATGACTTCCCTTACAAAGTGTATATGATAATGATTTTTGAATACAGCCGCATATTAGGTTACATCCAAATTGCTTTGAACGGAATTTTCCTATTAATTCTCCGTTATAAAATAACCAGTTAATAAATCCAGTCATCGCTTATTAAAACCAGTTGCAAATCGCTTTGAAGTTTCAGAAAATTAATAGCCTACAACCACTGCCAGGCGCGAATCTAAGAGTTTTTTTCGGGGGGGGGCCAGAAAATTTGAAAATCAATTAAAAAGAAAGAAAAAGCTAAACAGATATGAACAATGATACTACGACATATACGATATGCTAGAAAATAGACATTAAAACAACCATTTTCATCAATTGTGATTCCGAGGGACTAATATCAGCTGTTTAAAAGCATATCAAACCATTTGATGCGGAAACATACAATTTTTCACAAAATTTCGGGGGAGGCCCGGGCCCCCTGGGCCCCCCATAAATCCGCGCCTGAACACTGCTTATGACATCCAAAATTGCCACGTTTCGAGGTAGATGTATTAACAGAGCTCTACTGAATTGATTCAGCTATCGTGGCGTCACACGCGTCTCAAAGTAGGATTGAGGGTTCACAAGTCTTACACCAACACCACACCAACACCACACCAACACACCAACACCACAACTACACCACACCAACACACCAACACCACAACTACACCACACCTACACCAACACCAACATACACAAATGAAACAAAAGCAATATAAAAGCATGTCGTAGATTTGTTTTTGCTTGAAGTGACAACCTTAGATGAAACTATAGGATGAAAAGTACGAAAGTAGGATAACTACTTCACTTTCTTTTGTAAACTTTTAGAGATTCACGTTTGACGAGGCTGTTGAGAGAAGCCCTGGGAGGCAACTGCGTGACGCGATTGCTGGTGACAGCTTCTTCTTGTCCCAATTCTGCCCATGAAACCCTAGGTTGCTTGTTGTTCGCGAAGAGAGCCATGGCGGTCAAAAACTTCCCTGCTCCTTATGTTAGCGTGGAAGAAATTGTGGAAGAAAAGCCTGAGGTGACGAAAACTTAATTTTTATTTCGAACTTTGTTACGTAAAGTGAATATTGGTCAAGCTTAGTATGTTTAGCTATAAAATAGTTAATTCAAAATGCTGTTCATGTATAAGGTTATTTTTTAAACCTTCAAAATCTATTTTCAGTTTCAAAGTTTTTTCTATACAATAAAGTTTGAGATTTAACAGTAAGGATGATGTAAGATTAAAGAGTAATATTTATTGCCGTAAATGAAGTGAAAAGCGTTTAGTTTTGAAATATTTACTGCACATAAGTTTAGTTTTTACATTTTGTGTTTATTATTTTTTGAAACAATTTATTTTCCTCAGTTGCATGAAAAACTCAGATGCATTATTTTTCCTATGTTTTGATTTTTAAGTCTTGACGTAAGTACTTTTGTAGGAAACCCCTGTAGACAACAAGGTCGCCCTGGTGGAGCAGAAGAGTCCTGGTTTAGAAAAGCAAAAGAAACTAAGAACAGCGTCATCGAAAGTAGCGACTGCGCCACAATCCATTTCACCAAACGGCCAAGTTGATAAAGGCATCACCATGGTAGCGATTACGTCACCAACTTCAAAAGAAAAATCTTTTCTTCCTGGAGCATTACCTCCAATTAATGTGAAGATGAACAACTCCGGTTTTGACGTCACAAAAGAACCAAGTGAACCGCACCAGGGAGGCGCCAATCCTGAGGTTGAGTTCAACGATATGATAACATCTCACTCTGGAGGAGAAAAAGCGAAATCGAGCAGCAAGCGCAACCTGTCTAGGGACTCTATCGACGTAGAGCAAAGTGAAGGAAAACGGAAGAGCGACAAGTCGAAGAAGTCTAAAAAGAAATCAAAATCCAAAGCACAAGACAAACCCAGCAGCTCTACGCAGTACTGGCAGATCAACACTGGCAGCCAAGATGCGTCGATGACTGGAAACGTGGTTGCTCTTCCACAAATCGAAACCCCAGATCAATCACGTCACGAATTTGTTTATTCTGACGTCATAGGTCAAGAAGGGAAGAACAGACGAAAGAGTCTAACGCGAAAGCAGTCGCCGTTGACAGAAGCTGCCATGGCAACAAATTTTAAAGAGCGCTTGCTCTGCTCCAGGTCTCCCACTCCAAACCAGGAGGAGACCCCTCTCAGGGACATTGCAGAGAGGAAGGAAGCATTTGGCTCTCCTTTGCTTTCATCTTCCATCTTGCAGTCAAATTCTTTAGAAAACTGCTGCTCTAGGTGTCGTGAGAGAGAAGAGAAAATCAAACGAGATTATGACCGTATGATATTATTTTCTAAAAAAGACAGGGTAAGATTAAACAATAATTTTGATTTCTACATGCAATGTGTAGCGTAGCCTATTACTAAATATTATGATAATTAATTCGTTTTTGTTAATACATTAACGTTTTTTACTTATTCACGTTTTGTATCAGCTTTCTTAGATTTATCACAGCTTAGACTAGTTGGTTGGTTGGTTTTGAATCTTTAACCTCGGACTGACAAAGCCTTGATAGGTTATTCCTGGTAGTTTCGCATACTTGTAGAGGCTCTTGTCACAGGGCCAGTTACCGAGACTGACAGAGTGAAGTTTTCCGATTGTGTCTTGTTGATGGGGAATTATTCTACTGTATTCACCAGGTGCCACTGAACGGAGAGCTGTTCTGAAGTGCGTTGCTCAAGCGCACACCCCGAGAGTCGAACCAGCGCTGCGTGATTTTGAGCCGGGCGCGTAACCTTTGGGTGTACTAGATATGCTGTAGATATGCTATTGTTCCTCAAAATTTTAAAAGCCAACAATTAATTACAGAATAAAGTTCTCGTGGCAATGATCCTGTGTGATATTTTTCGACCTTTTTATGTGTATTCATATTTTTACCTGAAATTGTCATCTCACTCTATTTCCATCTTGAGTTGATCTTGCATCTTCATCATCTCCAGGACGTCAAACAAAGCCGGATTGAAGAGTTAGAGGTGATGCTGCAAAGGACTCACAGTGAGTCGGCTCCTCTTGTGGAGCTACAACGCTTGTCTACAGAGAAATTTATAGACTCTCAACTGTTGGTAAGGATTTGAGCAGATTGCACGAACATATAGCCTAAAGGGGCTTTTTTTGCCTATAAACAAATGCTTAAAATTTCATGAAAGGAAAAACCACAAAGACATACCGTACTATTTAGAATGCAAACCAACATGAAAATTCTACAAACAATTACAATAAGTCAATTGAAATATCTTGGCCAAATGATTTGCAATAATTCTATTCAAAGACAACCAGGCTACTAGAAAGAAAAATGAATGGAAAACAAAATAGGTTCAGACCACCAATAATTTGATAAGTTATTAAAGATGGGTCAGGACTTGATTACAGAACTACAATAGAAATATCTCACAACAGAAAAAACTTGCCACTTTATTGCCTCCAACCCTCGACAAGAGAAAGAAACTTAATGGTTATGATAATAATTTTTAATGTATTTTACGTTTTACTGTTATAGATTAAATATATTTTTGTTTCTTTTAATGTACAAAAGTAAACTACGTGGAAATGATGAGGCCTAATCTGACATTGTAGTTTAATAAATGTTATGTTTTCAGAAAAAGCAAAAGGAACAAATTGAAAACTACAAAGCGCAACTAAGCACAATGG
Source organism: Aplidium turbinatum (assembly GCF_918807975.1). Lineage (NCBI taxonomy): Eukaryota > Metazoa > Chordata > Ascidiacea > Aplousobranchia > Polyclinidae > Aplidium > Aplidium turbinatum. The sequence goes on from NC_137472.1 coordinate 59,743,069, forward strand.
TCACAGAGAGCGAATTCGCAAGCCTACAGGGGTCGCGACGAAAAGATCTTTTGAATCTGGTAGGCTGCGTACGCAAATAAATGTGTTTTCTTGAGTTTAGTTCAGGCCATAGGCCAAAGAAAAGCAGTAGAGCTTTAGCAGTTTAACTCTCTTTAGGGAAGCGTACTATTCATAACCATGAGAGAAATCAAGGGCTATAGTCGAAGGGGCGCCACTCCACAATGGATGATATGCCTTTATGTGTCTTGCCAAAGACACAGCCACATGCCTTTGAGTGGTATCGCCGTATCGACGCCCTAACGTATAGATGACTTCCGGCGCCTTATCGAATGTCCAACCTTGAGTAAGCTGCATTGAAATATGCTACTGAAAGTAAATGTGTATCATTAATTGGTAGGAAGAACAGAAAAAACAAATTGAGACTTTGATGAAAAACTTGAATGAGCAAACAAGTGGAGCTTCGAAGATGTTGGCGAAGAAAACGGAGCAGAACAATGACTTGACTTCTGAAATCACGCGACTGAAAAAAGCTGCTGAGAAGTTGGTAGGTGCTTTTGGAAATTGTAAATGTGATAAAATAATTTTATCTCATATTTGTTTGTATCTCTTTGACATGAAATCAAAATGAAGCGACTTGATTTAGAACACGGAAAGATTGATTTGAAAGACCATTGAATGTGGTTAAGAGGTGCAAATTATTTACATTCGGTTATTTTGGGTTTTGCCATCTTTCCCTTTTGTTGGTGTCAAATTCGAATGTTTACTTTGCCGTTTTGTACATGTTTGCGCCAGCAGCAAAAATAAATTGAATTGAATTGAATAGTACCGTAAGTAATAGGCGGTCTATTAGGCTTATTTTCCATGTAGCCTTCTGTTCCAAAGAATTACCAGATTTGTAGCCCATCTGTTTTTTAAGCTAAATCAAAATTCTTTCCTGTTACTAAGAAATTAAAAACACGTCTAAGACCATGTGTATGTGGTCCATATTACGACTAAGCGTAGGAAATCAAAACAACAAAGATTCATAATAACAATCTGTTCGTGTTAGTTCATAAATACCTCGCGGTGACGTCACATAGATTGCTCACGTTTTGCCAGCAGTTGGCGTCACTGCGCAAGAAACTCTCATCCCGCGCTGCGCTGTTTAAACGCTTGGCAGGCTTTAGTTGGGAAGCAAGGGCTGACACTTTGCGTATAGCAGCCCTCGCCCTTGTCTACTCCTTAGCAGAGCACTGTGCCCTGTTGATGTCACAGTGCTCACTGCTATAATATCGACACTGCCATCAACAGCGCTTTGCGTACATCAACTGCGAGCATGCGTCCCACACTTTTGAACAATCTTCCCATTGTTGCTGGCATCCAACCCGCTGAGATTCGCCGCGAAGAAACCACTATGTCTTTCGCTCGACAGACATTGGAGTACAACCATCTACTCCATTCCAAGATCTCTGCTCTTCCAAGGGAGCACCCCTGTCGACTAAAATCAAGACACACATTCGTGCCAGCCGCTCAACTTCTGATCAACGAAGCTGCTGGAGTTGGACAAGACATCTCTGCGGCTAATTACACGGACCATACATGGAACTCTCAATGGCAGTCAAGTACCACCAGACTCATCCCCGATGCCGACACCCGACCCACCGGCCTAACACAGACAGGCGTTGGTGCGTTTCCCTTCAACCTTACACCAATAGGGAATGGCCTCTTCTTGTCATTATGGTGCTGAAGAACAGACCGCAGACCACATCATCAACGATTGCACCATCGTCAAGCCGCCTAATAGAGTGGAAGGTCTGCGTGTCTTGGATGATGCAACCAAAAACTGGCTGCTTTTCAGTAGTCTGGGATTATCATGAATCTGAGGTAGTAAAATAAATAATAGACCTTAGACTCCAGAGGCTCACACCACGACGACGAGTTTATAAATTCATTGGTGACTGACCAGCAACGCCGTGTCACTAACTAATAAGAATTTTTGCGCTTAAAGGCTTAAAATGTTGTGATATTATTATCAACAAAAGATGGGATAAGATATGATGGGTACAGAAATATGATGGAAGCCATGTTGTGTTCGGTAATTCTGTTTTTCTAAATCGACCTCAATTTTTCATCTAACGACGTTTAATCATCAGAATAAGACATTTTTACCGATGTTTTCACAGGAGGAAGATAAGGTGACAAACATCAATCAATTTCAACAAATGCTCAACCAAGCCAACGCTGAGAAAGAGAAAGCAGCAGCGAAACATCAAACGTCCATGGAAAACCTATCGTTGAAATTGACTTGCGCCCAGGCTCAGATATCTCAATTGCAAGAAGCTCAGGCAGACATTGCAAAACAGTATGAACGTGAAAAGGTAAGGAATCTTTTGGTCTAGTTTTGATCAATCATGTTTCAACTTACAGTCTATCAGTAAACCTCATGTTTGGTATTCAAAAAGGATTCAGAAATGGTCCAATGCTCTTTTAGTTTCGGATAGCTGATGGATATCTTAATAATATAACCCAACTTTCAATTTTTCGAATCGGGTAGCCGATTATGTAACAGTCCGACGAATTTCCTAAAAAAAATTATAAAGATTCAAATACATATCAAATTTTATTTTTCTATAATTAGTTCCATGTCGGTGTAAATTTTTTTCGAGCATGCGAAAGACAAAGTTTGACTATGTTTGTTTGATGAAAACTAACTTTTCGTTGATTGTTCTTCTTCAGGAAAACATGAACAGAGAAATGAGTTTATTGACAAAACAAATATCAGATTTGTCTAAATCGAAGAAGAAAAACGAAGACAAACACAGAATTATTCCTCTCAAATGCGACTCCTCCATGAATACAGAAGACATAAGATCAAAGTTAAGCGGTAAGAATGCTGAGGAAATTGATCGCATACAGGCTGATGTTTAATGGGTGAAAATGTGAAGATTTAGATACCACAAGGAAGCCAGTTTTCGTGCGCATTTTCAAGCATATCTGTATATGGCCAATGACATAACGGTCTGCTGATCTCAACTAGTGTTGAACCATCTTTCAGGTATCTCACAATTATTTTTCACAACTTGCCAGCGCAGTCGGCAGTAAGGAAATGTTATAGCCTACTTGCTTGGATTGGCTCAGAAAGACAAAAATAAAAAAAGTAATTGCTTTCAATTACGTGCTGTAGGCCATTATAAAGCATAACGCATGGTCTACTACTAATAATGCATAACGCTAAAACATGTTCTATTCAAAACACGTACGATAAGTGGTAAAGCAGAAATTCAAAGCCGACAATTCAAAGCAGACTATTCAAAGCCGATCATTCAACGACCAAATTTTAAGGCAAGGATCTCTGAAGAAAAAATCTCTGTTCTTCAGAGATCCCTGGGTTAAGGTTAGGGTTAGGGTTAGTGTTAGAGTTAGGGTTCTTGTTTTTATCGTAAATAAATTATCGGCTTTGAATTGACCGCTTTGAATTATCGGCTTTGAATTGACGCATAACCACGATAAGTACGTCATATAAAGTGACCACACTGCCTTTCTTAATGAAGCTCTTTAGTTCCGCCAAGCGTACACTATCACAAACGTAATGTCTTTTTTCTATTTGTCGACAAATGGCGAGAGATTCTAAACCAGCGTCATTCAATGGTACGGTGTTCAAGAGTACAGATGAAAATACAGTGATGGAATACAATAAGCTCATTCATGGTCAGTTACGAGACTTAGTGAGTTGTAATCGAGATCTAGGACAAAAATAGTTCACCCAGCCAGCCTAGATCCTTACACACTTTTAATTTCAATTTTTTATTGTTTATCCGTCATTTTTCGTCGCAGTAAATAAAAATGGAAACAAGTCGATTTACTTGTTTGTTTCTTTCTAGGCATTGCGTGCTCGGTACAATGTCTTCGCTGCGCCGCTCAGCAAGCTATAAATGATGAAAAGTCCGAAGAAGATCCATCATTAAGAGATGCAGAGATCAGAATTTTATTGATGCAAGACACGAAAAACAGAGAACTTCTTTTGCAATTGTAGGTGGTATTACTTGAAGTAACCAAATGTCTTAAAAAATTCAAAATATACCTTAATTAAGCCTACTGTATTTATTTGAATAGTGCAATTATCAGTTTGGTATCCGCAATAGTGTAAGAAGTGTTTACTGTTTTTTATAGCAAAATTGATACATAGCAAAAAATTTATTTATATCAAATTCATAGCAAAATTGTACTGTTTTACCGATCAGTCGTTGTAAAATGGTTTGAAGGATGGTGCAGTTATGTATATCTCACAAGTACACACACAATGTAACCACCACCGCAGACATGGGGTTGTCGTAAGATCAATAAGCTTAAATCGGATTCTGTACCGGTATTAAAAGATCTGTATTTGTGCAGTTCAGTCTATATCAGAGTCAGAGCATTCATAAAAGAAAGTGCTTTCTTGATGTGGCGACTACGAAAATTAAATTGTTAAAAAGAAACAACAATAAGTTATTTTGTTGCGCAGAAAAAGAGAACGCAACTTGCTTCGTGACGTCATGAAGATTATGTACTGCCGGCAGTGGTTCACAGAAGATGGAAACCCCCACATTAAACGAACTCTTAGGAGAGTTGGTATCGACACGCGAGAACTAATTCTTATCAAAAAAGATTGATGGCCGATCAATTAAGTCGACATCAAAATCATCTGCGTAGCCGAGTGGTGAAAATCTTGGCTAGACGTTCGAAAAGGCGCCGGTTCGACACCGCTCTAGAGCATGCAGCTGTGTGTTTGGCAGGACACTTAAAGACATGTCTGAAGATGAACAGAAAGATTGGCTTCCTTGCCTTTCCGTCCACTTAATCTAAATCTTTAACTTCCAGACGTAAGCCTGGATACGACATAACAAACTTGGCGAGGATAAGCAGCCATGTTCTATTCAAACCCAATATTTCAGTCTCAATAACACTGATCCAACAGATTTGCTGTGTAAGCTATTTAGGGTTTGAATTGTTGAGACACTGAAGACGGTCTCTTCTTATTCAGATTGATGATTGACAATTGCAACCTCAATCAACACTTAACGCAGTACAAGAAACTATTCCAAGACTAATAGGCATGATATGAAGATGAACTTGAGCTGCGTTTTCAAGATTCTAAAAAAATCATTTTGTTTTAATTTGAAATCTCAGTCTTTCAAAGCAGAAACTTGTTTGCGCCACGTCTCATTACTCAGGGCTGTGGAATCGGGCGACATGTATACGACTCTGACTTCTCAGTTTATAACTGGCTAACCCCGACTCCGGTTAAAACAAGATCTCTCCGACTCCACAGCCCTGCCATAGCTGTCGTCGCAAAATGAAGCAAAAGTTTGCATTCATAGCCTAAGATCTTTTTATTTTGACTAAAACGCCTCTTTCAAGTGGATAGTTTGCACTTAGTTGAATTTAGATATGTGATTGCTTCGTACAACTTCGTACAATAGACTGCGTCAGAAACTTGATCATGTTATAAATAATTCTTCAGGATAAAGGATATTCGTCACATCTTGACTTCGTAACTTGAACTTTTGCATACTCATAAGCTGTCGATGTAACTCACACCCACGACAATTCAGTCTGGTTAATGTATTAGATAGAGTTTGACGCTCAACCATACTCGCCATTTTGTTCGGTACAAGTTGATGTTTGTTTTTTACTTTCATGTTCATTTAGATTTATCTTCGCTTTTTTGCATTGAAATAAACATTTTATAACTGAACCAACTGTCTGCTATTTAGATTCTGTTGTTTCTGTTGTTTTGTTGTTCGAACAAAACTTGGAATGATCGCTACAATTCATAAACTGAGTCGTTCTTATCTCGCGCGATTAACGACACGACGAGATCAAACGCCCATTTGAGAAATATTACTGACTCCGTTGGCAAATCATACACTCAGCACCAGTAGTATTGACAGAGGGGTCCACCGTCCAGGGGGTACTTTTGTACCCAGACCCGAGATGATTTTAGTGGCCCTAGCTAGCTTCACCTTTCCAAGGTATTATTTGAACAAGCGTATTATTTGAACATAGTGAATTTTTCTTAGAAATGTTTTGATTTAGGGCCCGAGGATCTCATTGGTACCAGTCCCAAAATATCCTTTCAACGGCCCTTCTCAGCACAGTCCCGCCCAGGAAGGTTGGTTTTGTTTTGATTGATTGAATCTTTATCCTCGGACTGGGAAAGCTTTTTGCAGAGCTTAATCCTGGCAGTTTCGCATATTTTGTAGAGGCTTTGAATCACTGACGCAGACCCGGTCACCCAGATTGACAGAGTGAAGTTTCCGATTTTTAAAGTCTTGTTGCCGGAGAATTATTCCATTCGCTAGGTGCCGCTGAATGGAGAGCAGTCCTTAACGTGCGTTGCTCAAGCGCACACCCCGAGAGTCGAACCAGCGCGGATCTTGAAGCTTATTTGTTCCAGAAGTCACGCGCTAACCAATTTACATTGATCCAAAGTTTGGAGAGGATAAACTAATGTAAAACGACAGATTTTTCTAGCTGGAGTGTCCCAGAGTGAGAATCGAACTGATGTCTTAAAATCACCAGTGGACTGTGCAGCTATTTACACAAATCAGTGAATATTCCCAGACAGCAGAATCCGTCATTTCTACATTGATTCATCGCCTGCAGGCGGGTTTTGCTATCTGGGTTACGAGATTGGTAAGCACACCGGAACTACTAATAAAAGAAAAAGACAGAACAAAATGGAGGGAGTTCACATGAGAGGTTACTGCTGATCGAAGAAAAAAAAGAAGTTAATAGCCAATGGTAACGTTTAGCGACGTTGGAATATTATAAAAAATACTACTTTTGCTAATTAGGTAGGACTCATGCAGTAAATCAATCGTTTTTTTCTTCGTCGGCAGACGTTGAATCAATGTAAAACACGACTGATTTCCTGTCTGGGGACAGATCGCTGCAGCGTAGAGACATGTGCTGTAGAATTAAACGTGCAAATAATTTATCAGAGGTGTGAAAGACAAGCGAGAACTCACGAAACTGATTACACCATACACAACAAAGAATACGAGCCGCAAGCAAGCAAGCAAGCAAGCAATTCTTTATTGGGTTATTGACATTCATTTAATAGCTCAACCAGGAGCAGAAATACCTCTGAAGGAATGGGTGAAGCTCAATCGCTTGCGGACTGGGGTTAGGCCGTTCCAATAAGAACATGTTCCAATGGAGCCTCGCCGATTCACCATCTTGTGCATGTGGCTCAGGATTTTCAGACTGCATACGACATTCTCTACCAATGTCCTGGACACCGACCAAGGATATACATGTGGACCTAACAACGCTCGATGAACACACAATCCATTGGCTGCTGCGCCTGGGTACAACAATGTGACCTGCGGCGGCCTCAACCCCCCCTCCCAACAAAAAAGAATTTGATAGCCTATTATATTTTTCTTCTATGCATAACATTTCCATTTGTCAAGCTTGTTTAGTCTTAATTTACGTCATGAAAGCAATTTTTGTTTTTCTATTGATTCAAATCTACTTGTATGAGGTTAGTGCAGGATCTGTGAAAGTTCTGCAAAAGTTCTGAAAGGTCTGCTTCAATAAGGCTGACATATCAAGCTACAATAAACTATAACCCACATACTGTATGTTGAAGGCCTTTGGCTTGAGATTATCAACTTGCGCCGATCGAACAACTAAAAACGATTTAAAAAGATATCATTCCAACCCAAGCAGCAAATCAGTCGTTTTTACATTGATTTAACGTCTGCAAACGTTGAATCAATGTAAAAATGACTGATTTTGCTGCCTGGGAAGAGTCCATTCCTCGTCGACAAGGTGATCAAAAAACGTGTTTTGATCAAGATTTTAGCTTCCATCATTGCTGTACTGCAAATTCATTTATCAATCTGTGGCCTACATTGTTTGCCTGGTTGGTGAAGCTTTGTTAGCAGCCGAGGCTTTACTCCATTCTCATATAATTTACTTAATTAGCAATTGAATGTTTGCACAGCACAAAGCTGCTATGCTTTAACAAAAAGCGTTGCAAATCCTGAAAAGATCTGGATCAATTTGTGCCCTGGATCGTGGTCAGGTGATTGAAAGCAAGCGTCTTTATAACAATAAATGACCTAGTAGCCTATTTCAGATTTAATCATGTGATAGAGACGACAAACGATGTAATGTTGATTGCATGGCGAGCAGCTGTGGACTATTGTGGAGATGCTGAAAGCGGTGAAGTGTCCGTAGCCTATTTTGTTGTCACTTCGTCATGTGACAAAACGCGACTACGGGCCCGTTTAATTTTCACTAATTTGGCCCAACAGCTCAACTCAAGATCAAGCTGAAGCTAAGCCTCACTTTTAGTCACTTACCTTGGATGTGCCCTTTATATTTCTTGTCCAAGAGGGTTTTTCAATGGGACAAAATAAATATTTCTGTAACAACTTTAACCTGCGTATTTTTGATCAGCTGAAAATAAAATACGTCGCATTTTCTTTTTAGAGCCATCGCTTTATTGTCCAACCACAATTGCTCGGTTGTCTGTGTGTGCTCTTGTAGATCTATTGGCATAACGTTGCTGATGATTGCTGGTGCCGTGGAACTGGTAAATGCTGGTACCCAGGGCCTGATTAAAGCTCACGGGGCCCGAGGCACAGCTAATTTTAGGGGCCCGTACTGGCAATGGCTTTCGATGCAGAGTAGCAGTGCTCTACTTTTGCCTAACATTGCCAGTAACTTTGCCAAAAGCGTGACAATTCGGAATCGTTATTCTATTTAGCAATCGTTACACAATTAGAAATCGTTACTCAAAAATAACAACTGTGCACACACACTGGCACAACAACTTTCACTACCTACGCCTATGGTACCAATGTAAAACAAATTGTGGGCCCCTGAGGCTTGTGCCTCGTGTGCCTCATGGTTAATCGGGCCCTGCTGGTACCCCATAGCATTTAATTTGGTTGATTATGGGAATCTTTAGCCTCGGAATTAGAAGACTTCTTTGAGAGCTGGACCCTAGCAGATTTGCATACTTTTAGATTTGAAGGCTTTGAACTATTGACGCAGGCCGGACATCGAGTTTGACAGTGAAGCTTCCGGTTGTTGAAGTGTTGTTGTAAATTATTCCATCCTCTAGCAGCCGTTTAATGGAGAGCTGTTCATGAAATGAGTTGCTCAAGCGCACATCCCGAGAGTCGATCTAGCGCCGCTTGATTTTAAGGTTTGTAGACCTAGCATAATCCGAATAAATCGCCGAATCATACGTTTCCTTTCAATAGGTCAAAATGTTGTGCATTAAAAAATAGACAGTCTGAGCCAAAACAGAACAACATCAAAACCGAACAACACCAAATTAACCAACAGCAAGACCGAACAAGACCAATACTAAAAGTCTTGGAGGGTAAAGTAATAGACCTCAGGCTGCAACTGCCTGAGTGGCATATGGCGGAAGGTTCCACGCTATCATAGCACCTTGAAACAATTAAGCCTATTTTCAACATTTTTCCTTTAGAGCTAGATTTTTTGGGGCTTTTTTGAGTGAACCTTGTTAATTTTAACTGCAAGCATGTTATTGCTGGTTAATTTTATTTAGAAAAACATAAACAATTTGAAACAGAAAGCAAGCTACGATGGACTATTACTACTACGAACGAATGTTTTTTGTCTTCGCCTGAAAGAGGGATTAGACTACTTAGACGACTTAACGAATTAAGTTTGATTTAAGTGTAATTTCATTCCAATCAATTCTTCTTGCATGGAAAACCAAATTAATCACGGCTTGACAAAGTCTTCTTCAAAGAAGTGACACCTTTCAAACCAATTCTTATCACACCTTTGAAAAAATCTTTTCAAGCTGTGCAGAAAACACATTTTATCTCTCACATTGCGGATGAACTGCTGATAAGATTGCAGAGTAGCTTAGTAGTCTACTAGACTGTTGAAGATTGAGGAGCTTATTCAGAGGTAGGCTACTGTACCAAATATTAAAAATTCAGATTAGTGTCAATCGTCTTTGTTTAAATGATGAGATTACAAAAGCGTGAGACACATAACTAATTAGTTACAGCACTACTAAAAATTATTTGCTTTTGAAAAGGGAAGGAGGGTGGTATATTAATACTAGACAACTATAATATTATATTGTTTAGCATGCTGACAACTTTGATAAAAAAATATTACTGGTAGCCTACTAATAGTCACTACAACCCAATGATTATAAGCCTAGTCTAATGCATAGAGTATCTAAGCGTAAAAGCGTCTAAGCTACTGTATTTCAATGTTGACTTGGAATAATTATATTAGACTACGTTTGAGAACTTTTCAATTGGACCAAAATTAATCTCGTTTGTTTCTCGGTTCAGTTCAGTTTGTTTTTATATCTGACCATCACAACCAAAAACAATACAGGCTATGCCAAACGTAGCAGAGGTCTACAAAAAGGTAAAAGCGACAAAACGCGGCCGTTATAACGTGCATGATACCAAAGCAAAACAATCAGTTTAAACTTTAAAATATGGCACGGTCGCACCACCTTATTAGAATTTTTAAAAATTTAGAAAAAAAATGAATAGAAAAAAAGCAAGTGAAATATATTTTTCAACAACTTATATGAGTAAAAAAAAAAAAAACAAGACAAAAAGGCAGTTGCTATGTTGATCAACCTTGATGCCATGCGTTATCAAAAGTGCCGGGACTCTTTAGGAAAACACTTTTACGATGCGTAAGTTCATCATAAAGAGGAAAGCAAGCAGAGAAAACCCCGGTGTAGCAGTCCAAGAGTTACTGCAGGCCAAAAGTTATAAAGGTTGCCAAATATTTCATTTAAATTTTATTTAATTTTGTTTTGAAAAATAATTAAATTTTTAACCTCTCAAAAGGTCAGATTAATAATTACAAGTATTTTGTAATGTTAACTGAAAAGCTTGCATTAGTTTGAGAGCAATGAATTCATTACACTTAGTTAAAACAATTTTCGCTTTTCTATCGATTGCGAAAACGCCGGGCACCCCAGGTAACTTTTGGACTGACAGGAACTTCCAGACTGCAACGCCGCAGAAGCAGTCCAAAAGTTACTGCTATTGTAAGTGGGTGTGCTTTTTCGAAATTCGTTTGGAAAAACTTATAAATGAACTTAAACTTCACTTGGTCAGTAGATTCAACTCTTTGCAAGTATGCGAAAGATGAATCCCAAGGATAAATGTTCTCACCACGCAACCACAATTCTTGACTTTAAGTTTTGTGCCACGTGTTTTCGATGGGAGTCCAACGGAAATTCATTGGAATCTCAAAGTGTTTAACACTTTCGTAAAACTTAAAGCCTTCCCCGCGTGTGAGACTGTGATAGCCTACTCACTGAAGGTTGATGGCATTTTGACTACCGGTTGGCCTACATGTAGCCTAAGTTACTTTATATTTTTTCAAAACTGTAGTTATGAAAAACCAGACCAAAAATAAGCTCAGTGCTTCATTCACTAGAAAACTTTGGTTTTAACTTTCATGAAATAGCAAATAGGCCTACATAAAAAATAGTCAAAGACTATGTTCGTCAACAACAACTCAAGACCAGCGGCTAACGTCAGCCTTCAAATGTAAACTTTGCACGATGTAGCATGTAGTCTATTAGGCCTGTAGCCTATTAAATGCCACCGATTCATGTATAGCAACGATTCAAACTTTAAAATGTTTGGAGCGATGATCAATTAAATTGTTTGTTTCAACAGCGCCATATAGCCTACAACGAGTCAATAAAACACTCATAACACTTGTGAATCGTAGGTTGCATTATAGCACAACCAGGATGACAGCAAAATACTATAGGCTAAGTGGTCATCTAGTCAATCACCTCCCCATGCAAATTTATTTGCCAACGCACGTAAGGCACGGACACAACTTCAAATGGTATAATACAAACAAAAGCAGGTTAAAATGATAGCCTATGTAAATTTTTAGGTTACAAATTCAATTTTAGTCGAATACAGCAACAGTTTCTGGTAGAAAACTCATCTTTTAACTTTCATCTTATTTTCGCTTCATTCCCAATTACGTTTCTGCTGTAAACCATGTTGTTAAAACGCAATGGTGGATAAATCTTCAAGTTCAACATGTTTGCAATGTTGAAATCATTGATACAAATCTGCTGCAAGCGTCAAATCTGAAAACCTTATTTTAGTAACTTCTGGACTGGCAATAACTTTCAGACCGCGTATACGCGGTCCAGAAGTTACGGTAACTTTCAGACCGCAGTAACTCCTGGACCGTTACACCGGAAAGAAATCCTAAGACGGGCAAAGCTCAGATCTGACCATATTTACAATGTTAAACAGACAGTTTTCGAACAATTACGCCCAACGTTATCTGACGCAAAAGTAACAATCTTTGCATCTTTTGTTTAAGGGAAGTTGGGGTAAAACGGACCCCTATTTATTTCGAAAACGAAAAACACTAGCACCACCATTCCTTTACAAAATCGTGACAACGCGAAGAAAATGTTTTTGTGAAAACAGCAGGAGGCCGATTCCATTTTGAACAAACCAGGGCATTGATTCAACGTTTGCTGACGTTGGATCGGTGTAGAGATGCCGAGTTTAGTTGGCTGGGGTTTTTATCGCTTTATCGACGTAACTTTATATCAAAGCACGCTTGATACCTGCAAGACATAACTTCCCTGCTGTAATTGTATTTCCGCAAGATGATGATGTTGTTTTTGCTTGTTGGTTTGATTTGTTTTTGTCATTGTTTCGTGTCGTCAAGTTGTAACTATTTTGTGAGTCGTGTAAGGCCTGGTGCGTTGAGCTTCAAATGGCTTTGCCCGTGGTAGGATTTCTTTGTGGGGTTTTCTTTGCCTGCCTTGCCCTTCTTGCGATGAGCTAAATACATCAAAATGTGTTCCCCTCACGACCATCAGCACTCTTGATGTTTATTTATACAATTCTTGAAAAGATCAGTTAAAGCTACAATATTATGGGCTGTTTTTTATTGTAACATTTTCTTTTATTTCTCTTTCTATCTTAAATTCTTCTAAAGGTGTTGCGACCGTGCCAAATCCTTCAACTTAATAACTTCGCCTACTTCGGTCAAAAGCACGTTTTAACGTTCGCGTTTTGTCGTTTCTACCTTTTTCTCGACCTTTGCTATGTTGATGTGTATTGTGTTTTCTGTGATGGTCAGAAATAAAAATAACTGAACTGAAAGTAATGAGGGAAGACAGTGTGTTTAAGAGGATGTTGATGTAAGAAAAGCCCAGTGAAAGTCGGTGTTGGCTGCAAAAAATGAAGTGAAGCTGAAGTTGCTTGTTTGTTAAATCAATTGTAGGGAAATACTTCTTTATTAAACATAACAAGTTGGAGTCTTTTAGTTAATCATTTTTTTTTTCAAAAGTGTTTTATGCAAAGCAAAGTGTTTGTGCAAAACGGACTCCCGAGCGAGGCGAACGGAACCCAAAAAAACCCGTTTGTCGCGCTTGTGGTATTTTTTGCCCCATGGATAAATTGGTAAAAAATTATCAATTTTGCAAAAAAAGCGCTACTTTCAGCTGTACTTTTTAGCACAAGCATAACTTATCAGCAGGCATTTTAATTGCCAACTAGCCGATTAAAAAATGTTTTGCAACAGTCAAGAAAAACGATTTCTCTCTTAGAGGGTCCGTTTTGCCCCTCCTTCCCCTTAATTCTAACGATGATTATTCTATGTTTCGATTCACTGATTTCCTCTATTTCATCTGCTTAATTGTTATGTGCAATCATTTATTTCAGGCAAACGTTTTCAATCGAGATTGGCACGAATGTAGGCTTGTAGCAGATTCAATACCGGTACCTCTTTCATATTTTCAGCTGTAGACCGATTCTTGAACGTTGCAGCACAATAAGTTATAAAGTGTTTAATTAATCACTGTTGTGTGATAAGCTAAGACAGTAATTCTGTTTTTTCGACAAAAAAGGATTTTACTGAATGTCATAACCTGTTTTCTTTATTTCTTCAGATTACTAATTCGTAAAATAACCTACGAGTAATATAGAGCCATCAAAAGATTGATATGGGTTCTTGCCTTTCCAAACCAAAAAATCTTGTTCAAGACGAAATACCTCCACCACAAAATACTCCAGATAGTCCTTCACGAAGACCGATCTCTTCTCAACCGATTGTGATTTCTAGACAAAAGAAAGAATTTCACCATACATTTGATTTTTCTTCAAAGAAAGCTCAATTCTTTCCGAATAATCCCAGCCCTCCAAAATATAACAAGCAATTAGATCTTTGTCTTTCTCCTAAGTAAAAAAAGCAAAACAGAAAAAAAAACACTAAACTTTATTGACACATAGGTAGCCTATGTTGATAGGCCTATGCTGGCCAAAAGCACAATCAAGAGGATTGGATTTAGGTTGTCATCAGAAACTGAAATATTTGCTTGAAAAAACTTTTGTTCTTTCTTAATTGTCTATAAACTGTGTCCAAATATTCACCGAGTGGCAAATATTTTTTTGAATCATATTGCAAAGTGTTTGTTTACCGTACGTTTTTACTTGTGTGTGATCAACTGTCTTATGCTGTAGCCTAATTTCAATTTGTCCTAGACTTTTCTGTGACCACTATTACCACAATAGCTATCACGAAGCGGAGCCTGCCACATTTACGTAGGCTACCTACACCATTAAGCTGAACACTTCTTACACCAACTTCTTCCTAAAAAGTGAGCTAACAATTATGTTAGGTTTAGCCTACTGTTGCACAGTAGCCTAAATGTTAGACATTGTAAGGTACCGGTATTAAGAAGGCAAATGTGTGAAGCCGCGACGACAAATAGGTAGGCTAGACTACTTTCATTGAACTGTCCCTTTTTGCTGTTTTGCTTATGTTGTGTCTTTATCAAATGTAGCTTGGTTTCAAAGTGTAGGCTATATGCACCAAACTTTGCCGATTATAACAAACCTAATAAAATTTTTATACCTATGAGACAACTATTCACATTATCTATCGAGCAAAAGATTTAAATATTTCATGTTATTACGACTGATCCAGAGAATCTTCACTGGACTGATGAAGATTATTCTTCAGGTTAAATGGCTTGAAAAGGGATTAGTCGAACTCAATTATCTGTTTAATTTGAGTTTGGCAAGAAAGAGCCAGTCTTTTGAGTAGGCTACACCAGTGCTCTTCAACCTTTTTTGGTTTGGTGAACCCTTAAAGTTGTTGTGACGAACTCATGCACCCTGTTTACTTAAAAGGTAAACTGAGGTAAAAGCGATATAAAAATCATTATTTAATGACTGTTTTGTTGTTGCACATTATTAACTAACAACTCAAACCGAGGTATGATATGTTTTTCAATTGCTCCCATCATCAATGGATCGATGTGTGTGATTGAATTTCTCTTTCGAGATTTGATTTCACACAAACAAAAAAAGCCGCTTTCGCATAAATACGTTGTTGGCATTTGAATAAGTACGGAAATTGCCCTTTCTGCCATGCTTCTGTATTCTGGCACATTTAACAGGTGCACCCAAAAGTCAGTGTATGGTGTCTCTTTAAATAATACTTTCATACCAAAATCCGATTTGAGATCAATCAAATTTTCAATTTCTGTAGTAGGCCCGTCATAAATGAAAGGTTGTAATATCCAAGAACTGGCATTAAGAGTGGCATTCTGTTCAGCATTGAAATATTTCTCAAAGTTTTCTTGCAACAAATTAAGATGGGCATGAATAAGTGGCAACAGTTGCTCTTGACAATTGCTTCCATGTTCTTCCATGAAGTCGTGGAAAAGCGGAAAATCAGAGAAATTGTATGATGCAACTCGGTAACTGCCACAGTGGCAGTTTCTTCTTTATAGCATTGACTTTGGACATGCTTTCAAAAATATCCCCATTCCCCTGCAAATTCAGATTTAGTTTATTGAGGTGTTCAAAAATGGAAGCCATATACGCAACTTTTGCCAACCAAAAATTGTCACGAAATTTGCTAGCTTGTTGGTTATGTTCCTCTGTTAAAAAAACTCCCAATTCTTCTCTAAGCAGAAAGATACGTCTAAGAACTTTGTCTCTGGAGAGCCATATTAATGGTTCATTTTTGCTCACAGAAAGTTTTTGTAAAAAGTATCTGTTTAGTGTGACAAGTTTGTGATGCACCCGTGTATACCTTTTCGTACTGATGCACCCCATGCATATTTTGGTGCACCCTAGGGTGCACCGTGCACACCGGTTGAAGAGCACTGGGCTACACCACAACACCACCCGGACTTTTGTTCATTGAAAGAATCGCAATCTAGCGCATGCTCGTACTGAAAAAGTTTCGCCTAACCTTGGACTAGGGGTTCTAACCAAGGGGTGCAATACTTGTGCCTATAGGCGGTGCGGGGATGCTGAAGGTTTGTTATAACAGGACGTAAGAATCAAAGTTGCTTTATCAAGTTTTAACAAAAATTTAGAACTGGAGGCGACTATTACTTTTCAGCCAATCCTAGCAGGGGGTGCGAAAATTGATTGATAAGTTCAAGGTGGTGCCGACAAAGAAAAAGGTTAAGAACCCCTGCCTTAGACAACTCGGTGTATATAGTTTTACGTTGCACAAGTCTTAAAACTACAAATGCAAGTGTAGCAACCAAGCGTGAGGTTTCTTTAGTTTTTTTTGTTGAAATTAATTTATTTATTTTGGTAATTTTAAAGCAAAGTATGTTGTACAATGCCTGAACTAGATTAAAGTAGAAAAGCAAAATTATTGGACATTATTTCCCTCTCCCTGATTTCGTCAGTGAGATTTCAGGTAGGCTAAAAGCAAAAGGAAGCAATCACTGTCACTGTGAAGCATTAAAAAAAAATGTTTATTTATTTTAGAAGTGTTGTTGATTAGTTGTAAAAGTGTTAATTTTAAAAGAAGAGTTTCTGAAAAAATGAAAGTTGCAGTTAAAACAACCAATAGGCCACCAACAGTGTAGGCCAAGCAGACTACAGCTGAGTGTATAACAAAATATATCCGTTGACAAATAAATCTTAAACTTCCTGTAACGTATCGCAATTTGATAATTGTGACTGTGTGAAATAGTTCTTCAACTTAAGTTTTTATTTCACGGATGCAACTCCTTGTTTTTGTCTCGACGCCATGGTGAAATTGTACCGATTCCATCGAAATCGCAGATTGCCGAGAAACAATCAATAATAGTTCGTCGTCGTGTGAGCCTCTGGGGCCGAGGGTCTATCCTTTTGCCACCCCAGATTCACGATGTTCCCAGACTACACTGGAAGGCTACTAGAGAGCAGCCAGTCTTTGGTTTCATCATCCATGACACGCAGACCTTCCACTCCGTTAGGTGGCTTGAAGATGGAACAGTCATTGATGATATGGTCTGCGGTCTGTTCCTCGGCACCACATTCACAGGAGGAGGAAGAGGCCATTCCCCATTTTGTTTGTTTTGTTTGTTTATCTTTATCCTGCATTGCGGGAAAGCGGACTTGAGCGATATGCATCGGTGTACGCCTTCCGACGTACACCTGACCCACGCTGCAGCCGACGGCAATGTCTGTTCCCGGTTGTCTACTTTACTTATGACTTAAATTTGGTACTACCCATTACTCGAAATCGATCATTGGGTAGAGGCAATTATCGTAAAGTTTCTTGCCTAGAGAAACAACAGCAAGTGCGGGTGACTGGAGTCGAACATGCAGGCTTTCGACTGTGAGCCCAACGCGCTAACCACTCGCCCATTGCTGCATGGTTGAGCGGAAAAGCCCGACACCCGTACGGAGACGGTTGAGGCGCACCCATTCCTGTCTTGGTAGTGTTAGACCGATGGGGCGTGTATCGGCGTCGGGGATGAGCGAATAGAGTCTGGTGGCGCTTGACTTCCATTCAGAACACCATTTATTAATAGTTGAAATTTTCAGTTGCAACACTGGCATGCTTTGCTCAATCGGTAGCCACTTTAACAAGTCGAAATTCTGCCACTGAAATTGATTAGAATGAAACCGCCAACCAATCACAAGCTACGGTTTAAGTGACGTAAAAAATGGCGAAAAGAAGATGATAGAAAGCAAATTAAGTGATGGATTTTTTGTCAGCTGGTTGGCTTAGGGGTTAGGGTTAAGGCTAGAAAGTAGTCATTTCATTGACGCGGGTTCGATTCCCACTACTGCTATTGCTCTTTTTCTTCTGTAATTACCAAATAAAGTTCAAAACAAGCATTAACTCTCTGGATGAGTGCGAGAAGGATCACAATTGGACGGTAGCCTCTTATAACATGTTCTGATTGGTTGGCGGTTGCATTCTAATCAATTTCAGTGGCAGAATTTCGACTTGTTAAAGTGGCTACCTGCTCAATCGCTCATGACCAGGGTTGTCAGATTGGAATAATTGATTCCAGATCTGGAATCAAAACGAACTGTCTAGTAGGGAAAAAAAATGTCTGGAATCTGGAATAATTTTTAGAAGCAAATTGGGATTGTTTAGACAGGTCTAGATTGTTTCGGTAATTGTCTTTTATTCATTGCATTTAGTAGCTGCAATGCGTGCGCACAACTTTCTGCCTTAGTTCCGTCTCTTTGATTGAAACTGTGTTGCTGAATTGCACGCTCTCTGGCACGAAAGCCTGTCTGTGAGAAGTGTGACGCAACCTAGTTAGCTGACAGGACTTTCCGCTCACTTAACACTGGGTTGTATTTCCATGTATGTTAAGTTTAGGCTACTTTTAATCTGTTATGTTTTTAGGTTGTTACAGAATGCAGTGCCGTAGTTACTGTTAAGTACCGGTACGATATTTATTGATTTTCATATTTTGTTGCATCGAAGCAGTTAGATAAGAAGTTCAAAAATCCAAGCGTATGTGAAGTTTATTGTAGGAAGAATATGGCTCTATGCAGTGGCGTATCCTGGTGGGTTGAGCAAGGGATTGAAGGGAAGCAATAAAACTCGTGGGGGGTCAGAACGTTCCGAAGGCACGCGTATTCTAGGGGGTCCGAGGGCATGCCCCCTGGAAAAATTTTGCAAAATTACACTCAAATAATGAATTATATGTAGTGCTTTCTGGAAACACTTTTAGGGTAGGCTAATATTTGTATGTACGTACGGTATGAAATTTTTTAGCAGATATACAGCGATTAGCTTATTAAAGGTAGCTCTTACACAAACGGGCAAAAACTGGGCAAGGCTTCTCAGCAGGAGGCAACCCTACGTACATTTTTCAAGAATTCTAATGATATAAAGAAAAAACAGTTGCTCTTTCGCTTGCTGTGTTCATTTGTCAGCATACATCGTTTACACTGCCAATCATTTGACAAACTTAATTTTTCAACAAGCACGCAGGCACAGACATAAAATTGGGGTGAACAAAGGCTACAAAACTTGATAAAAAATGTGCTGGCATCATCTTATCTTAGGGATATTTTCATTTCAACATGAAGATTCTCACCACTACTTATTGTAAGTTATATCATATTTACAATATACACTGCGTATTTAATGGTATTTTGTTTTAGACTTGAAATGAAATGTCTAGAATAAATTTAGAATAATTTAGAATCAAACTGGCATGCAATCTGGAAGGGAAGGCTACAACTAATCTGACAACCCTGCTCATGACTTGCGACTTGCGAATCGATGATTACGAAATGGCGAAATTTATGTTGAACTCATGAACTGTATTACTGTCTGCCTCCTGTTCCAGCAGTTGAAACAAGGGTAAAAGAACATTAAAACAAACTCACAAGGCCGGGCTAACAAATAACATGTAGCATCATAAAGAATTATATTTTTTTCAGCGCCTTGGTTTGCTGCAAATGCAAATTTGTATGCGAAACTGCCAGGATTAAGCTCTGCAAGAAGCTTTCCCAGTCCGAGGATAAAGATTCAATTAATCAATCAATGTGTCAAAGTTTGGCTAATGTTGTCTAGGTCTACATTGTCTCAACTAGGCTGGTATAAAATAAGGTACGGTACAGTGAAATTTAGAACATGACCATAGAATTGACAAGGAAGAAGTTTTAATTTGTTCAAAACTCACAACTTTTTTTCTTACAGCTTATGCTTCTCTCCTAATAAATTGTTAGTTAGGCTATGTACCGTAAGTATTTAGCTTTTCGAAACCTACCAGTAGCCTACTCTTTTTTTCTTACAGGTTATGGTTCTCATTCTTCCTTGTCTATTCTATGGTCATGTTCTAGAATTTACCATAAAATAAGGGTTTGATAGTCTTTAAGTTGTTAAAACCTGGGACATGGTCTTTTTTGCTCATGCTGCGATGTGGTGGAAAGCTTAAAATCAACACCACTCAAAGCTAATAACTTCACTATGTAATGTACCAATGTATTGTCATGACATCTTGAGAAAAATATGATAAATAAACCAGTAATTCAATAATAGCAATTTGTCCATATCAGTGAATGAAAAAAAATATTTTATTTCATTTGTTTTACAATCCTCGATAGCGGTTAAACTTATAACAGGCTGTGATACAACTTGATGCCACACATATTCCATGTTACGATACCTTTAAGAAATACAGATACCGTTTATCTAAAAACCTTAATGGGCTGTTTCACCCGTATTGGGTTCATCAGAAGGTTCTTATACAAATAGAATAAGATAGAATGAAGTAATAAATTACATAAATAAAAAGCTGAAAATCTCAATATAGGTGATATCGTACACCCTGTTAGTGTTTTTAGGTACAGGTACCGTACGGTACATTAGCTTTTTAGGTACATTAGGTAGTATTTGTTATTGTATTTGTACAGTGTACTAGTATTTGTTATTGTAGACTAAATCTGATGGTATGAACAATACTCCTCCTAAATTCATACAAGTCTAATGTTTGTTCTTCACAAGCGTATAATACTTAAGATAAAACACTTCTGGAATAGGCTATTATGTACAGGTGTTTTGGGTCTTCATGTGCTAAATGACCTCAGTTTGAATGCATTCATATTTCACTAACCATAATGTTGGGAGCATGTTGTAAATCAAACATGTATAATATAAGTGACAAATTCGCAATAAACGTTTTTTCCAGGATATAAATGGAAGACAAATTGAAAGATATCAGAATGTTGCGACACTGATAAAAATATAAAAAATTTAATCAACTGTTACTGTTATTTGTTCAATCAATTAATATTATGTATCACATCAAAGGTTGTCATAATTAATGTTGCTGTGCAGGCTAATAGATTCTTTTAAAAAGATTGGAAAAATGTATGTTTGTATACGAAAGTCTGTTCAGTGTGGTCTGGCGATTTCAAATCGTGCAGACATTTTTCCTTTAAGAAGTATTTCTAAAAGTGATAATTGTACAAGAAAATACATCAGCAGTCAAAAAGAAATGGCGTTGCAGAAACAAGAAGATTGCTTTCAGCAAGTTATTGAAGGAAGAACTTACATGGCAAAGATATCATTGATTGGAAAGTTAATTGACAAGCCAAAGTATTTTAAAACAGAATCTCAGAGTGGTTATAATGCACAATTAGCAACTCAGAATCGCATTATTGATTTATATGGAAAAGAACGTGTTTCTCAAACCATTCATCATTTAACTTGCCTAAGCAAGCACCACTTTAGTACTTTAGATGTTGCCCAGACAGGTGAAACATATTTTGTAACTGGTCTTCTGGGTTACAGGCAACGAAGAAAGGTTTCTCCTGATTTTCAAACTCACCAAGCTATGCTAACAAACATTAAAGTAACTGCAATCGAACCTTTTTCTAAGCTAAAAAGTTCAACTTGCTCAGAATTCCCAAATGGTGTAGCTGCTGATACACGCTACTAGAAAGAACTGGGTGCAACCTAATTCGTGCCTTGAAAAGATCGAGAGAAAAACTAGCACAAAGCCGAAGTCGCTGATCGCAACAAAGCCGAAGTCGCTAATCGGAGTTTCTGCAAGAATTTTAAACTTCGGGTTACGGTTAAGCGGAACTTGGGCTTTCTAAGAAAGAAGTTCCTTTAATGTGGTGAGATGTGGTATTCTGTTATTTTTATGTGCAAGGTGGAAAATGTCTCTGCTCATCCATTCACATACCAGAAAGTCTGTGTCTTGTGGTCTAACGCTATGGAGTCTGAAGAGCAAACTGCAGATATTTGGTTGCAGGTTAGACTGTGCTCAAAACTGGGTGTGTGACTTGGACAAATCAGATGACATGACAAAGTGGTGGTCTGGTTTTTTTTTTTGCTGAGATTTTTCGGTCATTTGTCCGAAATGACTTGAAAAAATTCGGTCATTTTTTTATTTATTTTTGTCATTTTTTTTTTTTTTTGATGAAAATATTTCCTTTTATGTAGCTGATACAAACCAAAATTTGTTCTTCTTTTTTCGGACATTTTGACCGCATTGACTATATTTTTTCCAGACATTTTGCTAAAAAATCGGCAATGACCGAAAAAAAAACCAGGTGGTGGTTGTTTAATGCAAGGATGGATCCATGGGTGTGGGTGGTGCACCCCCAAAAAAATTTCAAATTGCTCTTATTTTTATAAACGAATGGTACTAGTATTACTGTATATTTTAATAGATCATAGCATTTTATATCAGCAATCAGCATGTAACGAGTTGATGCTGTGTAGATTATGGAATGTGTACCAATGGAAATAATGATGTGGTTTGTACTGCTCATGTTTTTAAACTTTAGAATATTTCCCAAAATTTCATCACATTCTTGAATTTTGTTATAGCATAAGTGTTTTTTATTCATGCTTGTTTTTAAAACTTGATTTTTCATGCACACTTTCTTCGTTTTCCGGTCTTTATTAATATTAAACAAAAACATCTGTATTAACAACATGAATGCTTATCAGTATGATATGCCAAATACAGCAGAGACACATTTTGACAGTGCCACACTGATGGACCTCCTTGAATGAAAATAGATTTCAGCACCACTCCCCCAAAAATTAGAGACTGGATCCATCCCTGGTTTAATGTGGACCTTATTTATACCTGGGCCAGCGGCTTATGTGAAAATGAAAGCCACTTGCCTCACGCACTGGAAAGAATAGCTTCCACTATTGATTAATATTATTGACAGACTTCCAGTACTCTTGATGTTACAATATTAGTTTTTTTTCTTTACACTTGTTGAATGATGGAATATTCACAATGGAAATGGCCGATCTTGGTTTCAAATGTGATTTACATATCAGTTGAACAAGCCACACTGTGGTAATGAAGTATTGCTTTCAAGGTTGTAAAAAACACAGGTTTTGTAATAAAACCCAGCCCGCCTAGGTTTTATGGGCAAAAATGGATTTATCACGTAAAGGCAGCTGAAAAAAAAATTTGCTGAATTTGTTTATTGGTTTAAGAATAGGAGATTATTATTTATGCAATATGCATTCATGTAAAAAGTTTTGCCCCTATGCACTATGCAGTGAGTTGCTAGCCGTTTTTTTTTCAGTCATTTATTGGTCATTGACCAATTTTTTAGCAAAATGTCCGAAAAAAATATAGCCAATTCGGTCAAAATGTCCGAAAAAAATATAGCCAATTCGGTCAAAATGTCCGAAAAAAATATAGTCAACTCTCTTCTCAGGTAAAACACGACAACGTTTCTCAGCGAAACTTAATGTTGTAGCTAGTCAGGAAGGGCAAATTTTGGTTTGTGTCAGCTACATGGAAGGAAATATTTTCATCAGAAAAATGGACCGAAATAAATAAAAAGTGACCGAATTTTTTTAAGTCATTTCGGACAAATGACCGAAAAGTCTCAGCGAAAAAAAAAACCCAGGTTGCTAGTTAGTGGTTGCGCACTGCGCAGCCTGCTAAATGTAGCAAGATTTCAATTCATTTTTATTTCTTGGTTGACTGATAAAGGATTTCGGGATAAAGACCAGGCATCTTTGAAGCAAAACCAATGATGATAGCAATAGTTGCAACAAAACTAATGCAAGAAAAGATAACAATCCTGATAAACATTCAAACTTTGCAGTATTTAATTGATTATTGCAAATGTCTTCAACGATAGACAGATAAAACCAAGCATTTTTGCCTCCCGTAATTAACCGCCATGTGATGTGCCTTTCTCCTCTGCTGTGCAGTTTCATTCTTGTGCATTTCGTTTTTCAATTCATTGCGTAGATCAGTTATTTATTTTAAATGTAGATGTAAAATCAGTTATTTTGCTACTTGAGAAGGGCTAGCTTGAGTATTGGCAAAAATGTTCGCAGTTTACATATAGTTTATGTTCACTCTAATGTATGATGTTAAATGCCGTGTGGTTGCTTGGTTTTATCTGTCTATAGTATTAGTACTAATAAGATGTTTTATATAGTTTACGTTTACTGTACTAATGAAACCTTCGGGTCAAAACAGTGGTATATATATCTGTCTGCAGTTATATCTGTGAAAAACTGGCATATGCCCAACATAGACGTTTGGACATGTGGAAAAGCATACGTTATATCTTGCTCAGCATTTATGTTTCTCATTTTTGAATATATTATATTATACACATTATGTTTATTGATGAAGGATTTCAGTTTCTTTGTTTTACTGTCTTTGAAATCTTCTTTTACATTTGTTTTAGATTTTAACTGCTTGTAGTTTTATTATTGTGAATCAAATTAAAATAAGCATGACTGCAGAGGTAAGTCCAATTCAGTTGCATCATACCAAGCTATTTTAAAGTAGAGAATTATACAACATGAGTTAAGCGCAAAACTAAGATTGTTTTTTATAAACTTTTGTTTAGCACAAGCAAAACTTATGGGTTTGGACTTTGGAGGCTAGAACTATATATAGGCTTTGTAGTTCATTGAAATGTTATCTCTCATTTTTCCAGCAGAGTGGTTGATGACAGTTGATGCTTTTTCTAAAGTACAATAGCTGAAAAAAGTAGAAAGTATCACACTAAATTGATACATTCAGGTTTAATAGTTGAGCTTCATATGATGAATGACAATTTTGTTTTCTTAGGTGGATAACCATGATCCTCACTTTGAGCCACTCATATCCCTGCCAGAACATTATGTTCCTAAATTAGAAGAAGATGAAGATGTCCTGTTCAAGATGTGAGGAAACAATATGTGAATTACAAAAACTTTAAATTTTGATTGAGTTTTTGCAACATGTTTTTCCTATATAGTGCTAATAAGCTTTCAATTAATGTGCATAGTGATGGAAGCAGACTTTTCAACTCAAGAGTCATAAAGATTAAGTTTAACAGTTTTTTGTCCAAAACAACCATTATCCTGCAAATCTTATAGGAGAGCTAAGCTGTTTCGTTGGGCGAGTGAGGTCGATCCTCCTGAATGGAAGGAAAGAGGGACGGGAGACGTGAAAATTCTAAAACATAAAGAAACATCAAAAATCCGTTTGCTGATGCGCCGCGACAAGACCTACAAAATTTGTGCCAATCATTACTGTAAGTTGACCAGGAAAGTGAACTTATGTAGTCTAAGGGTAAACTACTCTATGAAGCAGCCCAGATCAACTGGTTTCATGGCTGTTGGTAATTGTGTCCGCGCTTGTCAAATAGTGATTGACATTGTGATGTCTACCGCGTTGGACTGAGAGTTTTTGCAGAACCTCTCCTCTTTTCCAGTCGGGCATGCTTGTAAGGCCAAAATGAATGGACCAGGATAATACTCTACTTAGCTGCTTCGAGACTGTATAGAGCTGGCACCAGTGGTGGGATTCAATCTAGTTGGTAACCGGTTTGTTTTGACTACATTGGCCACATCTGGCAACCCTGCGTACGGTAAACTGATTATATTAGGTCAACTCGAAACAGTTGACCAGAAACCGGTTCTGCAAAGTTGTTTATTTTTGGGAAACGGTTCGCGCAAACAAGTCTGAACTGGGCGTATCCCTTCACTGGCTTGCAACAAGGCGTTGTTGCGTTGGATGCCTGTAAGAGCATCGTTAGCCTAACCATCAGGCTTGACATATCTCATGACATCACATTAGGTCATCATAATCCATCGTCGGTTTGTTCCCCACTAGTGGGGGTGGCCGATTGTTTCCGCGCAGCAATTGTTTTAATCCCTTTTCTCCATTTCACCCTGTCCCTTGCATCTTCCTCCTTTAGTCCGACTTTTTTAAATTCATCCTTCACTTGTTGTTTCCACGTTCTTTTTGGACGACCGCGTTTCCTCTTCCCATCCACCTTTAGATCTAGTGCCTTTCTAAGAAAACTTCCTTCCTCCCTCTTTATCACATGTCCATACCATCTTACTCCATTTGCCCTTGCCATTTGGTCTATGGTCTCTCTCATCTCTAGCATATCCAACAATTCTTCAGTCCTTTTTTTCCTTCTCGTTTTCACCCCACACATTGTTCTCACCATTGACCTTTCTGTTCTTCTCAGGATTGCCAGTTCACTCTCTCTCAATACCCATGTCTTGCTACCATATAGCATTGTAGGCCGCACACAGCTCCGATATACTTTTCCTGTCATCCTTAGTGAAAATTTTCTGCCATACAACATTTTCCCACATTCCCTGAACTTTGCCCAGCCCAATCTTGCCCTTGTTGTCACCGCTGCTTCACATCCACCACTTCCATCTATCCGATCACCCAGATAACAGAAGTCTGTCACTGTTTTGATGCCATGGCAGAACTCATCATCATGGCCTTCCACTTCATTCCTTCCTTTACTGCATTTCCTACAAACAAAACACTTCGCCAATCTTGTTGCGGCTCTCTTGACATTAGCACATCTTGCATGTACCCACTTTCCACATTCCTTGCATTGCATTGAATTTCTCATCACTCTCTTGCCACATATTCCACAGAGATCTACTTTGCTCTCAACAACTGTTCCTTCTGCTCAACTCACCATCCCTTTTTTTTAAGATTCACCTTCATACCCTTGGTTTCAAATGCTTCTTTCCATTTCTCAAACTTTCACTCCAGTCCCTCCATACTATTACTTGTCAAGACCAGGTCGTCTGCATACAAAATTTCACTCAATAAGCCCTCCCTCACTCCTTCAGTTACAACGTCAACCACAATAGCAAATATCAGAGGTGACAAAACTGATCCTTGGTGAAAACTGATCAAAACTGAACCTTCACAAAAAACTCGTTTGAATAATTTGATCCACCTCTCACTTTTGTTCTTGCATCCTCATACATAGACATCACAGCTCTCACTAATACCTCTGGTATACCGTACCTCTTTTCCTCATTGCCCACTCCATCACTTTCCTTGGTACTCTGTCAAATGCCTTTTCTAAGTCGACGAATGTCTTAATGTGATGTCTTAATGTCTTAATGTGAAGGTCTTAATGTGATGTCATATCTTCAACCTCCCAATCTCTTGCAGTGTATGAAACCATGAAGCTGGTGCCGAACTGTGGCAGTGACCGTGCGTGGGTGTGGAACGCGTTTGCTGACTACGCTGAAGAGGAGCCGACTGACGAGCTGTTCGCTATCCGATTCCTGAACGCCGAAAGTAAGCCCCAACGATCGAGCCAGTTAATTGTGATTGCTTCGGTTCATGCGCAGAAGACTGATGCACTTCATTTGTACGACTATGTAATATGTTCTTTGTTCATGTTTCTGCTTTTTTATCGAAGTGCTCTATTCTTAATAATCTTTAAGCATATAGTCCTGTTTCTATAGTTGGCTCTGAAGTGGTTTATCCACTGTCTTGTGTCAGTTGCACTTCTGATGAAGTTTTTATAGGTTTGTCACAGGTTTCTTATTACACGTTTAGGAAAGGTTTCAGGTTTGTTAATAAATCGAGAAACTAAAGTCAATACATGTTCTTGTGTTAAGTCCACAACTACAACTTAACTCCTAAAGTGTTATTAAGACAAAAAATACTGGGTCCACGTCTTTTAGGTTAGGCGCAGACAGCTAGGCGCTAGCTGCTGGTCAAATAGGCGCGCACACTGTGGCGTCTAGATATTTAGGTGCGGAGCACTGTGGCGCCCGTTCATTTAGGTGCCATTTCTAGTAAAGTCTGCAGATTGTATCAGATTGTATCTGCATAAAGATTGTATCTGCATATTTTTCTGTTCAGTACAACATTTTGTGTGAAAAGCATTGCCCTACCTGCCAAGCTGATGCAATCTGCAGACTTTACTAAGAATGGCACCTAAATGAATGGGCGCCACAGTGCTCCGCACCTAAATATCCAAACGCCACAGCATAGGTGCCGACTTTTCAAAAAACCTTGGGGGGCGAGAAAGGTGATGACGTCATAACCGTAACGCTATTTTACTCAATTAAAATAGTCTTTGATTAAGCTTAGGCTACTGTCTTGTTTATATTGACACCTAGGTCGCAAACCGAATTTATTAAAACCGCTGCTTGAAACGATTAGTTTTACACATGCAGGACGCCTAGACGTAAAAAATTGATATTGTTACGTCATAATTGGAACAGTTGGAAAACAAGCCGATTAATTTCCTTTCCTGCGAGGGCATAACAACGATCAAGACAGTGAAGTTATCGAAATAAAACGCAAAAAATCATGATCAGCTATCAGTTTTATTAACCTCGTTTTGCTAATTACTTACCTTCAAAGCGTTAACAACGGCGAAGTGTTTTCTCTTGTTTTTTATCGAAAGTCTTTATAGTCGAATACTGTCGAGTATAGGTCGAGATGTTCGCAAGTGATGTTCACCTCAAAAAGACAGGTTGAACTTATACACGGAACAAGCTGTTTTTTCCAGGCGGTTTACAAAATGAACGCATTTTTGCTGCGGGAGATTGCCGACGTAGATTACGGAAGGTGAAATGGCGTCGGCGGAAGCAAAGTTTTGAATACGTTTATTTGCAGTGATTCAACCTGAATTTTCAATTTTAATGATTTCTTGTCAATTCTAAACTTTATGCACTTGTTGAGCAATATGCAAAGCTCACGAGACAAAACAGCGGAAAGAGCTGTTTTAAGAGATCGATTTTTTTATTTTTGCGTGAAAGATATAATCGTCCTTATTACGTAACATTCCATGACCGTTGAAGTCGATGTCAAACCTTAGCGGCCGCATAAAACGATGATGTCAGGTTGGCTAGGTGATAATAGCGGTAAGAGACGTCGTTAATGCAGGCAATATCTGCGACCAAGACCATTAAACACCTTTTCTTTTATCGGTTTTCGATTTAATTCTCACACATTGCGAAGAAAACAATGCGTTCTGTTGAATCATAATTGATCTCACAGCTGGAAGACCTCGTTGAAAATAGCGCGTCTAATTTAGTTGGTTTACTTAATATTGCCGTGAAAAGTTACGTGACTATTCCAACAGCGTAAGTTACACTACGATCTACTTTGAAATTTCCATACCTCATGTCAATCCCAATTCTTAGATGAACCATCGAAAGGTAGTGTCGGAATAAGCTATTCGACTTATACACGGGTGAAGGAAATAATACCAATTTTCGGCTCAAAAGTAGGGGTTCGACGTATACGAGATTGACCTATACTCGAGTATAGGCTACACGGTAGTGCAGGAGTGTCATATTTCATATAGATGAGTGTATGAGATGTATATATTTTCACAATATTTACATCAATATAGTGCTTATTGAAGCAAAACACGGATAACAGTTTTGAAAAATGCATTTTTTCTTTAAGCTGTATTCACGTAATTGTTCGTTGTGTCGTAGTTTCAACTCGATAAAGTTTTCTAAAATCGATTTCATGTTTGAAGTCACAAAAAAATCTAATGGACGCTTGGATTACTCGTGAAATGAGAATAAACATCCAACCTCGCATTCGCTTTTTTGCTACCACGCGTTTTGACTTTGAAGTTGCTCCTCACGCACGGGAAGATAAACAGTGTGTGACTGTGAACGTGCGCATCTCAGTAATTCACGTTCCAGAGAAAGCCATGCGATCAGCTGCTGTTTTGCAGTCATGAGCAACGTTAGGCTGTTTTTCGCTTTCGGCATTCTTTAAATCCGTTTAAATGATTTAAATCTATTTCGCGAAGTATTTTATCTTTGGAACACCACTTGTAATAGACATTTTTGTTGCCCCTCAACCATAAATTTACGGAGGGCGCCGCCCCCCGGAAGTCGGCGCGTATGCGCCACAGTGCGCACCTATTTGACCGGCGCCTAACTGTCTGCGCCTAAAAGACTAGCTCCCAAAATACTTGCTGTTGATCGTTGAGCTTTCTTACCACGCTTTTTCTATTTGTCGAAGTTGCAGAAGGTGTTTGTGTGTTGGTTGCTTTGGTACTGACTAACTTTTAAAATATTGCGTTACCTTTTTTGGTAAGTGAGTTGCCATCCCACGCAAGTGTAAAAAAGTGCGGAATGGCCCGTTTCGGCGAGTCCGATTCGGCGAGTCCGATTCGACTAGTCCGATTCGGCGAGTTCCCTATTCGGCGAGAGCCTTTTTCGGCGAGTGCCCTATTCGGCGAGTTTTTGAAATTTTTAAAAGGAAATTATCGGGTACCGTAGCCTAATTGCAATTGCCGTTTTTACATCGTTTTAACGTCGCTAAACGTTGAAATCGTGCAGAAAGGAATAAAAATAAAATGTTTGAACTATTAAATTAAAATTCGTCATGTCAGTTCAGTTGTTTTTATTTCTGATCATGATATCAAAAACAATTCACGTCAACATAGCAAAGGTGTAGAAAAAGGTAGAAGCGACAAAACGCAAACGTTAAAACGTGCTTGTGACCGAAGTAAGTTATTGAGTTGAAAGAAATTTGGCAAGGTTGCATCACCTTCAGAAAAATTTAAGATATGAAGGAAAAATAAAACAAAGAAAATGTTACAAAAAAAATAATGTTTTTGTCTATAAGTTAGTACTTTTGAATAGTTAAAATCATAGGCGCCTAACTATTTTTTTGGCCATGGGGGCGAAAGCGTGTTTCATCAGCAGCAACGTAAATTCAGCGAAATGTCACGCAGATGGATGACGTAATTATGTCGTCACACTAGGATTGCTTTTATTGCCACACTCGGAGTTATCGCTACGTTCGACCTACCGTTAATTATTATAAACAAAGCTCGACCAAAACACATGTTATGCGTCTGCGTTGGCTAGCGGTTGATGGACTGCGACTCTTTAAGCTAAGCGCAACGTAAAGTTTAGCAACGAACTAGATTTATTAGCATGAAACAAGAGACGAAAAGGTTTACTAAAAGGTATACTGTAAATGGAATGAAAATACTAACTTGATCATATGCTTGAAAATATACCTGTTGAAAGCAAAATCATTCATGTTTACATCAATTCAACAGCACGTCACCTTTAATAAATTTAAAAGTTGCTGACATCCGTAAACAACCCTTGAAAAATAGTTACAGAGAGACGTTTGATTAAGTTTTCGACTTGACATTGCTCCCTTTTCACTACAATATCGCAACTTATGGCTGACCAGCTTTCAAGTTTCAATTCGCTGTAATACGCCTGTTTTCGTGTTGCAGATGAAGCAAAAGATGCGCATATTCCCCGCCTTTGATCGGGTTTCTATGGCAACGGACGTGTGTGCGCCATGCAGTTTGCGCGAGTCCGTTGTTGTGTTGATTATGCCGCTTGTGCGACTGTGGGCAGTGCGGTTTGTACCAGCCCTTGTTACGTTGGTTAGTGGTTTCCTCGGGCCGAGACTTCAAGTTCATTTTCACAGCAACCGATTCACTGCCGCGACAATTCTCTGCAGAGGTTTCGACTTTCGAAAGCGACAACGAGGCTGTTTGCAAGCGCATTAAGTTAAACGCACGCTGCGTCAACGTAGCAAATTATGTTGTTTTTGGGTGCATTCAACATCTGATGACATTGAATCGACGCAAAATGGTAGATTTTTGCTATGTCACAGGCAGCAAAATCAGTCATTTTTACATTGATTCAACGTCTGCAGACGTTAAATCAACGTAAAACTGACAGATTTTTTTGTCTGGGGTGGGATTGTAGCATCGCTACTCGTTCTAGTGATTATTTACTGCGAAGCTGTTGCGGTTTGCATTTAAAAATGTTTTCCTGCTGCCGATCACTAGTTCATCTATTGTTTTATGTATGAATGCCGCATAAAAAGTTGCTCCCACGCGGAAATATGCGCGGAGGCCTGCCCCCCACGGCTTAGGCGCCTATGGTTAAAATGAATAGTTTGGATCAACAAATGTTTGACCTACACTCCTACAGCTTAGATTGAATAGAAATTATCGGGTAGGCTACCGTAGCCTAGTTATCCCGACCAGCAAAAATTTGTTCCAAGAACCCAGTTAGCCTAACAGTTCATTTTTACATTGTAGTAACAGAATGAAAAGGCTAACCAAATGTGTGGCTTATCGTTTTAACGTCGCTAAACGTTGAAATCGTGTAGAAAAGGGTGCTTTTGCTGACTAGGATACGTTGAAACTAAGAAACATTCACAGAAGCCCTACGATACGTTGCATTTTTAAGATAATGTATTCAGACGTTGAATCAATGTACAAATGAAATGTTATGCTAAATGGGTTCTTGGAACAAATCGTAGGGCTTCTGTGAATGTTTCTCAGTTTCAAAGTATCCTAGTCAGCAAAAGCTCCCTTTTCTACACGATTTCAACGTTTAGCGACGTTAACACGATAGGCCACACATTTGTTTAGCCTTTTCATTCTGTTACTACAATGTAAAAATGAACCGTGTTCTTGGAACAAATTTTTGCTGGTCGGGATAACTAGGCTACGGTACCCGATAATTTCCTTTTAATCCAAGCTGTAGGCCACACATTTGTTGGTCCAAACTAATCATTTTAACTATTCAAAAGTACTAACTTATAGACATAAACATGATCTATTTTTTTTTTTTTTGTAACATTTTCTTTGTTTTATTTTCCCTTCATATCTTAAATTTTTCTGAAAGTGTTGCAACCGTGCCAAATTTCTTTCAACTCAATAACTTGCTTCGGTCACAAGCACGTTTTAACGTTCGCGTTTTGTCGCTTCTACCTTTGCTATGTTGACGTGTATTGTTTTTCATATGATGGTCAGAAACAAAAACAACTGAACTGACATGACGAATTTTAATTTAATAGTTCAAACATTTTATTTTTATTCCTTTCTGCACGATTTCAACGTTTAGCGACGTTAAAACGATGTAAAAACGGCAATTATAATTAGGCTATGGTACCCGATAATTTCCTTTCAAAAATTTCAAAAACTCGCCGAATAGGGCACTCGCCGAAAAGGGCTCTCGCCGAATAGGGAACTCGCCGAATCGGACTAGTCGAATCGGACTCGCCGAATCGGACTCGCCGAATAGTAGCAGACCCAAAAAAGTGAGTCGCCCATATGAGACGCCATTTTTTGAACCTGTCACTATTCTCTTCATTTTTCAGATGCAAACAAATTCAAAGAAACCTTCGACAAACATAAACTCTTGAACGCGAAACTTATTTCGAAAGGTAAGCTGACGGTACTAACCATATACGCAACACCATGTCCTGAGACACTTTTTGCCATGCATTTAGAATTA
Source organism: Aplidium turbinatum (assembly GCF_918807975.1). Classification (NCBI taxonomy): domain Eukaryota; kingdom Metazoa; phylum Chordata; class Ascidiacea; order Aplousobranchia; family Polyclinidae; genus Aplidium; species Aplidium turbinatum. The sequence continues at coordinate 59,776,369 of NC_137472.1, forward strand.
TAAGGGGCCACTTTTGAAAAAAAATGATAAACAGTAAACTATTGTTTGTAGACGATTTGTCCTTTAAATGTTATCGCCACCCAGTACCACTTGCTAAGCCAGCGTGAGCTCGTTTGCGCTACAATCTTTGCAATCGTGCTATGACATTTGTTGTGTTGTGCAGAAGATGAGGAAGCAGAAGATGAAGATGCAGGAGAAGAGCAGGAAGAAGAGGTGAAGGGATCTTCATCCAGTGCTGTTGAGGAAGATAAGTCACCTATAGAGCAAGAAGATGAAAAAGTTATTGAAAAGCTGGAAGAATTAACAGTCAAGGATACGGAATCAACCGAAAACAACTCGGAGGAAAATACTAAAAAAACGGATGGACAAGTTGTTGATTCACAAGAAGATTCACCTAAAATATAAACAAATTCAAATTTTGTTGAACAAACTTTTTCAGGAAAAAGAATAGGAAATTTTAAACTCTTTTTGCCTAACACAGTATTTTAAGTTTTACTTGACTGCAGATCGATCTCAAATTTATTCATTTCTGCTAGGAGCAGTTTGATTCGGTTTATGATTAAATATTTCGACTGATGTATTTAAAGATAACGGTTGTTGTATATTACTATATTTACAATCTTCATAAGTTATTCTTATTCATACTTTAGAAAAACCAAAACACTTTAATGTTACTTGACTGACAAAACAAATTATTTTGCTGTGATTCAACTTCTGCAGACGTTAAATTTATATAACAGTAACTGATATTAAACAAGTGAAGAGAGGGGCGTTCTTCCCGGCTATCAGCACAAGGCTGAGCACTCGCTAGTACAGCGAGCAGCTGCGATTCGCTAACCATAACCACGTGTCTATCGCTGTCAATTCTTGCTACAAATCGGCTGCCGAGAAACATGATATTAAACAAGTTAATTGAAGAGAAAAACATCTTCGACTTCAAATGCGACCGGCCTTGTTGCTGGGAAGTTACTCTTCGTCTTTATGGATTCAGCTTAAAGTGAAGTATTTCTAGTAAGAAATAACATTAGGCTACTTACAGAACTTATATCTTAATCTATGAACAAATTGCCGCCTTGCTTTGAATGCTCTGAGGGATCCCCTGACCATTGTATTATGTGTATCCGTTTTGGGACACATTGCAAATGTTAGTACACTTTGTCAAGTTATTCACTGGTCTACCGCGCTGCGTGAGGCAGCTGGCCGCTGTGAAAAGTCACATTTATCCACCATGTAAAAGTGCAAATCGTCGATGCAGTTAACGTTTACACTCCCTCCGACGATTTGCTTGCATTGATGCAATATTTTGAATAAGAAACAATCATAGATTCATGTTGACGGTTAGGTTAATTTTCTTGAGCACTGCTTGTTCAAACATCATCTAGCAACTCCGCCAAAGTGACCAGTTTCGAGATAATGCTTGGAAGTTTTGTATATTCCCAACACTTCTTAACTTCCGTAGATCGTCAGCGATGAAGTCGCACTGCCAATACTCGTCTACCATCAATTACGTAATAGCTGACGTAACAAACTTATATCTAAGTTTGTTTGAAAAAAGCAAACTTTCGCAAAGGCGTTGTCTTCGCATTCATTAGAATTCTGTGCCAAGTGTGCCGTGTAGTATGTTGAATCGTTTTCCATGTGCATTTATCCGACTGCCACGGTTTGTTATCCCACTACAACCTTGCGACTGACTTCTGGCCACGTTTTGATTTGTTGATACTTATGTTGAATTTTTTTGGTGAATTAAACCTCCAGTTTTTTTATACTGTCGAGTTTTTTCTCACATCAGCTGATGGATGACGTAGGTATCTTTAAATTGCTTGCACTCATAAGCTGCTTGTGCAAAGCCACATAGTTTGCAAACTTGAGCAGAACGTGCGTTCCTGCTGCTTTATAGAACTGTTTCGTTTCCACTCATCATGATCCAACCAAGATGACCGAGCAGAGCGATAAGCGTTTCCACTTGGTGATTGGCAGAGTGTAGCTTTGGGTTGTAGTGGTCTGTGTGAATGATACCATCCACTAAGTGCCGCTGAATGGCGAGCTTGAAGTCCCGTTCTGCCATGAGAGTCTCCTACAAGTCAACAGTTGTAAACTGAGCAAACGACAACTGAGCTAGCAACATGTCAGCAAGTGACTGAAGTTGGCAAATGATGAAACTCGACAAGCCGCAACTTGTCAGTAAAATAAGTTTAAGCGATGACCAGGGAAGTTTGATGCAAACTGAATAACTGGCTTTCTATCTTGGAGTGCAAATTGTCTCGAAACTATAAAAATAGCACATTGTCGTGCAGCGAAGCAAAATCAGTGTTTGATTCGAGTGATACTGGGTTTTCAAAGCTGTGAAATGTTCCAGGTGTGATGATGTTGAATTTTTATCCTCGGACTGACAAAGCCTTTGGTAGGTTGGTCCTGGTAGTTTTGCATACTTTTACAGTAGAAGCTCTTGCGAGATTGGCAGAGTGAAGTTTCCAACAGCGGTCGGAAGTGTTGTTACTTGTATTCCATCTACTAGGTGGCGCTGAATGGAGAGCAGTCCTGAAATGGGTTGCCCAAGCGCACACCTAGAGAGCCGAACCAGTGTCGCTTGATCTTTAGTCGGGCGCCCACTGAGCTAACGAGGCGATGAAAAGCTTGAGCTACAGGCGCTTTGGGGCAAAATTTGTGCAACGGTTAATTTATCAAGAAAGCGACTTGCGTTCTTCTGGCTGCTAGCGGACCACCTGATGTTAAGGGTGATACCTAGCTTTTATTACCGACGTTTCGTCAGTCTGACTTTATTTAAGGGGGCCGAAACAGGTAAGCAAAACCACTTTAGCAACAAATGGCACAACACAAAAGCATACCGAGGAAAGGTCAAGTATGTTTTTGTGTTGTGCCATTTGTTGCTGAACAGGTTGCTTTCTGGTTTTGGTTGGAATCTTTATCCTCGGACTGACAAAGCCTTGATAGGTTATTTCTGGTAGTTTCGCATACTTGTAGAGGCTCTTGACGCATGGCCGGTTACCGAGATTGGCAGAGTGAAGTTTCCGATTGTTGAATTTTTTTGCCAAAGGAATTATTCCATTCATGAGGTGCCGCTGAATGGAGAGCAGTCCTTAGGCTTAGAATGCGTTGCTCAAGCGCACGTCTGTATGGGTTAAAATGGTTCACTTGTTAGGAAGGTAAACTTATCTGACGCAATAATGGATCGCTACAGAACACCCCGAGAGTCAAACCAGCGCCGCTTGATCTTGAAGCTTCTTCGCTCACAAAGTCACGCGCTAACCAACTGAGGTATCTGGGCGGTGTTTATCTGTTTCAGCTTCCTTTATAAAGTCAGTCGTGCTGACTGACGTCGGTAATAAAATGAAGCTATCATCGTTAACAGAGGTAGGCTATCTAAGCCAGTAGCCTATAGCTATCTGTAGTAGCCCGTGATCTTTGCGGCCAGACAATTTCAAGAAAAATGCATGGAGCAACACCAAGACCTTTACACCGTCTTTTTTGGTTTGACAAAACCTTTTGATGCAGTTAGCAGGGAAGGATTGTAGAAGATCATGCACAAATACGGTGGTCCAAACCCCAAATACATTCATCTCTATTGTAAGACAATCTCGTGATGGCCTACTCCTACGTTGTTGATGGATGGATGGTCATTTTATTTTTGTTTGGGTGCGAAACGCCGAAACGTACATAAAACAAAAACTGACAGTGTGCATCCAATGAGAGAGTGCGAAAGACCGTAGCCCTGAAGGCGTAGGACAGGGGCGTCCAACCCGTGGCCCACGTGATATTTTTCGAAATGGCATATATTATATAATCAACTCAATCGCCAACGTAATTTATGGCGAACTTACATTCCGATAAATTGGCATTTATTGTTTGCTTTCTTTCTCTATTACTCTATAATCCCTAGTGCATGGGGTGCGCAACTGTTCAAGTTAATTTTATTGTATCACAATGCACACTGTTACGCATCACATTTTCCACATTGTTACGTCCACCCTTTTCCACACAATAGTACTGGTGCTTCAAGAGTCAGTCAATCAGCAATATTTCTTGCTTTTAGCGAGAGAAGTTCAAAACTTTTTGTTGCTAGAATTTTACAAAAAAAATTGTTTCTTAAGAAAAAGATCAGAGGATTCATAGATTGGCAGTTTTCGTGACATCATTATTCGGCAGCACTTACTTGTGCGAGCAAGTTTTTCGTGGATGAACCTAGGGACAGCCGGACAATAGGCTACATTACGGACGCGCAACTCCGCTGTTCCGGCAACATCGGAATGGTCAATTGCCAATTTGACATTTTTTACGCTTTGCTGCTGGCTTGCTTTCAACTAAAAACCTTAAACCACTTTAAAACCAACTTCACTCTTCTTATATAACCAGGGTTGCATTCCTGGGGGGGCTCGGGGGGCTCAGCCCCCCGAAAAACGAAAAGGCTTGATGTAGGGGGGGCTCAGGGGGGGCTCGTTCAAGCTTCCATTTTTCAGCTTTTCTGGCTGAACAACAACTTCTCGACTGAACAAGTAACACTTTAACAGCTTTTTTACAACAGAACTGCAAAAAAACACGAACATAAGTTGATAGCAATCGCCAATTATCATTTTTGTCAGAAACTCTCCAGACTGGGATATCAACTTCGTAGTAGCTAATCGTCATGTCAAATGGACTGTTAATTCTCTACTTCAAATAAAAAAAGCTATTCAAGAAGGAAAGTATTCGTTTGATGAAGTTGTTAACTTGAGTCCCGGAAGTACAAAAAACTACTCCTTCAAAGGCACAACATTGGACCCAGGCGCGAATCTAGGAGTTTTTTTCGGGGGGGGCCAGAAAATTTGAAAAGCAATTAAACAGAAAGAAAAAGATAAAGCAGATATGAACAATGATACTACGACAGTAGCGTAGCCAGGAATTTTGAAAGGGGGGGGTTTTGACGGCCGGCGGGGGGTCTGGGGGGCAGCCCCCAGAAAATTTAAAAAAATTACTTTGAATTTGGTGCATTCTGAGAGCATTTTCAACAAAAATGTGGGTATAAATATTCTTATAAAATGGTGCTGTCTGGTGGCATAGCAAAAGGATAAGATCATGTTTTCTTCGGATTTTTCGGTAATAAACCTAAATCTCTATGTTTTCTTGTTGCTAATTCCTGGCTGAGATATTTGAATGTTTGGTATTGGCAAAACTCGCTCTTTTAATGCAGTTTCGTTTAAAATTAGGAAAACTTTGTTTAAGAGACATAGATACTGAAAGCTTCATTCTCAATATCGTGATGTCACACGCGTGCCAAGGGGGGGGGGGGGGTTGTAACCCCCCCCCCCCTTGGCTAAGCCACTATACCACTATACTACGACATACACGATATGCCATAAAATAAAATAGACATTAAAAGAAACAGCCATTTCATCAATTGTGAATGTTTGAAAAATACATTTTGCTTGAATAAAAACTGCTAAGCATGCAAAGTAAACTTGAAATCTGGTTTAAAACCCTGTATGCAGTGTTCATGACCAATTGGATGTTTGTATGTTTGCAAGCATAGACGGCAATTGATTGAAATTATAATGAAGGCTAAAAACTATAAAACAGCCATTCAAGGTTTCAGATTGTTTCAACTGACGTCATTTGGTTCAGCATTGGTTTCAGCTGAGTCAGCACCAACAAATGTTGCTATTAAAATGCATTTACAGTTGTATAACGGAATAAAGGTGTCTGATCGATGCATGATTTTAACCATAATAATAACAAAAAATTACCCCCCCCCCCCCAGATAAGTTAAGTCCGCCTTGGGACTAATATCAGCTGTTTAGACGTACATCAAACGATTTGATGCGGATACATAGAATTTCAACAATAATTCCTCACAACATTTCGGGGGGGGGCCCGGGCCCCCCCCCATAAATCCGCGCCTGATTGGACCAGTTCAAAGCTCGACGTAGAGACTAGCCTACCCTTCTTTTGATCGTAATCAATTTATTCAAGCTTTGGTTGAGAACATTGGAAGCAGGATGGTGGACACCAACAATGAAAATTCTGTGAAGAGCTTGGAAATTATTGTACCAGAGTTATGGCCTGCTGCAGACGAAGTTCCATGGCAAGAAGAGGAGCAGAGATTAGGCTACGAAAAATAGAGGAGAGATTTCATGTCATCACTCCTATTTCCGATTTTCGATTGTAAGTTGACAATCCTTGTCATATACCAGCAGTGACGATCGGTGAGGGAAAGCAAGGAAAGCAGTGCTTACCTGAGCAAAAACTATGCAAAGTATAATGATTGAATTCTAGGTTTAACTTCTTATTATTTTTATCATGTCTATTTTAACTTGAAAATTACTGTATTCGTGACTAGAATTACTCGTAACGCTAGTGAGTAGTCTAAATCCTCACCAAACCGCATGTCTTGCCTATAAATGCCAATTAACGCAAACGCTTCTGTCAGAAACAATCACTGAGGCTCCAAGGTAAGCAACTATCAAACTTGCTTACCCAAATTCAAAACTGTCAAAAAACGCCTTCGTTTTATCCAATCATCACTCGTTTTGCAAAACGTCACCAGCTGCTTAGCCAATCAGATGTGTTATGGTGAGACCAGGTTAGTTGTGCTTTCCCAGTGACGTCAATGCATACATTCGCTAGAGCGGCTAGACTAACTCGTCAGAATGGTGCTCGTCACGGTACACCGCACAAGCATCATAATGCCGAAATAATTGTTGCTGTTTTTTGATGTCTCCTCGCCATGTACTGTACTTTAGCCTACTAGCTTTCATAGTCATGCCTTTGCCCTTTTTACAGCGTTGATGTAACGTTACTTCGCCAATGAACGTTCAGATGCGGGTGCAATATTTAGTTTGTTAAGCTTCTATACGCAGGAGGCAAACTTATCCAGCTTTTTGTACAAATTCCTTGCGGTTGTAATGTTTAGACCTAAGTGTTAGTTTTTGTAGTGTAGGCCTAACTGAATATCTCAGAATGAATATTCATGACGAATTAAATATTTAGAGTTAGACAACTATTATTCCATGTCTAACACTGGATTTTGGTCCTGCAACGTTAAAATTAAGATTGTTCATGACTTCTAAACATTAAATGGATGTATGATCACGACAAAGGCGAAGCACAATTTGACAGATTTTTATGTTTGATTTGTTTTGAAAATGCTGTCAGAGCGCACCAAATTGGAAGTGTTTTTCAAAAATTTCTGGGGGAGGCCCCCCAGACCCCCCGCTGGAAGTGTTGCCTTCGGCAACACGCCTTCGGGCTTCGCCGGACGGTTACGCCCTTCGTGCCTAGGCCTACTACCTTGCTGCAGTATATTTACAAGTTGCTTTCCCAACGGTTTAAGCCACCGAACGTCACTGTATACCAGATACGATAAAGTTGCTCAAGAACGTAGTAGCCTACTAAACATGATTGCTATAAGCAGAGATGGGCAAGATCACCAGTATTGGTGATCTTGAAGATCAAGATCAAGATCACCAAGAATAGGTGATCTTGAAGATCAAGATCACTTTCAAGATCACTTTTTGTGTACTTGAAAAAAATGAAGTTTTTGATCAATGATGTTGCAAAAAGTAATTAACTTACTATAAGCAACCTGGGTAAAGGTATATAGTTGGTATTGCTAAGTTTTACTTTTAACTACTCGCTCACTGGCCTAAGAATTGTAATGAGTTAGTGACTGTTGCTATTAGGCCTATCAATCGTTGACGTAATTTGCGTAGAATCGCAACGTCACAACCAAGGCCGAGGCTAATTACAGTAGTAGTAAAAAGGTCGCAAAATTTGCAATTAGTTTTATACTTTTTATTTAAAATAGAGCTTCGGTAGAGAGTTTGTCTTGTTGAACCATAGGCATACGAAGCCGAGCAACGTGATCAAGTTTAGCATCTTCAAGTTTATTACATTTACAAGTTTATTATTTAAAATAAATGAATAAAAATAAACTTTGAGCTGCATCATTTTTTACCAAATTTTTGTCTGGTTCATGTGAGAGTTTTTATTCGTGTTATTAAGTAGTTCTAACTTTCACTGTATTATGTCAATGTTTATTGCACCATTTACCCATCTGAGAACCTTGATACTGTTGTCTGCTGTCAAAAAAGTTCAGAGGGTTGCGGTCAGACAAAGTGCTCCATACTCAGACCCTAAACAAGTCTTGGTCTGGTTGATTTGCTGCAATAAACCACTTTACATGACGAAAGTCGGCTAGAGTCCAGATTTTTTAACACCGCCATTCCAGACTTTTGAAACATCTAAAATTGGGTCAAAGAAAGCAAACATTTCTTTAAAATTCACACATGGAAATTGTGAACAAAGTTAAATCATTTTTTATTATGCGTCAACATAAAGTACACGGAAGTTGACTTCTTTATTATATCAACACAGAAAACTTTTTCAATTTTGAAATGGCAACACTGACCAGATTAGATGGAGACTTTAAATCGTCTTTTGTTGGACACATATCATATTAACAGTGGCTTAATGTTAGTAGTTGCCACTAACTACTTTGTACAGTACTAGTTGTAAAAAAATGCCTCTATCTAGTAAGTAAACTTCAATTTTAAAGTGATCTTGATCTTATTGTTATTCAAGATCAAGATCACACAAAAAAAAGTGATCTTAGATCAAGATCAAGATCACCAAAAAAAAAGTGATCTTGAAGATCAAGATCACGATCTTGATCTTCAAGATCACTTGTGATCTTCAAGATCAAGATCACGCCCATCTCTGGCTATAAGTTCTGCTGAAGCCGAACGTGGATTTTCACAAATGAACTTGGTCATCACACAGCTACGATCACGGCTGACCATATCACTTGTTTCAGCATTGTTGTTCATCAGCATCAATGGACCACCTCCTCATTTATGGAATGGCACTGCGGCAACTCAGAAGTGGTTGCAGACTCATCGGTCGGCTGTGGATGTTCAAGTTAAGCATTCTAAGCTGCCCACATTGAATGAACTCAGATCTCCGCAAAAACTGTTTGCTGGCTAAAACCAAGGACTGTCGTGGTGCTTTAAACTTAGCCCATAAAACCAAAGACCTGGCAGACAGGCTGTTTGTTTTGTGTAATCTCGTTTGCACCAACTTGGAATATGCTTTTGCTGTAATTGGAGTTTTTTAAACTGTTCGTTAATAACTAAATGAGATTTTAGTGTAACTGTCAGATTGGCAGCTTATTGGTTCTTATATAGCAAATCTGCAACCACAAGCGCTCATTTCAAGAATTGCATTTCCTTACTTTCCTATTGCAGTCAATGTTTTTGCAAGTGTGCTTAGGATTGGCTCATACAAATAAGTTTACAATTGAGTTAAGAGATTGGAATTAGCTCATGGAAATCGAGTTTCAAGTGTAGGCCTACGCAGTAAAAAAAAAAGCAAAGGAGATTGCAGTGTAGCAACCAAGCCAAATTTCAAACTTATAATTTTATATCGGATTCAACCACGCTTTCACGTTTTGTTGCTTCTACCTTTTTCTGTACTTCAAGCTATGTTTTAGCATGGGTTGTTTTTCGACATGATGTTCAGAAGTAAAAACATACTGAACAGTGTTTCCTTTTAAAAAAGGTAAACATTGTTGGCTAACCTACACCGATTACTTATACATACTTTGTCTATAACAACACAGCTAAGTGTTAGAGCCCCCCCAAAAAAAATTTTAGGAATGCACCCCTGTATATAACCCATAAAATGTACAAACACATCTCTAAGATTAGAATTTAGGTGTGAGGGTTTTAGGCTAATTAGAAATTGTCAGACAGTCATTTTTAAATTCAAGACAAATGTACGACTAGTCCAATTGATGTCAAGTTATCTTGTTGTGTATCGCGATTTCGAATAATAAATTCTCTTCAGCACAACTTTATAACAGGCATAGTAAAATCTTCAGTAGGTCAGTTTAAGAATGCAGCAGTTAAGTTTAGAAAGAAATCAACAATAGTGTTTTTCGGTTGCTAAGAAACAAATAAATTTAGTCTGCGAGCAGTAGTGACAATATTATGTAAATTATGAAGGGAATTAAGTCATACATTAGTAAAACGGAGTGACAACGCCAGGGAGGGATTCTGGGGAGGCAAGCCATCCTCGCACAAAAGTGACACAAAATTGCCCTATAACGGATCAAATTGATACAGTCACTATCAATTAAATGCATCAATAGGACTAGTCATCAATTGGACTAGTCGTACATTTGTCTTGAATTTATAATTATTTGGCAGTGCATCCTATGGATCCGTAATTGGGCCTCTCTCTTGCATCAGCTTGCTGGGCGTGCAGTTGTTCTCTTGCGTTATATTGCCTTTTTCATTATTTTTGCATTTAATTGATAGTGACTGTATCAATTTGATCCGTTATAGGGCAATTTTGTGTCACTTTTGTGCGAGGATGGCTTGCCTCCCCAGAATCCCTCCCTGGCGTTGTCACTCCGTTTTACTAATGTATGACTTAATTCCCTTCATAATTTACATAATATTGTCACTACTGCTCGCAGACTAAATTTATTTGTTTCTTAGCAACCGAAAAACACTATTGTTGATTTCTTTCTAAACTTAACTGCTGCATTCTTAAACTGACCTACTGAAGATTTTACTATGCCTGTTATAAAGTTGTGCTGAAGAGAATTTATTATTCGAAATCGCGATACACAAGATAACTTGACATCAATTGGACTAGTCGTACATTTGTCTTGAATTTATAATTATTTGGCAGTGCATCCTATGGATCCGTAATTGGGCCTCTCTCTTGCATCAGCTTGCTGGGCGTGCAGTTGTTCTCTTGCGTTATATTGCCTTTTTCATTATTTTTGCAGTCATTTTTAAGATTACAAATTAGCAGTAACTACTCAAGTGGCCCGCGCAACCATTCGTAAACTACATGTGGCCCTTTGGCCAAAAATGTTGGACACCTCTGGCGTAGGAGGTCGTCGAGTCTGCACTCTCTCATTCAAATAGTTATACGAAAAAAAGTATTGCGTTTTTAAATATTGTAGCAAATTTTGACAGAAATGACAATGAATTCTCTGAAGTCGTCCCAGTTACAAATGGCGTAAAACAGGGCAGTGTCCTGGCACCTACTTTATTTAGCATGATGTTTTCAGCAATGGTAACAGATCCTTTCAGAGACGAAGACTGTAATGGTATTCCAATTCGCTATCGTTGTGACGGAAAACTGTTTAACCTGAGACGCTTCAAAGCAATCACCCAAGTGGCCGAAACTGATATTCAGGGACTTCTGTACGCGGATGACTGTGCTCTGAATGCCTGTTTCAAAAGCGCAAATCAACAACAAATAAATAAGTTCTCCTCTACTTGTGATAATTTTGGACCAACAATCAGCACTAAAAATACAGAGGCAATACTGTATGTAGGCTATCAACCAGGCCCGGGAAAATCTTATAGCCAACCATTCGTCACTATAAACAACCAGAAACTACATGCCTGTCAAAGTTTCAAGAATCTCCGGAGCACTCTTTCTAACACAGCCACCATTGATTTGGAAATCAACAGCAGTAGCCTATCGCCAAAATATCTATCGTCTTTGGTAGATTGAAGTCTTGTTATTCTGACGACCCTTCTGTATGCGTGTGAGGCCTCGACTCTTTATAGGAGACACAAAAGGCAGGTGAACCACTTCCACCTTTTCTGCCTCCGAAAACTTCTTAAGATTCGATGGCAGGACAAAGTCCCAGACACAGAAGTTCTCAGTAAAGCGAACATGCCCAGCACTCTTGCCATCATAAAAAAGGAACAAATAAGTTGGGCTGGCCACTCCACCGGATGCCGAAATATCCCATTCTTAAACAATTTCTCTACGGAGAACTGACTAATGGCAAACGCCATGTGGGTGGTCAAAAAAAGACACTCTAAAAGCTTCCATAAAAAAATTCGCTATCGACGCAGATTCGTGGGAAGACTTGGCCACAGTACGATCAACATGACGCAGTCTTGTTTATAATGGCGCAGAATCAGCTGAGAAAACATCGTACGCTCTCTGCTGTCAAAATACGAGAACACCGCAAGGCCCGAGCCTCAAACAACCCTGGCCCTAGACCAGGGGTGACGAACCTTTTTGCGGTCGCGGGACACTTTGTCAATTACACATGAGTTATCGGGCCACACAACTTTTTAATCGTAACCTAGATTATGAAATCTTTTAGAAGCGACTCAAGATATTATTTATGAAAAGTAACAAACGGCAGATGAAAGTAATAAAACCCACACAGTTGAAATTATCTTGCGCAGAATCGAAACATACAACAGTAAAAAATAAAAACAGATCAACTTGAGCAAAAAGGATAGAGCAACAGTGGGCTACTTGCATTGACAATAAAGACAGTTTAATTTTCGAAGTGTTTGCTTTCATATGAGTAAGATTTCTTCTTTTCTTTGGCTCTATCCTTTTTGCTCAAGTTGACTAAATGTTTCGACCATTATGCTCCGAAACAACAAATCAGTTAATGAAATTTCTGTTTCAAACAACAAACAAAAGCTTATGTGAATCATACCGCTGAAGCTATCTAATGCAGCAATTGCAGCATTGAAGCATAAAATATTAAAAAATATCATTGAAGCATTAAATTTTTTTGCTTAGTGGGATTTTTGGAAAGTTTTTTGCTTGACTAAGCGTTCAATATTAGGTCGAACAGACGATGTGGCAACTTTCAACTGCATGGGCTACTAAGATTTTCATCTGTCAGCCTCGACCTGCAACGACTTTTTGTAAAGTGCATTTTAGAAAAGAACTGTTCGCATATAGGTACGTGTTGCCGAAAACAGCTTTGAGATATCTTTTGTGCATGAGCGATTGTCAAATTGTTTTGCGGGCCGCACAAAATTCTTTGACCGGCCGCATGCGGCCCGCGGGCCGCAGGTTCGCCACTTCTGCCCTAGACAGTAGACAACCATCCTTCCCGTGTCCATCCTGCAGCAGAAGCTTCACCGCACATATAGGCCTCGTGAGTCATCTCCGCACTCATGAACACTGACCAATGAGTAATGACCATAGCTCACACTAAAGCTTGATTTAGTGTCATTGGCCATCTTCCGAAACAAAAGGCGAACATCAAGTACAAGTTAGGTAGGCTACATCCATGGTGACGCATGTTTCCAAATCAGTCAAGGAATATTTTTTCTAACGCTCTGTAATTCACGAATTACATTTCTTCGCAAAGATCAATGTTTGTTCAGGTGAAGGTTGTCTTTCTTTCTCTCAGCACTGTAGCTTGTGTGCAGTAAAAGTCTGTAATAGTATTTTAAAGAAAGGCGTTTGCAAATAACATTCATTCGTTCTACAACTACAATGGTTTAACAAACAAGCCTGTTCACACATTGTGTTCATGTGCTAACAGAAATACAAGCTCATAGATTGCTGACATTGCAATCATCAAGTGAAAAAAAGGTTAATGCTGTTTGGCTTCCATCAGCTCAAACAAAGGTTTCACATTGAAGCAATGTTTGCTCGAATGAGTGCCATTGTAGCGTATTAGTCTGTGTCGTTATTTGATGTAGTAAGAGATGCTCGAAAGTCGACACTCAAAGCAGTTACAGGGGTAGGTTAGGTACGTGTTACAGGCTCACTTGACAGACTTGAAGCTGATTACGATGATTGACTAATGACTATACATAGTTTAGCTTAATTAGTCTCAATAGCTGGTAAACTGCCATCAAGTTCCAGCTGTTTTGAAGCGATTTTGTTAAACGGTAGCAAAATAACTTCCTATGTGACTCAGCAGGAAGAGATAATAGATGAATGACCTTATGCGATTGTTATCATTCAGCATCAGATGCTGTCGTGTAGCCTACTGGTGTGACAAGGTTAAAGATTTCATTTGTCTAATTACATTTTAAGTTCAACGTTGTTGGCAGAAGATTAGCGTCTATGCTCACTGCTTGAAAAAGTTATCGATTTGTTACATTAAATGCTTTGTTGAATGGAAAAGTATTTCCTTGGTTGAATTTTAGGAAGGGCTGTTCGAAAGAAAAATAATTTAACAATTTTTTTGAAAAATTTGGCTTCGTTTCGGCATCCAAGTTATTTTGTTTCGTTATGAACTCGAAACGCGTGAGATTCACCGATTCACCCACCACCGATTCACCGAATTGTCCTAAATTCAGGGTCGCCATGAAAAACAGTTAATTTGCTGTCTGGACTGGTGCTGGCGTTTCTCGTGGATGCACCAACAACATGGCTGGTGGGGAAGAATCTATAAATTTTGCTTAGGATTGTTTTCTGATTTTTCAAACAAAGTTATAGTTATGGATTTCGCAAAACTTATGTAAATAGCATTTGTTTATTTGGTCTTACACCTTCTACTAGTCTACTGAGGTGTCTTGGAGAAGAATTTAATCGGCAAAACGTCATTTTTAAATTGTCCAAGTGGTACACAAGAAACTCACTGTAGTTGACAACATTTAGTTAAAATAAAATAATAGAACTTGCACGAAGTTTCAGATTACACAATGTGCATTATTGTGTCATAATTAATTTTATTTAGAGAGGAGTTAGAGCATTTATGATGCAGTACCTGATGTGAAAATTGACCCTGACGGACATTAAATTAATGTAAAAATGCGCTGATTTTCTAGCTGTAAAATTTCTTCCTACTTGACCCCTAGGTACTTGACTTTACTGATGTGAAATACAGTAGACCACATCATGTCAATAGACGAGGAAAGGTGGCAAAACCTTACACAGTGATTCCCAAACATTTTCTACTTGCTCACCATTTAGAAGTTTCATACATTGTTTGCGTACTACATTACACATATATCCAGAAAATCTCAAAAAATACAATAAAATGCAAGGAAGTTTAACAAATATCAATTCAGTTCAGTTGTTTTTATTTCTGACCATCACAGACAAGTCAATATAGCAAAGGTCGATAAAAAGGTAGAAGGTAGGCTACAAAACGCGAACGTTAAAACGTGCCCGAGACCGAAATAAGTAGCCTAATTAAGTTGAAAGGAAACTGGAAAGGTCGCAACTCTTTCAGAAAAATTTAAGATAAAAAAATAAATAAAAAAAAAGTTACAAAGAACAATTAAAAAAACAGCATATATTCAGGCAATAGCTTTATTAGCCTGTAGCTTTAGCTGATGCTTTCAAGATTTGTATAAACAGACACTTGCTGTGAAGATCGGCCATGGTGCGTTATCAAGAGTGCTGATGGTCGTGAGGAGAACGCGTCTTGATGCGTTTAGCTCATTGCAAAGAAGAGCAAGGCAAACAAAGAAAACCTCACAAAGAAATCCTACCATGGGAAAACCATTCAAGTGCAACGCACCAGGCCTTGCACGACTTACAAAATAGTTACAACTTGAAGATATCAATCAATCAATCAATGGTTCGTTTGTCAGTAACAGGAACATCGTACATGTTTGAAATATGCAAGTAATATAAGCAATGCAAAAGTTACACAAGTTCCCTTACCATATCTACTATTGGTAGCCTACCATTCAAACAACGGAGTAGATTTAGGCACTTGTGCTAAAATCCAAAAAACGTCTAACAACACTGATAAAAGGGAAACATTTGTCATTTTTTTAAGTATTAACAGTTTTGCAATGTTTTGAGATTCAGTCATCACACTTTGGCAATTTGAGTTCTCAAAACTAACCTTTCAAAAAGTTATACAGTAGGTTATTATAAATTAAGCTTAGATTTCAAAATCAAAATTAGCCTACATAGGCCATGAGTTCGCACCCTGTTAAGGCATGTGTATATAGATCGCTATCCAAATTTTGATCAATCAATTCCAGTTCCAGTTTCAATTCAATTTGCTGCGCGGAAACAATCGGCCACCCCCACTAGTGGGGAACAAACCGACGATGGATTATGATGATGATGATGATGATATCACCACATGTCAGTTTCAGTTTGAATATCAGCACAGGGCTCCGACAACAAGATTGTTCAAATAAATAAAAGTTACAAGAATTCCTATCACTTGGTACGTCGCAACTCGCAAGTCTGGCAAAATTTTCTTCAGGTTGCAGCGAAAAAAGTTTGAAAATTGCTGCATTAGGTGCTGCATCATAAATGCTTTAACTCCTCTCCAAATAAAATTAATTATGACACAATATTGTGTAATCTGAAAGTTCTTGCAAATTCTATTATGTTATTTTAACTAAATGTTGTCAACTAAAGCGTTTCTTGTGTACCACTTGGAAGACTTCGCTAGTGGTACGCGTACCACCAGAGGAGCCGGAAGCGGGGTGCCAGGGGGGGCGGATGCCCCCCTGCCCTCAATTTTTCTGCAGATGGAGGGGCAGGGGGGGCAATGGTGCCCTTTTAAAGTCATGTAAGCTACTGCACATTTGCAATATAACAATTTCTGCTGTTCGCTTTTAGCCTATTTATAATCTTTCATTTTTGCCTCAAAATAATAGTTACGGCACAAAATTTTGCAACTGCAACACAGTACAGGCCTTAAAACTCGTTTTTTTTCGGCAGCCATCGTGGCCTACCGGGAGCTCCTTCTCGGCGGCCAAATCTGCGTGCTTGGAGGCCAAAATACAAAATAAAAATAACGATAGCACAAGTAAATAAAAGTAAACTTGCAACAATGCTAAAATGATCACTTAGCGTTGTTGAAGTTTGGGCCTGGGCGACGTCCTACAATAGAATCGTTGCACCACGCAGTAACTGCTTTTTCGGGATTGTAATCCAGTAGTGAGGGACCACCTAAGGACACTCGCACAAGTGTCTCCAATGTGGCTGATTTTAAAGAAGTTCGCCACTCCCCTAGAATTCTTTTTAGCAACGAAAAACAACGTTCGACATGTGTTGACGATGACGGCAAGGTAATAAAATAAGTATTTCAATGATGTGAAGGACATTACTTTAAGAAGCATAATTTTTGCAAAATAACTTATGATCAAAAAATTTTTCCTCTTGGATGTCAACTAACCTAGTTCTCCTTTTTAACAACGATTCAATGTCCGACAACATCGAATCGATATAAAAACGACAATATTGCCAGCCGATGTAAATTAGCACTTCGGATTAAGACTTTGTTAAAATAAACGTCGGGAATTACAAACAAGACTTACAGCGCTGGTGATCGCAGATGGATATATTCCATCAATAACAAATATTCCCGCACAATGCAACAGTGGCGATTATGACGCGTTGACCTAATTTTGCGTCACTCTTTGATACTACATATTTTACACAGTTAATCCACGATCATTCTATTGCGAAATTAAATAATTGGCTAGAAGAGACCGGCGGCCAAACTTGGCCGATTGAGGAGGTAGCACCGGCGGTCATTCAAGCACTACTTAGCGGCCATGGCCGCAGGCTGCTTTAAGGCTTAACAGTAGGTTACATCATTATTACATGGCATGATGCCCTTTTTTGTATACCGGACACTTGTAGGCTATCAATACTCAATAGCCTACATAGTGAGCCGATAGATTAGCATTATCGCTATATCTTATCTTCAAACTTGAAAAAAAATTGGCCTTTTAGTAAACAAAAGTGCCCTTTTTTTGTAATCTTGCCCCCCCCAGTCAAAAATCGTTCCGGCGCCTCTGCGTACCACAGTTTGGGAACCACTGCTCTCCACGGTTAGCTGGAGATGCGTGAACGAGGTACGCGAGCAGTTGTTTGATTAGAGAAGAAGCCTGCGTACATGTAACTAGAACTAGCACGTCCATAACAGATAACACTTCAAACAAACACGTCAGAACAAATACCATGGTGATGCATATGAAAACAACATTTGATGGAAGAAAACATTGGTGCTGTTAGAAGTTGCTGTAGTATAACGTAATAGCGTCTGTTTTAGGCTAGTTGTTAAAAATGCATACAGTTTATTCTGACACCGCTGCATCTTATGAAGCATTTTATTTATTTTTATTCACGTATATGACGTCAGACAAGGCAGGAACTACAGTCCAAACCGAAATAATACCATTCCAATTTGCAA
Organism: Aplidium turbinatum; assembly: GCF_918807975.1. Classification (NCBI taxonomy): domain Eukaryota; kingdom Metazoa; phylum Chordata; class Ascidiacea; order Aplousobranchia; family Polyclinidae; genus Aplidium; species Aplidium turbinatum. The sequence continues at coordinate 59,794,280 of NC_137472.1, forward strand.
ACCTACTGTTTTCATATTAACTGAATGTATTTAGACGTTGAATTAATGTTCAAATGATCATATTTTGTTAGCTAAGTTGAAATTGAGACAAACCAGCCAACAATGTTATTGCTGAATTTTATTTCAAGTTTGCAGGAACCAAAAAAAAGTGCAATCATGTTTTTGCTGACCTTACTTAATTATAGCCAACTTATACATATATCTTGTCACATAATGCTTCAATTTAGGAAGAGCAAAGCTTCCATTAAAGTATGGCCTCGCAAATACAACGCATCATTGGGTTATCTTCAGAGTGCAGCTGACTACCCAGACAGCAAAACCCCTCATTTTCACATTGATTCAACGTCTGCAGACGTTGAATCAATGTAAAAGTGAGGGGTTTTGCTGTCTGGGTAGAAAACCGCCATGTTTTTCTTTGCTATCAGGCCAAGAGAGTAATTTAATAAAGCTTTGGTTAATAGCGAATGCAGATTGCAGATATCCATTTACATGCCGGAACCGCACTTTTATGATGATGCATTCAATTTACATTAGGTGGTCACAAGAAGTTCGAGTTGTGAAAGTAATTGAGTTGCTTTGATTTTACTACATCGTCTGCAGACGTTGAATCAATGTAAAAAAGATTGTTTTGTTGTCTGGATTGCTGCATGTGTTGTAGGTTTACTTTGATGTGTATGGCACATTGGCACAGTAATATAGAAGTCTGTGAAGAAGCCTGTTCAAGTTTAGTGACATGGTTTGAGAACCACTGCTGTAAAAGAATGGCTGGTACTTCTGTGGTAAAATATTAACTCATACTTTAGGTCCTAAGGTATGAGTGTCCTAATCAGTCAATCAGACAATCTACGTTTATTCAACGTTTTCGTCAATTCCAGACGACCTAAATCTTCAAAACGAAAAACGTACAGAGCTGAATAAAAGTTTGTCAATCACCAGTGAGAATCTTTTTGTGATGTTAGCTGTTGCACACTGCGTAGTGTGCAGGCACACCTTTGCAGCAAACAGTTCACTGCGAAAGCAGTGATGTTACTTTTATGGAAAGTTCAACTGTCAACCGTCGTATCTTCGAAGCTCCATTGTACGAACTTGGATTAGGTTGTGAGTTGATTAAAAGGGTCAAGTGTTCAATTGTTTGCAGAAGCTGAAACACGAGGTAGAAATTGTCCTGAAAGATACAAAAGGAATTACATTTTTGAACAACTCAACTGCAAATCGTATGTGTTCTCGTCTGCCTTGCTTTCCGATTACAATATTTCGCTTATTTCAAGAAAGTTCTTTATAAGTTGCGATCTCGGAACATGCGAGATAACTCATTCAGCAAAATCCGTCATTTTTAAATGTAAAATTGACGGATTTTGCTGTCTGGGATCTCATGCAGCGTGATACTCTACTAAATGTACTTTTTTACTTTGATTGAACGTTTACAAACGTCGAGTCAATCTACAAAGGACGAAGTTAGCTGGCTGGTTAATTTACAGTAAGTGCGGATTTTGGTCAACCTTATTTTTTTATTCGAAGCGTAAGTAGGCTATGGAAGCAGGTAATTATGTTACCTTTGCAGTGCTAGAAGATCTTACTACGCAGTTGCAAAAACCACCCAGGCACAAACCCAGAAACAACGTGGTAGAGTGTAGGACTTGTCACTATGAAAGAGGAGTTTTGTGCACAGCTGAATAATGTATATTGTATATGCCTCCTTTGAAAGCTGATCTGAGCTGAGCTGCATGGATGGGAAATCATAGTCGTGTTTATTTGAACAGTATTGCTGTTACAGATCTCAATATACAGTAGAATTCGCCTATAACGGCACCTCTAGGGGATTGCAAAAACTAACGTTAATATAGCCGAATTGACGTTATAAACAAACTACCGCAAACTATTCCAAAACTGTCTTTTGATTAAAGAAAGAGGTGTGTAATCCGGTCAGGTTTACTGTGTACCAATAAAACCACAAACGTCACGCAGAAAATACAGTAAACAAAGAAATTGTTTAAAAAAAATAACCTAGTTTCTATCGATGACGACACCAGGCTGTGGCTAACCAACGGATGCCCTCACATATAGCGAAAACACGAGAGAAGAACACCTACAGCGAAAGGTAGGCTACAGGAAATTTGCGCAATACAGCTCGTTACATACAGTAGTAGAGAAGTTCATTGTTTACAGTAGGCCTACCGTATGTGATTTTAGCGACTTGAAAGCAATTTGCTATCGTGCTGGGCCTTATGCATGAAACACAAACAGCTTTAGCCAAACTTCAACCACAGTTCACTGTTTTAGTTGCCTGCATGATGGTCTTGGTACAACGATCGAAAGGCGACAGTTCGACGCCACAAGGCTTGCCTAAAGGCGAACACAAAATAATATTGGCCTTCTTGTTTCCTGTTCGTGTATTTGTAATGTGCAGTTCGCTGCAGCAAATGGAGTGTTTTTGACCGGCAGACACTTTAAAGATACGACAATTTTCCCTTTGATCCAACTGATTGCAGTTACTGCAAAAACCCTTCTAGCATCGAGACAGAGAATTCATTTTTAAATTTTATTTTGTTTAGTCACTAAGCCTAATGAAGAAAATAATCGCAGTGGCGGGAATCGGGGTTAGGTTAGGGCTAGAAAGTAGTCATTCCCAGACATGGGTTTGATTACCACCCCTACCTGTAACTACCAAATAAAATTCAAAACAAGAATTAACTCTTGCTGAGTGCTAGAAAGGTCACAATTGGACAGTAGCCTCTTATAACATGTTCTGATTGGTTCGAGGTTTCAGTGGTAATGGCTGAGTTTCTTCATGTTAAAGTGGCTTCCCACTATACCAGGTGGTTGGCAACTTGGTGCAGCGACCTGCAGTTTACAAATACGCTCTTCGTTTACTTTATTAAAATCTTTAGCCATCGGACTTAAGTCTGGATCTGACGTTAATGTCTAAGTCGAAAAGGACAACACTCCCCTTCTCATGGAAGTGTAGCCTACGCGGTTTATATTAGTCTCATTGTTATTAATTTGTTACAAAAGTTGTTTGCCAGTGTATCGTACAGCATGTAAGTCAGGGGTAGGACAACACTCCAGTGGCGTAGCCAGAAAAAAAATGGGAGGGGGGGGGCAAATATTTGATGAATTGAAGAGAACGACAAAGTGTTTCATTTAAGACATCGCTACCTGATGTGCAGTGGCGTATCCTGGTGGGTTAAGCAAGGGAAGCAATAAAGCTGGTGGGGGTTAGAGCGTGCCGAAGGCACGCGTATTCTAGGGGGGTCCGGGGGCATGCTCCCCCGGAAAAATTTTGAAAAATTACACTCAAATAATGGATTATAGCGCTTTCTGGAAACACTTTCGGGGTAATATTTGTATGAAATTTATTAGCAGATAAACAGCTATTGACTTATTAAAGGTAGCTGTTACACACGAACGGGCAAAAACTGTGGTGTCTTTCTGTGTGTCTAAAACAAGTCCTGGGGGGTGTTAATAGCCAGATGTCTTGGAAAACGATATAAATTTATACAAATTATATCATATTTTCAACAAAGGGTTCAACTTCGGAATCCAAACTTTGAAAATTGTGGGGGAACCATGGCCCCTTTCGCCCCCCCTGGCTACGCCTATGCAACACTCCCCTTCTCATGGAAGTGTACGCGGTTTATATTAGTCTCATTGTTATTAATTTGTAAGAAAAGTTGTTTGCCGGTATATCATACAGCATGTAAGTCACGGCTCTATGTTCGATCAGTTTCCCAAGTTGATTAAGCTGCAATTTTGTTTCACCTGCAAATATTTTTAAACGTGAGCAAAATTTCGTAAAATTAGTGCTCAGAGTCACTCTAATTTTATTTGAGGCCCGCAAGCATAGAAAGTGTTTCAAGAAGAGTTTCATTGTAGCCAAATTAATGGCTTTAATGAGTTGGGAACCACCGGTTAGAATCGTCTTTAAGTTTTCTTTTTAGTCCGTCACTCAACGACTATCGTGGGCGGACAATAAAATGTTTAATTTAGTCACAGAAAACCGCTCGTTTTCGCCCTGGCAAAAGTTATTGCTTTTGCATCGCTTCTTCCATCTTCGACGTCTAGCGCCGTTAACACGATGTAAAAGACAGCAACTTTTTAATGGCAGGCACGGTTTCAGCAGAAGCAAAATTTTACTAATATTGTATTCTATCTAAATCTCGTTTATAGACGACACTCAGAGTTACAAGTTTGAATTTAGTTGACCATGAAAATCGTTATAGGCAATTTAACGATTTGCTGTCGGTTTTGAGCATTTTTCGAAATAGGCTATGATAGAAAAGCTTCTCAGCTGTCTATACGATCTCCCTCATATTTATCTTGTTTTCAGAAAATTTTAATTTTTACTATAGCTTGTATATTATATAAATAATAAGCCAAAGATCATGCCAAATAAGTACAGTGTGCCTGGAACAGACTCCGAAGGACAACAGCATGGAAAAAAAGTTTGTACCTTTATAATAATAGCCTAATAGTTAGGTATGCGTGTTTTTATACAATGCTGTAACCTGTAACTTTCAATTCAATTATCGCAGATATGCGTTGCCTTTCACGAATTCACAAAGCAGATAATGTCATTGCAACCGTATAAAGGCGCAGCCGAGTAGCCTACATTATCGTCCTGAAGCTAAATCTATTCCTTTTGCTCAGTGCCAAGCAGAAACAAGATTCATCAGACTACCTGCAAAAATTTGGCTGCCAATAAGCCTTTTTTTAGTTGAATTATTATCTCTAACTCAGGCTAATCTAGTTTTATGAATCTGAAACAGTATCGAGGACCGTGTAGAAAATAATAGATAGCAAGTAGGAAATGCTGTGCCAGTGTGGACCATGGCACTGTAGCCTACAGACTTTAACTTTGTATTGACTTCAACGTTTCAGTCGATACAACGCTATTCAAACCCATCGGTTATTTCTATTGTGATCATTTTAAAATAATCTCTCGAAGCAGATCTGAATTTCAAAGTGGGATCATAGAAGCCTTGTGAATCAAACGTAATAATCAGTCTCTTCAGTCTTAACTGACAGTTAGGCCTACTTTCCTGTGGCTTATCGTTCCTTTGGTGTGTGTTCTAATTGTTTGTCACATGCCTGTAGTTTACACCTCTTGTGATCTGTTTTCCGCCGTATATAGTCCGGGGCTGGTGAGGTTGACCTGTACTGAAATACTGAGTGGAACTTTTTTGTAGAAATAGTTAAAGGGGTCCTATAGGAACAATTTTAGAGATGTTGCCACTTTCCAAACCCTGGGCAACATCCCGATTTCGTTCGGTTTCGAAAGTCCATAAAATCTGGAAAAATTGCCAGGGCAAAATTTGGAAAAAATCTCAATTGGTCCAAACATAGGCATGTTATATATCATTTTAAAGGATTTTTTGTCTAGATTAATAATATTGAGGTCTTAAAAGTTCTTTTCACTTTGATTTGAAGTTATTCACAAAAAACTCTGATCAGTTTATCACATTTTCTCCCATTAGTTCATTTTGTTGGCAAATTGTGTAAAATAGAACACGAAGACATGGTATTGCATTGTGAAGATCATTCTAAACTGCTACGGCATGTCTTTATCACCCTTGTTTGGAATATTTGCATTGAGTTTGTTTTCTCATTTTATTTCTTTTCGTTTTTTCAGAAAATAAAAAGTAATTTGTCAAAATAATAATATGCAGAGTATGGAATCCCTTTGTATGTTTCAAAGTATATTGGATTGTTCTGATACGCATAAGCTAGTGGAGGCACAATTGACATTGACACGCAAAGAAAAAGTAAAACAATGCAGCCAAAGAAGAGGTGATCACTTTCATGAAACATTGGATTCAAGCAATGCCTTATATTACCATCAAAACTGTTATCTTACTTATACATCAAACAATCATATCGGGGGGTATCTGAAAAGGAAGAACAAAAATCAAGAAACGTCATATGTGAAACGTAGCAAACGATCTTCACGTACATTTTTTGATTTCAAGAAAAATTTTCTAATATGTGGGGAAGCATGTGACATTGAGAAAGATAAAAAGCACCCAGAAAGATGGGAAAAGAACAAAAGCTTCTTGTGCAGAACTGCCGATCGTGGAAAGGGAAAGCTATCATTTAAAGACGTACTTCTTCAAGTATACTTAATATTGTATTTGAATTTTGTGTTGTCTGGAAAAAGTTTTGTTTTGTCGAGTTTCAAAACAAATCTAACTTTATACAAAGTCAATGAATTCCGAGTGTACTTTTTTCATTCTTTGGGATTTAGCCATGGTTCAATTAGAGATTAAAGAGTAGCATTTAGAGATTAGTATTAGACATTTGCATATTTAAAATTGGATAATATTTCTTTTAGCAATGCTTGGAACGTTGTGATGCAACTGGAGATTTAGTTAGAATCAGAATAGAAGGTGCATGTAGCGACTTGCATGCAGCAGAGGCGAGGTATCAGTGTTACAATTATTAATGAGTTATAGTTTTTGAAATATAGTGATATCTACCAGCCTACAGCCTTTTTGGTAGGTAGCACAGTGATCTTCTCTGAACTTGTTTTTGTCTGTGTGGTGCAATATTCCTTCTTTATAACATGAAGCAACTGTCTTTAATTGCCCATTGTTTTGTTTATGTCATTTATACAGGTACCATGAAAAATGTTTAAAATTATTCCAGAACCCCAAAGAGATCGCATCAGCAAAGCGTGATAATTCTATCAATTCACCAGAGATCTCTGCTTTCAAGTACGTTTCGAGGTCAATTAGAAACCTTCCAGACAAATCATGGTCATCTTTGGAGCTTCACGAGATGTATAGGGCCCAAGGAGGGATAGAAGGAAACCGATCAAGATTTATCACTAAATTGAAGGATCACATGAATGAAGAAATCTATGTCTTTTCTTGTCCAGGAGTAGCAAGCATTATGATGTTGAAGCGAAAAGCGTCCCATTTCTGAAACCGACAACGATGACGCTGATTCGTCAATGAGTGTCCTTTCAAAGAAAATAAAGGAAGAGATTCGTAAGCTGCCACATTCCAAGAATGAATACAGTGTTATTGAACCTGAAAATCTCATGGATGAATGCAGCGAGACTCTGTTGACTTTCTTGTCAAATATATCTCTAACTTTTGAAAAAAGTTTACCTGCTGCTATGATTGGACATAATATAGTGACCGCTGTGGTAACAAAACGTTTCACAAAATTACAATTGGCACTTTCACTTCTAGCAAATGAGAGGAAATTGATTGAACACTTGCATGAGTACGGGATCACATCTACATATCAAGAATTCAGAAGATTCAAAATATCGGCAGCAGCATCAAGTGACAACAACGATAATGAAGTTAGGTCGAGAGATGGTCTTATCCAAATAATTGCAGACAACTTCGATGCACATATTCATTCCCAAAATGGCTTAAAACAAACGCACAATATGGCAACAATCGTTGCCCAACCAACACCAAAATCTGAACCGTCGAAGACACCCATTCCGAGACTGAAACAAGAGAACTTAAAAAGTGTTGAACTAAAAGAAACTGAAATGATGTATTTCAAGGGGCAAAAGAACCCCCTATGCCAGAATCATTTTGCAAATACCAAATACTGCCACTGAAGATATTGTGTCATCAAGCTTTGAGTTTGAATAGAAGTAGATGCGACGATCTTTCATTTATTAAGAAGTATCATGCATCAGAGTTATCTCCTGACTTCAATGGATATAATTGCAGACAGCTGCGAGAATCTGGCATCTCGTTGAAACCAAAATCCAAGGTAGGCCTAACTTTCTTACCACTCATCGATAAAACACCATCTGATCCCTCAACAATTTTGACTGTGATGCATGAGGCTGAAAGAATCACTGTTCAATCAGGGCAAGGATTTATTGTTTTCACATTGGATCAGCAACTTTACAAAGTAGCTTTAGATGTTATTCGGTCTAATGCTTTACGATGGAACCACATAATTCCAAGACTTGGTGGTATGCACTGGTTAATGAGCTTCATAGGATGTGTTGGAGTTCTAATGGAAAACAGTGGTCTTGTCCCTTGGTTACAATCTGCTTTTGCAAGTGTACCAAAAATGCTGACTGGTAAAAAGTTCCCTATGAACATGCGCGCACTACGTTTTGCTGTCATGGAATTGCTTAAGAGTTTCATTGATGATGTATATTCCTTTGAAGATCTGGAGAAAAGAGTGGAATTTTTAGCACAGAAGAGTATGATTGCTGAGCATTGGATTAACAATCTGATACGGCCGTTCTGCTTATGATGTTGTTTGTACGAGCAGAACGAGAAGGAGAATTTCCCCTACATCTTTATACCTGTCACCAAATGATTCCTTACTTCTTTGCTGCTGGACATATCAATTATGCAAGATTTGGGTTATGTTATCTGCTGACAATGTCAAGGTTACCACCAACAATCCTCGACCAGTTTTTGAAAGGAGAACATGTTCTGCGCCAAAGAGAAGGCATATGGAATGGTATTTGGTCTGACATGATGATTGAAACCCGTTGAAACCTCCTACATGAAGTTCGGCAAAGGTCCTAATGGAATCATCGGAAAGATAACAAAGCCAAGAACCTTGCAAATCTGGGCCAAAAGTCAACACTCATGCAATGAAGTAGGCTACTCCAATCTTTGGATGCCATCCGAGAGAATCAAGAATGTGGGCTACACTGCCAACCCGCAAGGAAGAAAAAGAAGGAAGGATGAAAGCAGATCTTACAGACAAGGTAGGCCTAAAGCTCCAAAACTTTCTTGAAACATGCCTCCATCCTCTCGATTTTTCAAACCATCCAGAAAGTGCTCTTTGCAACATTTATACTGGTCAGCTGTGTGGTACTAAAGTAAATGTCAATAAATCGGTGGAGATTGGTAAAAAACAAATGGCTTCATTCCAGAAATCATTACCTGATGGTTTTCGATCGACAATAAAGAAGGAAGTTGTTACAATGAAAGAAATAGGCAAGTCTGGAACAAAGAACAAATCAGCAGAGGTAGGCCTATACAACACAAATATAATTTTCTCAAGAGTCATGTATTTGTTGTCTGCTGGTCGTATCCAGTTGGAGGATCTTTTCAAGTATGAACTTGCACCCGTTCCAACAGCACTATTCAAATACACAGGAGAAGGCAGATACTCTACATCAAAATTTGTTTTAAAAAACACTTTGAAAGTCGAAGTCTCTACAAGGAAAATTGTTCCTGATGCGATAGTAATTGATGGTTGCGCAATGCTTCACAGTGCAATTCATTGGCCTAAGGGAGGAAAGGTGAACGATTTCCTTGCAGGTGTTCGATGTTACATTTCCAATAAAATGTGGCGAAGTCAGATGTCTATCTAATCTATGATCGATACAAAGAATTCAGCATTAAATCTGACACCAGACAAAAGAGTTTAGATCAATTTCAATGTTCACATACACTAAACAAGTCAAGCCCATTGCCTTCCAAAGAAATCACCTTACGTGTCACTAAAACCAAAGTCCAACTTATTGAAATGGTTAAATAATGCTTCTCCAAATAAATAAATAATGCTTCTCCATATAATCAAAATAATGCTTCTCCAAATCCCTCTTTTTCTTACGATTTTTTATAAAAAATCGTGAATTGTTAATTTAAATAACTTAAATTCAAAGTGATTAGAACTTTTAAGACCTCAATATTATTAATCTGGACAAAAAATCCTTTGAAATGATATATAACATGCCTATGTTTGGACCAATTGAGATTTTTTCCAAAGTTTGTCTTGGCAGATTTTCCCGATTTTACGAACTTTGGAAACCGAACGAAATCGGGATGTTGCCCAGGGTTTGGAAGGTGGCAACATCTCTAAAATTGTTCCTATAGGACCCCTCTAAGTATTTCTACAAAAAAGTTCCACTCAGTATTCCAGTATAGGTTGACTTTAAAAACCCACTTTCAGCCCCGGACTAATAATTTACTCGCAATCATTCTTGGATCACTTGTTCAGTTTGACCTTTCCAGTCCAAAGTGTCTTTGCAGTTATAGTGCAAACTCTAATTTATCCCAGATTCTATAACAGCACACAATTATATACAATTTACAAATATGGAGGAACGCTAAAGTAATGAAGTATGCTTGGTGTTAAACAATTTAATTTGATCGGCCAGGAGCAGTGAAGGACCATTTGGTCAGCCAATCAGCTGCTCTCAAATCAACACACCAGAACTTCACTCTGTCAATCAAAGTGACTGGGTTTGCGTCAACAGCTAACTGCCTTTGAAAGTATACGAAACTGTAAGGATGAAGTTACCAAAGATACTTTTTTATTCGAAAAATGAAGATTGCCACGGTCAAACAATTCGCAGCTACTATTAAGTTGCCATGCACAATTGTTACCAACGTCCGAAAAAAAACTAAATATGTTTTCTTACTTTTGGGTATTTACCTATTCAGGAATTTTGTTTATGCTATAGCTATAATTATCCAGCGTTGCCATTTTAGTCTTTTTTAAACCAAATCTGGTTTATTTTCCAACCGTTTGGTTTATTATTTTTCGATTTGGTTTATAGTTTATTTCAGGATTACTCAACTAATGTTAACAAAGGTCCAGTTTGACAAGTTGAATATTTTTAGCGGTCTGGTATGGTAGTGGTCTGGTAAATAATTAAGTTATTTCCCACGCAATTACGAATAGTCTGGGAGCCTACGACAGAAGATTTCACCCCATAAGGTACAAAAGGTTTGACCCCTTGAAGTTACTGGGGTCAACCATGTCACTCACAAAAAGTATGGAAGATTGACCGCACCGGGTGGATCTGGACGCTAGAGCCCCCTAAAAAGCCCAAAAAGGGGGTTAATTTCACCCCATAAGGTACATGGACCAAACTTGGTGAAAACGAAGTTCTATGTCAGGACATCACAAAAATATCAAATCTAACAATATTTTCGAGTGGAAAGGTGATGTAAGACCCCCCCGAAAGTGACCCCCCGGGGGGTTAATTTCACCCCATAAGGTACATAAACCAAAGTTGGTCAAAACGAAGCCTTATGTCAGGACATCACAAAAATATCAAATCTAACAATATTTTCGGGTGGAAAGGTGATGTAAGATGCCTTCAAAGTGACTTCCCTTAATGTGACCCCCTCGGAAGGTGTATTTCACCCCATAAAGTACATGGACCAAACTTGGTCAAAATGAAGTCTTATGTCAGGACATCACAAAAATATCAAATCTAACAATATTTTCGGGTGGAAAAGTGATGTAAGATGACTTCAAAGTGACTTCCCGTAATGTGACCCCCTCGGAAGGTGTATTTCACCCCATAAAGTACATGGACCAAACTTAGTCAAAACGAAGTCTTATGTCAGGACATCACAAAAATATCAAATCTAACAATAGTTTTGGGAGGAAAGATGATGTAAGACTCCCCTAAAATGACCCCCCACGGGATTAATTGCACACCATAAGGTAGGCTACATGGACTAAAGTAGGTTAAATCATGGATCACGGTTAAATCGAAGTCTTATTTCACGGCATAACAAAAATATCAAATCTAACAATATTTTTGGGTGGAAAGGTGATGTAAGATGTCATCAAAGTAACCCCCAGAGGGTTTATTTCATCATAGAGTACATGGACCAAACGTGGTCAAAACGAAGTCTTATAGGTCCTAGGACACCACAAAATATCAAATCTAACAATACTCTCAGTTGGGAAGATGATAAAAGACCTACCCAAAAGTGAATCTCCTCCTATAGTTTAATTTACTTCATTCCTTACTCGAACCAACCTTGGTGTAACGGAAGTGCTATGCCAGGACAGTACCAATGGATTAAATCTAAAAATATTTTTATTTAGGTTTTGGTGAAATACATTCACAAGCTGTCCCATGATGCATGAAATGAAACTATAGCCTACTTTACAAAAAGTTTTTGCATAAATCATGTTCAGTCAATCGAAAAAAGGCAACAGGACATGACAATACATGGCTTTGTAACACCAAAAACAGAAAGTACATGAGAAGCATATAGGCTACAGTAGCCAGAAAATTGATCAAAGATCTTGATACGACCACTAAATGTTGAATTAATCGAACAACTGACTATCCAAATCAAAACGTTTCGAAGTGAACCATTTGGAACGTTAATTCAGGCAGTAATGAACATTTTCCAGCTGCTACAATAAATAACCCAATAAACCCAATGTAGTAAATTTTTGTTTAATGCTATTTGCTTCATGTCTCTAATCAGTTATTGTAACTGTTCATTCATAAAGAGATTGTTTGTGTAAATGTAAACGGTCGTTTCTTTATTCTTCATTGTCACTGCTGTCGCTTTCACTTTCTTCGTCTTATTCTTCGTCTTATTTGGATAGTCAGTTGTTCAATTAAGTCAACATTTAGTGGTCGTATCAAGATCTTGGATCAATTTTCTGGCTACTGTGGCCACGGGCGCCGATTCCTATAGGACAGTGGGGACATGTCCCCACCATCTTTTTACATGTCTCCACCATCTTTTTACATGCCCCCATCATCTTTTTACATTATTTTTGTAACGTAAAAGGGAAAATAAAAACAGAGAGAGACTGTTCACCAGGCATTTGGTAATAAAATTAATTTGCGTTCTTCTGGTGACTATTTACTAGGTTACCTCGTGATGTTAAAGATGATAACTAGCTTTTTTTTTCCGACGTTTCGTCAGTCAGCACGACTGACTTTATCAAGGTGGCTAAAACAGGTTGTATTAACCTGTTTTAGCCACCTTGATAAAGTCAGTCGTGCTGACTGACGAAACGTCGGAAAAAAAAGCTAGTTATCATCTTTAACATCACGAGGTAACCTAGTAAATAGTCACCAGAAGAACGCAAATTAATTTTATTATAAAAGGGAAAATATTACCCGAATGTCACAATTTTACCAGTCAAACGTTTAAAATATATTGAAAGGAGGGGACAACATTTTTGTTTTATGCGAGGAAGCCCCAACCGTAGTAGAAATGTTTTATTAGGCAGAGAAACCCTGGTGTAACTCGCAAATTGTATTTAATTTGGTTACGCCAGGGCCACACAGTGCAACGTTTTAGAATTACTTTGAAAGAGTCGTACAAGCATGTAGTGCAGTAAGTGTAGCTTGTGTTACTTTTGTATAAGGAAAAAGCTATTTTTTCAGTTATTATTACATTGAGGTTAAGAGCTGCTGAAATGTCTTTACCGGTTTGGCAAAAAATTGTATATAGGAAAATTAGCAGTTGGAAGGCTGGCAGGCAGCTTTTTTTCAATTGAAAAAACTCTTACCCTACCCAATTTTTAAAAGACTTGTCACGTTCCAAATCGTCTTCAGTATGGACATGGCCATGGTCAACCTCTTAAACTTCAAGATCGATCGGTCAGAGTATTTTGCAGTCATTGACAGCTCGCAGCAAAATCTTACTGACTATTTCAAGTCGACCGATCTTGAGCACTACAAAATTCTACAAGAATCACTCTTTAGTGGAAAGCTACAATGACATTTGGTAGACGATTATCTTCAGTTCTTTGACACAAAGTCCCTTGCACAAGATTTTCGAATGATATTCAAGAAGATACCATCCGCTGTTCGGCAAATGTTTCCGCAAGTGGAACTTTTGCTCATATCACCAGCCCGCTCGTGTTCAGCTGAACGCTCATTTTCAACTTTGCGACGTATCAAAACTTTGTTACGATCTACCATGACACAGAAACGGCCAAATCATGCAATGGTCTGCTATGTGCACAATAAAGTTTTGAATTCGATCAACCTTCATTACAAGCCAAGGATCAACCAAGACTTCGTTTTTAATTCGACGGAGACTTGTTGCCGAGTTGCAGTTTTTAGACTTCTGCTGTCCAATGCTGACACTGACAATTAAAATACATCGCATTAGACTTGTAGCCTATCTACTGTAGGCCTATTTGTTTGTTTGTTGAACAGACCCCAATCTTTCAGCTCGCTTCGCTTGTCTGCCCTTTCTTTCCTAGTAAATGTCCCCACCAATCTTAGAGAGCGATCGGTGCCCATGACTGTAGCCTATATGCTTCTCATGTACTTTCTGTTTTTGGTGTTACAAAGCCATGTATTGTCATGTCCTGTTGCCTTTTTTCGATTGACTGAATATGATTTATACAAAAACTTTTTGTAAATTAGGCTATATTTCCATTTCATGCATCATGGGACAGCTTGTGAATGTATTTCACCAAAACCTATAAAAAAATATTTTTAGATTTAATCCATTGGTACTGTCCTGGCATAGCACTTCCGTTACACCAAGGTTGGTTCGAGTAAAGAATGAAGTAAATTAAACTATAGGAGGAGATTCACTTTTGGGTAGGTCTTTTATCATCTTCCCAACTGAGAGTATTGTTAGATTTGATATTTTGTGGTGTCCTAGGACCTATAAGACTTCGTTTTGACCACGTTTGGTCCATGTACTCTATGATGAAATAAACCCTCTGGGGGTTACTTTGATGACATCTTACATCACCTTTCCACCCAAAAATATTGTTAGATTTGATATTTTTGTTATGCCGTGAAATAAGACTTCGATTTAACCTACTTTAGTCCATGTAGCCTACCTTATGGTGTGCAATTAACCCCCTGGGGGGTCACTTTGGGGGAGTCTTACATTATCTTTCTTCCCAAAACTATTGTTAGATTTGATATTTTTGTGATGTCCTGACATAAGACTTCGTTTTGACCAAGTTTGGTCCATGTACTTTATGGGGTGAAATACACCTTCCGAGGGGGTCACATTACGGGAAGTCACTTTGAAGTCATCTTACATCACCTTTCCACCCGAAAATATTGTTAGATTTGATATTTTTGTGATGTCCTGACATAAGACTTCATTTTGACCAAGTTTGGTCCATGTACTTTATGGGGTGAAATAAACCTTCCGAGGGGGTCACATTAAGGGAAGTCACTTTGAAGGCATCTTACATCACCTTTCCACCCGAAAATATTGTTAGATTTGATATTTTTGTGATGTCCTGACATAAGACTTTGTTTTGACCAACTTTGGTCCATGTACTTTATGGGGTGAAATTAACCCCCCGGGGGGTCACTTTCGGGGGGGTCTTACATCACCTTTCCACTCGAAAATATTGTTAGATTTGATATTTTTGTGATGTCCTGACATAAAACTTCGTATTCACCAAGTTTGGTCCATGTACCTTATGGGGTGAAATTAACCCCCTTTTTGGGCTTTTTAGGGGGCTCTAGCGTCCAGATCCACCCGGTGCGGTCAATCTTCCATACTTTTTGTGAGTGACATGGTTGACCCCAGTAACTTCAAGGGGTCAAACCTTTTGTACCTTATGGGGTGAAATCTTCTGTCGTAGGCTCTCGGTCTAGAAAGTTAAACTATCTGTACCAAACCACTTTTTAGCTAAAATGTAGCCTAACTCTAGTTGGATTTCTGAGAAAGTGTTGGGGAGTCTGGGAGTCGAAGCCCCCCAGCAACTAGGATAATCATATTCATAGTAAAAAATGCTTTCTCCCAAATATGTTTAAAGAAGCCCAGAAACGTGGCAATGAGGTTATTCTTCTGAAAGCTCAAGGTCCACCATCAACACCCAGAAGGTCTGGATTCGAACCGTAGTCCGCCAGGCGCCAGTTGAGTAGTCCTGGTTTTTTTTTTTTGATCCATTTTTTTGATTTATATTTTTTTTGTTGAAAATGCTGTGTAAACACCAGGTAATACTGCAAAAATTTGTGATAAAAGTCAAGTCAATTTAGTTTGTTTCAACAGTGCCATATATTAACAAACAAGCAGAGCACTAGCCTAGTGTGCAGAGGTGGGCACACTACTTCAATGAATAAAAAGGATTCGCCACTGAGATTGAGAAACAACTGCTGTTGGTTTGAATCTCCCTTCTCAGACTGAGTAAGCCAAGGATAAAGACTCAAACCAGCGACCAAGAAAAACACCTGAAGTCATGGACTAAGACTATATATATATGATAGCAGAGTACAAAAGTGTTGAGTACGGTAATTCAAATCAAATTTACTGATTTTTTGTTTTTCATTAGGCTAACATTGACAAGCGTCATTACGTACGGTATGTATTTTTAACTATTGGTGTTTTCATGATGCAAAAAAGTACCAGTTTTGTGATTTTATTTACATTCATGTCGGAATCTTTTTTGATCAATAAGCCTCAAACTAAAGTCTGAAGTTAATAAGAATGAATTTGGAGGTGGTATACAAGTCCCCCCCTGGTAAATCATGACAAAGACAGGAATCGACCAAACATATAGGGTGAAACTACTTTGCCTTTGCTTTACTGTTCACACACTTCAATCCACATGTTTTGGTCAATTCCTGTTGTCATGATTTATCAGGGGGGAGGGGACTTGTATACCAGCTTCATGAATTCTACAAATCTCTTTAATTCTTATCTAATTTGCCTTTAAGGAGTATGTGTAAGTGTGATGCTTATGACTTGCAATGTTAGACCTGATTGTGAGTTCCTCGCATGGATTATAAGCATGTGGACCCATGCATCTCTGTGCACATGGAAATTACATGCAAAAAGAGTGGAGTTAACAATCAGCTTCATTGTCTTAAAACTTGGTTGAATGGTAAAAAACGACATTCTGGACACCACAGTACAAAGTCGACGGAGGTTCGATTCCCAGCAAAGTCAAAGACGTTCACAATTTCCATTAAGTCGGAAGTTTCATTTTCGCTCAAGACAACATAGATATGCACCACCAATGCTTCTCAACAAGAGTGAAACTCGAGTATGATGTCTTTCATTTTTGTTGGATCATATGATGATGATGGCCTTAATGACTTAACTCCAAATTCCCAAATTTCTGTAATAGCCTCGCCTACTTATTTAGTAGCCTAAAGTACCGTACATACTTTTCTTGCAATGTTTTTTTGTCAAAGTGATAAAAGAATCAGTAATAGTAATTTAAGACAACAATCTTTTCGTTTTGACCAAACTTTGTTTGTTGCTGAAAAATTGTCATTTTATGGGAATTACTTTTGCTTGAGCATGGTGTGATCCCATGGTATAGTTTTTAACAATCTGCAATCAAGAAATTAGAAAACTTGCTGGTGCTGTGATGACCTCAAACCACAAAGAAATGAATGTAAAAATAACGGAGTGCATTGGAATTTCACTTCTGTTTTAAATGAAGTAAAGATACATGGTCCCTTATCAGTGATTGAAACATTTTAAATTATATTATATATCATATCATATGATACAACTTTTTATAGTTTGTAAGGTAGTTTGAAATGAATCACTCTAATACAAATGAGGAGTGGTTTGAAGACACTGAATTTTTATCTACATCTCATAAAAGACGTAAGGTAAATTATATTTTAAAGCTAACAATGTGTCTATCGCATGCTTAACAAAGTGAAGTTTCCGATTGTAGATTACTACTTTCATGAGCGACGTTTTTTGTTGTATATATATGATTAATGATGTGAGTCGTTGAACAAAAGCAAACAAAACCTGGTTGTTTTTTGTGGACAACCTGTATGTTCTTAATTGTGGAATCAAAGGGGTATACTTTTGCAGTTCTGCTTCATTCTGAAATAAACTAGACATCTATTAAGTTAAAAAAAGGGTGGCTGACTAAAAACTTTCTAAAATGAAGTGACTGAAAACTTTTCTTAAATAAGCTCCACTTACATCATATGTAAAAACAGCTGAATAGAACAAATGTTTACTCTGAAAGATATAATCCTGATAGAAACAATCGGGTCTGCTACTATTCGGTGAGTCCGATTCGGTGAGTTCCTAACTTCTAAACCCTAACCCTAAAACGGCAATGATCGGACTCACCGAAACGGGCCATTCCAGAAACAATCGATAGGTCTGAAGAGTGTCTTGGTCGGCAGTAGGACAGCATTTTCTGATTTTCTGGACTCTAAAACTAAGTTAAAGATTATTTAATTTATCACAAGCTATTTGGCAACCATACTTTCGCAGTTCTTCATTTTCTCAGTTGTGTAATGTGTATATTATTGATTAATATGACTTATTGTTGCTTAAAAAAATATGATAACACTTAAGAAATGAAATGATAGCACAGAGTAGGCTATAAAAGACAAATAAGATGCCAAAAAAACAAAAATGAGTAAAAATGTATTATTTAACAATTCTGCCTATTTTGTTGCACAGCTAGCACAGTGCAAGTTATTTTATTTGAAGGCAGTGTGTGTCAATGCTGGTAACACTACTATATTCTGGTTTGTTTTTAATTATCAACCTCAATCTTTGTTCCTTGGGAATCTCAGAAACTGTTTTCTAAACAAATGCACGATTTACCCCGGGCATGAATAAATGGTTGTGTGCTAATTTCTGTAATCATTTTTTCAGAAAAGTTGGAACGCACGTTCCTGTGGACTGGGTTTGGTGCTAGGATTCCTGATTGGTCTTGCTTTATTCTTTGGTTTATACTTTGGCCTTCCACCACGTGGGAGCTCATCTGTAGTACCCGTCACTACTACTGCCCCGAGTTCTCCTGTGACAGCATTCCCATCGGCTGCATCATATCCAAGTGCAGCTGTTGCAAGTGATGCTGGGCCATGCTCTGAAATCGGAAAAGACATTCTTCAAGGAGGTGGTTCTGTAGTGGATTCCGCCATCGCAACAATGTTGTGTGTAGGATTGTACAACTGCCACAGGTAAATGCGCAGGTTTTGTTGAAAATGCTCACTTGATGAGCGAGCATTGATTGTCGTTTTATGGAGAGAAGCGATGTGCTGCAAATGGCTGTAGCTGACCAAAACTGTCCTCATAGTAAACGCACTACTGATGAAGCTCAGAGACAAAACAGTGCTATCCAGTATCCACTACTTTATTCTTCTCCCTGTTCGATGCTTATTGTACAGATGTTATGAATTATACTACTGTAAGATATTTTAATACTAAGTTGCTTCTGTTAATGCCTCCTGCAATCAACTTACGGTACCTTAATGTGCCTACATCTTTCATCGTTTGTTAGTTGTTAATATGCACCCATCAACAGTGGTATTTGTTTTTTTGTCATCAGGTAATAACATCATCTTAGATTAACGTGGTTTTTTGTTAGACCAAAAGATTGTTGTAACCTACATCCACTTTTTAACATCATTGTAAATGGAGATTTACGTTGAATAGGCCTAAAGCATATTCTCAAATAAAAATTCTTAAATCGAAAAGATTTATACAATTTTGAACCTGCCGAAACAACACATTTTAATTTTATCCATCAACAACATGCAAAAAGAAAGTTGGGTGAATCATGAATGTGACAATGTATAAAATTCAGTATGTATATAATATAAAAGGTAAAGTCGAAAAAGCGGAAACGAGGCAGACTACCAAAACGATGGCATGATAACATCTAGGCATGAACCGAGCTCAATTTGGCAACACTGGACAAGCTCGCTAGCTAACGTGACTCATAGAAACAGATAACCCATGTTGATGCGCAATCTACTGCAAGCGGAGATGGCAATTGAATGATCTAGTGCCAACTCTTCTGTAGCGTCATATCTAATTTGATGTTTTATTTGTATCTTCAGCACTGGAATTGGAGGAGGCTTTTTTATGACCATCTACAATGCAACAACAGGAAGTTCAACGTTCATAAATGCTCGCGAAGTTGCTCCAGCCATGGCAGACGAAAATATGTTCGAAGGAAACTCCGAAATCTCTGTTTTAGGTAAATTTTGATGTTTTGATTTATAAGCAAAGTAAAAAAGGTGGAGTTGTTTTCAATAGGCAAATTCCCCCAAATTCGCCACGTAGCTGCTTCAATCGCGAGTAGTAGTGTGTGTTTTCCCGTCTACAATAATGGTTCACAAGCCAGAAAATTGGCTTTTTACATTGGTTAAACATCTTCAAGCGTTAAATTGACGTACCGTATAAAAAGACTTATGAGTGCTAAAGCAGAGAGCAGTAGGGAGCAAATCTTCAAGATTTGTGGTATTGACTTGACCGAATTTTTTTGAATTTTTTTTTTCACCAAGTTGCTGTGCTCTTGTATCAAAATGAATCAAGCCTGGTGTTCAGTTCAGTACGAACTAGCCCCCAGAAGGATAGTAAACATTTCTCTCTAGAGCAGCATACTGTTACTCATAATCATGAGAGGAATCAAGGGCTATAGTCGAAGGGCGTCACTTCCCAATCGACAGGTCTTGCCAAAGACGTAGCTGCATGCTCTTGAGCGGTGTCAAACTAGCGCCCTTTCGAACGTAGAACCATGGCTCTCACCACTCGGCCATGCAGCTGACTTGGTGTAGTACCAGTGTAGTGGATTCGAATAATCACTGCATGTTATGTTTTGAAGTTGTTTATGCTTACTGAAGAGAAGATGAAGCCGCATGTAACACTCAACAATTATAATAATGTTCAAACTTATATTGAACGTGGTCTCGTGGCTGTGTCCATCAGTTATAGTTGACTAACTTGCTTGGTTTACAGTTTTCTATCGATATTTGTGTTCGATATTTATGTACTGAGGTTTTCAGAATTGGTTGAAATATAATAGCTTTGCTTTCACATTGCAGGAAGTTTAGCTGTGGCAGTCCCTGGTGAAATATCAGGTTTCTGGGAGGCCCACCAAAGATATGGAAAGCTACCCTGGAAGGACTTGTTTACCCCTTCTATTAAAATTGCCCAAGAAGGCATGGTGGTTTCAAGTGCATTGGCCAGCGCCATTTCAGGACAAGAAGACCTGATTCACAACCGGACCTTCAATTTGTGGTAAAAAAACTTTAATTCAACTTTTTATGCTGATGATCCGCATGCATTTCTGGGTCTGCTACTATTCGGCGAATCTGGTTCGGTGAGTTTCCTATTCGGCGACAAGCCTTTTTCGGCGAGTTTCCTATTCGGCTATTTTTGAAAATCCAACGATGCCTTCTGTAAATCCAACGATTGAATATTATTCAATATTCAGACATTGAATCAATGTGAATGTTTCTCAGGTACAACCTATACAGGCCTTAAAACTCGTGTTTTTTCCGGCAGCCATCGTGGCCTACCGAGAGCTCCTTCTCGGCGGCCAAATCTGCGTGCTTGGAAGGCCAAAATACAAATAACGATAGCACAAGTAAATAGAATTAAACTTGCAACAATGTCAAAATGTTGTTGAAGACTGGGCGACGTCCAGCTATAGAATCGTCGTACTACGCAATAACTGCTTTATCGAGATTGTAATCCGGTATTGCGGGACCATCTAATGACACTAAATTGTTTCAACTGCATAAGTGCATACCGCATTTCATAAAACCTGACCATTTATACCGTTATAATGTCACCAAATTGAAGGTGTGAAGTCACTAACACACAGCGGAAACATTTCCCAACTCTGAAGACAGGTTTTTCTCCTCGGATGTCAACTAACCTACCCAGACTACAAAATCCGTCATTTTTACATTGATTCTACGTTTGCAGTCCTTAAATCAGGGTAAAAATGACGAATTTGTTGTCTGGGTAGTTCTCCTTTTTAACAACGATTCAATGTCCGACAACATTGAATCAACATAAAAACGACAATATTGCCAGCCAATGTAAATTAGCACTTCGGATTAACACTTTGTTAAAATAAACGTCGGGAATTACAATCAAGACTTATAACTGGTGATCGCAGTTGGATATTTTCCATGCAATAGCAAATGTTTCCGCACAATACGACAGTGGTGATTATGACGCGCTGACCTATGTCTGCGTCACTCTTTGATACTAGATATTTTCGACGGTTAATCCACGATCATTCTATTGCGAAATTAAATAATTAGCTAGAAGAAACCGGCGGCCAAATTGGCCGACTGAAGAGGTAGCACTGGCGGTCATTCAAGCACTACTTAGCGGCGATGGCCGCCGGCTGCTTTAAGGCTTGCCTAGACCTGGCCAGGGCTGCGATTTTTTCTTTCTTGTCGAACGACTAAAAATTCTGCGTTTGTTTGTCGAATAGTAATATGACGTCATAAGAGTCAGATTATAAGCGTTTGGCCGCGAATTACCGCACAAGTTGTGTGGTATCAGAGTCACTACTTAAGTTTTTAATGGTACGCTGGTTGAGTGATTGCAAAGGAGTATCAAGCGCTAAGTTGTGTACCTACCGGACAATGCGGACATGTATATTATTTGTTTTGCTCCATGAAGAGAACTGTTGCAAACGTGAAACTGAGGATCGTAAAAGAAAAAATCCTTTAGGCTATACACCTAGCATAGCCTACTGTGAGAATTTTTCCTTTGGCATCTCTATAGTCTCGCTTAGTACGTAAAATCGTAAATGGTTAGGCACGTACCCGCACGCAAACACAGTTAGGAGCGAAATATGCAAGTTACCAAGAAACACAGCAAAGATATAGCGAAAAATGAACTGCAGATAAAAGAAAACGGAACAATACTACGATAATACGAAACAACGGCGTAATGTTACAGCGTTTAAGGTGTACCGAGATGGCAAACAAGCCCCTTCGTACAACATTGCAACTTCAGACCGAAACCCAGATCCTTCGATTGTTGGTGGTACTTCAACATGAAAGGTCGATTCAACTTGCTGATGAGCTTGAACATCTAGTGAAGCCGTGCTATCGCCAGGGCCTGACCTTGTATTTGCAGATGGTAGCTCACCGACCGAACTGCTAGTGCAAACTCAGAAACGTCATCACTGTCTCGTCGAGAAAAGAATGTAGGCTATCGATTCGTTGTTCCTTATGCACTTGAACGGGTTTATCTATAAAATTTTATTGTTGAAAAGTGAAAACGTAGTAGGCGCATTTTACTAAGCATGCTTTTGCTTACCACTATTAAATTAAACATGTTCAAAATTGAGAATGCTTTGCGACGTTAGGCTACTAAACGCTATTGGCCGGAAGTTTACCTTAATGATAAGTTCCAAAGTGACGTGGCAATGCTTCTCTCGATAACTCCTTCGAACAGATCCCGCACTTCACTCGCTGTTTGCTGAACCTTAACCGCTTTCCGGTCAGACCGACCGAAGCTTTTGCCATCCGTGTTGTCGGAGGATTTTTTCGTTTTTTAGTCATTATAGGATACTGACTAACTGAAGACTATCCGATCTGTAGTTGGGAAAAGCTATGTTGTTCTTACAACTTGCCTATTACCTTGCCTTGTCCACTCCCAGTGACTACCTACTATTCTTCTAGAAGCGAACTCTTACAGGTAACCTGGCCAGCAAAAGTTCCCTTTTGTACACGATTTCAACGTCTGGCAACGATAAAACGATGTAATTGCCTTTACATCACAATCAAAAGTTTTGTTGACATCAAAAATTCTTTGACTGTTTTGAGTTACAGCATCGTTTTGTAAAAAAGGTTGTTTTGATGTAAAATATATTTGAAATATCATATAAAATCAACAAATAGCTTATTTAAAAAATGAATGACATGACGAATGACATAACTATGACGCAAAGAAGGTGGATGACGTAGGATACATGTCAATTTTATGTGAGCAAACATTTTAATTTAATAGTTCAAACATTTCTATACAGAAGGCGTCGTTGGATTTTCAAAAAAACGCCAAATAGGGTTCTCGCCGAAAAAGGCTGTCACCGAATAGGGAACTCGCCGAAACGGGCCTTTCTGTGCATTTCTTGCGAATATTGTATTTGCCACATTAGGAAAAGTTTTGTGATTTTTAGTCAGTGAAAGGAGGGCAAAACTTGGTCTTCTGAGATGCTATCAGCTCAAAAATACAATGAAAAGGTTTTTATACAACTGTTGTCATTCCCAGTTGTTAAATATTGGTCAACACTCAGATCTTGCAATGGAAGGATAAGGTTTTTGGCTGTACTGTATAGCCGAACACTGAGAGCTTGTGCTTGTCTTACAACATCAAAAAATCTCCGCTCTTTTCAATCCACTTAGTGTGGTGCGGGACTTTAAAGTTTTTTTTATTAATGTGCATCGACATTATATCCCACGGCCACAAGAATGGAAGGTTTGGTAGATGACCTTGTGGTTACTCTTTGTACCATTTTAATTATACTGTATATTTTAGTACATTTGAGTGGGTACCGTAGTCAAACTTATCCCTCTCATGCCCGAGTGGCATCCACCATTGGTTGAGCATTGTGGTTTTTGCAATTCGGTTGCTTCCTTTTTCCGTTTTCAAGAGGTTACTTCAATGTTGAACCATAGGTAGGCAAACAAAGTGAAGCAACAAAATGGCATTTATCACCATACTGTGTGCAAATGATTTCGGCTGTAGCCTACTGCAGCCTTATAAGAACTATTTTCATCATCATCATAATCCATCGTCGGTTTGTTCCCCACTAGTGGGGGTGGCCGATTGTTTCCGCGCAGCAATTGTTTTAATCCCTTTTCTCCATTTCACCCTGTCCCTTGCATCTTTCTCCTTCAGTCCGACTTTTTTAAATTCATCCTTCACTTGTTGTTTCCACGTCCTTCTTGGACGACCGCGTTTCCTCTTTCCATCCACCTTTAGATCTAGTGCCTTTCTAAGAAAACTTCATTCCTCCCTCCTTATCACATGTCCATACCATCTTACTCCATTTGCCCTTGCCAGTTGGTCTATGGTCTCTCTCATCTCTAGCATATCCAACAATTCTTCAGTCCTTTTTTCCCTTCTCGTTTTCACCCCACACATTGCTCTCACCATTGACCTTTCCGTTCTTCTCAGGATTGCCAGTTCACTCTCTCTCAATACCCATGTCTCGCTACCATATAGCATTGCAGGCCGCACACAGCTCCGATATACTTTTCCTTTCATCCTTAGTGAAAATTTTCTGCCATGCAACATTTCCCCACATTCCCTGAACTTTGCCCAGCCCAATCTTGCCCTTGTTGTCACCGCTGCTTCACATCCACCACTTCCATTTATCCGATCACCCAGATAACAGAAGTCTGTCACTGTTTCGATTCCATAGCAGAACTCATCATCATGGCCTTCCACTTCATTCCTTCCTTTACTGCATTTCCCACAAACAAAACACTTCGCCAATCTTGTTGCGGCTCTCTTGACATTAGCACATCTTGCATGTACCCACTTTCCACATTCCTTGCATTGCATTGAGTTTCTCATCACTCTCTTGCCACATATTCCACAGGGATCTACTTTGTTCTCAACAACTGTTCCTTCTGCTCCACTCACCATCACTTTTGTTTTTTCAAGATTCACCTTCATACCCTTGGTTTCAAATGCTTCTTTCCATTTCTCAAACTTTCA
This sequence comes from Aplidium turbinatum, assembly GCF_918807975.1. Lineage (NCBI taxonomy): Eukaryota > Metazoa > Chordata > Ascidiacea > Aplousobranchia > Polyclinidae > Aplidium > Aplidium turbinatum. Next base: position 59,819,401 of record NC_137472.1, read on the forward strand.
CTCCAGTCCCCCCATACTATTTTGGATTGACTAAATGCTAAATTGTGCAATCAATCACGCATCTAAACAAACATAAATTGTTTTAATGTGTTTTAATGTCAACAAATTTCTTTGTATCTAACCGCACAGTTCAGCGCTTAGCTTAATAGGCAGTTGCATGATGACGGAAGAGGTCTTATGTTTCAAAGATTGCCAATTATAGTACTGTATGATCACGTGTTGCGCCTTTTCCTTTTTGTTGAATAACAATAACCTAATGTTGCGCTTCGTGTTTCATTGAAATGCCAACCAATGTAGAATTTTAATTTTTTGTTTAGATGCATGGCAGGACAGATCTGTACTGTGCGGCTACAATATTTAAACTTGATGAATGAACTTGATCATGATTCATGATGATAATGATACATGATGATTTGAACTTGATCATGATGAATGTCATCTTTTCGCTTGTTTTTTATTTCCTTATTTAGTGTATAATTGCAATTGTTACCAGCACCCTTCGTCATTTTGTATCGTATCCACTATCCAGGCTTACGCCCGGTGTGGACGGGAAGGCAAGGAAGCCAATCTTTGTGTCAACCTTCAGGCATGCCTTTAAGTGTCCTGCAACAGACACAGCCGCATGCTCTTGGGCGGTGTCGAACAGGTGCCCTGTCGAGTATCGTACCAGGCTCTCACCACTCGACTAAAAATCTAGTTTCAAATAAAACTTGCCGCCTTGTGGTAATAAAGTCAGGTTTAGGATTCGACTTGCATGCAGAAGTTGCAATATTTCAAATAGAATGAACAAAACAGCCACATGGATGTTACCAGTCCCAAATTGCCTGCCGCTCGGATAAAATGACCCTAGCATTCCAGTGAAAAATAAGCTCATTTTTGTTATAAATATGACAATGCTTTTTCTCCAATCTTGTTATGTGATTTATGTGGTCCACCTAAATGACTTGCTATCATAATGCGGGTTTGAGTTAAGACACTTTTCAAATCACCAGGATTGCTTTGATTTCGATGTGAAATTTCGAATTAGTTTTGCAACCAACACTTTCCTCCCATCATACCAAGCCAAGCTTTATTGATATTCCAAAGTAACACTTCGTCACTGAACTTTTCACTGGGTTCTAATACCATTGTTAATTTGTTTATCGTTTAAGTTGATTGGTTGACGAAATAAGAAAATGTAAAGAAGCTTACGATTGGTGTGAGTATCAATTCAAATGTTTTCTGTGAGATAGTGATATCACATTTTGTTTCTTCAAGTACTGACTCAATGTTTGTCTACCTACGTCACCAAATTCTCTGGCATCTTTCCTTACTTAACGTGCGTCCATTCTTAGGCAGATATTCGAAAACGACGATGGATCTCTTAAAGTTGAAGGCGATATTGTCCGTCGCCCTCAGCTCGCTAACACTCTGAAGACAATTGCAGAAGATGGGGCCGATGCTTACTACAGGGGAAAGTTATCTAAGGACATCATCCTCGACTTAGAAGACGCGTATGGAGATAACATTATCACCGAGCAGGATTTGCAAGATTACATGTAAGATTTCTCTACTTGACTAGCCAGGGCGAACTAAGATAGAACAGCAACTGGTCAGAAACAAAATAGTTTATGAAATGAGATTGCTTGCTACAAGCATACCGTAGGAGGGAAGTTGTTGCATGAACATTTCGTCACCAAATGCAGCTTTTCAATTGTAGTGATGCCAGGTTTGCAAGTTTTTTTTTGCTCAAGTTGCAAGTTTATATTGATGAAATAATTGAATCACGACTGTCCTGATAGTTAGGCTTCATGTTTTGCTTGGCTTTTAATTTCAATGCGTTGTTTTTGACTCGAAGTGCTTCTGCGCTTGCAAACACATTGGTCTTTTAGCCAGATGTTATTCAACGCAAGTAACTGTTGCATCTTTAAATCACAATTCTGAATGATTTTTAGCTTGATTGTTTTTTTGCCATTACCCGCAGACTATAAATTTTTGAAACAATATATCGTGTGTTATTTGTTCTGAGCATGCGCATTTTCACTGTGCGCAAGACACCGATGAAATGGTCAAAGTAATCGATATGTCTCAGCTTTACTTTCTAATTCACCAAATTAACACTGCAGCTGGAAGTCTAAATAATCCTGATAAACAATTAAATTTTCCTGTGCATTTTTCAGGCCCGAAGTAAAAGAGTCTCTCCACGTGTTGATTGACAACCTTACTGTGTTCACCCCTGGCCCCCCTGCCAGCGGCGCTGTTCTGGCCCTCATCCTCAACATTTTGGATGGTATGTTTTTAAACTTACGTTAATAAAACGTAAAAATAAATCTCATTTGAATTCCCTTCGGCCTTACACACCAAGCGTAAAAATCCTTCCTTAAACAAAGAATTGTATGCTTTTGTGGCTTGTCATGTTTGTTATATATTTTCTAATTAATTGGTTTCGAGAGAATTCATCTGTCTTCCACGTCTCAGGCCGAGTGTTTATCGCCTTCGTCTCTGGTGCCGGTAGATCTGAGATCAATTCCAGGTCGGGTCAAACCGACGACTTTAAAAACAGTACCGCTTGTGTTCGCTGTGGATGCGCATTGTGATGATGCGCGAAATGTCAGTGAAGCAATACATCAACTTGTTTGTCTTTGCTTTCACTTTCATCAAATGAACGCTTGCAACTAGGGCTAGAAGCATGAACTCCCAAACTTTTCAGTATTCAGAGAACAAGTCTGGTAATACTGTGATGACATTGTAAATCTGATATAAAATTAAAAATGAGCCCTGTCGCTAAAATACCTTAAGTAGCTGTTGAGTGTTGTAGAGCGACCATAACTAAAACCATAAAATTCTTATTATTAAGTGTTCGGTTTCTCCACCCAGTTATGTAACATTTGCTTGTCATTCCTGATGTTGAGGTTCTGTTCAATTCCAAGAGTGTTGTTTGAAATGACTTAGAAACTATGCAGTTGAGGACTGTTGTACAAGATTTTCAAACTGCTAAGAAGTTTAAATATGTTCCAAACAAAATAAAGAAAGCAAACGAATTTTGTTTTGTTGGGGACTTGGAATGAAAATATTGTTTGTCTTTGTGCGGTATCGCATTGTTAATTTGTGACCTCTTTGGTAGGTTGGGAACTTTAAATGACGTTGCGTTGAAAGCCAGTATATAATTCACTGCTTCATTTCTTCTCAGAAAAGCATTTATGTAATTATATAATTGTTATTTTTAGTATTTCTCAATAATTTTATTTCGTTTTATTTCTAAGTTTCATTTTGATGAGCGATGAGTTTTGCAGTAGTATGGAAATTGCGGTTAGTTTATAGCCACGTCACGTTTGAAAGAAAACAATCGGGCTTTGTTTTCCAAACAATGCAGGTCATTCTATTATATTTTTGCCTTGTCACAGGTCATTCTATTTGAAAAGGTCCGCTTCTCAAAACCATAATGTGTCGTGGCCGAACGTAAGGGTCCAAGGGGTTATTTAAACACAATCCGGCGTTTCTTTTAGTATTTTTCCTTATTCCCTAGATGACGAAAAAATGGTGTTTGTCGTAAACCTCCACAGTGTAATTTGACGAACCTGGCAACCCTCGAAGGGGAAACTTGTGACTTGAGAATTAAACCTTTCCTCAATACCAAGTGCATAGATTTGTTGTTATTTCTGCTTTTGTTTCCTAATGAGCAGTCCTGGTCGTGACGCACTTTGTCAACCGAATAACAAAAGCTCAAGTTTACGAAATAAACACTAACACCTCAATGATCAGCCATGCGTGACGAATAAATGCATCACTTTATTCAGTCACTTGATGATGACGTAGTTGTCATGCTTCAGCTCTCTCTGTCTTTTGTGTCGGATATGAAATCATGTTAGGTGTTTCATAGCTATCTTTTTCAGGTAACAGGTCGTTTCCCTATTTGGGAAATGGTCGCTTTGGGGTCGATTTAACGACCGTGAAGGTTGAGTTCTGGTTTTAAATTGTTTGGTGTGACTTGCCTTGTCCAACGCGGTTTTCAATAAAGTTTCAATTTTCTTACTTCGACCGCACACACGTCACGCAACACCTGTTTAGGTATGTGTCATCATGACGATTAATTTCCACTGAGTTTACTATGACGGTGCACTTTTGAGATCGCTTACCTTCCATTGTGACGTCAAAAAGAATGTGTGTTTGGTTTCAGCTCTTTTCTTTGTTCTGGTTCAATGTATCGCAGCTTTCTTGACAAAAGGTGCTTTGCAACGAAGTGCAAAGATTTAGTTAGTTAATGAAATTATACATCGCTGACCACTTAGCCCCGACGCATCCATGACGCGTGTTTTAATTGCTGTATCAAAACTTACGTTTTTTGAATTGATTTCATAATGGATTGGGAATATTAAGTTATATATATCTTTATTCGTATACATTAAATCTATTAGTATGATTGATCCACTGCATAAATTTTCCTTAAAACTTCAAACTTCTAATAGCCGCCCATTACCTACATATAGCAGAGAAAAATATTACTGTCTTGTAGACGCTTGATAAGCCACCGGTTTGACACTTGCCCAAAGCACACTACCGTAGCTTGGCAGGACACTTACTGGCATACTTGTGGGGGGGCCAAGAAGGTTGACATTTCGATTTTCTTTCTCATTGTCCAAATATATGACACCCACTGATTAGGTTTATATGTTTATAAATACCAAAAAAACTCTATTAAATCACTATTATTATTTAAAAGAGTCAATCTTCAGATACAAGCTTGAAGTTAATTGTGAGACAACAAACAGCTGCAACGAATCGATTACTAAGATTTATTGACACCAAGCTCCAAACATCAGATTATCTTTTTGTGAGCCCCCAGCTTACCACCCAGTGTAGTCAGTGGGACCTTTCAATATACAACTCCGTAGCAAAAGAATGTGTCGATCTGTGGTGCATCAACCACATTTAGAAAGTTCGGTAGAAGAAATTGTTATTATTATTGTACTTTCTTTCAGGTTACGATTTCTCTTCTAACAGCTTCAGTGATACTCAAAGCCAGATCCTCACCTATCATCGTATCGTCGAAGCGTTTAGGTACGCCTACGCTAAGCGCTCGTCGCTTGGTGACGAAAGGAACAATCCGAATGTCACAGAGGTAACTCCCATTCCACCACTTTCCGGTCAGTAAATCAACCATTTTGCTGCCTGGGATCCAGTCCGGATAAGTTTCTGTTTTCACAATGTTGGAATCATTGTCGAGCGACGTTGAAACAATGCAAAACTGCAACTTTTGGTGGCTAAGTTTGTGTCGTTTGATTGAGGTATATCCGTTACAACACAGAGGACTCATGTTCAATTTTTTCTGTGCCCCTTATTATGTATCATATTATGTTTTTTTTTCTTTACACACTCAATAAACACCAAGGCTCCTGTCATGTTGAAAAGGCCAATGATCAACACAATTTCATATTTAGACGTTTTAACAAAATAACTTTTCATCCGTTTCGTGATATATTTTAAAGATTTTTTGAAATTTGCTTGACCTAGGTTGGTTGAAGTTCACAGGTGCACGTAAACATCACTTATGCATGAAGCGAAGTTAACGTCTCAAAAAACACGAACACCGTACGTTGGTTGCAAAAACCTTTTGTTATTTTGTTTAAATTATTACTGTCCTAAGCTTCTAATGGTAATATCCTTTCAATATGTCGGTGGACAAGTCACAACAAGCGGTGTTTTAAAAGCGTGTGTTGTCTTTAGCGGTGGGATGGCGCAACGGATAAGGCGTTGGTCTTCCAATTATGCAAACCTGCTTCGACTCCTAGCTTCAGCTGGTTGCTGAAAAACACCGTTCACCTCTACCCAGGGTGTAATAAATTGGGTGGGCGTAGTTGCTGAAGTAAAGACGGCCGAGAGAAAGGAACTGGCCAGCCTACTCTCTTTAGTGCCGAAGGATTAGTACAATGAGAACCTTATCTTCTCATACCCGACACTTGAATCAAGTATGGGGCCCCTTTTATCTTTACTTATTGCCTTTAGCTTGTCAAGAACATGACAGCAGACTGGTACGCTGATGCTATACGCTCAAAGATCGACGATTCCCGCACTTACCCTGTAGCTCACTATGATCCTGACTTTGTTGTACCGGACGATCATGGCACTGCCCACCTCAGTATCGTGGGACCAAACGGGGATGCAGTTGGTATCACCAGCACGATCAATCTTCAGTGAGTACTTAGCTTCCAACGTATATTGCGTTGCAACATTCGTATCTATCACCTTGTTAAAGATATGTTTGGAATTATGGCAATGCCAGGTGAAGGTATGCACCTCACCAATTGATCATGCTCATTTACCCTCCAAGGCTTTTGTCACCTTTCAAGGCTTTTGTCACCTTCGACACTACTTCAGAGCACGTGGCTGTGGCTTTGCCAGTATACTTAAAGGTATGCCTTAGTAAAATGTATGTGCTCACCTTACTTGCGAGTGTCCGATCTTCTATTATTTTAACTGACCGAACTTCCTCCCTATGCCATCTTGTGGCCACTCATTTTCTGCTTTGTTGTCGCCAACCGGCGTTGTGGGGTGTAGCAGAGTCTTTTTGACACTCTCAATGTGGTTTCGATTTTCCACCATAATCACACACAATAGATAACGATAACCTCAGTTGCACTAGATAACAATGGATGAAAGTTATCCACAAATTAATTTCTTCTTTTCAAATTAAATTAGTTTTATCAGTTTAATTGCCAGCTCGATTGGGTTTCTCACTGCGAAGACATAAATTCGAATCCGTGTCGTGTCTTCTCAATTTCTTGCCAGAGAAATCCACACGTTGATCTGCAGAGTACGAGCTTCCCATTGGTTCGAATGTATATTGCTTATTGTATATTTAAAGTTGTTATCACAGCAAAGCAAATTCATTGTTTCATGGTTTCAATTTCAGCTTTGGAAGCAAAGTTCTTGGCAAACGGACAGGAATCATTTTCAACAACGAAATGGATGACTTTTCTTCTCCGAATATAACCAATTACTTTGGTGAGGATATTATGTGTTGTAGATTACACTTTATCTCGTCATTTGCGTGAATGTTTCGATATGTCTTGTTTCATAATTATTGGAATTTCAAGACTGTAAAAGTTTGCAAAGGCTGTAACATTCTGTAAAAGTTTTTCTTCGCCTTATTTTTAAATTTGCATGATTACAAGGTAACAGTCACTTTAAAACTTTCCGACTTTGAGATCACGATTTTCTCTTCGTCTCAAACCTGCCATTTGCATATTTATCAAGCTGTCGCAACGAGCCTGTTGCCATATACATTTATTCTTACAACGTAGTTACATATTAATTTGTTTAGGTGTCCCACCATCGCCCACCAACTTCATTAAACCCGGAAACCGCCCCCTATCCTCCATGTGCCCCTCCGTTGTGGTGGAAATGGACCCAATGAGCGGGACTAACCTAGTCAAAATGGTCGCGGGGGCGTCTGGAGGAACTAAAATCACAACTGCGACTGCTCTGGTGAGTTTGAGGACAGTTTCATTATTATCGTCATTGTCAATGAGCTAGTGTTCAAGACAAATGTTGTATTAACGCCATATGAGTTTCAATCTCAATATTTAGAAGTTGAAGATAGTTCAACGGGGGTCAGACATAGAAGAGAGAAAGATTGTGACTGGTTGGTTGATTTATCTTTATTGGTTAAGTGAACTGGACGATTCCTCGTCCGGAAATATTTTAATGTTCTGGAATATTCCCAACTAATGAACAAGCAGTGAATTTGCAACTTTGTTTCACCAACAGACAATCATGAATTCGCTGTTCTTCGGTCTTGACGTCGGTCCAAGCGTGGAGATGAAGAGACTACACGACCAACTGATGCCTAATGTTACCCAGATTGAAAAAGGATTTGATCAGGTAGGTTGATATTGATACATGAATGGCAGGGACGACTTCTTTGCTGCCTTACCTGCCGCCATGATTATTCAGAATAACAATATTAGCTTATTACGACATTGGCAATCGGCCGGAGAATAGTTTCCAGCGGCAGACAGCTATACTCTGCTGTGGTTGTCTTTGCCGAACTGATCTTTCAGACGTCGTGTGGAAAGTGTAAATGTCAGTAATGCGCTGTCCTGACCATGACTAGAGGTGCTTTGCTGGCTGGAGATTCAACGTGTGCATGGAAAGGGATTGAATTTAATCGTCTTACAGCTTCGCTTTTGCGGATAGAATTGTTGAATTTTTTTGTTGTTGCAAACTACTTGGCAATTGGCATGGTAATTGCGCTTACTGAATTCAATATTGTTAGTCATTGCCACATAGATGCCATTAACTGAAGAACCTAAAGTAAAATAATATCCCTTCTTACGTAAACGAACGTACACTGACGTTGGTTTCAGCCGCTATGTTTTATTTTTAAACAAGTTTTGTTGGTTGAAATATGGTTTCAGAAACTTTGGCTTGTGGCTCCGTGGTTAAAGTATCCGTCTCTGAATCGGTAGACTTGGGTTCGATACCCTGTCTGGTCAGAATAATGACTTTAAAAGCGTTCGTGAATCTTATTCCTGCTTGGAATTCAGGAATGGACCAGTTTTAATACAGTACTCAGTTGCGCCTCTGTACGACTGCACTGACACTGTCTGCTTTGTAAAGAGCTGAAGAGCAACGCATATCTGGGATAGATACAGCGCTATATAAAATACATTATAATTACCATCTCAAATAGCTGTTAATCTCATTTTGTTGCCTAACTACAGTACACTGGAAAAACTCTTTATTTGTCAGAAAATCTCTGCAAATCTTCATTGTTGATTCGAAGATGCATAATTATTATGCGATTAAATTGAGATTTCAATTGAACTGTTGCCGACAAAATGCGGATAATCTTTTCAAATTGTGGCAAGATGTTTGTGTTACCTCAAAGTAGTCAAACATTACAACAGGCAGCTTCTTTTCGCTACCAATCGGCTACTTTACCTGATTCATAATGAATAATTTTTTTATTGACAGAAAATCATAGACGGGCTTGCAGAAAAAGGTCACAATATAGAAATACAATCATCAGCTGGTTCTGTAGTCCAAGCAATCGTGGTCACGCCAGAAGGAATGAAGGACGCTGCTTGTGATTCTCGAAAGGGGGGATATCCCGCTGGCTATTGAGTTCTGTGCGATGGAATGTTGGATCACGATGCCTAGCGCACATTTGCTGTTTTAACGTCGGGTTATGTTGCATTTGCATCAAGTTTTCAGACAGAGCCATCCCGTCTTCAGTACAAACTAGTCAAGTTTTAATTACATTAGTTTATTGTTTGTACAATGCACTTGTACCTTTTCAAGTGCCAGTAATTGTATTAAATTTAAAGCTATTTTATGGCATCCATTGCTCGAGTGACTTCTTCATGTGGTCGTGACCAGTATCTACAACACTCTTGAATGATGAAGGTGTAGGGACCCGTGATGAATATTCATTGTTTTCAACTTTGTGCAAAATGTTTTCTCTTATAATATTTGCGTTCCTTAAAAAACTCCCGTGTTGTGAACAAAAATAATTGAGAAATCGTTTTCCACTTAATAACTCAACCGCAGCGTTCACCAGTGATTCTGTTCAATAGCGATTGATCGCTTTCAATTTCTATTATTAACACGTAACACGGTACCTAAAATTTCTCCGTTTAAGCAAAACGTTGCATTATAACGTCAAATCGATGATTTCTTCAACAAAAACCCTGCAAAGGGATAGACCTTCTGAGCCAGAGGCTTATACAAAGAAACGAAATCGTTATTATTCTAATCTGGGCACTTTTTTCTTCATGATTATCTTCAATGCTGCACTGCGTTTGCACTAACGTGTTTTGTATGTTGTTACAATGAAATAACTTTGCAACCCTCAATACATTGGTGCATGAACCCTTTTTAATCGTGCATACCTCTCAGGCTTGCTTTCTCCATGCTGAAGCGACTAATTACTAACATGATGGTGCTGGGCGTGATTTGTCTTCGCATTTTACTTGTTAATGGTTTACGGTTGTGATTCATATGCAGTAGATACAATTGGGAGCTGGTTACGTGCTTATTGTTTAGTAGCTTTATTACTGGTAGTAAAAATACTTGATTATGTTTTTATTGCTCAATTCTTTAATCTGCACAAGCACCCCAGGCAGCAAGTCTGTTGATTTTTGCATTGAAAAAAACAAAAAAACAACTGATTGCTGTTCAGGACTTTTCTCATGCAAGGCACATCAGCTATCAAGTATGGTGATAGCTTGGAATCTAGAGCTAGATGGCTGACTTAGCCTGGTAGGTGCCATGCATTACCCCGCGAATGAATACCTTGTGTTCTGCTTGCTTAGTTAGAACATCCAATCGTTTATTTTTTCACCCTCAATGATGCTACAAATCCAGTATTAGTCTAGTAGCGTACATTGCAAAGCAAATCTTTTCATATCATGTAAATTGTAGATTATTGTTGTATTGTTATAGATCTGTAAGCGATATTGATTTGTTTATGTCACAATAAAGAAAGCGAAAATGTTAGTGGTATATGTTTAAATAAATGGTGTTTAAATGACCAGACGAAATTGTTCTTGAGGCAAAGGCTAAATAAGCTCCGGAAAAAATGAGCTGATAGTGCCAAAGTCCGCCCCGTTAGCTCGGTGGTTAAGCGCCCGACTCATGATCAAGCGACGCTGGTTCGGCTCTCGGGTTGTGCGCTTGAGCAATGCGTTTCAGGACAGCCTTCCTTCCAGCGGCAGCTAGTGGATGAAATAATTCCTTGGAAACTTCACTCTGCCCATCTCGGTAACCGGGCCTGCGTCAAAAGCCTCTACAACTATGTAAAATTACCAGAAATACCTATCCAAAGCTCTGTTTTTATTTTGACTATAGCCTACAGACCGTATGCGTAGGTTTCTGTGCTGTTTTGCACAGCCTACGATTCGGCTTCATGGCAAAAGTATATCTTTCTGAAAGAATTTTCCTATGGTAATTCCTTTTTATGATAACACAACATAAGTAGGCTAGGCTTTGTTTTAAGATATAAAATTTGTTGTTGCACTTTCATAGATAGCCTACGTCTAACACTGTGGTTCCAAACCATTCAGTTTTCCAAATAATACGTATTCAAAACCATGATTTCTTTGCAGGTAGGCTACCGGTCAGTCGTGGAAGTAATCTCATCGCTTTTAAACACACAGTAAATATTTCACGTGTGAGATTCGCATTTCATGATTGAACCCATTCTGAAACTGAAAACTATTAAACTAAATCAATTTGTTTTGCCTACTTAAATGCTGCGAATGAGCGCTAAAAACAAGACACCGTACAGTACAAAACGTGCTTGGGACAGTCTTCTGCAGCTGCTGCAAAGTGAACCTGATCCTGCCGCGGAAAACTCCTTAATTTTTTTTCGGTTCTCCGTCCCGTGCTCAAAGTCCCGGGTTCTGTCCTTAGGAAGGGCAATTAATATTCACACCTTTAGAAACCAATGTAGCCTACCAATAGTGACAAAACTTTACTTGAAGATTGAGTGCCACTTTAAAAAGGTATTTTGAAAAAAAAAAATTAACGTCACAGTAGGCTACTTATTTTAAAGTTAGCCTGAAATTTAGGCCTAATATGTATATGCTATACGGCTCTTCCGTTTGCAGATCATAAGTTTACAAATACATCGCAAAGACGCAAAGGATAGGTGGGCCTATGATAAAAAATTTCCCTTGAAGATGCAGCAAAAACAATCGTTCATAAAAATTTCATCAGTAACATTAATCTTAGTTAACCGTTTGAAGATAAGCAAAAACTGAATATGAAAAATAGCTCGCGGCACCCCAGAGTATTGTAAATGGCACTCCGGTTGGGAACCACTGGTCTAACGTTTGCTCAGTAGGCCTACAATTGGTCAGGGTTGGAAGTCGTTATAGTCAATAAGCAATGACTATTTCATTATTCGATAGTGCTCAAAAAAGCAATGACTTTCCGCTATCGATACTTAAACAAAGCAATGAATAGCAATTGCTAGAAATATTGTATTTTATTGTATTTGCGTATTTAACCAGTTAACGACTCTCAGTCTCACTGGCATGGTTTTTTTGAACTGTGTTGCAGCAAAATTTTCCTTAATCCTTTAAAGTTCGAAAACCGGAGGGAGACTAGGTCGGATAGTAGGCTAATCCGAAAACTAAATCTCGTAAATTCGTTTTGACGACGATGTAAGTGAACAACAAAAAATGATTCAGCCGTTCTAAATATCGATTAGTGAAAAACGAATACCGATTTCGTTGCTTGCATAAAAAAGCAGTGAATAACGCGCATTCGATATTTATTTTTAAAAGGAATGGGTATAAGCATTCGATATTCAGAAAGCAACGAATAACGCTATCGAATAGTGTCAACTAGTTGTTACTTCCAACCCTGCAATTGGTGACATGCCTTTCCCCAAGAAAAACATGCACATTTTCAATGTTTTTAAAGTTTTGCAATCAATCATATTTACCTCAGGCTACGTAGGGCTTTTCATGCTTACTTTTTTATTTGCAAGTTTTATCACTAATTTTGCCAAGTTGAGTACGAAAGCATAGCCAGGTTCGATCCATATCGTGACTGTCACGCTTTCTTTCTATCTCTTACCAGGAAAAAGACTTGGAAAGGTTCAATGACGTAGTTTAATGGGTTATAACCGAAAAGCAGTCAATTAAATGTCGAATAGTTCTACTAGTGAAATGATATATATGAAAACGCTTGAAGGACTCCAACGAATGGTTCACCACTTCCAGCAATTAATCAAAGTAACAGTAAACAGCAATAGATTCCAACGCTTGCGGCTTTTGATCGAGTTTAACGTGATCCACTCACAGCTTCTCATACGATTCTAATTTCAATCAGAAATTATATTAGCATCACTTTGCTTTACTCGTATTCAATACTTCAACTCTCGATCAACAATAATCTTTGCGTCTATTAACAACTGCTACTACTACAACAATGATCTCTCATCACCAACTCATCATAATAATCAACTCATCATCATACAACTCCCATAATAATAATGATTACACAAATTACACCACTATTTATAGAAGATTTGTTCGGTCTAGTAACTTCGAGAAGGTTACGTAATGTTACATCATAGGACTCATGGCTCTGTCAAGTTGCACTAAATTGTAAACAAGCCGAAGTTTCTAGATTGTCACTTAGGAAAAATGATTCTAGAAAATACATTGCATAATAATGATTTCGCAATCAGAGATCCATTGGTAAACATCCTTGTGACATCATGACAAACGATATTTGGTGATTGAGAAAACAACAGAATGTACGAGGTTCGCATCTTACAGAATGGTCCAGAACTACGTTACATAACAAAGATTCGCAATCAAAGGTTACTTCAGGTCATAACCGATAATAACACATAGCACCAGAATTTTACAATTAAAACAACACGCTCGTTGAAGACACAAAGCAGTCCATTGCGAGGCTTTGCACATTGATTGTGACAGTGACCACCCCCGTTGACACAGGTGGTCCAGCGAGCACTTTATATATTTAAAACCAGGGCACGAGATCATTTTACGGTACCTAAAATTTGTTGAATAGTCCAGACACTTTTATAAATGTCCCCATTTTTGCATTCTGATAGCCGAGATGTCCTTCCTTATGAATCAAATACCTAACTTTTCTTCTAACTAGGAAAAGAAATATTTAGAGATGCTTACTTTTTTCGCGGTAGGATGGCGCGGATAAGGCGTTCGCTTTCCAATTATGCAATCCTGGTTCGACTCTTGGCTTAAGTTGGTTGTTAAAAATCACCGCTCACCTCTACCTAGAGTGTAATAAATTGGGTGGTCGTAGGCCTAGTTGTTGTAGGAAAGGTGGCCGAAAGAAAGGAACTGGCCACCCTACACTCTTTAGTGCAGATGGCTTAGTTCAATGAGAAACCTTATCTTTTCATCCCCGGATGGTTGGATTAAGCATAGGTCTCACCTTTACTGCAGTTGTTACGTTCGTGAGGCATCGAACATTTAGTGTTAAAACAATAATCGCCAAAAAAAAATTTTTTTTATTGTTTCTAAATTCATCGTTACCATAGCCTACAGAACAAATGAAGCACTTTTGATGTAGGCTACGGTAATCGGAACTACACGAATTGGCCTACAACCAGGGACGTGCAGTCAGGGGAGGCAGGTGAGGCAGTGCCTCACCTGCCAACATCTGGCAAAGCAAAAGTTATATCAAAGAAATGGTTATCACAGAATAAATATTTTTTGTTGAAAAGTAGTAAATATTGCACGTTTTTAGGTGCTTTAGTTTGTGTGAATTGCTGTAGTCGTGCCCCCTTTCCCCCAAATTTTACGTTTCTACACCCAAACTGTGCTTTAATTTGTTTCTGTTTCTGTGGCGATATTCCTATCGAGCGTTCATGTGGTCAAAATCGTTGAAATACGCAAGGAGAGGCAACGCCAGCTTTGCCTCACTTCAGATCAGAAAACTTCCATACACTGCACTATGCGTGCCTTTTTCTTTCGCAAAGTCGCCAGAAATCATCATGAACGATTTAGCTACGATTTGAGGCACGCCTCAAATGTGACGTCACAGCTATGAAACCTTTTTCGTCAAGCTGGAGTGCCCGCGAGCCTACGTGGTATGTGACTTCTTGCAGCGTAAAGGATTGTTTCTTATAAAATGTAAATAAAATGGAGGAAGATTTAGTACGGTATCAAATCTGAGAGATTTTTAAAAACTAAACTTTCAATCCAAAGTTGAAGTCATAAATAAAGGAAGACCTGTTCCAAATTTATAAGGTTTGCATCAGACGACTGAACAAAAAAAAAATAACTTGCAACTTTCAAAGAGATTGGTACTCAAAAAAGAAGTGGCTGTGTGGCTATGCTTTAAAAATTGCCTTTTCTGCTTTCCCGTCTCTTATTTTCAATATCTAGTGATAATGTTTGGAGTAAAGAAGGGTCTCTACAACAAAGTCACAGATGTTTTAGTCCAAAAGGATAGGCGCATGGATTTTATTTTTAATAAATGTGAAAGCATGCTGCTAATTTTTTTGATTAGTAGGCTAAGTTATGACACCGTTTTTGTTGTTAAAAAATTTTATTGTAAAAGTGACTTGAAAAAAGTAGTGCCTCACCATCTAGGAACCTCACCGCACGTCACTGCCTACAACACATGAGCATTGACCTTTAATCAATGTAGTTTCTGCATCAAAAGTAACAAAACATTTGTGATCTTGTAGGTGAATTGAGGTAGCTAATAGCCAGAGGGGTATCCCCCTTTTCGAGAGTCAGAGGCAGCCCCGATTGTTCCGTCAGAATTGACTAAGATAGCTTGGACAACCGAAGGCACAATTCCAGCGTGCACTAAATTGTGGCCTTTTCTTCTGAGGTTATCTAACACATCCTGCAATTTAATCATTGAAGTAAAATGATCAGCAACAAACTAGCCGACTGTGTGTAGGAAAGGAACATTTTATAACTTCTTTGATTGGTTGTGAGAATATTTATCCACGAGCTGATGATGCCTCTAGAAACTCAATTCTGGCAGCTTTGCATACCTGTAGGAGCTTTGAACCACTGACGCATGCCTGGTCACCGAGATTCGCAAGAGTAAAGTTACCGATTGTTGTCTCCTATGAATTATTCTATTCCTACTCCTAGGTGGGCTACAGCTGAGCGCCGACTCAAAGAAATGTCGTTGAAAAGTGTTGTTCAAGAAAATACCTTGAAAATTGAACCAGCCTTGGTTGATCTTACTGTTTACAAAGTGGAACCAGGGATATCTAGAGAAGGGGATATGAAGGCTCACAGCGATTGCCTTATTCTCATGACACTACCAGGGCGGTAGTTTGTAGCGCGTGAAACATAAGGTTCTTTTCAAAATTGCAGAAAATTTTGTAGTGCAACTGGTACAGTCAGCTACCAAAGACAGTTAGGAAATGTTACGTAGAGCACATTTAAAGAATACTTGTTTACAAAGACGGTTGAAAAGTTACCAGTAAGCTGTTTTTTTAAACAAAGCCTTTGCAGTAGGTTAGATGTAAAGCAAGTATATGGGTGGTTAAATTAACAAGCAACCATGAGCATTCAGTGAGTATCCAGGCATGATCCTAATAGCACAATGCAGGTTATCATAACAAGATTTATTAAACTACTATCGGTGGCAATTGTCATTTTACGATAAACACAGATTATTTACGATAAACAAAAGCCCTTCTATTGTCAGACGCAATAAAAGCCTTCGTATCCCCTTCTTTAGATATCCCTGAGTGGAACGCTTTTCCAACTGAGCTCTAGGAACATTTTGTTGTTTGTAACCGTTCCAACAACTGGATGCAAAATGGAAAAGTGCTGATAAAATTTGTTGCTCAATTCCGTTAAAAGCTAAACCAGCATTACTTTTGATTAAGTTTTGTTGGTTCACAAAGTGAAAAGCTTATCCACCGAAGATCAGTAATAGCTTATAGCTAGAAAGCAAATTTAGGAGTGAGAGAAAGCAACTGTAGATGGAGAGAGCCAAAGTCATTCAACATGAATTACAATGAAATTAAAACGTTGTAATAGTAGGGAGTAGCCTTAACATTTTTTGGGAAACATGATAAAAATTTTGAGTCTTTTCAACCCCTTCTCTGTGGCTACGTTTCTGCCGAAGGTGTGTAGGCTACACTTTCCAACCAACTAAACCTGTATCACACCTGATCAAATCCTTCTTCAAACGTTGTAACGTTAGGCATCAGCTGACAATGTAATCGCTTCATCTCTACACTGGTGCCAACGTCATGGCCTAGCAGCAAAGAGTTTATAACAACCTGCAAATAAAAAAAAACAAAAAAAAACATGAATTAAAAAAACATGCATCGCTTTAGTTTCATTTAGTAAATAAAATACTTATAAAAATAATCGAAAGTTAAATTTGTTTTAAAGATATTCGAAAGCATTTCGCTATTTCACTGCAATTTTATTTAGCATGGTATGGTTGGATTTGACTTTGAGTTACCAGTAGAACATCGACTTCCTGAAAAGCGAAAAGGAGATAGGATTGACATTTGGTACTAGGAGCTCAAAACGAAGAATACCAAATCGCAGTCGTGCTTTTTACCAACATCGACCCATTCCGGCTTACATCACTGGTTACCTCTCAATTTTTTAGTTTTATAAATATTTTAGAAAGAGTAAGATATCTTACCCAAGTTATAGCTGTTGTAATTTTGGTCGCACCCGATGCACCAACCACCATCTTTACTTTGTTTGGTTTGCTTGCTTCCACTATTATAGAAGGAGACATGCTAGACATTGGTCTGTTGCCTGGTTTGATAAAGTTGCTGGGGGAAGGTGGAACACCTGATAAAAAGAAAACAAAATATAAAAAAGAATGAACGATCAGACATGTTGATAAAAAATAGGCTATCGTCACGTTGTTGTGACTGAGTTTACAATCAGCAGAAAATGGAGAAATGGTATGTAGTCATTGGTAATGGTAATAAAATCAAAAGTGTTTCAGGTCGTATTCTCATATAGTGTTGCCACACACTGATGCCAGGTGCAGTTTTCCTACACAGTGTTGCCACTGTAGTGATCCATTGTTATGTCACACAAGTTTCCTTTTTTTTAATAACCAGTGAAACAGTTCAATCTATGTGCCATCTCCTAAATATTTTGTGTTTTTCTATCAAACTCACTCCCGAGAAAAAACAAAGGGAGCAAACAATAAAACGATTCGGCCTTTAGAACAGAGAGAAGAGAAAAAAACATTAAATAAATCTTGCATTTTGTGTGTTAATATTTGGACTTCTTATGACAATTGCTTCTCATTCTTACATGTAAAGAAACTTTGGAAAGATTGATGACGTAGGTTATTGGGATATCAAACGTTAAACAGTCAGATAAATAGTCGAATAGTTCTACTTGTGAGATGATAGATGAAATGCTTGAACTGACAAATGGGTCACCACTTCCAACACGTAAAGAAATCCAATTCTTGAACAGAAAACGTCTTCGTCAATTTCAAAATAAATACACCCTTCTACTTGCAACAGCTACTTTACAATGGGCAATACCTTCCACTTAATTATACACAGTCTATTCAATATCTGGTAGAAATCTACAATCGTCTTCAATATACTTTTCATCACAACTTCTAATTCCCATAATACACAATTCTCAACACAACTTTAATAACAGCTCTAATAATCATACTCAAATCACGCGGCTATTTATAACAGGTTTGCATGGACCAAAGGCTTCCAGAGACTAGGGTAATATTACATCATAAGAATTCATTTTTCTGATCAACAAATCAAAGAAGTTTCCAGAATGTCACATACACAGCAAATTTCTAGAAGCCGATTTCACAATAACAGATTGTGGAATTAAAGGTTACTATCGATCAGTAATCGAAACTACACAACAGAATTACGAAAAAAAAATAGTTCACTCCGGGGGACTACGCATACAAACAAATCGGAAAACCGCGGGATTACGCATATTGATTGTGACACTTCTAAAATTTAATACTTTATAATATTGTTCTCTGAATAGTAATACTTAAATTTATTTCATTCAATTATCTCCACAAATTTATAACCACCTTCTGTTAACTTTAAAAGTATAATTTGAGTGACAATAGCATGGAAAAGTTATTGGAGTCAGATAGCCAGATCAGACAGAATTTCATTAGGCAGTGAGATAACATTTTAATGTACTTTCATAAAAATATAAACAATTATTATAAAAAAAAATAAAAAAATATAAATATAACAATTACAACACCAGGTATCCAGCTGCAGTTGGCAAAACTTTTGTAAAGGTCAGGGTTCTATTGTATTGAACTTTGAGAGTCAGGTCAAAGCGGAAAGATGGCTAATTGGTCGGGAAATTGTTTATGAGGATACAGATGCATTTAAAGTGCCCCTGACAGGTTGGACCCAAGTATAGTAAATTTTCTAAGCATTTTCTAGCGCAAAATTATGCTTAGCGAACTTTTTAATCTTAACCTCGAAGCTCGACTGGTTAGGGCGAAATTTATACAAAACGACAGTTCCGCAGCGCCACCACAGGCGAAACTCCATATTTCACTGCTCTGGGACGACTTTGGTGGTATTACGTCATCGTGGGTGGGCGTTGTTAGCGACGGATGAAACAAATGCATTCTAGATGTAATTGGTGGATCACAGTTTGGTCGGAGTTGGTACGAGCGGTTGCTTTTTTCAAAAATTTATTGTTTTTTGCAGTTTAATAAAACTGTACTGGATACGTTCCTACAAAACCTAAAATGTACTTGAAGTGAAAAATGAAGAAATCGTACGAATCATCATTCATATTTAATTCATCATCATTCATCACTATTCATAAATAAATAAAAGTTCTCTCTCTCTCCCTCATAATGTGCCTTCAGTTGGCCATTGAAATCCGGTGTAACGGCCATCTGGACTTGAAAATTGTTTCGGATTCGCCAAACAATGCATGACGGCAGCACAATCCGATTGTTGCTTCCGAGAGCACCACCTTGTAATATCCACTCCAATACATGCCTGTAAGTGACTAATTACCGATACTGCCTGCAAGGAAATAAAATCACTTCGTTTAGTGTGCATTCTTTAGCGTTTAGGGTATTTTTAGCCTAATGTAGCATCCTTACTCTTTTGATAGGTCTCCGTTTTCTCCTTTCGGTTTATTGTTTTTTTCTCAAGTTCTTCCGGCTCCTCATAAAAAAAAGGTCCTCAGAACTGCAGGATGTAAGTGTGCCTCAAAATCGGTCAAATTGGTAACATAGCTAGATGCGTCTTTCGTCAAAAGTACTTTCGTCTATGGCACTTCATGGCAACATACACAATCATTGGGCTGGGACATAGACTCGCACTTGTGGCAAACGCACCACCTACAGTTCCCAGCACGCCACTCATTGCTGAGAAGATCCAAATCGGGTTGGTGGTGTTAACAAAATCATCTCCATTGAAGTGAACATATACGACTAGTTTTGTATGGTCCATCCACTTTCGAACACTTGAAGAAAACTTTGACTATTTTCTTCTCAGCACCTTGTTTTGTTTGAAAGCATGAAAATATAGCACACGTCTTTGTCACTGACTCTGTCACATAAACAGCAATTTCCAGGCATTAGGCCTACCTCCATAAATTAAGTGTACTGTCTGTGAGATACTGCTGTTACACTGCAAACGGCTATAGCCAGATTAGGACAAATAAAAAATTATCCAAATTGTAGCCCTACAAGAGTTTAGAAAAACTGCAATTTCAATTAAATTGAGATGCTGTTTGATAAAAATAAACTCAATCTATTTGATGTAAACCTGATAGTAATAATAAGTTGACTTTTTCCTTTTGGTAATTCTCATTTTGCACATGCTTTAGACCAATAGAGCCCCACACATTGACGTTTTGGAGCAGTCGTACCATACTTTACCAACTCACCACAGAGAAAGAATGTATCCTTCCCACCCACGGTGACGTCACAGCGAGGTTGCCGTTTTTATTTTCGCAATTGAATGAGTGCCAGATTTGCCGAAAGTGAACGAAAGTTTGCAAGCGTGTAACTTATTAGCCTGTTGATATTTTTTACTATTTGCTGGTCAGGGAAGTTTGTTAGTGTCATCTCTTTGGTATCTTAGGTAAATTTAGCAAATTTATTTTCCTGTCAGAGGCACTTTAAATGATGTATTTTTCAGACGTGTAGATTTACTTTTTCCGAAGAAGACTTTCTCAAAATTGCCTTATGAACACCTATTCCAAGCTTTATTGGTAGCCAAGCTTTTGTCTATGAATGAACGAAACCAAAGTGTTATTTTTTTGAATATTAGTGCGGCTTGTTGATTGCAATTAAACGGACTTTGGTTAACCTATCAGTGGCCTAGTAAATTCACTGTAAATACAAGATCTCCCATGTAATTGGGTACAGTAGGCCTTATGCACTATAATGAATGATGAAAAGTCTTACCATAAGCATTATCCATGTGTGGAGTGGAAAAATCGTCCATTACGGAGTTGAAAATTATTCCCGTTCTTTTCCCAATAACTTTGCTTCCGAAACTGAATAATATGTTGGTGTTATGCTCTTCCTACATTAAATGAAATACTCAATAACGAAGCTGTATAAATCAGCTGATCACACATTTCACAATATCAACATAGACTGCCATGCATACTTTTTGTGCTCACACACTGGCATTAAATTGACGTAGAAAATCGCATTGTGTATTATTAAAATGGTTTAAACTTTGCCAATAAAGGTTTGACATTTTTGTAAAGACTTGTTGATGAATAACTCCGACTCTTTATATTACTGTGCAGATCAAACAGGCTAACGATTGGGTTTACCCGGTAAAGACCCATAGACTATTCAGTAACGTTGCCAGGGAGGTTTAGAGGGTACCTTTGAACTTGGGCTCGAGATAATTTTAGGGGCCAGGAGCCTTTCCAAGGGGTCTGGGAATTTGAAAACAACCACCGCGTATTCTACGAACATAGTAAGATTTTCTTAGATGTGCCTTAATTTGGGGCCCGAGGATCTTATTGGTACCGGGCCCAAAATATATTTTTAACGGCCCCCGAGGCTGTTAGGTGGCCAGTGGAAGTTAATGCTTTTCTGCTATTCATTCCTAATTGTACAATCGTGTAAAGTTAATCAAAAGATAAACCAGACAATACAGTAGATACAGTAAGTTATTTTAACCGGCAATTTAGTTGCTGAGATAGCTCTACTCTTAATAATGTGACCCAAATAAATTGTGAGCTCCGAAGGGTATCAGTTCAGTTTATTTTGTATCTGACAATCACAACGAAAAATAACAGCCTTAGTTATAGGTTATACATAACATAGCAAAGGTATATAAAAAGGTAGAAGCGACAAAACATGAACGTCTAACGTGCTTGAAACCGAAACAGGACATCAGTTTAAAATTTGGCACGGTTACTATGTTGTTCGATAGATCCTGTGAGGATGTAGGCCTATAGGCTATTCAAAAAGTACAGTAGCCTACATATAAATAAGCAGCAATTGCAAGAAAAACAAAACTAAATTATATATTATTAAATGGAGTTTCGCTTTTAGCAATATGATCGTTGTTTGTTGATTCGTAATAGCACATGACTAGGGAACTATGTTTCGGCACAGGCACAGACAAACCGGTAGACTACTACCACAGCGAACCTACAACACCAGGCTAAAACAAGTCGTTTGTATCTACATTTGTGAAGTAGGCTGAGTTATTTGGGTCAACGATAGAGAATTTTAGAAACATTTTAATACCCACTAAAGATTAACTGTGCTGGTTATTGCAACTGCATTGCCATTAGGTCCTAATATGCTCATGTGGGAGGTTCCATGGTCCTCGTCGATGACAAAGTCTGGTTTATAGTGAGCGACCGGGAAAGTTCGAGCGTCATCAATTTTCAAGCGGGTTGCATCCGCAAACCAATCCTCTGTCATGTTCTCGGCAAGCTGAACAATAAAATGCAATCAAAATGTGGTTTGCTGAAGGACAACAAAGGTCAGCAATATTGGGATGTTGATAAGGGAAAGAACTACGAGTTGGCAGATGTATTTTGTGTGCACTTAAGAGAATCGTTCAACTAATGACTCGGCTACTTTTGTATCGCTGCAGTTTATGCAGTGGAAGATCCAGCAAGTAGCTTTAGGGAGAGGAAGGGGGAAAGCAATTTCAACAAATCTTTACGTTAATCCTTAATTTAATAGTTTACCATCCCCATGATCTAAAATCCCTAATTAAAATCGGCTACAGTAGCTTGATCATACGTGTCATACACGGAAACATAAAGGTTTTCACCTCAGTAACTTTTTGGTTGTTTCTTGGGTCACCTAGAGATGATCGTTTGGCGTAGGCAAACTTGAACGCTTCAATGATGCGATGGTAAGCGAGTAGTTTGTTTTCATCATTTTCAAAGTCGGCTGAAGTTATGTTATAACCTGAAATAAACTTTATTATAATTCTACCGTTTATATCTATAAATGATTCTGAAGTGGCGCTCGGTGAAGTAACTAGACCTATATTTGATAAAGTTGTATTTTTCAGGTTACACAGTGTTAGAAAAATATCAATTTCCTTTCGCCATCAAATGGTCAAGCATGGGGAAAGGTACTTGTGCAGTAAAAGAGCCAGAGAGGGCTTTTGACACGGCGTGTTGTCAAAATCACGATATTAGTTAAACCAATATTATTAACAACAATAATAGCCTAATAATGTGTGTTTTTATAATAGTGCTGTATCCATTGCACATATGCGTTGCTTCTAAGCGCTTTACAAAGCAGACAGTATCAGTGCAGCCGTATAGACTAGAGACACACGCGAAAACATTATTATTACCGAATCAATTACTGTATAATGATACTTCAAAAGTGTAAAGGGGTAAACTTTAAAAGGATATCAGAGTGGGTTGAAAAGGACATGAAAAACGTAGCCTAAATAAACAAAGCGATGAAATCAATGCTTGGAAGCTTTCACTGTTAAAGTCTTAACCCTTTAAGGTACAGTGGGTCAAAAATGACCCAAAATTTTAGGGCAATTTCGCACCCAATTGAAATATTTTTTTCAGGTTTTTTGCTGTTCCATCCCATGCCAAAGTCCCTTCAGCTGCAAAGTTGTATTGTGTGTGTTGCAACACTTATGGACGTCATAATCATCTTTTTCATGTGCAGGTGCAGCATGCTGCTAGACAATTTTTTAAAAGAAGTACATGAAATATGTTGTAAAGATATATACTATTGTATACTACTGTATAAAATAAGTTACTATGTAGCCTATACTTTTTATTTTTGCATTTTTCTTTTTTTTGTTTGATTTAAATATGGACATTCTTGAATATTAATAAATAAATAAAGTTTATAGCGACAGTTTCTAGTATTTAAACGACTTTTAATTGAGCAACAGAAAATTGGTAATATTCTTCTTTGGGAAACGAACTGTGGCATCAGAAAAATGGGTTGATAAGCAAAAACCTTTCTTCATCAATTAGAGTAGGCTAATACACTGGAGTACAGAAACAAACACTGTTAAATTTGATGAGGGGCTATCAATAGGAAAACCAACCGCTGTAGATGAAATGTTAATTCGAAACGAAGCATAATCAAAACAAAACGGCAATTTAAGTTGCGTTGATATATTTTCAGATTGTGTTTACTTTTATTTTCAAACTAATATTTTCAAACTGTGTTTACTTTTATTTTCAAACTAATATTTTCAAACTGTGTTTACTTTCATTTTCAAACTAATATTTTCAAACTGTGTTTACTTTTATTTTCAAACTAATATTTTCAAACTGTGTTTACTTTTATTTTCAAACTAATATTTTCAAACTGTGTTTACTTTTATTTTCAAACTGTGTTTACTTTCATTTTCAAACTAATATTTTCAAACTGTGTTTACTTTTATTTTCAAACTAATATTTTCAAACTGTGTTTACTTTTATTTTCAAACTAATATTTTCAAACTGTGTTTACTTAATTTATTTTCAAACTGTGTTTAAATATTTTCAACTTGTATTTGCTTCAATCTCTCCACTCGCTAGTGGGCAGTCCAACGTACCTTTCAAGAGATTCAGGATATAAGCCAAAACAGCTCCCCCTGCTGGTGGCCCTGGGGTAAACAAGATCAGATCATTGAATGCAACATTAAGGGCATCTTTAATTTCTGGTCTAAAAATACAAAAAATGTAAGCATGCACGCATGTAATTGTATTCCATTGTATTCCATGCACGCATGTAATTGTATTCCATTTTATAAAAAGTATTAACACAAATATCAAAAGTCTCTTTAAAAGTTAGTTGTGCAAAATATTAGCCTACGTTTTTCATCCTTGGTATTATTACAGTGATAGGAAATTTGAATGTTTGATTTGTCGTAGCCTACTGCTCTTCAATCCTTTCAAATATCAAGTGTTTGTCATTTTATTTCTTTATTTCTTTTTAAATTCGAACTACAAGCCCTAAACAAAATTAATCATTTGCAT
The DNA here is from genome assembly GCF_918807975.1 of Aplidium turbinatum. Classification (NCBI taxonomy): domain Eukaryota; kingdom Metazoa; phylum Chordata; class Ascidiacea; order Aplousobranchia; family Polyclinidae; genus Aplidium; species Aplidium turbinatum. The sequence goes on from NC_137472.1 coordinate 59,844,321, forward strand.
ACTGAAAAGTTGTCGTGACGAACATATTTGTATAGGCTACTCCGCTACTACACTGTAAATTTTTAAATTTAAAATGGCAACATCTTGACATTTAGACAATAGGCCACTTAACAAAATGTATCATAATAAGCTACGCATCAAATTTTGTAATAAAAACAATCTAACTCTGGTGAACATTTGTGATAGATACCAATGTATATCTGCAACATTTTACCCAGCAATCTGACCTTAATAATTTCCACACAGCAAATCAGTTGTTTTTTACATTAATTCAACATCTATCGTCTGAAGACGTTTATTCAATGTAAAAACGACTGATTTACTATCTGGGTTACTTTGCGTGAAACAGATCTTCTTTTGTAATGACATTATCTCCAAAACCATCTTCCAAGTCTTTTACGATATCATCAGCTATCTTTCCTTTGTAAAAAGCGTCACCCCCCTCATCAGCGATGACCTTCAGCGTCTTGACAAGCTGTGGGCGATGAATGATGTCGCCTGCGACTTTGGCGGAACCGTCGGCGTTTTCGAAAATTGGCCTATAAAAATGATACATTTGTATAATTAACCAGACAAAAGTGTCTAAAGCAGTGACATCGTTTAGAGATTTGTTGATCTATTCTAAATCTGCTTTGTCATCAAATTGTAGTCGTATAATACCATAAACAGATGGCTTACAAATTGTAGTCCAATTTTAAACTGTTAATAGTTCTAATTTTATACATTTACAGGTCAGACTAACATTTGCGGTTTATGAATAAAAATAATATTGTTAAAAGAAAGAAAGAAATATTAGCCATTTTTTAAAACAAAAAGCCGCTGATTGCAGACAGCTCGTCTCTGGCCTCTCCGACCTACATCCTGATGGTAGAATGTGTAATAAAACTGCCTGTTGATTGCATTATACAAAGTTTACCACAGGCCAAGTGAGCGATTGTGAACAAGTTCTTCTTTCTCTGAAATGACGGTGGCTAACGCCGGTGAAACCTCCATTCCATTTTCGATTATTCTTAGGGCTGGGGTAAATAAATCTTTCCAAGGTATCACCCCGTATTTTTGATGAGCTGCCCAAAATCCCCCTACCTGTCCTGGTATACCCACGGTCATGCTACCTGCAAATGAATGTTGCACTAATTCTAATCGTTTATTTTAATAATGCAATAGATTGAGTTTCACTTTTAGCAGTACGATCGTTGCTTACTTCACAATGTAGATACTAACGATCTGTTTCAGCCAGATGCAAAGAGTGCTTTGTGGTAGTACTGGTTTGCACTAGCTTTCGGAACATAGTTCCCTAGTCATGTGCTATGACGAATGGTGTTGAAGTCAGTATGTTGTTGTTTTATGCGTTCTTTTTCTTCCACTTATGGTCGCTGTCTTGATTGCTGCCTGTTGAGTTTATGTGTTGTCCAGCGTTGTCATTGTAAAATTTCACTGATTAGACAAAATTTACAATGACAACGCTTGACAACACATAAACTCAACAGACAGTAATCAAGACAGCAGCCTCACGCCAAAGAAAAGAACCTTAACAAACAACAACACACTGACTCCAACACCATTCGTGATAGCACATGACCAGAGAACTGTTTTGTGAAATCTAGTGCAAACAATGACGATCGGTGAGGGAAAGCAAGGAAAGCAGTGCTTACCTGAGCGAAAACTATGCAAGATATAATGACTGAATTCTAGGTTTAACTTCTTATTATTTTTATCACGTCCATTTTAACTTGAAAATTACTGTATTCGTGACTAGAATTACTCGTAACGCTTGTGAGTAGTCTAAGTCCTCACCAAACCGCATGTATTGCCTATACATGCCAATTAACGCAAACGCTTCTGTCAGAAACAACCACTGAGGCTTCAGGTAAGCAACTATCAAACTTGCTTTCCCAGATTCAAAAATGTCAAAAAACGCCTTCGTTTTATCCAATCCTCACTCGTTTTGCAAAACGTCACCAGCTGCTTAGCCAATCAGATGTGTTATGGTTATGGTATGGTTAGTTTTACTTTCCCAGTGACGTCAATGCGAACATTCGCTATAGCGACTAGACTAACTCGTCAGAATGGTCTCTCGTCACAGTACAGAGCACAGCATCATAATGCCGAAATAATTGTTGCTGTTTTTTGATGTCTCCTCGCCATGTACTTCAGCCTACTAGCTTTCATAGTCATGCCTTTGCCCTTTTTACAGCGTTGATATAACGTTACTTCGCCAATGAACGTTCAGGTGCGGATGCATTAGCCTATTTAGTTCGTTAAGCTTCTATACGCAGGAGGCAAACTTATCCAGATTTTTGTACAAATTGCTTGCGGTTGTAATGTTTAGGCCTAAGTGTTAGTTTTTGTAGTGTAGGCCTAACTGAATATCTGAGAATGAAAATTCATGACGAATTAAATATTTAGACAATTATTATTCCATGTCTAACACAGGATTTTGGTCCTGCAACGTTAAAATTAAGATTGTTCATGACTTCTAAACATTAAATGGATGTATGATCACGACATAGGCGAATCACAAGTAGACAGATTTTTATTTTTGATTTGTTTTGGAAATGCTCTCAGAGCGCACCAAATTGGAAGCGTTTTTCAAAAATTTCTGGGGGAGGCCCCCCAGACCCCTCGCTGGAAGTGTTGCCTTCGGCAACACACCTTTGGGCTTCGCCCGACGGTTACGCCCTTCGTGCCTACTACCCTGCTGCAGCATATTTCCAAGTTGCTTTCCCAACGGATTAAGCCACCGAACGTCACTGAGTGCAAACCGCTGCTATCACAGCGGACTGGTTGGTTTTTATCCTCGGACTGGGAAAGCCTTGATAGGTTATTCCTGGTAGTTTCGCATACTTGTAGAGGCTCTTGGCGCAGGGCCGGTTACCGAAATTGACAGAGTGAAGTTTCCAATTGTTGAAGTCTTGTGGCCAGGAAATTACTCCATCCATCAGCAGGCCGCTGAATGGAGAGCAGTCCTTAACGTGCGTTGCTCAAGCGCACACACCGAGAGTCGAACTAGCGCTGCTTGATCTTGCAGCTTCTTCGTTCACGAAGTCACGCGCTAAGCAACTGAGCTATCGGGCGGACGGCCGATAGCTCAGTTGCAACTCGCAGCATCGGTCTAGAACAGGTCGTCTGTAGCCTATCTATATTTGTGAAGTATTTTAACAATGTTTTTAACAGTCTAATATTTTTATTTTTTTGCAACCAAGTTAAAAAATTTTGAAAGTTTCTTAAGTCAAAGTGTTCGTCACGTAACACACATGTATAGGCTATAGCATACGACCACTCACCTGCAAAGGAAAGGTTAGAATTGCCTTTGAACATGTTTTGTTCTGCTTTTGCTGGAGCAATATCTCTCGCATTGGTGAAAGTGGCTTTTCCTGTTGTTGCGTTGTAGATCGTCATTACAAATCCCCCACCAATTCCAACACTGAAAACAAGCTAAGTTCTAATCAACTTGATAAGCTATGAAAATTGGAATTAATTCTATTTGTATGCGTTATGTCAAACCCAGTAGCGCTGACAGGGGGGGGGGGCTCCAAGAGGTACTTTTGGACCCGGGCCCGGATCAATTTAGGGGCCCATCATCTTTCCAAGAGGCCTGGAAACTTAAAGAAACCAGTGGGTATTTTTTTGGACACTGTGCGTTTTTTAAGAAGTGTTTTGATTTAGGGCGTAAAAGATCACATTGGTACTGTGCCCAACTTACCCTCTCAACGGCACTGGCCAAACGCATATACTGCATTTAGAGAACAATCTATGGAAATATTGTCTACTGTACGTGCAAGCTTGAAATAAAAAGTAGAAAGCTAATATAGTTTTCGATACAACTCTAGACCAGATGCCAAAGTGTTATCATATGAAATCTCCACAAAAGTGCTGGTTTTGCTTAAAAGTTGCAAAAAAAACTTTCACTGCTAGGCAGGCCCAGATTTAGGGGGGGGGGGAGTAGAGGGTGCAAGTGCCCCGGGTCCCCCTTTTAAAGGGCCCCCTGACGTGGAAAAATGTGATTTTGTGTTAATATTTTTTTTTCATTCAGCCTTTGAAGTTTCCGCAAAATGCTGTGCAGTGCTGGATCAATGCTACTGTAGACGTAGAGTTGTTTTTTTTTGCACGGAGGCGCCCCGATCTAAAAGTGCCCCGCGTCCCCCATCTGCTAAATCCGGCCCTGCTGCTAGGCTACCGGAGTTACTACTGTAGATCATCTTTGTCTAAAATTTTTGCCAAAATATTATTCAATTTTTGCAGGATCAGGTATACGAACGTACTGTATAGTCCAAAGTTACACATAACACATTGTTTGTACTGCTACTTTGACTGCCACTGACAGTTTGGTTTACTTACGATGCGGCATTAATTCTTTAAATAAACAAAAAAAAAAACATTATTCCCAGAAAGAAATGTCTGTAAAGCTTTGTTGGAAAGAAGGTATTACGTACATTTATGTCAGGGTAAAACAAGTGCAAACTATTCAAAAATGTTGATCTGTTTGATCAGAGTTGGAAGCTTGGCAGGGTGTGGACTGTGGATTTTACTCGTAAGTTATCTTGGACGTCACATCTCTTGTTTTATATCATCAAACAACCCAGACATATGCATGCTGTCATCACTTTCACTGCTTTTTTCACGCAAAAACTACTTACGGAAGATCCCAAAAATGGTGAGCATATGTAGGCTACAAATGATTATTATCTATCCAGGCACAAACTAGATCGCTTCGCATGTGATAATGTTTTATTATTAAGATTTACGTTATGCAATAGATTTAGTTTTGCTTTTATCAACAACTATTTACGTTAAAATTCAGTATCAAGTATTTACAGACTGCAAGGCTGCAGAGTTCAGTACGTAACAAATGTATAACAAACCATTTTATGCGCCAAGAAAATACAAAATCGCGAAATTTTTACCTTTGACAATTGATCATTCCAACACAAAGCATCGCTGCAATGGCTGAATCAACTACCGATCCACCTCGCTGGAGAATGTCTCTTCCAACTTCAGAGCATGGACCAGCATCACTTGCAACAGCTGCAGTTTCAAATGTTGATGAATGCGGAGGTGTAGGTTTTGGAGAAATTGACGCTGCAAAAGCTGAGATACTTTTCCCAAAACTATAATCATAATATAAAAGGCACAAAACCTGGAAACATATTTGAAAGACTAGCACCAAAATGCTTCTGGATGTAAAAACGTTCCTCATCTTTCTGAAAATAAGTGAATTGTAACATGCATTATTGGAGATCTAAACAGTGTTTACTAGTTACAAGAGCAATATTTAATAATATGGAAATCTTGCAAAAGAAAAAAATGTCTAGCAACAGTTTTGTTGGAGTTTTGAAGGTTTGTAAAAGCGTCCATACTTAAATAAAATACTTAAAATTTTACTAGTTTCTCGTTGGTTTTACGAAGAAGCTGTTCTGGTCTTCGGTTTGTCAATCATAACATTTTCGTCTGCAAGGTACAAACGTCAGCATTGATTACTCGCACTGCGTTTCAATTACATCGAGTAATGAAATCAGACGTTTCTACCTTGTAGACAAAAATATTACGTTTAATTAACTAACGGACGACTATAAAAGAAACCCTATTTTTTACATCTATGACATCACTTAAGGCTAAGCGTTTCATTCCATAAATTTTTACCTTTTACTTTTTTACTTTCTTGGTGAGGTTTGCTATGGGAGTGCATGCTTGGCTGGTTTACAAACCTGTCACAACGTAAATGGAGCAAGGGGTTCAATTCTTTCACAGCTATCTAAGATAGTGTCAGAGCTATAAATTTGTAGGACAGGGACGCATTTACTAAACTAAGAATTGATTTTTACGAAAGAGAGGCAGGGAAGTCATCAGAATGTCAACCTTCAATAATGTCATCAGCTTGCGTGACTTAACAGGCTCTCATCTCTTGGCTGGGCAACTGACGACTACACTTTTGATGAAGAAACTTACTACGAACAGACCTTATTATAAAACCAAGAAAGTTTAAATAATCCAATAACTTTTTTATGCTAACATTTTGTATCATTGTTTATCACTTTTATTATAGCTTGTAAATGGAAGTAAATTCCTTTCTTATTGACCGGGGCTTGATTAGTTTACACTTTACTATCCTGTGTTAGTTGCATTTCTGATGGGGTTTATGCACCTCGGAGCAAAAACATTCGTTGAAGGATAAGGACGTTTTGCTGCTTTTTTGTTTGTATAGCCACAGGCGTCTCACGGGGCCTGGATGCATTGTCAAGAAAAATTTATCGATTTTTTTTGTTTGCTGCTGCAGCACTAATTTTTTCTTAAATCTGACTTGAATTTTAAATATTTTGTAAACAGTTAAAACTTATATTTATTGACTCATTGACTCAATATTATTTTTATTGCGCATTTTTTTCAACTGTCTAATTGCACATCTGGTAACCTAATTTATACTACCGGTAAGCTAGTCGACTTTCATAAAAGTTCGAGCTAATTTCTCAACCAGGAAACTTTGCATATTTCCTCTTCCTACTGGTAGCACCTCAACCAGCGTGTTCTGATTAGATCACGTTGGCTACGTTGTAATGCCTGGTTTGTTTCACACTTAGCCTACTGATAGTGCAGCTTACTTAGATTTCGATAGAACGACCAACACGGCGCAGTCTTATTTCTGAAGGAGCAAAATAAGTCGGGAAATTATGTAGGCTATCTGCTGTTAAAAAAAAATAAACAGGAACAGCGCAAGGTCCGAGTTTTGAACAAGAACTTTAGCCAACCATCCGTTCCGTGTCTGTCTTGCAGCTAAAGCTTTACAGATAGGCCTTCCGTATTCTTTCCGTAAGCTAAACCTAATTTTTAACTTTTCCTTTTATGAATAAGAATTTAACCCTTGCTTCTGGTAAGTCTGGATCCGAAGTCTGATCCGATCACACCAAAGACTACAAACACCGTTGTGTTCTTTCGTGCACAGCAGTAAGAATTCCTCATCGGCCTACGCCCTACATGTAACAATTTGAACTCACAACGGTTGCGCAGACAAAATACGCACAACCCTATAAAACGTATTGAGTATAAAATTGAAATGTATTTCATATCTTTTTACAGTGAAAATTTTCAAACAAATTATATTTATAATGTTACTCCATTTATTACCAATGATAAACATCTAAATTAAACGTTTAAATAAATTTAATCTAGTAAAGATTATTTTAAAGCACAATGCGATTACAGAATAGTTCAGTAACCAGCGGGGTATCCTCCCTTCCTGGAGTCTGAAGCAGCTTGAATCTTTCCATCTGGAGTAACAACCACAGCCTGTACAACAGCAGGAGTGACACCTGCCCTCTCCATTGTATGACCTTTCCTTGCCAGGCCATCGATGACCTCCTGTAAGAAAAAAAGTTCAAAGATAAAAAAAAAAAACAGAATAAACAACATAACTGAATTCAGAAAATTTTATTTTTGTTACGTTTTTTCACTCATACTAGCTTATTGGTTAGTCCTTAACTCGTCAGCCGCAATTCCAATTGAAACCAAGCGGCACCAGGGATTGCTTACACTTATACATCTGAAGATGAATGTGAAGACAGTGTAGTTTTCGAAAAGTTTGCTGAACATGAGTTTAGTATTTACAATTTGGGCTCTTTATTTCTTGATTACAATGTGAAGCTTTTTGAAATTTGTTTTATTCTGTTTAAAGTATAATTGTTTTGTAAATTAGACTGTAGAACAGCTCTTCTTTTATGTTTTTTTGTCTAGTAGGTATTGATTGAATTTCTATCTGCTGATTGGGAAAGCTTCTGGCCGAGCTTAATCCTGGCAGTTTCCCATACTTGTAGAGGCTTTGAACCACTGACGCAGGCCCGTCACCGAGTTTGACAAAGTGAAGTTTCCGATCGTTGAAGTCTTGTTGCCAGGAAATTATTCTATCCATTAGATGCTGCTGAATGGAGAGCAGTCCTTAACGTGCTTTGCTCAAGCGCACATCCCGAGAGTCGAACCAGCGCCGCGTGATCTTGAAGCTTCTTCGTTCCAGAAGTCACGCGCTAGCCAACTGAGCTATCGACTGTCTCTGCAGTTTTGTGCAGATGATTATTCTAAGCTTTTAAGGCTAACGTAAAAGCGACACCATCGCGATTAGAATAACTTTGACACTCAACAAACAAATGCTAGCCAAGGAGCATGACTTCACAAATCTTTTGACGGCACACAGACCTTTTCTTAAATCTTTACAATTAAAGCAACATTTTTCTTGTAATGTGTCCGAAATTGTGTGCCACTCAGTGCCAAAAATCGATTTGTTACAAATAAAAAAAACAGTTTTTATTTTTGCATACCAAAGTATTGCATGCTACCTTTTCAAACCCTTCTTCAAAAGTAGTAAGGCTTGGCATCAGTTGATTATGCAGTCTTTTCATTTCCACACTGCTTCCAACGTCCATGTCAAAATATAAGGAATTTATAATGGTCTGTTGATACAAACAAAAACAAGTAATTTATCAACACTAAAATTTACAAATAAACTAAGGATAACTTTTGTGACTGACAGCTGTACAACAAATAGGAGCTAAGCCCAACCCACAAGGAGCTGCAACACTTTTGAGGACACACTACAGCTGCCCACGTAGCAATTGTCTACCAAGTTTTTATTTTATTTATTTTTTATTGTTTTTTCAAATATTTTTTGCTTGTTCGGTCGTAAATAACACATTAAACTAAAACTATGTCACTTTTTAAAAATACACATCCAGTGTATGTTTACGTATACAGTATATGATGTATGCTGATCTACGCACAAGTACAAGTTTTTTCTTTTTTAGTAATTTTGCTTGTAGCCTACTAGAGAAACAAGCTCGGTTGTTCGGTTAAACGCCCGAGTTTGTGAACAAAAAACAGCAAGGGCGAGATCAAGCGGCGCTGGTTCGACTCTCGGGGTGTGCGCTTAAGCAACGCATTTTAAGACAGTTCTCCATTCAGGGGAAACTAGTAGATAAAATAATTTTTAGACAACACTTCAGTCTCGGTGACTGCGGCCTGTGCCAGTGGCTGAAAGTCTCTACATGTATGCAAAACGGCCAGGATTAAGCTTAGGAAGAAACTGTCTTCGTCGAAGGATAAAGATTCTCACAATTCCAGGACTAAGCTCGCACAGATGCTTTCATACGTAAATATAAACAACAAAACGTTGCAGCATCCAAAATTCTTGAAGTATTGATTCAAATATTAACACCGATAATAAATTATTTAGTTAAAACTTAAGTAAGTGACAAAACAAAAACCCAAACTGTCCTATCTACTTACCAGCGCCACTGCCGTCGGTATCTTTGTACCACCTGACCCTCCAACTACCATTCTAACTTTGTTTAATTGTTTCTCTTGATCTTTTTCCACCAAAATGGAAGGGCTCATGGTGGACAAAGGTCGGTTTCCAGGTTTGATGAAATTAGTGGGTGAAGGGGGAACACCTCATGAAGGAAACGTGAATCGGTTATCAGAGTAGATTTCCACTCACATAGAACTCCGATGTTCTGATATTACACTTCAGTTATTATTTTACTTTTGTTTTTGGATTTGTATCCTTGGAAATGTTTGTACTATGCAGCGCGACCAAAATTTGGGCCAGGGCTGGATTGAATTGGGCCACGAAACCTATTATTGCGAAAGACTTGCACAGGAAACTCAAGTGATACGATGTTCAATGTCGGACGCGAAAGTCTTTTCAACAAAAACAAGTGAATTCGAAAAATAACAGGATAAAATTTTTTCCATGAAGAAACCATACACGCCGCTTCATAGCAAATAATTCCAGGTTAATGTGACAACTGATTATTTATTAAATTAATTGTTGCACCGCACCACATCATATCAAAGTGATGTGGCTAATTTGGAGCGCATCCATAAAGAATGGAGCAGAAGCATTTTTAAATCTTTGCAAACAGTTAATTTCAACAAGTTGTTTTAAAATCTTCAGTAGGCCTAGCTTTATATGAATCCGATAAAAATAATTGCGTATTGTAGTATTTGATTTTTCTAGAAATAGGGTACAGAAGTTGCAAATAAAAGTGATGTGAGGATGGCAGCATGTTAGATATAGATCCGTTGAACTTTTATCATCGGACTAAGAAAGCTTCTTTGAGAGCTTAATCCTGGCAGTTCGTAGTTTTGCTTAGGCCTACTTGCAGATGCTTTCAACTACTGACGCACAATCGCCACAGAGTTTTTAACAGAGTGAAATTTTTGGTTGTTGAAGTATTGTTGTTAGTAAATTATTTCATCCACTTGGTACAGCTGAATGGAGAGCTGTCCTGAAATGCATTGCTCAATCGCACCCTGAGTGTCGAACCAGCGCCGCTTGATCTTGCAGATCATATAACATAAATATTGATGAAACATATTATAAATGCAAAAATTTTGTGTTAAAAATATGTTTAGCTATTTTATTGAGCATACCAAAAGTGTTGGTGATATTTGGGGAGGAAAAGTCATCCATAACGTTATTGAAGAGTATTCCAGTCCTTTCTCCAATAACTTTGCTTCCGAAACTAAATGTTTGAGTTGTACAAACTAGACACGTTATAATCATCTCCTTCAGACTTGCAAACCAATCATAGGCTACTTACACAGTGAACAAGTTCAAAATGGTCTGAAATTTAAGCTTTGTAATTTGGAAATGCTAAAAAAGAGAAAATTCAAACAAATTTAAAAAGCATGAAATATGGTTGGTTTGGTTTTGATGAAATATGAAAGATGGAGTGAAATTTTCAGTTGCTCGTATATGATAAACATGCAGTGGCGTATCCTGGTTGGTTGAGCAAGGGAAGCAATGAAACTCGTGGGGGAATAGAGCGTGCCGAAGGCACGTGTTTTCTAGGGGGGTCCGGGGGCATGCTCCCCCGGAAAATTTTTGCAAAATTACACTCAAATAATGAATTAGGCCTATACTGCTTTCTGGAAACACTTTTAGGGCAATTTTTGTATGAAATTTATTAGCAGATAAACAGCTATTAACTTATTAAAGGTAGCTCTTACACACGAACGGGCAAGGGGCAAAAATGCGACTATAATTAGAGAACACCAAAAACTCAGCTACAAAGTCAAGTCTAGCTTAGACCTCACATATCCTGTCTTATTCCAAAGTCTATCCAGCCAGGATAACAGTGTAAAGCCAACATTTGGCTCAAACTTTTGCTTACAAGGCCGATATTATAACCATAACAGTGCCCTAGATTTTCTCATTACATAGCTCACTGGCACAACATCCAACAGAGCAGAGTTGCCAGACTATGAAAAAGTCTTAAAGCCAAAATAATACAAAGAAAAGGCCAAAACAAGAAAAACATTAGACAAAAAAGGCCAAATGGATATATTTACCTGTTTCTATCAAAAATAATAAAATTTACATATATATTTTATAACTTGTAGTGGATTTTAATAAATTCTAGCAAAAATAATTCTGAAAGTAGCCCAAAAATAGCAAGTTAGCCTATAAAAGTAGCGAATGAGTTTTGATCCGCCACATTACGAGTATTAAATAAGTATAGAACATGTATTGAACAATGTTGAATATGGTTTCATCTGGTAAGGTTACAATATTAGAAAAATATTGATTATTATGCATTTTGAAAAGTTATTTAAAAAAAAACTAATTCGCGGAATTTGGCTAATCTGGCAACCCCGCGACTGGAAGCAATTTTTAAATCGCTTCCAGCGATTAGTTAAAAGAAACGTAAATTGCGAAAACTTTGCGCTGCTTTTTTCCTTTCTTTCAAACTTGTTTCTTCTTATTGCAAAAACGAGAGCAACGGATGCAATACGAATCTTCGCTTCCGTTGGCTTCCAACTTTTTTAAAATTAAAACCGAGTTCAAAATCATACGGGGGGCATGAGTTAAAAAACCGTTCTAAATCGCATTTAGGTAAAGAAATTACGAAATCGTTTTACTGAAAAATATCAGCTTCTCTTTTTTCAATTTTGACAGGGGAAGCAATGCTTCCCTTGCTTCCATTGAGGATACGCCCCTGTAAACATGACCTAAGTTAGGCTACTAAATTCCTGAATAGTTTCGCATATGTTAGTACATGAATGAATTTAAACAAGTGTTTTAAATCATACGCGTCTTGTATCAAGGTCCAGCCTTTAATTCAGGGCTTTAGTGTAGCGTCGAATTCGTGGGGTCTGAGGGATTTTTGACTGTTCAGAGTCGGAGTCGGCCAGTTATAAACGGAGGAGTAGGAGTTGTATATTTTTGCATGAATCCAAAGCCCTGGTTTAATTGGTATTGGAGCCAAATAAGTATTCTTCCTACAGCCCTACAAACTAGCCAATTTGGCGCGTTAGCGTATTCCGATACTCACTAAAGGTTGATGGTGCTTGTTAATGCAACTGCATCCCCGTTTGGTCCCACGATACTGAGGTGGGCAGTGCCATGATCGTCCGGTACAACAAAGTCAGGATCATAGTGAGCTACAGGGTAAGTGCGGGAATCGTCAATCTTTGAGCGTATAGCATCAGCGTACCAATCTGCTGTCATGTTCTTGACAAGCTGAGATTAAATAAAGCTAAATTTATTGCTGATTTGGAGAAAAAAAAAATGATTGCAAAAAATCATATTGGTTCAAAGAAATTTTGGAAAATTGTTTTTTTTAAAGCGAAATTGACACAGTGGGTTAAACGTATGTGAAGCAACAAGGAAATGTTTTTTATTAGTTTATTTTGCTATATTTAAAACTATACACTATACACTATATTTTGTAATATACAATGCTGAAACTTTACAACATATATGTATGTAGGAGATCATAAAAATCAGTCGCTGAAGTGATGACTTATTTATCTGCTGCTGTGTATGATCTCTACAGGATGCACAATGTTCAGCTCTTACTCAACCATGTGGACTACTACTTCCAAAAGTTGGTCTATTTCCGCTGAATAGTAATATGTTAACCTGAGTAACTTGTGGATTGTCTCTGTCGTCACCTAGTGAGGATCGTTTGGCGTATGCAAATCTGAATGCTTCAATGATGCGATGATAAGCTAGTGTCTTGGCTTCATTACTTTGTAAGTCTTTTGGAGAAAAGTTATAACCTAGAAAAAGACTGATAGTAAACATCGCTTGCTTGAAGCTTTTTTTATTTTATCACACTTATACATCATATTTGTAGTAGACTGCTGGTTGTTGGTTAATCTGAGTAAAAAAAAGCAACAGAGCCAAAAAAACAGAAACCAGCCTCATGTTTGGCGTTCAGAAAGAAAATTGTTTTCATCATCAATGCTATAAATCATATGATAAAAATGTGATGATTTATTAGCACTTGCCATGAAAGCAATTAGTAACATGGGTTTGCGTTTTAACCATCTTGCTTCTTAGTTATTACGTTATTATCGTCGTTACGTACCATCCAATATATTCAACATAAGAGTTAAAACAGCTCCACCTGCAGGAGGTCCGGGAGTGAATAAGATCTTATTGTCAATCTTTACAGAAAGCGCGTCTTTTATTTCCGCCCTGCAAAGATGCACAACATATTTGAAACCAAGCAAATCGTTGGCCAGAGAAGAAAACTCTTGTTACGTTTTTTGGCAATAATTTAAACTTCCAAATTTATTTTCCTACTGGTTGTGTATATTTACGCCGATGAAGCATGCGCTTCTCAAACTATTTAAAATTAGTAGAAGAAAGAATGCACTTGGCTTTACCAAACAGAGCAGGAGTTTTGCTGATCATGGACGATTAGACCAAAGCTTAACTGCTCTTTTGTAGCCCTATCCTCTCGGTGTTGCATGAGAAGGATGATAAAAGGCTCAAACAAAGTGTACGAATGTAAATTCTTATATGAAGAACAGCTTCTTGTCTGATTTTAATTAACAGGGAGCTCGTCTTTCTTACGCAATCCAACAATAGGTAAGGATGTCTCGGAGCTGTTTTTTTACTGCGTATAGTCTATCGCTTGTTGGCCAGCCACTCTTTTGGGGAATACTAATGGGATTAGAAGATTGTATGTGTGCCCGCTTTGTTCTCTGGACCATGCTGGTAAATGAACTAGGCTAGAAAATATACTATTTTTGCATGGATTTAATGTCTGAAAATGAAAGTACTGTAAAGCTCGCAGACATTGAATCAATAACAAAAGAGTGATTTGCGAACTGGGTGTAGACTATAGGTATTTGTATAACGCGTATTTAGCAGTCAATGTAACCACGCGAGATTTAAAGACTATAATAATCTTACTTATAATTGTTCAGGTCTTTTTCGGTGATAATATTATCGCCATAAGCATCTTCCAAATCTTGAACAATATCTCGAGCTAACTGCCCTTTGTAAAACGCGTCACTTCCTTCGTTAGCGATGGTCTGTAGTGTCTTGACTAGCTGTGGGCGGTAGACAATGTCACCTGCCACTTTAATTGAACCGTCCTCGTTTTCAAACACTTTCCTGCAAAGAATGGCAATTTACGTTATAGCCTACCACTTTTTGTTTGTTCAAATGCATTTAGTACTGTATAGTGGTAGGCTACTATTCACTGAAGATTTACGTTTTTATTTATTCTATCATAGGCTAACCGCTAAGTTATGGATTGGATTGGTGAAAAAAGGAAGTCAATCAATCAATCAATCATTTTATTTTTCGTCATTAACGCGTCCCGGACGAAAAAGTCTTTTGCTCTACAGTAGGCTATAACAAGCTGAAAATGATAATGATGAAGTTATGTGTACAAAGCCATAACCAGTTCAGTTTCTAACGTTTCGTCAGCCAACACGACTAACTGTGCAGCAATCACTTTCAATATGTTGTTATGGCTCAACATCAGATCAAAAAAATAACACAATTGCATGCTGGCATTTGCACAACACATTAACCTCTTAGTGTAATTTCTTAAGAATCGAAAATTATATTCTCAATAGTTGTTGTAGGCAGGATAGATTTGTTTGTGGGCAATTATACTTATCAGTAAATCATTAAGCTTTATTGCGTTTGGTATTTATTCATTATTTTGCATCAAGCAGGCTACATACCACATGTTAAGAGATCTATCTTGAATATTTTGCTTTTTGAAAGCTATCATTTTTGCCAAAGCAGGAGAAACCTCTACCCCATCTTGTGCCATCTTTATTGATGGACAAAACAATTCTTTCCATGGTAACACACCAAATCGTTTATGTGCCTCCCAGAATCCAGATATTTGTCCAGGAAGAGCTACGGACAAACTTCCTGCCATTGAAATAACGGGATAATATTAGGATACAAGTTGTGGCTAAGGTACTGCAGCTAGGGGCATTGAGAAGACTAATTCGGCTCTGTCCTAATTTCTAACAAACAAAGCACCAGGCACCACTACAACAAGACGTTATATAATTATATGCGGTGTTTTTTCCAGTTTCAGATCCAGGTGGGAAGTTTCCGGGAAGAAAAATTATTCCAGCTCAGATACAAAAGTACCCCTTGCACCCACCTGCCAATGCTAATTATCATAGTTAGCTAATCTGTTTGATTTCAAATGAAAACTCGATCAAACGAGAACTGATGAAAAGATAACTGGGAACATCGAAGGGGAACTCGAACAAATGGGAACTTTATTGAAAAGCTTTGATCTTGATACAAGTCCGTCTTGTGTTAGCTTAAAGTAGAAAAGTTATTATTTTGGACCGGTAAGTTATCACAAATCTTATTTACTGGTATTCTAAGAGCCAGAAGATCGACAGGGTACTTTTGCATCGGAGTCTGGAATGATTTTAGGAGTCCGAAACCATTTCAAGGGCCCACGAACTTGAAGAAACCACCTCGTGTTTGTTATATATGATGCGTTTTTCTCAGCAGTGTGGCCTTATTGGTACTGGGACCAAATCATCTTCTCAACGACCCTGCTATAAGAACTATGCATTTTATGCATGCAGGCTGTAACAGTAGCCTGAAAATAAATACTGTAGCCAGAAAATAAATACTATTCTCGTGATGCGAATTCCCATTGCTTAAACAATACTAAATATACAGTATATCAAATATGGATTTACCGCTTAAGTTATGCTATACGTAGTCGTAGTAGCCTAACTTTAATTTTAATAATGAAATCGAGGGCAGTTAGTAGTTTATGAAGTCTACACATTCTAACATCTGCTTTAGAGGAGAGTACAAACTAAAACGGATTTTTTGACAGTTTAAAATCACAACACAAACATATCCAAGATAAATGAACTATTGTGTCCGAGTCCAACACCTAAAACAGAGAGTTCAGGATTTCCTTTGAACATGTTTTGTTCTGCTTTTGCAGGAGCAATATCTCTCGCATTGATGAAAGTAGCTTTTCCTGTTGTTGCGTTGTAGATCGTCATGACAAATCCTCCTCCAATTCCAACACTGAATAGAAGACGAGAACGTAATAAAGGTTTACATACCACAAATACTAAACATCGAACGAGGCTGTTCACCAGGCATGTAGTTCAATGACACGAGACCTTCTTTTGGTGTGACGCCAAACGAATGATGAGTTGACTCGCGCTAACTATGAAAATACGCAAAGACATTGAAGTTTAAAAAGCTTTATTTCCAATTTGTAAAGTTCAATTTGATGTTGTCTGTTTTTAAGATAAGTTTGTATGATCAGAAAGGTAGGCCTACACTAAATGATTGACTACATTGAAACGACGCAAAAACGATAAAGACTAACATCAAAAATGCGTCATGGTGAGATATAACTACCCTACAACTAATTTATTCTTCTAGTTGCATGGCTAGCTGTAGGCCAAACGGTAGATGAGTTTTGGGATTTAGAAAACTTAGGAATTTAGGAGATTAGAGGATTGGGAATTTGGCAGATTGAGGTTTCAGTGAATTCGTAATTGGGAATAATTACAAATAACCTAATATCCCAATCCACAAACCCCCACCTTATTCTTTCCAAGTCATTTGATTGTTTATCTGGTTGATTAACTCTTGGTCTGACGAACTTTAAACAGTTATAACAAGAAAATAACTATCAACTACCTCGAAAACAAACATCAAATTTATCAGCTTAAAATCCATAAAAATCCATAAACTTTGAAAATTTGCATTATAATACTTTTGCATAAAAAGCCAATCACTTTTAACATACAGTAGATTATTTTTTGAAAAAAAAAGCATTTTGAATTTAATCTGACACAAGAATGCTTGCCTGTGACAATTGATCATTCCAACACAAAGCATCGCTGCAATGGCTGAATCAACCACAGATCCACCTCGCTGGAGAATGTCTCTTCCAACCTCAGAGCATGGACCAGCATCACTTGCAACAGCTGCACTTTCAAATGTTGATGAATGCGAAGGTGTAGGCTTTGCAGGACCGATAAGTGTCATAATAAAACTAGTTTTCTGTATTTCAAAGTACAAGCAGACAAGCCATGCAATTCCAATGGCAAGTCCAAAAGTCAACACCCTCTGGCAAGTTATATTGTGGAATTTGTTCTAGAAAGGAAGTCACACAATTGCATCATACAAAAATTTTCATTCCAATAATTTTACTTTAATCCACTACGTGCTTTCACAGCGTCACTCTAAGCATACCGTATTTACTTGATTGTAAGCCGCGGCTTATAAAGTTTTTTTTTTCCATCATGTTTGCGGCTTATATTCAAAGGCGGCTTACAATCAAAGGCGGCTTACATTTTTTCTTTTTTCTTTTTGCCTTTTTCCTTGTCGACTTTGCCATAGATGTTTTGCCGCACTGCGTTGTCTGATGCCGACAATTGTGAAGTTGTGACGTGCATTTTAAATTGTCACATGCATTAATGACGTGCATTCGAAAGAAAAAAAGGAGTTGTCAGTTTTATTTATGGTACTTAACAGTAAACAGTTTTAGCTTTGCGTGTAAACAGTATTTGCGGCTTACATTCAAGGGCGGCTTACATTAAATTTTTAACACAATCACATGCGGCTTACAATCAAGGGCGGCTTACAATCAAGCGCGGCTTACAATCAAGTAAATACGGTAACTAGAGTTGTGAGTTCTTTCAAACAAGGCATAAGTCTAACAACTGAAGTAGGCCATGCTAATTTGGTTTCTATTATTCAAGCTCAATAAAGCACTAATTTCCAGGTCATGGAAAATGTTTAGCCGCCTTTGGAAGCGTTAGTTTAAATAAATTTGTATGAACTGAGCAATGACATCATAGCCTACAGTTTCCTGATTGTGTTCATATACTTTTCTTCCGAACCGCGAGACAAAGTTAATATTTCTGTATTTCGTCAACAAGCTACCTGCACTGCAAGTAAAGGTGTGACGTACTTAGTGGAAGTATGACGTATATCGTAAACAACCTACCTTCAGCCCATGTTAATGCAGCATGATGTGGTATGTCTATAATATATTTAATAGTCGCTACTTACAGAGCAAGGTTAATCTATTGGCGTAAGTAAAGTCATTGGAGATCTTGTGTTGTAGCAGTTTGCATATGTATTGTATGGACTTTGTGTCTTGATGCAAATAAATAAAAACAAATCACATACCACTCCATCGAATGCTGCAGAAGTTATGAATGATAACCAAGCTGCCATGAACTACGACTGAAGGATGCTGTAGTTTTTATTCTGTCACTATTAAGTGAGAATGGAGTGGAATGGTATAGCAGAATAGCAGAGAAGGCGATGGCTTTACAACAATACGAACCTGGTTTGACACCTGGTGGCTTAAACTGTATTATTGTAACTGTCTCCGCCGCCAGTGTAGCCAAATCGTTTGGCATCCGCTGGCTTCGATCAGTCTTTCAACAAGGTTGATAGGATCTCCATTCTGTTTTGTCCTTTGCGATGTTTTGCAATCGATGGAGATGTGGTGTGCTGAGCAAGGATCCCAGGCCAGCTTTTCTGATGTCAGATCTCAGCAGTTGTAATAAATTGGTACGGTGACGTCCGGTTCGGCCTTGGTACTTTTTGCTGCCAATTATTGCAAATTCAAGGGCTTTCTGAGGAGGTGAGTCCTGGTGAAGTCTCAGAATGTGTCCAAACATGTTCCATCTCATGGTGGAGATCTTGCAAGACAATGGTTCACTATTGCATATTTTGTATAGATTTTTGTTCGAGATAAGACTGTTTGGCCAAGTATGACCAGTTATGACACGTAAATGTCTTCGATGACAGGCATCCAATCTTTCAAGACTTGCTTTGGTAACAGACCAGCTATTACAGTTGTAGATCATAATTGGGATGCAGTACGCGTTGTACAATAACTGTATATTGAAAAAAACACCTCTCAACTCTAACTTCGCTCGTTTAGAATAGACAGGGGTTATTAACGCTAGAACAGTTTTTTTGTTATATGTACGTTTGGGTGAGTCATCTTTATTTTGGAATATCATATTTTTCTTTGTTTAGGAATGCTCAAGTAAATTTTTATCATATTGATGGTTTTAAAACACGATCGTCCTGCGCAGCCTGCTCGGTCAATATAATGCGTTTGAGCAGGGTCGCTGAAAGAATAATTTGTGTTCGGTATCAATGAGACGGCTGGGCCCCCCAAACAAGGCATTTTTAAAGAAAGCAAAAGGACTAAACAGAATATGCATTATGCAAGGCTACCATCGTTCTTGTCACTCAAATAGTAGCCTACACAAGTAGTTCAAGCTGTATGAAACATGTTAGACATTAACGTAAAACTCACCTTAACACCTTTGTTTGATGCCTCCGTGGTTTCATATTTAACGTCATCCTGAGCATCCTTTGCAGTGCTTCTTCGAATCATTGCTTTGCTTATGGCCAGTTTAATTATTAGGCTACAATCTAATACCGATTAAAATTGCTATCAAAAATATTTGTCACAAGTTGTCGTCATATTTTTGTCAAATGTTTTTGTTTTGTGTTGAACCCAGGTTTACACTAGAATAATGGTTGAAGATGAAATGATGGATGACACCGATAGGCTAAATCTATTCACAACAAATTATGCCGTAGTATGGGAAATCGTAAAATTTGTAATTGCCTTGGTTCAATAGTTTCTTTTAGAAGACACTGACTGCTGCCTACTCCACGAGATCGTTATCTCTGATTCGGATGTCGCACTTCAGTTAACTTTCTAATGTTCCTTTTGTACATATGGACGTACTGCTAATGTTGTATTTTCTATTATTATACATAGACTACTGTAGAACAGAATATGGGACTATCTTGAAATAAACTTGACTAATTGGTCTGATCCAAATAAATACTAGCATACGGTATATTGTCTATTTATTAAAGGCGATGTTTGCACGTTTAGCTAAGCCTCGCAGCTGGTGTTAATTTAATTATGCAACAAGCTATTTCCTGAAAAAGGATTTTCTAGTTAAATGGTTGACAAAAACCGTTTAAAGTCCCGTTCGTAACTTCCAGCTAGAGATTGTGCATTATTTGCCGCCTCATAGCTTTAGTTGGTTAAGCACCTGACTACTGACTAGGTGCATGCAGAAACTGCAGAAACTAGGTGCAGAAACTAGGTGCATTCAAAATCAAACAGCGCTGGTTCGACTCTCGGGGTGTGCACTTGAGCAACTCATTCCAAGGACTGCTTTCCATTTAACGGAATCTTGTAGATAGAAAAATTCACCGACAACACTTCAACAAGCATAAACGTTACTCTGCCAAATTCAGTAACCGGGACTTTGTCAGTGGTTTAAAGCCTCTACAAGCATGGGAAGCTACTAGGATTAAAGCTCTCTAAGAAGTTTTCCCAGTCCGAGGATAAAGATTTGATCAACCAATGTTACTCTGATTCCGAATAGGTAACATTATCATCAATAATTTTATAGTCAACGGCAACGATGTTATTTAAATTTGCATGCACAGCAAAATGAACGTATAGTGACAGCTGAAGGGACCTTCAAAAAGGGTCACAAGAGCTAAATTCTACTTCATTTGCAACTGATATTCCAATTATCTTTAGCCACTGGACCTAAGCCTGGCTACGTTCGCCCCGTTAGCTCAGTGGATACGCGCCCGGCTCAAGATCACGCGGCGCTGGTTCGACTCTCAGGGTGTGCGCTTGAGCAATGCGTTTCTGGACTGCTTTCCATTCATCGGCACCTAGTGAATGAAATAATTCCCCGGCAATAAAATTATGCGAAACTACCAGGAATAACCTATCAAGGCCTTGTCAGTCCGAGGATAAAGATTCAAAAACCAAACCAAACCTCTATGCTAGTTACGTGTGGTTTCTATTACAAAGGGAATTAAGTTTATCTTAAAAGAAGACAATTTTAAAACCCGGTTCAAGCCTCTAAGCTCCTTTATTTTTCCGACAACCAAGCATGGTCTACTAGAGCTTCTTCCCGGAAACCAAACTCTCGCGCCCCAAAGCAGCCAAAATGAAAAATCTGTGTTTTCAAAAATCCGTTAATTAATGTGTTTTTGGGTTCATTCAGATAAGAACGCAAACAAGGCTTTTAAACATATTTTGCAGTTGCATTTAAATGCACAGTAAGTTTAGTTCTAGTCTATAAATTTTGATAGGTCTACGCTCAGACTTTTTTCCAAACTTTCATCAGCAATATTTCTCTTTGGCGTGAGAAAGACTTTGCGCGCGGAGATATTTTGAAATTCGAACTGATCGGAGAAAAGTTAGCCCACAATCAAACATGGCCTACCCGCGCAGTAGTTTCGGAGGCCATGGTCGCCGAGAGCTTAAAAGCCTCCCGGTTATCGAATAGATATGAATGCACACCCAAAAACATTTTGATGGTGCAAACTCTTGCTCTAGAAGCGCCTCTCTAAAGTGTTGCCAGATACGTACGTCATTTCTAAGCATTGACCGACCAGTTAGTGCTCGTAGTTGGTCTCGTCAAAGCCAAGTCAATTTTTCATTGCTTTAACGTTTTAAGAGGTTGATTCAATGTAAAAAAAATAGCTGGTTTTCTGTCCGAGAATATTCTGAGGTATGTGATGCCGAGCGAACCAGCGCACTTTACCTCGGCCTGGTGGTGGATTGTCACTTGCGACATCCAGTGATGCTTTAGTTCCAACAGAAAGCAATAAAAATATGAGCCATCTTCATCAACCCTGTCTTCAAATCATCTCCTTGTTAAACTCACTCAATTTTCTCTTCTACAAAACGTGAATTTGCTACAGCCATGACGTCACAGTTTTTATTGACGAAAAATCAGACAAAAATAGCGATGACGTCACGACATACACTCTTCAGTTTCATCTGGTTGTTGAAGAAACGCGGAATGTGCTGGTCGCAGTTGAGGCAAATGCTACTGATTGAGTAATACACAAAATTCAATTGACTAAATATTATGTTCATCTGCTTGCTTGGTGAGAATTACAAACAACAGGTGATTGGCCGCTTCATCTCGATCAAGAGTCTGAATGACAAAGCGGCGTTGTTACGAATAACAAAACAATCAACCAAAACAAAATGGAAGGAGGCAATATGAAACAAATCGAGAAATCCATTTTTGAGAGTTAGTTTAGGGAATATTTAGTAGCTACATTTTTAAATAAAACCTTTATTTCAAGCATTAAAACATTTGTGCCCCATCAGTTACTTTTGTCCACATTCCTATTTTTCTAGCTACGTCACTGCTCAGAGTCATAAAAAACGAGAATGAAGCTTCTGAAGCAACTTTAGCCAAACAAATATCTTATCAAGACCGTTCATACAATAAAAAGGGCATACGCGACTTAATTGCCTAATTGGACCAGAAGCGAAATACAGTAATCAGGAGAAGACATTTGTCAAGCAAGGTTGCAAGTGAACCTTGAACATACGTCTGGTAAACAAAAAAAAAATCAACAAAAAAGATACATACAAAGTAGGAGCTGCCGGGCCATTAGCCTGGTTGAATCCTCATTGGTTTGATAGACAGGCTAGTCAGTAACACTGGATTGTCGTTTCTGAAGGAGTGTCGGACTTTTCCGTTTAATTGTGCATCAATGAGGACTAGCATCTTCTTCCAACGAGTGCGGCGCTGAGAAGGATTTTGAAGACTCGTATCATTGACAATCGTACCATCCTCCAAGAGGAGCGAAAGGTCTATTAACAACCGGCTGCTCTTTAGCAGCCTTTTCCGTGTATTCCGAAAAAAAATTCATATCTGGGGCGGTGACGGGAGTATCGTTCAGCTTCAGTGGGGCCAACGAGGGAGACGGGACACCTGGGAAAGGACCACATAGCGAGCAAAAACAGATTGTGATGGGCAAGGTATCAGCCACACTCGATGAAGAAACATTTGTAACTTCCGCACTTTATACAAATCATGAATAAAACACAAAACAATTTCAAGATTACTTGCGAGTTGCGACATGTCAGTGCACTAAAGATTTACAACAAAGAGAGGTACAGAAGTAAAGCCAGTTGTTCCTTAGTTGGCTTTTGCCACCACAAACCGGATTAAACCAGTTTCCAAACGACAATTCAAACAGAAACTTCTGTCCGAAATAACTTGTCCGCTTTCTCCCGTACAAAGTAAACCACAACAAAGCTGGCTATGAGAACCAGTAAGCCAGCGAAGAGTGTCAGACCCTGGAAGTAAAATGACAGGTGCCAAAGAGATAGTTAAAAACACATAGAGTGCGATGATGTAATTTAAACCTTTTTCGTAGTTAAAATCAATTCAGAATTCAGTTCATTTACTGACATACTGAAGGTGGACACAGATTGGCTTCCTTGCCTTCCTATCCACGTAATCTAAATCTTCTAACAACCAGGCATAAAGCCTAGTTCAAAAATGTCAAGCAGAATATTGTCCAGTTACATCCACTGTGTGGTTGCATGTCTCCAGTGTTTATTTTAAGGTGTTTTGGGGGACCGAAACGGTCCCCCAAATTTCTCCAGCGGTTTTCCAAAATTTGGACTTGCAACTACAGTAGCCCAATAAATAATTCGTTTAAGCAAATATGGCTACTTTTTGGTAATTTTAAATGTTTTAAATGAAACACTTGCGGTCTCTTAAAACTACTTAGCGGTCACCCAAACTAAACCTTAAAAAAAACCCTGCATGTCTCACCTGGCTGGTTTGATCTTGAATGAGGAACACACGTAACCTGAAGGCGGTGATTGACCATCTACTCTCAGTCCATGGGCCAGGAGCTTCGAATATAAAGCATCGCTTTGTTAGTAGAGGATTCGTAGAGTATGAAAAGCAACGGACAGATACTTGCATAAAGAGCGCTATTGAAAGGAAATGGCCAACAACGTCTTTTCAACGTTAGTTTCTAGCTTGCCTGACGTCTACCGACAGGCAATACACAGTACGCAGGTTGCAACTGCGGCATGTCTTGCGCTATGTTTTGTTGCTTACAATCTAAATAAGTAGCTCCAGAGATTGAATGTTGCAAGAATTAAGCAAGACCACGTGACTTTATGGTTTCTTGCATCACAATCAAATGAAACCAAACTTTCTTTAATGAAACCTGTCAAACCAATCGACAACTTACATTGAGACAAGTCGCTTGTGTCGAACACGGCGGGAGTGAGAAAGGACGAGGAAAGGACACAAGTGCTGTTACCGTTGATTGGTCCTTTCAAGTGATAGTAGCCAACAGTTTGGTTCTGTAACAGAACGTTGCCGCAATTAAGCAGTGTTCCCGCAAGTTGACCGTTCTCAGACGGTCAATCAACCGTTTTTTACATTTAATCAACGTCTGCAGACATTTGATTTGCTGTCTGGGATACTGCACCAGCGGGGCGGATTTAGCTGATGGGGGCCCGTGACACATTTAGATCGGGGGGCCCCCGTACAAAAAACCATCTCTACGACTACAGTAGCATTAATCCAGCACTGCACAGCATTTTGCAGAAATTTCAAGGGCTGAAAAAAAAATTATAACACAAAATCACATTTTTTCTACGTTCGAGGGCCCTTCAAAAGGGGGTCCGGGGCACCTGCACCTTCTGCTCCCCTAAATCCGGGCCTGTGCACAAGCATTTCAACACTCACCTGAACGTCAGGGTTAGAGCACTGTGTGGCATCAATGATCTTCTCTCCAGTGAATGAAGCCAAGAGATACAATGAGATGTTTCCGTGAGGGCTTAGAGCTGAGCTTGCACTCACATATCTGATGGCATAGAAAAAGAAATAGTTCCACCGAATAAAAAATAAAGAGCCCGAAATGTAGATACTAATCTTATGTTTAGCAACGTTTCCAAAATTAAACTGTCCTGAAAAAAAAAAAAAAAAAACACTAAGCAGCACTGAAAATGAAGACACTTTAGCTTTCGAAAATTCTTCTAGACATAAGTTTAATCTCTGCACTTTAGTTCAACCAATTATGAGAAAATGGAATTGTGAGTAATCATGTTCTTTGGTCTACAGGTCAGCATGGCAAACTAAGCATGACCACAGATTCAATTCTGTACTTGGCTGTAAAAGTTGTACGCTTAAAAAATAATTGGCGAAGAGCTGAACTTTGAGGACTTTGATGGCTTTGCCTGGGACAACTAGAGACAAAATCGACCAGAAAAAAAAGGAAAAATGAATTGCAAACTGTTGTAACGGCGATGTGGACACGCAGAATATAAAATACATTCACAACCTTAACAAATGCACAAGTTACCTATCGAAATGATCAGGCAAATTGTTTGTAGCAAAAGCATCTCGAGTTTCTTTGAACAAGTCACAGTTTGGTTTGTAAAGAAAGCAGAAAAGCAGCTCTGTCATCTGTAAGACACAAGAATGACTGATTAGAATAATTTGTCCACACGCTGAATACTTTTGTTCTTGCTTGAGAGGTAGGAATTCAGGTGACAATATATACCAGACAGTAAAATCCGTCTGCAGACGTTTAAACAATGTAAAAAATGACTAATTTTGCTGTCTGGGATATTAGCTGCACCAGACTGTTGTCGCAGTGTCATGGACCGCAAGCATCCCATGCAACCTTCCCAAACAGTAAATCAACCATTTTTGCATTGATCCGACGTCTGCAGACGTTGAATCAAATATAAAAGGTTGATTTGCTGTTCGGGAAGGCGTCAGGTCAACGATCGACTTCTCAATGCCCTTGCCACTGGGCATGCGCGTTTGGTATCATCCAAAATAAGATAATCCTAACCAAAAGGCAAGAAAATAGATTGATCCTTGAACTGAACTTGAACATCTTGAACTGACAGTGCAGTTCGGTTTCTCCAGCAATAAGTATTTGGCAGAAATAAATGTAGCTTACTTCGTGAACGTTACTAAGAATACTTGACGAAACTGGGTTGCCACACAGTAAGAAAATCTGTTTTCATAATCGTCTAGAAAGCGGCCTCTGCAGCATTATCATTACGCATTCATGCCCGCCATGTTCCGTTGCCATTACCAGCCATGCTATGATGACGCAGGAAGACATCGACTCACCAACGAATCGTCGACATTCACATTCGCAGGAACCGTCGTGGTACCGCCCGATGCCAGTTCGTAAATAGTTCGCGCCAGGGACGTTGATACGTTTGTCAGTTTCTGAAAAGGTTGAAAAGTTTGACGCAAAAGCCAAATCTTTAGGAATAAAAATAATAAAATAACGGAGTGTAAACCAACAGCACCTAACAAACATGGACGTCAAGCTTAACTGGTGTACTACGATACACGGCTTAGGAAGAACGCAAAATTCAATCCACTGGAAGCAAATTGAGAAAACGGAACGAACATCCGCACTACGAGGGTTTCATCCAGGACATTCAAACAAAACTATTGAGTGTCATAATCAAGATCAGAGGAAAGTTCGAGAATACTGATTAGCGGCAGGGTAGTGGAGTCGGACAAAAAATAAACGACCCCCACTCCTCGGTTTGTAACTGGCCGACTCTATCTTCAATGTTACCAGATATTGTTTTAATTATTCCCTTTTCTCATTTTTTTAAAGTTTAATTACACTATAGTTTCGATCGACATTGAAACGACGTCACAACTGACAAGAATAAACGCTTCTACTTCTTGGTAAAGCTTTGGGACGCAGTATAGAGGACAAAAAACTTTTACAAAGTTCCTCCGACTTCACAGCCCTGAAAAGCGGTTGTTGGCGGACAACCAGCACAAATAAACCACCAACCTGTGATAAAGGTTGCAACTGAGCACGGATGTTGTCGTCTGTATCGGAGCTGTTGTAATTTCCGATCAAGTTTCTCAAGTCATCATAACGGCTGAAGTAATGCCTGATGAGAAAAGTCACAGACATATTATCATGAACCAAGCAGTAGTGTCGGATTCCACATATTAGTTTATAATATATCCCAGTATGAAATAGTATTAAGCAAATACGTTGAATCTAATGGTGCTTCTTGTCTTTGCATGTTTGCGGCACGAAGAATTGCACTCTTCTTAAAAGATACATTACCTAGCCTACACAGTAAACATACTGAGAATATTCTTTTATTATTACATCAAATATAGTTATTACTTTCTAAAACCTCCACAACCTGTTTGACCTTAAAAGGGTGATCATCAGAAGGCCCTGAAAACTATGCAATAAGCAATAAATCGGTAATGTCTGAAAAGATATTAACCATTATAAGCCTTAACTTGCTCTACGTATTTTTCAAGGCCTTCTGATGATCCCCCTTTTAGGGTGAAACAGGCTGTAGAAGGTTTTACAAAGTAACAACTATATTTGATGTAATTTGCTTTGCTTAGCTTTTTTTGCTTGGCATTGAGCATTTTTTGTACTATGATGAAATAGTATTTATTGTTTATTTTATTATTATATAGCCTATATGATTTTAATGAACTGTATATCAGTCAAATTGACACTAGTAATGTTGTCTCATGGGTAAATATGCATTTATATCAACGGCGTATCACAGCTTCTGTTTGATAAAAGATTACGTGTACGATATTAGGGAACGAGGAAGTCAATGCAATCATATCAAGAATAAATGGAAGATGCGTCAACGAATAAGCAAACTCCAGCTCTATCTTACCAAACTGCAACAGTACATACATGTTCGTGTATTGGCTGTCAAAGTCGGTCAGCAATACTCCAGGTACTTGTCTTTGCTTCAGTATTGAATGGAGAGACGAAGGAGGGAGCCCTATGTTGGGTCCTGATGTCTGCCGTTCGATCTTTAGGGCCGGCGAAGGCAAGTTTGTGTTTAACTTGGAAAGAATATCATTGATATCGGTCTGAAGGAAAACAAATGTTTTTATTGCCTTCCTGTCGCCACAGAATAAGCATGCCGGTATTGCTACTAAAATCACAGCACAATGGAGGCAATTCATAAGGAAAGTCACAGCTGATCAATCTGTTGACGAAGAAGTTGCCATTGCCTGGTAATAAAGTAACGTTTTGCTATAGTTTCCTATGACGTTATGTCCAAGCAGTTTTCATTTAGCCAATCCATAAGGACGTTGTTGCATTGGTGGGCTGTGAGGCATCCTTGAAGCTTGGTTACTGGGCACTCCAATGTGAGATGGTCTGTGGACTAGTTTGGGGCGTTGCATTTTGGGCAGTTGAGTTGTCGGCCCCATTGGTTGCCTTTGGTTTTAGTTTGTTTTGTTCTGATGCGGTTTGCTGGGATCATAATTTTCTGGTGGCCTTGTCAAGCCTGGGAGAGGTTTTGTTCTTTTTTTTTTCGCTGAGGCTTTTCGGTCATTTGTCCGAAATGACTTGAAAAAAATTCGGTCAATTTTATTTATTTTGGTCATTTTTCGTCATTTTTGGTCATATATAGTCAATTGACTATATTTTTTCGGACATTTTTCTAAAAAATTGGTCAAAGACCGATAAATGACCGAAAAAACCTCCCTAGCTTTTGTTAGGTGTGTGAGTAATTCTCCACCAGGAGGGAATGAGGGATTTGTTGTTCCAGAAGTTCTGCCACTCTATTGTGACATTAATTGGAAATGAATCGGTTTTGTTGAAGGAGTGTCTTGATTTAAATCGCGACGTTTTTGGTGCTTGTTTTGTTTGTGGAACTATTAAAAGATTTTCTGCTGAGTTGAGAATGTCCAAAAAGATTGCCATAAATTGTCTGTAATAATAAAAAATTCTCGAATAAATGTGCTACACCAACCAAGATTGATGCATAAATGTTCTCGCAACCAATTTGCAATTTAAAAAGTAAAATGAAATTGAGAGGCAGCTCCTGAATCGCATGGCGCCACAACCTATTTGGCATGCGGTTACATATCAGCGGTCACAAGTCGTAAACTCCCTTATTTTTCTTTTCTGAGTTTATTGGGCGAAATGTTTTTGACTGGCATTGGGTTTCTTGGTATGCAACAGACATTTTACTTAACTGCATCACAGACAAAAGTGATGGTCCAACTTAAAAGTGCACTGGAGTTTTCTTGCTGCGCCCCTTGCACTATTCGAGTTGCGCAGACCTAGTGTATAAAGCAATATAATTTACCGTTGTTTGTGT
This sequence comes from Aplidium turbinatum, assembly GCF_918807975.1. NCBI lineage: Eukaryota > Metazoa > Chordata > Ascidiacea > Aplousobranchia > Polyclinidae > Aplidium > Aplidium turbinatum. The sequence continues at coordinate 59,873,573 of NC_137472.1, forward strand.
GTTGTTGGCTAAGGGATCGTAATGGAGCCACGCTGTGTCTTCTATCTTCCCTAGCTGCCCCAGTTCAATGACTCGATACAAGCTATCCAATGTCCACGGGGGAGGCTGGATCTGAGAGGATGCAAGCACAGTTACATTTGGGCAAGGCTGTTCTCAAAAATATTTGTCTAACAAACATTATCATCAATTTCAACTTGAATATTGACCATTGCTCAAGTTGGTAATCTACAGTATGTATGTATGCAGCAACATTACTTTGATGGAAACATATCCTATTAATCTCACTTTAGATTAAATCACTCTAACTTCACTTATTGATTTCCATTAAGGATATGCTAGGGGATCTCCTGACTAAGAAGCAGCGGGCCAGCGATTCTCCATCAAGTATCAATTAATCATTCTTTATTACAAAATACATGGAAAATCAGCAGAGCCCTATTGGCATATGCATTTCGCTCTAACTTTAGAGCATCTTTAGTGCCTAAAAAGCAAACATAAGAAAGCAAAACCTAAAAACTGTCACTAAATAAATAAATAAATGAATCTGCAGTAGCCTAAGATACTGACCAAGACTAACTGCCAAAACTAACTGGTAGAATACTGCGTAAATATTAACTGGCTGCGTAAAATATTTATAGGCAAATTTAAACTATATTTAAACTAAACTACACGAACCTAACTACTATGACAAAATAATGATGACAATGCGCAAAAACAAACCAAGGTTGATGAGAGTCGAATGGCTAAAGCAATACGTACAAAATGAAACTGTGTGAAGATAGCATGTGAAAATAAAACTAAGTGACAGAACATAGCAAAATCAATGGGTCCATGACCTAAGTGTTAAGTGCAAATCAATAAGATAGCGCAGCGATAAATTCGCAATAAAATGAAGCTGGAAAAGCAGGACCAGCGATCAGAAACCTCTACTTAACAAGAGGCAAAATCATTCTCTTAATGTTAATCGAAGATTTGATTAGTGATGCCCATTTATCTTCGCACATGTCCAAATCTGCAACGGGTGGCTTTTCAACAAATGTTACTGTGAAACAGTCTGCAATAGATGGTTTTGTGTTTATGTACAAAGAGTGGCAGGAGGCGTAATGTTTGAGTAATGCCGCCTTATCACCCCCCGGACTGGTGTCAAAAGTGTTCCATTGCAGACCTATGGCCGGACCACCTGGTAGAAAAGCGATTAGAGGTTTGGCCAACATATTGTTCCGAGCAGAGTTTGCAGGAGGCAACATATATCCCGTAGTCGCTACAATTAAGGTCTTGCCGAAGTTTGATTACACTATCCCTAGATTGTATTACCCGGGTCCAAGGAACCATATTTTTATTATGGTTCCGGAAATTACCGCACAAAGCACAATGTCCACATGGTTTAGAACAGCCGAGTGTCTTTTCAAGATTGTCCGAAAGTGCAATTGGACGGTAGTTGGTCAGGGTGTTGCCAAGAGTGAGAGGTCTTTTATAAACAATGCATGCTGTCGGTTGTAGGGCTTTTTCTTTGGCAGTAAGTTTCATGGTAGTGGAAAATGAAGAAGCCCAAATTGTGCGTTTATTGGTAGTTTTGTGATTCTTGGGGCCAAACCGTTCCTTCCAATTTTTTGCTAATGTAGTGATGCGTTCTACCATGTTCTGTTTAAAACCAGAAAAATTACATTTATTCTGTAGTCTTCGTAAAGAGTTGAAAAAATCTTCATCCAGCTCGTTGAGACGTCTTAAACGTACACATTCACTAAAAACAATAGACTGGAAAATATGTGGGGGGTGAAAAGAAGAGCCGTGGAGGAAGGGTCTGTGTTTTGCTGTGGGCTTTTGGAAGTCTCTCGTGGTAAATCCTATTAGGTCAGATTGATCCGTAACATGAAGCACATCTAGGAATTCAACCTCTTGGTCCTTCAAAGCTGTATTAATGCAGCGAAATTTGAGCGAGAGGCCATATTTTGTAAACGCTTCTGTGAGCGTCTGTTGGATATTGCGTGTATATTCGGCTCCTTCCGAAATCCACATTATGTCGTCGATAAACCTAACAAACAATACAGTATATTTCAGTTGCTGGGCTAAGGACTTAATAATATAGTGGACTGCAATGTTGGCAATAGAAACCGAATGGTTGTCACCTGTGACAATACCGTTTTGCTGTTTGAAAAACGTCTCGCGATACTGAGTGACAACGTTATCCAAACAAAACATAACTAACTCAATCAACTTCGTTAAAACCGGAGTGCAATTTTACAGCTTCTCGCAATGACTGTACGATTAAATGTCTAGGGATGCTTGGGTAAAGAGCAGCAACGTCAGCGGCAACCAAAAAGAAAATAGGTTGCTCACCAGGTGGTGAGGAGCAATTATCGTTCAACCAACCTTCTTTCCATTTAACCAATTTCATGAGATAGTCCCGGCTATCTTTGCAGTATTCATTAACCATGTTTTTGCAGTAATCAATGCTAATGGGGTTGAGAATGGATTCCAATAGGGCTGTCACTCTGGAAGTGGTAATATTTCCAGCAGATTGTAAAGTTCGAACAGGAATATCAAAGACTGAAATGGTGTTTAATACTTCAGGAGGTAGTTTGTGGGTTTTAAACAGTGGATAAGTACAGGCTGGTGAACGGTTGGAGAAATATTTGGCTGAAGATCCAGTAACCCGTTGATATGCATTATGTTTAAATGTAAGTCCAGCAGTATGATAGAGTTGTGCTTCATTTATTACCCCTGTATCATGGAGAGTTTTGAGGTAAGAATCACATTGAGATCTAACATTTTTAAGGTATTTTTCGACACTTTTATTATGATTATTCAAGTCGGTTTGCTGGAAGTTAGATGAAAGTTCTCTGCGCATAATGGAATCGTAATCCACAAAATCAAGAACAACGATCTTACCATCTTTGTCCGACTTGCAAATTACAATAGCGTGATTATTGACCAAGGACTTCAGTTTCGTTAGACTTTTTTTGAGATCAAGGCTTAAGTTATTCTTGTGTGTGAATAGATACCTTGCATCTTCTTCTAGGTTCCTCATTTTTGATCTGATTGATTCTGTGTAAACAATCGTTTTCTCGTCAAGTAGCGCTACATCTGGCCTAGAATATTTCGGGATTTTAAGTTTCTTAGGTACTTATATCTTTAATGGAAATCAATATATGTATTGTCGATTTGAAAGGAGAGATCCCTGTCAAAAATGAATGCAGTGATTAAGATCTGGAAAAAGCAAACTACTTTGAAAGCAAAACTATTATTCTTAAAGCTATGCCTCAGGAAGAGAGTTCTTCTTAGGAGTTTTTACAGGAAGGGTATTGACAATGACCTTTTGCTTGTCCAACAAACGAGAGAAATTAGGCCTCAACTCGAAGATTTGTCACGCCAGATTAAATGTTTGGGAGACAAATTGCCTACCAACTATACTGTTGATGAGGGAAGAATTCAGTTCCAGAAACAAATCAATTCTTCCTACCATGACAAACTGCTTTGGTTAAAGAATAAACAGAAATCACGCAAACCCAACTGCTTTTCCAATGAGCAACCTACCACTTATATTTCGAAAAACAAAAAGGATAGAATTAGGTACAGAAGTCGGGTATCCTTTAAAAAGATAAAAAACCAACTTGAAATAGCGGAAAGCATGATATTGAATAAATCAAAAACAAAACTTACTGATTCAGACAAACTTCTGCTCATGAAAGGCCTCAATTTTGTCCCTACACCTCGGTGGTCCAAACAAGTGGAAACCAATGAATGGCATAACACACAAGAACACATCAAAAGGGTCGAGTGGGAATGTATCTTTAAGGATTCCACACAACCCCCACTACAGCAAGTACCTAAGAAACTTAAAATCCCGAAATATTCTAGGCCAGATGTAGCGCTACTTGACGAGAAAACGATTGCTTACACAGAATCAATCAGATCAAAAATGAGGAACCTAGAAGAAGATGCAAGGTATCTATTCACACACAAGAATAACTTAAGCCTTGATCTCAAAAAAAGTCTAACGAAACTGAAGTCCTTGGTCAATAATCACGCTATTGTAATTTGCAAGTCGGACAAAGATGGTAAGATCGTTGTTCTTGATTTTGTGGATTACGATTCCATTATGCGCAGAGAACTTTCATCTAACTTCCAGCAAACCGACTTGAATAATCATAATAAAAGTGTCGAAAAATACCTTAAAAATGTTAGATCTCAATGTGATTCTTACCTCAAAACTCTCCATGATACAGGGGTAATAAATGAAGCACAACTCTATCATACTGCTGGACTTACATTTAAACATAATGCATATCAACGGGTTACTGGATCTTCAGCCAAATATTTCTCCAACCGTTCACCAGCCTGTACTTATCCACTGTTTAAAACCCACAAACTACCTCCTGAAGTATTAAACACCATTTCAGTCTTTGATATTCCTGTTCGAACTTTACAATCTGCTGGAAATATTACCACTTCCAGAGTGACAGCCCTATTGGAATCCATTCTCAACCCCATTAGCATTGATTACTGCAAAAACATGGTTAATGAATACTGCAAAGATAGCCGGGACTATCTCATGAAATTGGTTAAATGGAAAGAAGGTTGGTTGAACGATAATTGCTCCTCACCACCTGGTGAGCAACCTATTTTCTTTTTGGTTGCCGCTGACGTTGCTGCTCTTTACCCAAGCATCCCTAGACATTTAATCGTACAGTCATTGCGAGAAGCTGTAAAATTGCACTCCGGTTTTAACGAAGTTGATTGAGTTAGTTATGTTTTGTTTGGATAACGTTGTCACTCAGTATCGCGAGACGTTTTTCAAACAGCAAAACGGTATTGTCACAGGTGACAACCATTCGGTTTCTATTGCCAACATTGCAGTCCACTATATTATTAAGTCCTTAGCCCAGCAACTGAAATATACTGTATTGTTTGTTAGGTTTATCGACGACATAATGTGGATTTCGGAAGGAGCCGAATATACACGCAATATCCAACAGACGCTCACAGAAGCGTTTACAAAATATGGCCTCTCGCTCAAATTTCGCTGCATTAATACAGCTTTGAAGGACCAAGAGGTTGAATTCCTAGATGTGCTTCATGTTACGGATCAATCTGACCTAATAGGATTTACCACGAGAGACTTCCAAAAGCCCACAGCAAAACACAGACCCTTCCTCCACGGCTCTTCTTTTCACCCCCCACATATTTTCCAGTCTATTGTTTTTAGTGAATGTGTACGTTTAAGACGTCTCAACGAGCTGGATGAAGATTTTTTCAACTCTTTACGAAGACTACAGAATAAATGTAATTTTTCTGGTTTTAAACAGAACATGGTAGAACGCATCACTACATTAGCAAAAAATTGGAAGGAACGGTTTGGCCCCAAGAATCACAAAACTACCAATAAACGCACAATTTGGGCTTCTTCATTTTCCACTACCATGAAACTTACTGCCAAAGAAAAAGCCCTACAACCGACAGCATGCATTGTTTATAAAAGACCTCTCACTCTTGGCAACACCCTGACCAACTACCGTCCAATTGCACTTTCGGACAATCTTGAAAAGACACTCGGCTGTTCTAAACCATGTGGACATTGTGCTTTGTGCGGTAATTTCCGGAACCATAATAAAAATATGGTTCCTTGGACCCGGGTAATACAATCTAGGGATAGTGTAATCAAACTTCGGCAAGACCTTAATTGTAGCGACTACGGGATATATGTTGCCTCCTGCAAACTCTGCTCGGAACAATATGTTGGCCAAACCTCTAATCGCTTTTCTACCAGGTGGTCCGGCCATAGGTCTGCAATGGAACACTTTTGACACCAGTCCGGGGGGTGATAAGGCGGCATTACTCAAACATTACGCCTCCTGCCACTCTTTGTACATAAACACAAAACCATCTATTGCAGACTGTTTCACAGTAACATTTGTTGAAAAGCCACCCGTTGCAGATTTGGACATGTGCGAAGATAAATGGGCATCACTAATCAAATCTTCGATTAACATTAAGAGAATGATTTTGCCTCTTGTTAAGTAGAGGTTTCTGATCGCTGGTCCTGCTTTTCCAGCTTCATTTTATTGCGAATTTATCGCTGCGCTATCTTATTGATTTGCACTTAACACTTAGGTCATGGACCCATTGATTTTGCTATGTTCTGTCACTTAGTTTTATTTTCACATGCTATCTTCACACAGTTTCATTTTGTACGTATTGCTTTAGCCATTCGACTCTCATCAACCTTGGTTTGTTTTTGCGCATTGTCATCATTATTTTGTCATAGTAGTTAGGTTCGTGTAGTTTAGTTTAAATATAGTTTAAATTTGCCTATAAATATTTTACGCAGCCAGTTAATATTTACGCAGTATTCTACCAGTTAGTTTTGGCAGTTAGTCTTGGTCAGTATCTTAGGCTACTGCAGATTCATTTATTTATTTATTTAGTGACAGTTTTTAGGTTTTGCTTTCTTATGTTTGCTTTTTAGGCACTAAAGATGCTCTAAAGTTAGAGCGAAATGCATATGCCAATAGGGCTCTGCTGATTTTCCATGTATTTTGTAATAAAGAATGATCACTCTAACTTCTATAGAAATTAATCGAACTATGTATGTTTAAACAGGGTCCACGTCTATTAGGTGCAGACAGTAAGGTGCCTGCCATATACTGAAATAGGTGCTCGCACTGTGGCGTCATAATATTTAGGTGCAGCAAATGGGCGATTTTTTAAATTCGTTTTAATTTCGTTTCGATTCGAAAATAATTTTGAATGAATGGGAATTATATTATTGTGACGTCAAACACATATTTATGAGGTCATGCTATGTTGCCATTGTTTGCTATCAATGGAAGTTATGTCGTAATTAGCTTTCATGTAAAACTTCAGCTAAAGTAACTCGAATGCGCAGATTTCAAAAACTAGACACCAGAATTAGTCCGTTCCGTTCGCCTACTCTAGATTATGAAAACAAGTCAGCAAACGCTGCACATCCACCAACTTACCTTGCTGATGTCATCAACCACTGGGAAGTTGCCTTTTATCATATCCTGGACCATTCTCACGCTCCCAATGTTGTCAAATGCCTCCTGTGAAAGTAGTTTGTTGGTTCAAGTCTTGGTAGCAATCTTGTAGCTTCAACGCATGCAATAGTAAGTGATGGTACGCAGCTATTCATGCAGGCAAAACAATATCGATGCCAGAAAGGCACGGTTACATGTCACGGTTACACGGTTACATGTCAAAAACACGTTTTCGCTACAAAGATACCTTTGGCAAGAAATAAATCTCAAGCACTATAAGCTATAGTAATAAAAGGTTTCTGCAGACTCTTAACCTCAGTTCTGGCTTCTCGGTGTTATGGGAATTGCTAATCATCAATAAATGTAGGATCCATGTGAGAGGATTTAACCAAACGTATAATAATCAATAAGCAATAATATAACTATAAGCTATTCTGATGAAATACTTTGTGCCTCTATTAAAATACATGGCACAACAGTAGCATGCGACGCAAAAAAAATCCCAACATACTCCATCAAATAACACAAATACGACGTTTCTCAGCAACTTTTCCTTTTCGTCTTCATTGAGCTTCCCAAGAGCTTGAGCTACACCCAGCAGAGTGATGAAGCCAGTTGCTTTATCAACGCCAGGAGAAGTGGACGTCGTCATGAACGATCGGCTGTCAAGCTGTGAACAATATATGCGGCTTAGTGTTTCGGTGAATTATTCTTCAATAGAAGATTCCAACGATGGAAAGAAGACAAAGGAGTCACAGACAATTGGTCGACCCTGATGTTTCAAGACAAAGACCAGGCTTCTTTGACACAAAATAAAGAAAATGAAGAGCAAGCGGCAGTGTTTTTCAACCTCTCTAAATCACACTCTACCTGGTAAGCACATCAGCCCTTGGTTTAATGTCTGCAGAAGTTGAATCAATGTTGAAAATACTGATTTGTCGGCTGGAAGGATTGACAACCGTTTATTGAATTCTAAAGCGGGATGGCCCACCGCCACCATAATGCAAGCAACATCCTAAGATATAGTTAGGCAGTTTGATACAAATTATCGCCAAAAGAAAAAATAGCAATGCACTGGTTACACTGTCTGTCTTGTAAAGTGTTGAGAGCAAGGCATAGGCTACCTGCAATGGAGATATAGCGCTATACAAAACACATACCATGAGAGCTACTAAACTTACTGTAGCAGTAATAAAGATGGCTGGATCCGCGGCACTCCCATCGCGAGCTTTCAAACGCTTCAATGACGTCACTACGTTCTTTCCTTGCAAGACGTCACAAAAACCAACTGAAAGGATAAATAGAAGAATTATCAACAATTTTATGAACACAAACGTTACCGTATGCATTATTAACTTGAGAGTATTATAAAAAAATGAAGGAATATCGTCACATTGCTACCGAAGTAGCAACAGCAACCGACACAATGGCCTAGTGGTCTGAGTGCTCGCCTCTGCGTTGGTAGATGTTGTAGGTTCAATTCCCCATTGGGTTTTACCAAAGACCATTTAAAATGCTACTAAACTTCATCCCTGCTTGGCACTCAGCAGAGGAGAGAGTAGGCCTATAGGTACTTCCCGACGTCGTTCGGCGGTGTCGGGGGATAAGCCAGCTATCCTACGTGTTGAACGTATTGCGTTCGGACAACAAGGAGAAGTCCTTCAAAAACCCGTCAGTTCAAAGCAATTCAGGAGCTCTCAACGTTAGAGCCTGGGAAGGAGAGCAAATTGTTCAACAAACAGCAGCAGCAGGATAAACGAAAGCGGATAGAAGACTATTGAACGACGAAATTTTAAGCAAACTGCAAGCTGTCGATGCTGATGTGAGATGAGATGCTGTTCGATGCATTTTTAATCGCTTTAATCTAGCAGTATCGTACGGCTGCTATAGAACAGGAGTTTTCAACTATTTTTTGCACCGCGACCCACTTAAAGCAATCAACGTAGCCTCGTTAGTATAAATATATTGAACAAAAGCATAGTTAACGCAAAATTTAACCAAATCTGATTCACGACGACATCCAGTTTTGTTTCGTTTCGCTGTTCTAATGCACATTTCCGAAACCAAAAACGTCTTTTCACCATGTTAGTACGATCTTTTTTACATTTCCTTCAATTATTATTTCCATTTCCTATCAAGCTTGGCTACACTATAGGAGAAAAAAAAGCTACATTTGCACTGGTTGAATTTATTGCAATTTTTTAGGGTTTATTGAATTCAGCTTCAGTGAGATGTTTGGTGCTGCATCTTTTTAACAAACTTGTCAATGTGTGGAACTGTTGCTGAAAAAACTTTTACACAAAATACCCTGCACAATGAATTTTTTTCAATGTCATTGAAAATGATAGTCTACAGACAAATCCATATTTGACATAGGATTCCAAATACGGCAACACTGCTTTTATGCCATAGTGAGGTTACTTTTTAACTTTAGCTTGCACAAAACATCACACACACAAGAACTACGTGAAAAACATCGATTGCTTTTCTATTGTTAAAGCCTTGCAACGTCTTCAAGCTTAACCAATAGAATAACCTCAGGTGAAGGAATGATCGATTGCGAAAAAACACAGTTTTTCTTTAGTGGCAAAAAACAATTGAAAACAATACATTGGATTTTCAGACGTCTCGTGACCCTCCGAAAAAGCGACCCGCGACCCCAGGTTGAAAACCCCTGCTACAGAACGACCCATAAAACCTTGTTAGTTTCTCTGGAATCAAACTGAACATCGTCGCATGACATGATTTTTTTCGGAATTTGTTTTCGTACCTTGAGTAATCGTTGATTGAACTATTGTCCTTCTCAAGCAAGTGACGGAATCTACAGCTCCGAACATACGCGACTTCATCTGCACTGCACATAATTGATGTCTCTCTGGACTGTTGTACTGGTTGTAGCACTGTTGTTTGCAAATAGCAAGATTGATCATGACAAATATTAATGCAGTTTAAAGTTATGTACTTTATTCTACATTTAAATAAAAAAAAACATTAAAAATATTAAATAATGATTAATGCAAATAGATTCTATTTGAATAAGAACCGTTTGATAATCCCAACAAGAGTGAACAGGGTTTTTAGGTGAATAGTGACTATACATATGTATTTTGTTTAACACAAAAAATAGAAGTCCACGTGTTCACATTTTAAAGCATCGATTCTATGTTGAAAAATTGTGGGTATTGTAAACTTAACGGTTGGAATAAAATAGTAATCCTCTTGAAAAGATACTGATCAGATTTCTTACGTCGATTAAATTCTTTTGAACTGTTGAATTTTTAATGTAAAAGATTGGAAAGGGAATGCTTATTTCCGTGAGGCCATCGCCAACCGAGTTCCAACGGTTCTTACATTGAGCATAATGAGGACCATACGAAGAGTTGTACAAGCCTAGAAGACAGACTAGCTGTTAATCATTCAAAAGAAACTTTAAAATTCATATACACTAGGGTGTGGCTGGTGCCGTTATGTTACTCAAATCAGCTCTTCTTTTAGCATACTCTGTGGATGGGTGATACAAACTCACCTGCAAAATTTCAGCTGATTTCGACATCATGCAGGTGTAGCACACGGGATTTAAAAATTGCGCAATCACGCGACACCGAAAATAGTCAAAAATCACTTGTTTTTTTAATATTTTTCAATAATACAAGCATATTTTCAACTATAAAATGTATTATAGGCCTATGTCAAATAGGGTGGTCCTTAGTTGTACACTAAAAAAAATATTTTGGAAAATTGTTGGTCTGACCCTGCCAAAACGTTCCTTTTGGTTAAAAAACACCATGTGTAAAATTTCATTGATATTCATTAATGTTTAGAGGTGGCTCAATGGATCCGAAATTCTACCCGGATGAGGTATAGAACACATAAGCATAATGTATATTATACACCTGCTTTTGTTTTAGCAAGAAATATCAAAAAAATTATAAAAAACATTGCGTAAGCAAGCACTATAAAAAGGCTTCACTGACGTGGCTCCTAACATCGAGATAGAAAGTCATCGTCTGCGGCTACATGAGGTGTCTTATACGTTTTAAATCTCTATGTCAGGATGGTTTGCCTTCAACTGTTGTTTACACAGAGAATCAAAGGGAATAAAGTTGATAATCTTTTTATTTATTGATTGACAATATCAGGCTAAAAGCTGGATCCTTCCGATGTCACAGAACCAACAAAATATTCCCCTTACACAAAACAAAAAACAAACACTTCCAAAGAGTAATAAAATCATCTGATCCTTGATCGCTTACACTAACCGGTTTATTACGAAGACTAAAGATCATTAAAGACCCACTCACTTGTTCTTTCATTAGGACAAGCCGACTCAGGAGACCATTGTGTAGGGTCATAGTCATCAATTTCATATATCAGAATACCCTGAACGTTACTAATTCCCAACATGCTTATGACAAAAGACCTGCAATTAGATTAAGCATCGTCAAATATTAGATTATAGCCAGTGCTGCTTAATGCTTATTCATGCTAAAAAAAATCCATATCATAACTTTCACAATTTGCATAAAAACCCATCGCATTTTTATGCTGTAATACACATTAGTGACCATGAAGCATTTCCAAACTCAGCACTTACCTATTAAATAGACTTGCTTCAACAAGTAAAACATAATCACGCTTCGATAGAATGTTCATGAACCTATTGATATCTTCTGTTCCATTGATGTGAAACAAAACCCCAACATTTCCTTCTGCACTTGCTGAAACACAATTAGGCTAATGTGAATCATATAATTTTCCACATAAAAAGTTATTCCTTTAGTTTTAGTGAGGATAATGAAACTTCTTTTTCCCTGCGCAAATTTTCTCTGAAAACAATGCAGCGTTGGAGAGTTGATTTTTGTTTCACACTGTGCTGCATATACAAATTAGAACGTGTATTCATTCATTTTGTCCTTTCTTTCACCTTAACAAAGTCCAGCTGTGATTGGATCTTTGAGGTGCAATGTCTTGCGCATGAAATCACAGTCGCTTGTTTTTCTTTTGACCACACACATCTGTCTCATGATATTATTTCATGCACTTTGGTTTTGAGCATCACAGACGATTATGGAAAAAATGGACACTATCCTTTTGCTTTGGCTACTGGTAAACACTTGTCACATGGCTCAATTTCTTTGGTTCTAAACATCTGGTCGAAGACCATTACCGTAGACAATTAAAAGAATGAAATAGGCTATACAAGTTATAAGGAAGTTGACAGAATTATGCGATTGATTCCTTTTAGTGGTATGGAACCGGTATACAATTACTTAATACTGATGATATTACTTAACACTAGATAGGATTTGGTTTTTGCTTTTGTCATAGTAAAACAATTGATATGCACTTAAGCAGTAGGCTAAGCAATTAACAATTTTGTCTGTAATAAACCAATTCAACTCACATTGGCAGCCTACTTCATGAGTTCCATTTAATAATCGAACACATTTGTCATAATGACCTTCCTGGATGTCATGGTAGACAAGCCTGTACACTTCAGAAGTTTGACAAAAACTTTGATCTGCAAAACAATCAAATTTATTCTTCACCCAGCAGTCACGACAAAAACATCAGTCATGAAAAATTTAATAATTAACAATGAAATGTTATAGCAGTACTGGTACTTTTCATGAAGTAGTTTGTGCCAAAAGAAAAAAAAAGATAGATTAAGCCAATGAATTACAATTTTGACACCAATGTACTTATTCTCGAGTTATTAACAAACAAGGAGTAGGAATCTACTCATTAATGCAATAATAGCCTAGTTGTCAATCAAGTTGATGTTGTATGATTATGATAATTTCCAAAGAAAAAGGAGCAAATTTATACTTACACACAAATGACAGTAAAGTTCCAGCAAAAAATAGATAAATGTGCATATCAGATGTGTTGTCTCACAGTTTGAAATATATGGGTTTTGAAAACTTTGCTTTCTGATACCTTGACTAAAATTATGCTTAAATCGACATAACACGACTCATAACAAAATCTGAAACAAGCTATTTGATCAGTTGTAGCAAGCATAACTTTTATGAGAAAAGGTTTAAAGTCATCTACATGACAAGATAGAAAAGACATCTGACCAACTCGTTAATAGCACTGGTCAACAAATTTTACCTATTTTTTTTTAATCAGAGGTATATACATTTAAACTTTTCTAGATTATTTTCTGTGTTGATTGCAAATCTGCATTCATTTTTTCTCCAGCACATCAAGTTTTGAAAAGATGTGCACTGTTGAGAAAGAGCGATCTTCCTGGCATCAGCACTACCTGTCACTATAGAACAGCGAGCATTGTGTTTCGCTAACCATACCGGTGTAGCCTCCACACTAGCCATCAAGACTTTTCCAAACTTGACTGCCGAGAAACACAATATTTGCACTCTTAATTATTGAGGGATGTTTACATATTAAGTCATAAAAATATGTTCTTAACATGCAACTGAAGAAAAAATAGGGATATCATACTTTCAGAATCAGCCAGAAAAACTCTTTAAGGATCACCTAATCGGATCTCTGTTTAAAATTTGCTGTTGACCAGTGAAATTGGTGTAGATTGTTCATCAGCCACGATGGCATCCGCCATGGTGTGGTTCTGTATCTTTATTCTCATACAAAGTCTTGATCGGTTATTCCTGGTAGTTTTGCATATTAAGAGCCGGGCTACTCAACTGGCGGACCTTGTGGGTGCTGATGGTGATCCGGACCTTGTGGGTGCTTAGGTACTCTTCCAAAAACTTGAGCTTTTGGAAGAGTACGTAACCTCATTGTCACATTTCAGGGCTTCTTTAAACAGATTTGTGTTGGGAGGAAGCAATTTTTACTGATTATCCTAGTTGCTGGGGGGCTTTGACTCCCAGACTCCTCAACACTTTCTCAGAAATCCAATTCGAGTTACATTTTACCTAAAAAGTGGTTTAGTAAAGATAGTTTAACTTTCGTGGTAGCGTGTGAAATAACTTATTAAATGATTTTTGTATTTGAAACAAGGTTTTATTTTAACTTTCATCTTATTTTTGTTGAAGCTGGTGCAACCGTCAAATCTGCCAACCATCGTTTGATCACTACTTGAACGCAGTGACTCCTGGACCATTACTCACTGGTTAGTGGTTACCTAGGTTGACAGATAGAAGTTTACGATTGTTGAAATGTTGTTGCCAAAGAATTATTTCATCTACTAGGTGTCACATAATGGAGAACAGTCCTTGAAACACGTTGCTCAGGCGCATACTGAGAGAGGCAAACTAGCGTCGCAAAATCTCAGACGGGCGTGATTACTAGACTAACAGATAGCACAGTTGAAGAAATGGCAAGATAAAGCAATGCTGATGTGTGTTTAAGCAATGCATTAAATTTGGAACAATAAGAACTGCACCAACAGTTTCATTTGGCGTTTTCACTCTTGACGCTCATGTCTTTTAGCTAATATTCCGCAATGGTAAACTATGTTGAAATCACCGAGAAGTGCAGTCCATGGGCAGTCTAAAGTCAAATGTTTAATAGTTTGCACTACCATGCATTCAACAGATCTAATTCTAAGTGGATAGAATATTTACCACTCAGTCTAATTCAACATTTGTCAACAATAAAGGGAAACTTTCTTCTGTTAATCTACGTGACTGGCCTGTGTCAGTGATGCAAGGCCTTAAAAAATATGAAAAACTGTTAGAATTAAATTATTGTTAAAGCATCAGTCCAAGGATAAAGAACCCCGCAATCAATCAGTCCTTAGCAATAAAAATGTACAATGTGCTATGGCTAGAAAATACATTTAAAAGCATGGTAAATGGAAATAGCTGACTCTTCCAAGTATAAAAGAGATGATCAGTATGCTAGACTTGACCAGAGAACTACCGTATGGTAATTGGTAAGTAACCTGCAGTTACCCTGTCTTAAACTCTGAAAGAAAATTGGCTAGTAAACCATCAAACCAATCAAGAAAAAAAATTGCCCAAATAATAATTTATATATTCAGCTGCTTGGTAATTAGCGAGTATTGTTTGTTTGTTTATCTTTTCTTTGTTTGTTTATCTTTATCCTGCATTGCGGGAAAGCGGACTTGAGCGCTATGCATCGGTGTACGCCCAGGGCCGTTGACAGGATTTCTCGGGCCCGGTACCAATTTATTTTCGGGCCCCCTTCGGCCTTCATCGACTATGTTATGAAAATAAAGGTTGTTTACAAACTTTTATTGATGTCATTTAAGCATGGTCATTTAACAAATCTTGCGCAATCTTAAAATTTCTTCAACCGCAAAACTTACTATCTCTATCTAGCGGCTGCTTTTTTGAACTTTTATTTGTCACATGGCGCTAGAGTATTCTAGGCTCACCAGAAGAGAATTTACAGCAAAGGTAGTGCAGACAGTCAGAAAGTTTTCAATTTGATTTGGGAAAGGTGTTTGGGCCTCGATCAAACATTTGCTGATTGCTGCAATCTGAAAAGCGGTTTTGTGCAGTTTTTAGTGCAGTGCAATGCAATTTTTAGTGCAGAAACAGGGATAGCAATCTTCTTACCTGTGCCATTTCAGTTTGAGTTTAAACAAATATTACCGGTAACCTGTTTATGTTGAAATTCGTGTTTCGGGTAATATTCATGGTTAGGGAAATCACTATACTAGACTAAACTAAATTCTTACTTTACTGTTTGGTGGCTGAAGTGGCTATTTGACCACCAGAAAGCTGAAGTAAAGTGCTGTGTTAAGCCCTTTGTGGGCCCCCGGGGCCAAAATGAGCCCCTTATTGGCAAGCAGACTTATGATAATGTAGTGTGTATGTTAACTGCACTGATATGGAAAGGTGGTTCACTTCACTAGACTTTTTCACCAGTTGAGAAAACAATACAAATGTAAATAAGAGCAAACACAGGTCTATCAAGTCATAGCTACACCTTTGCTTGCAATGAAAGCCAAAAGTGTTAACGATTTCCAAACATACTGGCAACGGTCATGAAGCGTATGGGTCATTCAACCCAGATCTTATATCACACAGTAGAAGCTGGTATCAAAATTTGACATGCTTATCACATTGAGTTCATACAATTTTTTACATCGGACAAGACTTGACAAAATTATGAGAATTTTAAATTGGTTACCTACATTTAGAAGCAATTTTTTCCAAAAATTACAATTGGCATTTGAAATTTCACTAACTTATTATTTTTAAATGTATAGCCATAACATAGCAAAACAGTTTAGAAGTGCAAAAAAAAGTGAATTCACAAATGCTTTAACAAACAACATTTTAACACTTTCACCAAGTGGTAATTATGTTTTGCCTTATAGGATCGCCGAGGTGGAGGCTGACTTGGTGACCTCATAAGGTCTTTCGCTTCTTTCCTATCTCACTTTTATGTAATGTACCAGTGCATTTGATGTGATATTTTGTGAAAAAAAATAAACCAGTGATTGATTGATTAAACCACTCACCTATACAATACTTTCAAAAAGCTAACAAGTTCCCAATCAAAATGCTAACATGAAAACTCAAGTGTACTCAAATGTGCATAATCAGGAACTTAAGTACGATAAAAACAATAGTTTACCAATCTAGTGATATACTTTCAATTCACAACAGAACAGTGTTAATCCATAACAGCACAGAATGGCGTACATGGTTTATTAACTAGGCCTACTCACACAAGATACACTATTATTAGAAACCTGTTGTTAATCATGCTATATTTCACTAAAACATTTTTTTTATTAATTGCTTTATTTTTGGAACATTGTGGTTGTTGAATTTAAGAAGCACAATTATTATGAGCAGCAGTTGCTGTAATCTAACTGTTGAATTAACTTTTCTACATGTAATTATTTTTTCATATGCAAACACCATTGGTCATGCTAAAAACAGTTGTTATTGAAATGGTGCATAAGTGCTGACTTATGTAGACGAAGTTTAATAACTTCATCACATGTTGCAACTACTTCACAGAAATCACAGCATACATAAGAAAATTACTATGATCTTTAACAAAACGGAGCAATATTTACAGTGTAACACTAGTTAATAGGTTTCTAGGTAAGGTCTAACAGCTTCATCACTCACTGACAACTTTGCAGTACTCAGAAAGCCTTCATAGGTTACTGGTGCTTAATGAAATGTTATAATGCTTACTGCACAATACCGGCTAACTACTACCTAGTTAAACTTTTATAACTTCATAAACAATCATCAACCCAGCAGTGTACAGAACACAGCAGAAATATAACTAATAGTAAACACAGGTCTATCAAGTTATAGCTTCATCTTTGCTTGGAATGAAAGAAAGGAAACATAAAGCAGCAACGATTTGAAATCACAAACAAAATACTGGCAACTGTCATAAAATATTTATTATACTGGTATCTAAATGTAATATGCTGGTTACTTAGTGGTTACACTTGCTGATAGCTACCTCTGTAAAGTCAGGGATATTTATAGTTGCGGGATTGTAAATGCTAAAAATGAAATGCTAATCAATCTATGAGAAATGCTATTTTGTTTACTGTTCACAATTTTTTAGCAATAAACAAAATATGACTGCACATTGCACAAATGGAATAGGCTACAAATAAGACAAACATTTTTATGGCCTACAGTTAAAGGCAGGTTAATTGATTATATACCTATTACACTACTCAATGTTCGCTTATTACTTGCTGACCTTTGACTTTGTGAGGTCAGTTTTTGAATTGTTTGTCTTACTTTTGGTGGTCGTTCTTAAGCTTGTGGCCTGCTGATCACTTTATCTGGTTCTTACCACAGCAATTAAAGACATGGGTAAAGATGGCATTAAATGCTTCATGGTTTCTGGTACATTCAAGGTTTAACATTTGGCTCAACATAACTTTTGAAAAAAAAAAACTATGCAAAGACCTTGGAGAAAAACATTCCCTTGTTTGGAACATCTGCAAAACTTTTACAGCACGTCTGCACCATTGCTAATCATAGTAAACGAATGTATTCCAATTGCAATAACGGCAAAGCAAAGTTTGCTACGTTCTGACAAACCTCCATGTTCAGCCATTTCAAAGAATTCCTCTTTGAGAGTTTTGTTTATCTGAAATGTTCAAAGCAAGAATGTCGGTAGTTCAAACAAGACATCTTCTTTATGAAATGCTGAATGAAATCTTGGTACATAGCAAGGTTACACCATTCTAGAACTAGATTACCGGTTGTAAACCAGTAACATTCACTTTGAAGTAAAGCTTAAGAAAACAAAACACCCTGTAAAACCAAAACGTTAAGCTAAAAGTGCAACAGCCTTAATGCAGCTTCTGACACTTCAAAAAATACTTTTACCTTGCAAGTTATACCGGTATGTGTAGAAAAAATATTTTATTGTTAAATGGGATATCAATAGACCAACCATACTTTAAGCTAGTCCAGTATTACAAAAAGTATTTCATGTGTCTTGTTTACTTATTGGCAGACTTCAAAATCAATCGTACCTGACTCTTAAAGTTTATGCTAACGAGAAGCTAACCTACGTACAAAACATGAACGCTTTCACCTTATGCTGAAGAAAGGTTTCAATCTATGCTTTTGCAAAATTTAGACAAGGCATTGCAATTAAGTTATGCAAATGTCTTATATAATTTGCCCATTTATGACAATCATTTTAAAATGAGCTGTCTACTTCGTGGTTTAACCTATAACAGTAGTACACAAAGTATGGTGACCCTACCACTACCAGTGTATAAAGCGGTTTCAGTTCAACAGTTGCCAATTCCAAAGTTTTACCACAAAATACGAAAAAATAAACAACCAAAATAATTAAAACACATTTATCTTAAACACACCTTTGTAGGAATTGGGCCTGTCTTGATTTCAAGTATTCAATTGCAACCAACCTGTTTTATTTCAAATGCAGGTAATTTTACTAATGTTGTCACATTTTAACTTAAGATAATGTGGTTTTTAGAGATGTTTTGGTATAAGGGCCCAGTATCTCATTGGTACCGGTACCGGGCCTAAATTATCTTGTCAATGAACAAGTAGGCTACGGTACACGCAGTAAACTTTAACAACTAAAAAACAGATTGTTACTGAAACGCAAAAGTCAATTACCTGTGGGCCCCCTGAAATTCTATCACAAAATAACGACCAAGATAATGTGGTGATTTTAGAGATATTTTGATATAAGGGCCCAGGCCCAGCATCTCATTGGTACCGGACCTAAATTATCTTCTCAATGGAAGTACACACAGTAAACTTTAGCAGCTAAAAAACATGTTGTCACTGACACGCAAAAGTCTATTACTAGTAGGCCCCCTGAGATGGTGGGCCCAGTACCCAGAAGGGGGCCCGGTACTTTACCATCTGACGGCTAAAGTAGCAGTTTTAACCTCTGATGGCAATTCCTTCAGATCTGATTATATTAAGATCTTGATTATGTTTGAAGTCGCGGGGAATTTTTAAAATCCGGGCCCCTCAAATATTCCGGGCCCGGGTCCAAAAGTACCACCTAGACCCCCCTGTCAACGCCCCTGTGTACCTTCCGACATACACTTGACCCACGCTGCAGCCGACGGCTTATTACAGAGAACTCTATTCCTAATTAACAGAGAACAAGACTTTTGGCACTAGTTTACCGATATTAAAAATAAAAACAGACTGAATGAACTGAACTCAGCTCTTTTCGGAGGAACACTGGAACAGAAGTAATTAGATACCACCGTCATTCTGGCAGAATAATTTTTCAGCTTTCCGGCTAAAAAAGTTATCCGTAAATAAGTGCAAGGCATAAAATGCGACCAGACATACACTCGAAATTTTTTAAATAAAACTATAATCCGCAACACGTGTCACTTAATTTTACATGCATCGGATTCAGTACTAAATTACCTTTCCAGGGATGTGCACCAATAGGTGCGCATTTGGAAGGAACTCCCAGCAGAACGCTTCAAAGATGGAGGATATATTTACGATAAACATTAAAATAATACGATTTTTGCATAATAAACACCACTCAAACATCTTGGAATAAAACTATAATCCGCAACACGTGCCACTTAAATTTTACATGCATCGGATTCAGTATTAAATTACCTTTCCAAGGATGTGCACCAATAGGTGGGCATTTGGTAGGAACTCCCAGCAGAACGCTTCAAAGATGGAGGATATATTTACGATAACATTAAAATAATGCGATTTTTGCATAATAAACACCATTCAAACATCTTGGAATAAAATTATAATCCGCAACACGTGCCACTTAAATTTTACATGCATCAGATTCAGTATTAAATTACCTTTCCAGGGATGTGCACCAATAGGTGCGCATTTGGAAGGAACTCCCAGCAGAACGCTTCAAAGATGGAAGATATATTTACGATAAACATTAAAATAATACGATTTTTGCATAATAAACACCACTCAAACATCTTGGAATAAAGCTATAATCCGCAACACGTGCCACTTAAATTTTACATGCATCGGATTCAGTATTAAATTACCTTTCAAGGGAGGTGCACCAATAGGTGCGCATTTGGAAGAAACTCCCAGCAGAACACTTCAAAGATGGAGGATAGCCTATTTCTACGATAAACATTAAAATAATACAATTTTTGCATAATTGACACTTCTTCAAACATCTTGGAATAAAACTATAATCCGCAACATGTGCCACTTAAATTTTACATGCATCGGATTCAGTATTAAATTACCTTTCCAGGGATGTGCACCAATAGGTGCGCATTTGGAAGGAACTCCCAGCAGAACGCTTCAAAGATGGAGGATATATTTACGATAAACAATAAAATAATACGATTTTTGCATAATAAACACCACTCAAATTCCAAACATGAAAACAACAAAACCAAACAGTACAAGTAATAAACACAATAACCCTTAACAGATAATGATGTTATGTAGAATTGTCAACGAGTAAACTGCGAATGGCAACATTGTTTTTGTTTGTCATATCCAAGCTTTCACCCAGTGGTTGAAGATTTAGATTAAGTGGACGAGAAGGCAAGGAAGCCAATCTTCGTGTCCACCTTCAAGCATGCCTTTAAGTGTCCTGCCAAAGACACAGCCACATGCTCTTGAGCGGTGTCGAACCGGCGCTCTTTCGATTGTCGTTCCAGGGTTCTCACCACTCGGCTATGCAGCCGACGAACAATGGCAACATTGAAATAGGACGATCTGGCAATAACGTCAAAACTGCAGAAAGCATTTACTTGGTTGTGGGTAGCAGTAGCGGCGCCACGGGGGGGACTGGGGTGGACATGTCTACCCCACTTCTATTTATGGTCAATTTTGTAATTCGTCGAGATCCGATGAGAAAACTTGGGGGGTGTATGCAGGGGGTTAGGGGGGCCTAGTGACTGCGTCATAAATTAATTTCAACTTCTTACTTATGAATTACTGTTGCAGCATTGACATACGAAGAAATAAAGAACCTTCATGGTTATCGCTCTATTGTATTGAAAGATTGTAGTCTAATTTTACCATTTTGAGGTGATGGCTTTTATTACAGCTGAGACACAAGCTTTGTAAGACCTAACAGGCAAAAGTTTTGATGGGGCCACCAACATGTCAGGCAAAGATAAAGGTGCACAGCAACACCTAATTGCAGCGGGTGCCAAACCGTCGGTATATTTTCATTGTTTTGCACACCGACTAAATCTTGCGCTTGGGCACAGTGTTGAAAACGTAGCGACAGTAAAAACAATTGGTAACATCTACAACTTTATGGACTGTTCTCCCAAGATACATTTTTTTGTATAAAGAGCATTTTAAAAAGGATGGAATCACATCTGAAAAAATTGCATTGCACTCGTTATCTGATAGGCTACTAGATGGTCTCATTGGTCTGCACGTTCAGATGATCTGGATGTTGTTATTAATGTAGCCTATATCCAGCACTGCTGTCAATGTTCCAACAAATGTCAAACGAAGATAATGGTGTATCTACTGGATGTTTGTTTCGCATCAAGCAAACTGAATTTATTACTGCTAGTCTAATTCTTCATAAATGCTTTTCGTTAAGTAAACAGGCTTCAGATTATTTAAAAAGTGAAAAAATGGATCTCACCACTGGGGTTACTGCTATCAACGACTTGACAAGAGCATTTGACTCACTGCGTTCAGAGGAAAATTTTACCAAATTGGTTTTCAACACATCGCTGTTTGCGGATAGAAATCAAATTACCAGTGAAACCACTACGCCGGCTAAGCGATGCCGCTACCCACCAAGCCATTTCCGAGATGGTCAGATATTATTGATAGGTTGCAACAGTCTTCCGTGGAGTGAATCTGAATCCATTACAGAATAGTTAAGACGAGATTTTTCTTTATCCTTTGACAGAATGCTGAATGAATTTAAAAGCGTTAGGCTACTCGGATCAAACATGTGAATTAATGTCAAATGCAGCTGCATTTTATTACACGCACATATCTCCATCAAATTTGCCTAAAGTTGAATATTTAGTCAAATTCTATAATTTCCATGAAAATCAGGTTGGGCAGCAATAGGATCTTTTTTTTTGGGGTCAGCTAATTGTCACAAGTGGAAACTAGAAATTGAAAAACACCAAAGTGGACCGTGTGGTTGTGTCTGCCTTCACTTTTGAAATTGTGTGGACAAAACGATCTTAAATCTTTTGTACAGCGATTTGTTTCAAATTATTGCTACTGTTGCTACTTTGCCCATGACTGTGGCATCTTGTGAACGTATCCACAGCAAAATAAGACAATAAACTATTATCTGCGACCTGCCATCATTACAAAGACTTGAACATCTGGTGCAGATCAGCAGTAAGCGAGACATTGCCTACAACACTGGTCCTCAAAAATAGTGAAAGCTTTTCAACTGACCTGCGAGCGCAAAATAAAACTTTAGTGCAGTGATTCTTAACCAGTAATGTACGCGCATACAAAAAATATTGACGCCGTCAGCGTTAACGCAAACGTTTGAAAAACCATGCGCCGGATGCGTCAAGTCGTCAACGTAACTTGTAAAAAAAGTTGGCAGCGTCAGCGCATACATTAGCGTAAACTAATTTTATTTGCTAGGTGCCAAACATTCACACGGTATAAACCACTCGAAACAAACAAGTTTTATTTTGAATTTCCACGAAGAAACACAAGCATCTGAAAGTGTTCATCAGACATTTTGCTGTGTTTTGGTTCCAATATGTCTTTGCCCATTGAAAACGTTCTTTCAACTGCAGCGCTGGAAGGTATTGGCGTGTTGTAGCGAAAAAAAGACATTAAAAAGTAGCCTATGCGTTGACGCTATGCGCTAAAAAACCGCGAAAACTTTACCGCGTAGCCTCAAGCGCAAACTATCCAAAAAAATGTGGCCGCAAGCGTTAGCGTAAACAAAAAGTCTACGCCGCATACTTGCGGCGTATACGTAGGCTACATCTCTGTTCTTAACCTATGACAATGGGTATTATTAGGTACCGGTAATAGCCAGGTTTTTTAAAATTCTGTTTAAGGGGCCACCCAATAAATTTTTATGAGGCCGCCTATCATTGCAGCAGCTCTATGACATAAAATAACGACAAGCTAACACAAAGATCGTAGTTGGCAATTTTATGGACCGCAGAGGAAATGTATGGGAGCGTTTGGCCCCATTCTATTCTTTTGTTCATATTACCTCGAAATACTTTTGTCCACCCCACTCATGTTTGGCTGGCGCCGCCCCTGGTGGGTAGAGATGTAAATGCCAAAAAAACGAACCGTTTTTTTTTTAAAAAGATCGTGTTTTTTTTCAAAAAATACTACGGCTAAAAAAAACACGTGTTTTTTTTTTATTTTATTTTATTTTTTTTTTCGGGAAAAGTTGCAAATTTTTTACAATTTGCAGCTTAGTTTCATTATAGTGCTCTTGAAAAACATTAAGCTAGTAAAAATGGTTTTATGGTTGTGCTGAAATTCTTAAGTGTTTGTGCTTGGCAGCAGCATATGTTTTTTGCATAGTCCTCCGTTGTTTCGCTTTCTTCTTCATTCTCAGGCATGTCTGTGGCAATAGACCTGATAAACATTGAATTAATGCAATTTGATACATGACATAATGTAGATGAGTTAATTTTTTTTCCTTTTATGGAATTTAGCCTACGATGTTAGTAGGCTATACCGGGACTGGTTATTCTTGTACACACACAATGGGTTGACGAAATGTTGGCAAAAACAAAATGACAGTATTCAGAACACACATTACCTTGTTTGTGGTAATTTACTAATGCAAGCTATTGCCAATTAGCTTGCTTAAACATGTTTTTTAACTGATAGCTTAACAACGATGTATAGGCCTATATGCTTTATAAATGTTGAAACAGAAGTCTTTTCGAGTGTTGTAACTTGTTGTAAAGTCTTAGACACTTTATCAGGGATGGAGGAACCATTTTAAAAGTAGGCGGGCCCAAAGGCGTAGCAATCAAAGTTAGTCAAACTTCTGGGGGGCGAAGCCCCCCAGACACCCCATAACATTGCTGCATTCCTAATACTTCAAATCGCTTATGCATTTGTGTTTTCATGATTGCCTTTTGTGCCAACCAGCGAAAAATTTTCATTTTTAGGCCCGATTTGGCCAAACAAATTACAAAATTATTAAATTGCTCTGTAGCGCTGTACAAAATATGGCGATGTACACACAAATAAAAAGGCAATATACACACACAGTTATGATACCAACCTGGGAGAAATAATCTGCAGCATTATACAGTAGGCTAGGCCTACGTGCATGCACTGCATAATATGTAATGATATCATTGTTTTAACTTTGGGGAACAATTAGATTGATTTATAGATTACTTCACCAATCACACGCAACCACACCCACTGCCCATCAACAGTGGACTCAACAGAAAAGTTTGAAGATTAGATTTCATCATTGAGCTATCAAAGATAACACAGGCAAACAAAAAATATTTTTTTAAAGGCACGGCATGTGAGAGTCATTTCAGGGTATTTCGAGGCCCCTGATTTCGCACATGTTTTTTTCGAATTGGCTCTAGTTTTTAAGATAGCTTACAGCAGGGGTCACCAACTGGCGGCCCGCCACGCTGTTATCGTGCGGCCTACGGAAGGTATCAGCGTACAAGTATAACTACTACTTTTCTTAAGTGCATGAAGGCAAAAAATACTCTCGGGAAGCATATTTTTGCTTTGCATACGATTCCACCGACCGACCAATCAGGTTGTAGCAGTGGCGTACCTATACAAAATGGCGCCCATGGCAAAGTTTAAATGTGCGCTCTTTTTAACAATTGAAGTTAAACATTGCAAGTCTTTTATGAAAAACTAATATTAATTAATTTAATTTGTCGCCGACATTTGTTGACAGGTCGGCGGGTTTTGTGACCGTTAGGTTGTAGCCTATGGTAGGCTAACTAAGTTAGAGATTGAAGAAACTGATACCGTAGCGAATCATTTTCAATCCTAACGCTGGTGTGTTCTACTACGAATTGGGCTCATTTTATCCGTTTGATAACTTGAGGAAGTTACATAAAAGTACGGTACCGTATATTCATAAACCACAGCTTGTGAAGTTGTGAATGAACGTCAGACTGCTAAGTGCTAGGCGCGCCAGCACAGCACGTAAAATTAAATCATACCTGTAGCCTAATTCTTGGTCTCAAAATTTCATATAATCATGCTTATAGGCTTTGGTTTGGTTTTGAATCTTTATCCTCGGACTGACAAAGCCTTGATAGGTTGTTCCTGGTAGTTTTGCATACTTGTAGAGGCTCTTGACGCATGGCCGGTTACTGAGATTGACAGGGTGAAGTTTTCGATTGTTGAAGTCTTGTTGCCGAGGAATTATTCCATTCACCAGGTGCCGCTGAATGGAGAGCAGTCCTGAAATGCGTTGCTCAAGCGCACACCCCGAGAGCCGAACCAGCGCCGCGTGATCTTGAGCCGGGCGCGTGACCGCTGAGCTAACGGGGCGGACTCAATAATACTTTAATGCTAATTTCTTCCTAAACAGAATGAGTGCTATGGTCAGGCCAAATTGAAGTCATAGGCCTACCACAGATTAGATTTATTAGTTCTTATAAAAATGAATAAGTAAGTTCTGGTGCTACTTCTAAGCTTCAATTAATCGATGCTTAGCGACTTTACTGAACTTCCAATTGTTCCTGACTGAACGCAAAAATGAGCCAGGAGAGGCACAATGTTGCTTTTGCAACGTCACAATTCCATTGTTTAACAATGGCTACAGTAAAAGAAAGACTCCTTTTGACCTTTGTATTGCAGGGCGCAAATTAGATTTTGAAGACAGTGTAAGTCACAAATTTTAATTTTTACCAACCGATTTTTGCGCCCCTATCAATGTGGCGCCCATGGCTCCAGCCATGCCTGCCATACCCTAGGTAC
The DNA here is from genome assembly GCF_918807975.1 of Aplidium turbinatum. NCBI lineage: Eukaryota > Metazoa > Chordata > Ascidiacea > Aplousobranchia > Polyclinidae > Aplidium > Aplidium turbinatum. The sequence continues at coordinate 59,899,887 of NC_137472.1, forward strand.
GCTACTGGGTTGTAGTTCTAGGTGGGGGTCGCTTAAAGTTATTCCAATGCGATGTTCAGCCACACTGTCCCAGTGATTGATTAAAACGCGTACAAAGTGGAATTATTATGCTTTCGGGCAGTTGAAAAATATTGAGCTTCTAAAGTAGGCTACTGCAAAAATGTTGTTAATCAACAAATCTTGCCATGCTGATAAGCACCGCAAGTGACAGTTGTCTAATATAATTTAATCAAAGAAAGACGGTTTTGTGGACTCTCACAAAAAGGATGAAAAACCAACTCATTGCTTTTTTTAGAGGGAACGCTGTTCATGAGTTACGATAGAAACGTTTTTTCGGTGATTTCCACAATATAGGCTACTGAAACTGTTCATTGCAAGATATCTTTTGTGAAGCGAAGTGACAACACCAATCTTGCTTGGCGATAAATAGTCGCTATAGCCTCGCTATAAGTGCCCAAAACAAAGTGGCCTCGTTTATTAGACATTGTTAAAGAAGTCAAAAGTGTTGTTATAAAGGAGCTTGACCTGGCAGTAGCGCTGTTCGACTGATTTTGTTGCTGCGGTATTTTAAGGTAAATAGTAACAACATGTAACGCTGGATACTGGGTACGAGATGCGTTCTTTTCTAGCATAAGAGTCAACCTACCTAAAATTGTATTAGTGCGACCCGCCACAGTCCTCCTTAGCGCCAAAGTGGCCCGCATGCAAAAAAGGTTGGTGACCCCTGACCTACAGCAAAAACATTTTTTTACAATTTGAGCCCCTGTAGATGTAACATCGTGTCGTTAAACTTTATTACATAGACAAAACTGAAAGTAATCCCAGGCACATTTCTGAGTTGTATAAACGCCATTTGAAACCAATCACGTTGATTGCAACTCAAACAAACAGCTATTTAACGTTTACTGGCCTAGTAACAATCAAAGTACGACGTGAAGCAAGCCTTAGGATACAAGATGTAGAAGATATAACTTGTGCTTTGCCTTAATATATTTGTTGACTTCAACAATATCAGACTTACTAACTAAGCTACTAAGTACAAATAAAATGCATACGGTAGCCTATATTGTTTTGCTTAATAACTAGACGAATAAGCAAAACAAAGCCATCGATGAACAAACACGATTCTTTGTTATGGTAGGCTTACTATACTGAGCAACACCCATGAAGGTACGAAGGCCATTTATATAATTACAGAATACAAAGTTGTGTTCTTCAATAAAGTAGCTGCTTAAAATTTTATCCTTGTTACGGAAGAATTTAATCTTGGTTCGAAATTCAATTCCTGGTAGTTTCGAAAATTTGAAAACACTAAGTGCATTTTTGGAATCAGGGGCCCTGAAATACTCTAAAATGACTCTCACCTTTTGTGCCAAAATTTTTTTGTTGGCCTGTGTAATCAAATTAGTGTGTATCAAATGAATGAAGAGCTTTTTTTTGGAACTTCTTCTCTAATTTGCCGTTTTCACTAGCTTTTCAATGAAATTTGGCTTTCAAAAGTGGGTGGGCCAGGCCCACTCAGAAAATAAAGTAGTTGGGCCCAGGCCCACGAGGCCGACGTGGTTCCTCCATCCCTGCACTTTGTCATTGATGCTTCTTGCAGATCATTTGTGACATAATGCAAGAGATCTTATCACTGATATTTTAGCTGTCAAAAGTAAGTGCATTTGTCAGAAAAGGTTTAGGCTAATGTTCCTTTCAAACGCCCACCACCCATGTTGACTATTGCTAGTAGCTACCAACCCTGAATGAAGAAATTTTCCTTTTAAAGTGGAGTTGTTTAGCAGTGCTCAGTGTTCACATAGTGAATAAATGCTTCATAATACTTTTTCTGACAAGTATAAAGTTTTACCCATATTCCCGCAATGCAGATAAAAATACAAAACAAACATCAAAGATGAAAACTTATTTTATTCGGGAACTAGGCCTACTTCTTTTTGAGATAAAAAGAAATTTAACTAACCCTTGAAATGGACCCTAACCCTTACGCACCAATAAAACCATGATGTGTCACTTTAAAAAAAAAAAATTATTGGGTAGAGGAAAGATTGACGAAAAGTTTGACGAAAACAGAAAAGTGCTAAAGTCTCAAAGTTCTGCAAACAATTTTAAATTGGATGGATTAAGTGCAACCATATTTCTTTTAACCATGTCTATGACAGCACAATAGTGTGATTAAAGGAAAAAATAAACATGACTATGACATCACAAAGGTATATTGAACTTCGACAGCGAAAATAAAAAACATCAAAATGTTCCATCTTTTACTACATTCAAATGTGATTTGGGCTAAAAGTTGGGACTTTAGCACTACACTGCTTTTGCCAAACGTTTTATCTATCTTTCCTCTACCCAATTAAATTTTTTTTTAAGTTACACATCATGGTTTTATCGGTGCGTAACGACAAGACGTTAATTTCTTTTTATCTCAAAAAGTAGTTTAATGTTTACTGTTAATGTTTATAAACATAAAACTTGTTTAATGTTTATAAACAGATAGCCCACCCAAAAAACATGGGGGTTAAAGCTAAAAATTATCCAAATATGTTTAGCGGTTCTTGAGATATTGTCGTTTTTCTATTGCTCCTTATCTATGAAGCCACCTAGTGGCTAAGGTTATTTCACTTATAACTCGAGAACCGCTTGTGTGGTTTTTATTAAGTTTGCTCCAAATGCACAGCAACAGGAACAAACTCTTGACGTTGTACTGGAAAAGGTGTGGTGTGCTGGTCAAAAGTGCCTTTGTGAAGCAGAGAAACAGGACACTGACCACCTGGTCCTAACATGCCCATTAACCAAAATCCCAGGTGGCTTCGACACTGTACACGAGTGTGGTACTGCATTTAACAACTGGCTGGACAAAATTACGGACAATACTTTAGATGTGCCAACCATAGGACACTGTTACTACTATTTGAGACGATGAGAAGTCTTCATGGCTCGTGTGTTGAGACTTGAGAATTAAGATCTACAAAATTGCAATGAAACAATACACCAGACATATAGTCTGATTTGAAATAAGTTATACGAGTTATGAGACTGTTTGTTTGTTGAAAGAGACGCTATTGCAATGAATTTACCCTAATTGCTGCATATTGTGACATTTAATGTCAAAATAGGTAAAAAAAACTAAATAACGAATAAAAAACAAAAAAAACGACAAAAAACATAAAAAAACGAGCACGTTTTTTTAAAAACAAAAAAAACGTTCTTTTACATCTCTAGTTGTGAGGTTGTAAAGGGGTGGAAAGTTTTCCTGAATTTTGAAGGACCCAAGAATATCGGGGATTTTCAAATTTGGCATTAATTAGCCTACGGTATGTTTAAAACATTTGTTAAATATTTCATGAACCAGAAAAAAATATTAAAATTTATCTTAAGCTTTTCTTATTTTCTTTTAGTATAAACACTAATTTAGTGTTAATTAAGAATGAGGCTTATGCACAATTATGCATACTCTCTCAATATTTTAAAAAATACCAGAGGCCTTACCAGGCGCGGATCTAGGAGTTTTTTTCGGGGGGGGCCAGAAAATTTGAAAAGCAATTAAACAGAAAGAAAAAGATAAAGCAGATATGAACAATGATACTACGACAGTAGCGTAGCCAGGAAAATTGAAAGGGGGGGTTTTGACGGCCGGCGGGGGGTCTGGGGGGCAGCCCCCAGAAAATTTTGAAAAATTACTTTGAATTTGGTGCATTCTGAGAGCATTTTCAACAAAAATGTGGGTAAAAATATTCTTATAAAATGGTGCTGTCTGGTGGCATAGCAAAAGGATAAGATCATGTTTTCTTCGGATTTTTCGGTAATAAACCTAAGTCTCTATGTTTTCTTGTTGCTAATTCCTGGCTGAGATATTTGAATGTTTGGTATTGGCAAAACTCGCTCTTTTAATGCAGTTTCGTTTAAAATTAGGAAAACTTTGTTTAAGAGACATAGATACTGAAAGCTTCATTCTCAATATCGTGATGTCACACGCGTGCCAAGGGGGGGGGGGGGGGGTTGTAACCCCCCCTCCCCTTGGCTAAGCCACTATACCACTATACTACGACATATACGATATGCCATAAAATAAAATAGACATTAAAAGAAACAGCCATTTCGTCAATTGTGAATGTTTGAAAAATACATTTTGCTTGAATAAAAACTGCTAAGCATGCAAAGTAAACTTGAAATCTGGTTTAAAACCCTTTATGCAGTGTCCATAACCAATTGGATGTTTGTATGTTTGCAAGCATAGACGGCAATTGATTGAAATTATAATGAAGGCTAAAAACTATAAAACAGCCATTCAAGGTTTCAGATTGTTTCAACTGACGTCATTTGGTTCAGCATTGGTTTCAGCTGAGTCAGCACCAACAAATGTTGCTATTAAAATGCACTTACAGTTGTATAACGGAATAAAGGAGTCTGATCGATGCATGATTTTAACCATAATAATAACAAAAAATTACCCCCCCCCCCCCAGATAAGTTAAGTCCGCCTTGGGACTAATATCAGCTGTTTAGACGTACATCAAACGATTTGATGCGGATACATAGAATTTCAACAATAATTCCTCACAACATTTCGGGGGGGGCCCGGGCCCCCTGGGCCCCCCCCATAAATCCGCGCCTGGGTCTTACTCACTAACCTCTCGTAAGTTGCGATCTCCTAGAACACTGCGAGAGAACTTTACGCGACCGATGCGAGACCGCTTAAGATCCTAGACCTCCTATTCATCCTCAAGAAGCGTAGGCCTAAAAACAGTTTTGCATGAAACCAATTCATGCTACACCAAATATTCTAGACCCTAAGCATTGTGGAAAGGACTTAGATGACGAGCATATTAACACTGCGTAGGAAGCGATGCCCACGTTGGCACGCCACCTTGAACTTGATGAAGGGAAAGTCCTGGCTAGCTTGGCTAAGTTTCGCTCCAAAAATGGTTTGTGGAAATGTGTAGCTACATGGTGGAAGAGCCATGTAGCTCTGAAGCCATATCTCCCATTGCTTCTGTCATTTTACAAATGCCACCTACCTCAGCATCTTCTGAGCGCAACTGGTCAGTATTTGAGAACACTCACACCAAGGTCCGTAATAGGCTCGCAAATAAAAGGATGGAAAAACTAGTATCAGTCAGGTCAAACTTGGCATTGTTTGAGTCATGTGAAGACAAGTCATTTCAAATTGTAGTTGACTCTGAAGTTGATGACGCTGCCAGCACAGTCATGAGTAGGCTAGGCCTAGGCTACATCATCTGAAGAAGTCTAGCAGGAGGATGTGCTAAATTGCTAACCGGCAGCAACTAGAACAACGACTTTGTAACTGACTCAGTATTGTAATGGGCCCACTGACTCGGTGTTATTGCTGTCGATTTTGAGGTACCTAACAATAAAAGCCATTTGATCGATCGGTCATGTTTTTACGGTCATGTCATGATCGGTCATGTTTTTACCAATAAGCTCGATTAATTCATTTTGGATAGCTGGTGAAAGGTACGTTATCATGCCCTTTTTAGAGAGTTGGGTACGGTACCAAAAATGTGTTCGTAAATGATTGTAGCCTACTGTAATTTTCAAGGCGTTTTAAAGTTTCAAGAAAATTTCCCTGGTTCCTTGAATTAGAATTTTCCCGATGACCACGAAAAGGCCACTCACTGAATCCATCCCTGATAAGACGATGATTTTATATTTATGTTAATATCTGGTTTCAATCATGTATCTGTTTAAAGGCAACATGAATGTAATCTACATCATTCTGTTTGGAAATAAATATAAATGTTTGTTATAAATACCAACGTTCAATTGAAGACAATGGCGCTATGACGTCACTATCTGCCCCCAGTTTTAACAATCCCATTGTACGTTGTCATGGCCTCTATATAGTCCGTCTTGATTTAAAGGCAACATGAATGTAATCTACATCATTCTGTTTGGAAGTCACTAGGACACAAACAACTGATGAGAAACTGCGTATGAATTCCACAATTGTTGGAACATGGAACATGTCAGTTGAAAACCGCAAAGCTTTCTCAATAAGTTCTTAAGGTTTATTTGTGATTGATTGAAAACTGTTAAAGAGTATTGGTATAAAACCAAGCTTAGTAATACCAAGAAAAAAAACAATCTTGATTTTTTTTTAGCCCGTAGGCAAAAGCTACTCTGACAATGCAGATCGAAGCATTTTGGCCTACATATTTTTCCGGCCAAACGGTAAGGCACGAATTGTAATACGCAAAGTAGGCTACCAAGGTTGTGAACCTTATTGGAACAGTCGCTCAGATAGAAAGGTTCAATATTTCTGTTTGTTAAGGTTTGTAACGACAATAAAAACTTTAGGCTACAAAACATAATTTTATTCGTCAAAATATTGTGTTTGAATACGAGTTGAAGATGTTGTTATAGCAAAACCAATTCTTAATAACTGAAGCTAAGTGATTGGCATGACAACATCCAGGCATAGACCGAACTCCATTTACCATGGCACTGGACGAACTTGCTAAAACCCGTGACTCATAGACAAAGATATCCCATACAGATAGAAACATAGAAACCGATAACCCACACAGATAGGCTACAGATAGAAACAGATAACATGTTGATGCGCAATCTGCTTTAAGCGGAGATGGCGGTTAGCCTCAATATAAGAAATTCGATTGTTGAGCAAAGCATTAAATAAATGCAAATTAGCATCAAGCTACTACGAAATTAGGAAAGCGTGTTTGTAGCCTAAACTTAATTGCAGCGAATAATGATAAAAATGAAATAGACTGCTATGAAACAATTGACCAAGCAAACTACTTATCCGCCGCGATAGCTCAGTTGGTTGAGCAATGAGCACTTGACTTTATAAGGGATGAAACTTCAAAATTAAGCGACGGTGGATCGACTCTCGAAATGTGCGCTTGAGCAACACTTTGAAGGACAGTTCTATTCAGTGCCATCTAGTGAATAGAATAATCCACAGACAAGAAGAAGAAGAAGCGGAAAATGCACTCGACCAATCTCGGTGACTTGGCGTGCGTAAGTGGTTCAAAGCTTCAGCAAGTATGCTAAACTGCCAGGATTAGGTTCTCAAGGAAGCCTTCTTTGTCAGAGGATTTCCAAGATTTGCACAATCCAATCAATCTATCATCTCGAACATGTCATTCTGAGCAATGTATTTCAAGGACAGCTCTCCATGCAGCGACATCGAGTGGTTAGAATAATTTGCAGAACAACATTTCAACATATCATAATGATGCGTTTTTGCCTCGCAGAATTAACCGCCAAGTGATGTGCCTTCCTCCCCTGCTTTGCCGTTTCATTCTTATGCATTTTGCTTTTTAATTCATTGTGCAGATCAGTTATTTATTTTCAATGTTGATGTAAAATCAGCTATTTTTCGTTACTTGAAAAGGGTTAACTTGAGTATGGCCGAAAATGTTCGTAGTTTATAGTTTTATGTTCACTTTAATGTATAATGTTAAATGCCGTGTGGTTGCTTGATTTTATCTGTCTATGATTGAAGAAAGTAACTTCTTTACCAAAATTGTATTAACATTTCAACAAGCGAATACTCCACTCTGTCAAGCTGAATCACCACGTCAGTGGTTCCTCAACAAATTGGCTATTTCAGAACTTGCAGGATTAAGCACCAGACAAACTATTTCAATTTGAAGATATAAATTCCCACAATCACTACAGTAGAGTTAGCCTACTTTAGGGTTGATGAAAATACAAACTGGGTCTTTCATTTCTTCTGAAGCTACTTTCGTCCGGACATGTTTCACTTGCGCCCTTTCAACTGTATCGAACATATGCTCGCTATGTGATACGATAAGCACGTTCAATATTTTGTGGCTTAGAAGCGGAAGATAAAAAAGTCGTGCTTCCGTATCGAAGTTTCTGTGAACCAGCTTCAATAATGGTAAGAACAAAACATTGTTGTGGCGATTTTACTGTTGGCGAAATTATAAATATCTGTACTGTAAAATGAAAAAGATCACAACAAAATGTCACATATTAGCTAATAGCTACAGTTAGTAGATTAGAATCTGTTGGGTTGATACAAAATAGCTTTTTTTTTGTGTTGCTCGTCTTTCGAAAGGATCTGCCAAGAAACAATGTTGCATCCAGAAAGTGCTACTGGGTATAGTCTGAAGAACAACTTATTAGCCTACGGCCAACAGTCAGTTACAAAACATATTAAAAAAAAAGATTGTGTGAAATGGTGGTAGTTGAAATGAAGTATAAAATCGGCGATGGTTTATTTGACAGCTTCACCGAAAATCAGCTACTCCCAGTTGAATCTAGATCTTCGAAAGGACGAAGTATAACTGTCAATAGAAGTGAAGACAGCAAAGAAGTTCAAAACAAGAAGGCAGTAATCACAAACTTCAAACTGGGTCAATCAAGTGTCTTCGTCGATTACAAACACAACATTGTCTGCTGTGGATGGTTGTTTGTTATAAAGAGACTTTACTGAAATGAAATTATTTGAAAATCACACGACCAGTTGTCGCCTTCAGCTCTGGTGCTGGTAGATCTGAGATCGATTCCAGGTCGGGTCAAACCGAACACTTTAAAAACGATACCGATTGAGTTTTTTCTTGCGTAACGCATTGAGAATAAGCCGGGTAATAATGTGATGACATCGTAAACCTAATACAAAATTAAAAATGAGCCCTTTAGCTAAAAGACCTTAGCTGTTGTAGAGCGAAAAATAAATAAAACCATAAAATTATTATTTGCAAATCACACACGTCCAAGCCGTGACGTCGCTGGTTAAGTGCTCAACTCAAGATCATGTGGCGCAGGTACGATTCTCAGGGTGTGCGCTTGAGCAACGCATTTTAGGACAGCTCTCCATTCAGAGGCATCTAGAGGATGGAATAATTCCTAGGCAACAAAATTTCAACAATTAGAAGCTTCACTCTTGGTAATCGGCCCTGTGTCAAAAGCTACAAGTATGTATGCACGTATGCGAAACTGCCAGGACTAACCCATCAAATGCTTTGTTAGTTCGAGGATAAAGATTCAAGACCAACTAGTTCCAACATTGCGAAATGACAACATATTCATGCTAAAATAAAAATAAAATAAAACTTGTTTTAACCTTCAGTCGGTTTTAGGAATCGTTGCTGTTTTTGCCGTAAAATACATGAATGAAAATCACACACTACAGGGAAAGATGAGGTTTTCAGTGATAGGCTATAACTCGATGTTGGTAGAAAATGGAATTTGGTGATTTCATTTTTTATGTTAATTCTGCTTTGAGTTAGATCAACAAGTAGATTGCAAAAGTTAAACATAATCCGTGACACTGTTTGCCAACACAAAAGTAAAGACTCTTGTTATCGGATTAAGCGGTTAATCGAGACAATGTGATTCGTCATGTTATTGTTAGTAAGCGAGAATTTCTTTTTTTTAACTTGCTTTTTTGCCACGTCTACTTCTTCCCAGCGCCCTATGGCACGAATCGAACATAGCAAAGTGCAGCAGGTAGGTCTATAATAAATTTTGCGGCATATTTTTTTCTAGTAGGCCTATTAGTAATAAAGACAACAGGGGTCCGCAAATACTTGTTGGCGCGACCCAAAATACAATCGTTTTAAATCTTTGTGACCAAAACGATTCGGAAGCATATAATTTCGTGCAAAACATTTTGCAATTTAATATGAATTTAAGCACAGTCGTCCCATCTTATTAAGGCTACGTCTGGACCGGACGATTTTGGGCTGATTAAACGAGGGCGATTCTCTGCCACTCCTATAGCCTACTTTCAGAAATTTCCGAACAGACCTAATTGGGCTTAATAAGCGGGTGATCCTATGAGCCGTGGGCTTAATAACCGGGGACTACTATAACTGATGTGCTAAATTTCATACAATTTTGTGCAAAAAAAAATTGAACTTTCAGTGATGGTAAGTTGATTTATGGTAGTAAGTTAGTGTATAAGAGCTAGTATGTGATTGCGTTTATTTTTACAATCAAGTTAAATAGTAAGTTTAAACTGCTTTACGACCCAGAGTGGATGGTCTCGCGACCCACCATTTGCGGATCCTTGTATTAATGTATTAGTAGCCGATCCTATTCACCTTTTATTAGACTTTAATAAACTGTTGCTGACTTATCTCTGCGGAACATACTGTAACATAGAACAATAAAAAAAAGATGCGCTCACACCTCACACCCAGGGATGCAAGTATCGGTTCCAAATCGCTATTCGATAGCGCTATTCTCTACTTTTTCAATATCGATTACGTCATAGTCTTTTCTTTTTTCCCCGAATATCGTTTATGATTTTTCTTTACTTTTTTTTATGTGAATCGATATTCTTTATTCGATTGTTTTGCGACTTTTTTCAAGCCTTTAATTTTACTTAACCTGTTAACCGTATTAAGACTGGGCTCTCAAGGGATTCCCTGAGTTGGGGGGGGGCATAATGTGCCCACGGTTTTGAGCGTTTATTACGCCTTTAATATGCATACTGTCAGTTAGATATTTTACCAAGTGAAAGAAAATTTATCTGACTTTCCAAAAAATTTAAACGTGTCTTCGAATCATGTGTATATCTATAGCTATAATAGATTTATTAGACAGTAATCAATTCGCAAAAGTTAGATGTAAATTATAATAAAGAAACAAGGCTTGCTCTGCTTGAGATAATAACGTCACTGTAATCCCGCGTCACACTTTGCGTTCTGTCTCTCACGCTAACAACCGTAACGGCTCATCAACTTCTGAGAATCTATTTGTTCTGTAATTATCCAGCCGGCAAAAGTGCGACATTATTATATCGACTCAACGTTTGACCACAGTGCTTAGACGTGAAAATTGTTTATTTGACTTCAGTTTGTTTGGAAAAATGCGAAGATCGGAAACAAGCGTTGCTAGAGATATAGGCAGATTTGGCTACAAGCCTCAAAAATATATATTCTTACACAGCTAACAATTCCACTCTTATTGCCAAGCTGGAAATAATTCACATCGATTGGGCGTAAAATGGGCGATTTTCTAGCTGAAAAGCAACGGTGAATGTAAATAACCGTCAATAAACGCGGATTCAATGCAGTTAATTATAATTTAGTCCATTGACATTCCATGTTCCAATTTTGTATGGTTTAGTGAAGCGTAGAGTGGTAGTTTCACTGCAAACCGTTTCAGCAATTAGGGGTCCAAAAGGCTTTGCCCTATTCACGTCATTAGTACTTGAGTTCCTTTGACTTTCTCTTTGCTCTTCTCCAGTAGCTTGATTGGTACCGTCCAGCCTGGAGGTTCCACTTTCTGGTACCATTTCGTCTCCACTTTTTCGTTTTGTCATCATAGAGTATTTTGGCAAAAGTTCTGGGGTAGGTTGCCAGGTCTTTCCCAGCGGAGGAAGAGGAAGGGAGCGCCCAAAAACAAGATGGCTGGACACAATTGTAAATGACAGTGGTATGGGAGTGCATGAATTGAAGGAGGCTGCGTGGGATCGAGAGATGTGGAGTGACGTATAGAGTGACCGACAGTCGTAGACGACTGAACGGATGATGATGATGATGATGAATTATAATTACATTATAAAATATCGTCATGTGATTAAGTGTTTCTCATTGCAATACGCGTATTGTGCAGTAAATAGCGTTTCTGCTTCAATAATATTTTAGTGAGGACTCGCATGTAAAAGTTATTTTGTTTGTATTTACTCGACTACCTTGTTGTAAACAAGTATTAGTACGTTTGATTATACGTGATGACGGCTGAAATAGTAGGCTATGCGTGTAGCCTACATCTTGTATGCAAGGCTAGAGTTATGGCGTGCTGTGCTTTATTTACTATTTTGTTGATTTGCAACGTTGAATGGGCACAGTTTCGAAAATCGAAGTAATTTCAAAGCAAACATTTCTATCTTTGGTGTTTTACAACTACAAATATCATTTGTAGAACTGAATGATGGGTTAATAAATTATGCCATTATCGTTAACTTATTGCTTGATTATAATGTAAACAACAGGATGTAAGAACAATAAAGTAGAAGAGCTGTCGAAATATGTCAACCAACCTACAGAGAAAAATTGACCATTTGTACGTCGACTCAACGTCTTTAGTTGTTGAATCCACGTAAAAATGGCCGATTTGTCAGTGAAGAACAAGCACATGGAAGTGGTTTTATTTCTGTTTGTTTTAATCGCAGCAACGTTTTTACGTCGTTTCACGTTGGATCTGCGTAACAATGGTGGGATTTGAAAACAGGAAAACACGATCAAATGCAAATAAAAGCAGAAGACGTTGATTCTATTCAATACCGTAAATATTACAGCGAGCGAGTTATATCAATTGAACATCTGCGTTACATCAAAATCATTGAATAAAACCACGGTTTGTCTTGTATGTTTGCTAGTGGCATGATACAAGCTAATAGAGTCGGTTTACGATGATGCGTAGCGCCGCCCGTGCTGTGAAATCTTTTATTTGGCATCACAACACTCGACTAAATTAATTTTGCTGGTTGTTCTTGCGCGCCAGTGTAAACCAGCTTATCCTTATGCATGGCTTCCAAGCGAGCAAAACTGGTCCTTTTTACATTGATTCATCGTTTGCAGACGTTGAATCAATGTAAAAAGGACTAGCGTTGCTGAATGGGTTGTGTACCGTAGCTGTTACGGCTGAAGGTGAACTTCTTTGAGGCTTCAAATAAAAATGCGCCACTGTTACATTATTACAATGTTGCTTCAAATAAGAAGGCTCCATTACCAATATACTGTGCGTTTCAGAGTGAAAAACGAAACAAATCACGCTGTTACTCAGTTTACACGCTGATACACAGCTGGTACAATCTGTCATATTATGGTCATATTTATGTTGATTCAACGTCTAGCAACGTAGAACTAATGTCAAACTTACCGAGTTTTCGAGCTGGGTATAAATTGCAACGGTTTGCCGATGTTTAGAACAATCCAATTAGCGAAATCAGGAATTGTTTATTTACCACGTTTCTGCAGAAACAGATGCAAAACAAAAAGTAGTGCGAAAATATAAAATTACAGACTTTTCGCATTCTATATATACCCAGGAGTTACGTCATTTTACATTGGTTCAACCATGATGATAATAAATCAAAGCTGAAACAGCAATGTGCTGCTGTAACACTTATCTTTTGAAACATAACAATAAGCGTTGTTCACTTGTGCAGTCATTGGAGGCAGGCAGCCAATTTTACGATAAATCAAACTCGTCTAACGTTGCTTCGATGTAAGAATCCTATAGTATAGGCGATCGTGTGCAAGCATTCTCTCATCGCAAACTTGTCGATTATTAAATCGATTCAACAGCTGATGATATTGAATCGATGAAAACATGGCACTTGCTGCCATCAGGCTTGTATGAGCTTAGAGATATATCATTCATAGCATTATATACCATACCCCAATTAGTAAAGTGATGCATTTGACTTGTATTATACAACTTATCTAGTTCGAAATTCCTTCATATACATATGCGAATTCATTTTCAAAATACATTCCATCAACACATTGTTGTTTTTTTCTGTCGATATCTGCTTCATTTCGTCAATTTCACATTAGAGGGACATCTAAAGACTAAAAACTGATAAAGGCAAAGCAACCAAACTTTGAAGTAGGTTATTCCAAGAAGAATATATCCGTTGTGTAAAATAAATGGTTTTGTTTCAGTCACAGACAGAAGTAACTGTATGCAATTTATGCCAGACGCAAATCATCACGCAGTGTCTTCTTCACAACTAATCAAATTACACGCGCGATAAGCTCATTAGGCGACTCGGTTTGGCGGCTTGGCGCCTTTGAATAAACGATCGATGATCTGTCACTCTTTTTATAAAAGAAACCAACCAAGCGCAATCTGCTCTCACTCCAGGAGCAAATCAATGAAATATTTCAAGGTACATGCTAAAAACAGTAGAATATCTCCCAAACCGAATAAGGTATAGCCAAGACACTTTAAATACATTTAGCCAAGTAATATTTAGGAAAAGTCAAGAAATTTCAGCTTATTAGCACATATGCCCATTAAAATACAATCGTTTGAAATTGGGGTGGGCACATTATGCCCAACCCCAGTCTTAATACGGTTAAGTGCGTATGACGACAATTGTCGTCTGAGACATTCGCTCTTGCTGTGCGTAAGACGACAATTGTCGTTTTCGTGATCGCAGCTATTCATGGCACTTTTAATTTCGCTTTCCTCTGTTCGCTTTGTCTGGAATGCGCAATTATGATGTGTGAAGAAACATAGATGCATTGTTTACGCTTCAATAACGATTGCAGCCTGACGGAAATCATTAATCCCTATATCACTCTATTACAATATTAGGTAGCTTCTGCACTCACCTACAATATAACCACAATTGCAAGAATAAAAAGATTTCATCCTAAATGTTTTTTTTTTCTGAAATAGCTTCCTTCCGGTGTATAAAATTCGAACCACATCATGCGCGTTCAGTCAGTGTGAAGTCATTTTGATGTAATGTTGCAAGCAGTTTCAGAAATATTTTGTTGTGTTCGAAAACATATTTTGTAACATGTAACATATAGTTAACAAAACAATAGGGTTTTGTGTTGCTGCTAATGTTAGAATAAGCGTCAGAAAATGATACAGTTTGAATATTTCCAAACCAAATTTATGTGTACTTTGTTTAGTGTCCTATAAATGCTTAGAAATTATTCTGTTCTGTGAACTGATGTATTTTTGTCTTCATGATAAACAATTAGTTGAATAATTTCACAATGGTGAAAGGTATAATCACTTGAGTACAATGCGATTACACCAGAAAACAATAGTCCAGCCGGAGACTTTTCCGCAATAGTCGATGAAAAGGTAAAGCAATAGACACAAAAGGGAAATTGAACAAAAGCGTATTGTGCTGCGTCATGGGGGTTCCCCGATATCCTAGCAAGCAATAATGCGACGAAAAATACTGCGAGTGATCAAATTAAATACGCACAGTAAGGAGAGTTTCGAAAAATTAATTACGCACTTAACGGGTTAATAACATACGACGGACAAAGATATCATAGCATATTTTGACGCTCATGCGAGAAAAACGATATTGAACGATAATTGAACAATACCTTGAACAATTGAACATATTGAACAATTGAACATATTGAACAATTAAACAATTGAACAATTGAACAAACGATAATTGAACAATACCGATCAAGCGGAGTTGAAAGAATAAGCATTTTGTTTGAAGTTATGCATGATTGAGCAGAAAGGAAGCACTGGTAGGCAGTATAAAATCAGATACTTGATTTGTATTTTTTTTAATTGCGTTTAACATCGATTAGCCTAGGCCTATTCTTTATTCTCTACTTTTTTGCGAGGCTATTGAAATCGGATATTTCTCTACTTTTTTGGAAGGCCATCGAAATCGGATATTTCTCTACTTTTTTGGGAAGCTATCGAAATCGGATATTTCTCTACTTTTTTGGAAGGCCATCGAAATCGGATATTTCTCTACTTTTTTGGGAAGCTATCGAAATCGGATATTTCTCTACTTTTTTGTTTGACTATCGATATCGATTTATCCCCTACTTTTTTCAATATCGACTTGCAACCCTGTGACACACCACACAGCATGCAACGCGAAGAATATTTTAACTTAGATTTTTTTAATCAGAGATACAAGTAAACGTTTGTACATGAATTTTCAGCGAGAATCAGCGCTTGTTTTTTCGCTAGAGAGTTTAGTACCGGTACATCAAGTTTTGAAAATATTTGCATTTTAATGTTTTAGCTATTGTTACGTATTTAGTTATACAAAAATACGTTTCTAAAATGCAATTGGTAATCACAATGCATTCTGATTTCTGCTTTGTATTAGCTTGAAGTCAAAATTGTCATCAATATGCCAAATTGCGTCGCATTTGCTTTGCTAAAGGTCAAATTAAAGCAACAAAAATTCGAATATCTTAAAAACCTGGAGTACTGAAGAAAAATAAAGACATTTTCGGAATCAGCGTCGAAAACCCTTCAAAAATGGCCTAATTTGGTCTCTGCTTAAAACTTGGTATTGACCAATGCAATGTTATGGTTTTGTTTATTGCTGCTTTAAAACAGCTAATGTCTTTTAGTGGCATGGCTCATTTGTAATTTTGTATCAGGTTTACGATGTCATCACATTATTACCCGACTTATTCTCACTGCGTTAAGCAAGAAAGAACACAATTACCGTTTTTAAAGTCTTTGGTTTGACGCGACTTGGAATCGATCTCAGATCTACCAGCACCAGAGCTGAAGGCGACTCCACTGGGCCATTGAGCTGGTGGTATGCAACGCTTTCTAAGCACTGCGCTACAATGAAAGACAGACTCATTGAGCAAGCGGAGTCACGCAGCAATCAATCAGCCACAAACAGAGCAAGAGAAACAGAATAGCAGTAACTGTGACACAATGATAACTCCATTTCACAACAGTGGTACAGATTGTTTGTCGCATACACGCATAGGCCCACTTGGCCTAGCAAGTAAAGCAACTATTTTTTGACTCCACATTCAAGAATACCTTTAGGCCTAAGTGTCTTGCCATGTACACAGCCACCAGCCCAGTGACCCAGTGGTTTACCTGCGGCTCTGGTGCTGGTAGATCTGAGATCGATTCCAAGTCGGGTCAAAGCAAAGATTTTGAAAACGATATAGTGATTGTGTTTTTTCTTGCATAACGCAATGAGACTAAGTCGGGTAATGATGTAGCCCCGATTGCTCAGTTGGTTAGCGCGTGACTTTTGGAACAAAGAAGCTTCAAGACCAAGCGGCGCTGGTTCGACTCTCGGGGTTTGCGCTTGAGCAACGCACGTTAAGGACTGCTTTCCATTCAGCGGAATCTAATGGATGGAATAATTCCCTGGCAACAAGACTTCAACAATCGGAAACTTCACTCTACAGTATGTCAATCTCGGTGACCGGGCCTGCGTCAGTGATTCAAAGCCTCTACAAGTATGCAAAACTGCCAGGATTAAGCTCTACAAGATGCTTTCCCAGTCCGAGGATAAATATTCAATCAATCAACCAATCAATGTGATGACATCGTAATCATGGTGTAATTACTGATATAAAATTAGAAATGAGCCCTATCGCTAAAAGACCTTAGCTACAAGCGACAATAAATAAAACTATAGCATTATTAAGCACACAACCATATACTCTTGAATGGTGTCGAACCGGCGCCCTTTCCTTCGTAGTGCCAGGGCTTTCGTCACTCGGCTGTACTGCCTATGCAGCCGACTAATGTACAGATACGGAAGGCATAAACAAATTAGCCTTTATTAATTTTCTTTGGGAAAAAAGGATAAACTTTTCACTCCAACCCTTTCACACGACTTGGTGCTCAGTAATTGAACAATAAAGTATCTAAATCTTTATTGCTAGGTGTAAGCTGTTGTAGTTTTTGTTTTGGCATCCTAGTAAGCATGAAACAAATTTTATCAGCACGAATAAAAGGCTTTATACTTTGCACTCTTCTTTGTATTCAAGTTACTTTTGGATTCTTAGATGGACCAATGAATGTTAAGAAAGTTTGGAAAGGTAAAGTATTTGAAACGTAATTTTTTAACAACGTTTTTACATTATTTTATGTCGAGTTGTTTCGCGAAAATGGAAAGTGTACGAATTATTTTTTAAGAAGGCTTCGTGCCGGTGCGTGTAGCATTACGTGTATCAGTGCGTCCTACGTGCAAGGTGTATCATACGCCAAGACGTGTCATTACTGCCGAATATCATAAACCAATCTTACTGCCTTTTATAGATGAGATTTTTTTGGTAACTAACCCACACAATTGCACATACTGTACTCTACAGAGAGGTATATCTTTGTAAGCTACTGTAAGGCATGTTTCTTTCACTTTTAATTGCGTAAAAGGGCAGTCACGCACTGTCGTGTAACACTAATAGAGATTTCAGTTCAACATCATTACTTGCTTTCATGGGATAGTTCTCAGTAAACTGTTTTATTATTTGATGACACGGTCTTGTCTTTTTAACCACCCCTTCTCGTTTTCATTATTCCAAGTGTGGTGAGAATTTTCCATTAGAATCATCATCATCAGTCGTTATCTCCGCCTGCGGCAGATTGCGCATCAACATGGCTTATTTGCTTCCAAGAGTGGCGATTTTGAGCCAACTCGCCCAGTGTCATCAAGTGGAGTCCGGTCCATGATTGAATGTTATCCATTAGAATACATTGTTGTTAAATCGGCCGGAAAAAACGAAGTGATGCAGTTATCGAGTTTACTGATGCAATTTAAGCATATGCTGTTAAGCGGTTTCGCACGAATGTCTTTTCCAGTGTAGCCTCATGGCGGTTTCACTCTTTGGCGAGAAACTTTGGTTTGCTGTTACTATAGCTCCTTGGTACGGTAGTTGAGAAGTCGATGTAGACATTAATGATAATTTGTTGTTGCATTTTCTACATATTGTGTCTTCTACATTTGGTTGGTACACCAGAGAACAACACATTCTTTTTTGACGGAGTTGTATATTGAAAGGTCCCACTTGCTGCACTGGGTGGTAATAAGCTAAAGACACATCAAAAAGCGGTCTGCTGTTTGACATTTGGTGCCACAGATATATGTAACTGAGTCTGTGTTGTAGCCTCACGTTACCATTGCTGATTTACTACGGCCAATACTGGTTTGGAGTCGATTCAAGGTTTTCCACTTTGCCCAGGTGGTGTTCGCTCCTGGGGAAATGGACTCTGATGGTGGAATTTTCATTTCCGAGAAGTTGTTTTTATTTGCTCAAGCATTGTTTATTTTTTTGCTGTTGTTTTTATTTGTTGTTGTTAATCCTGTTATCAAAACTGTTCCAAGGCAAACAAAACCAAGGAAGAACAACACAAACTTTCATGCAGAGAGCTTGACAGAGCACAGCCCGGATGACCTGCGACAGTTGGCTGAAAATCGCCAATGATGGAGACTTTTAGTTAACGCTGTTTGCACTCAACTGGTTTAAAATTGATTATTATTATCATTATTTTATTACTAGACAAATTGTAAATTTTTTACTTTTCTTTCGATTTTGTTAGAAGTTAAAGTCGGATTTTTAAAATCCTGTCCATCAAATCGTTATTTTTATAGATGAAGAAGAGACTCCAGACTTTTGGCTCAATCTTGGCAAAGAAGAACTGGATAAGTCTGTCAGGCTAGAAAATCTCAACAGGAATGTTGCAAAAAATGTGATTTTCTTCTTAGGTACCATTCAATTATTATAATGTAGTCTGTCTAGCGTAAATAATGAACTTGCCAATGCTGACTGATAAAACTATTTATTACGCACGCAATAAACTTCTCAGAAAGTTAAAATTAGCTTAGAGTAGGCACGGTATGTTACAAGTAAGTACCTACAGAACAAAAATGACGAATTATTGCATTTTCCAGAAAACTAGATTGATTTCATTGAGCTTGTTTAACTATTTAATTTTAACTATTTAAAAATGTCCAACAAGATTTGCTTTTCAAATTTTCGCGTCTGATCAAGTGAATGTTTAAACACACGGTCTTCTTCTTTTCCCATAGGAGACGGCATGAGCATTCCAACAATAACAGCTTCCCGAATCTTAAAAGGACAGAAGCATGGAAAAAGCGGCGTGGAAGCTACCTTGGAAATGGATAAATTTCAGCACGTTGGGCTTTCCAAAGTTAGTATACAATAACGCCCAGTTAGCTCAGTGGTTAAGCACCCACCTCAAGATCAAGTAGTTAGCTACTTGGTTTTGGCTCTCGAGGTGTGCGCTTAAGCATTTCAAGACCGATTCATTCAGCGGCACCTAGTAGATGGAATGTTCACAGACATCAACACTTCAAACAACTATGGAAACTTTACTCAGCCATTCTCCGTAACGTCAGTGCTTCAAAGCCTCTACATGTATGCAAAACTGCCAGGAATAACCTATCAAAGGCTTTGTCAGTCTGAAGATAAAGATTCAAAAACAAATCAACACAGAAAAATCCATCATTTTTACATCGTATGAACGTCTGCAGGCGTTGAGTCCATGTAAAAACGACAGATTTTTCTGTTTTAGAAACGAAAACCAAACTGGTCATAGAAATTCAATGACATTTACTTATATACGTGCTCTAAAGATCACTTTCTTCTCACTTCAAATGCACCACTTGATAACACATGCTTTGGTAAGATAATCTGATATATATTGGGAAAATGCTGATACCACACGTGATGATACATCAAATAAATTCTTTGCATTTAATCCTCTAATACTGTTCCAGACATACACAGTGGATAAACAAGTAGGTGATTCCGCAGCCTCATGTACAGCTTTTCTGTGTGGGGTAAAAGCGACATTTTTCACACTTGGAGTGTCAGCAGCAGCAAGATTAAACAATTGTAGTTCAGTCAAAGGAAACGAAGTCGAATCGATTCTTGTGGATGCTTTCAGAGCTGGTACAACTCTTAATTATATACCAATTATGACGAAAAATAAGATCATGAACAAACGAAACCAAGCATATGCGCATCACTTGTTATGTCACAAAAGAATAAACTGCAAACGTTTTCAACTCTTCATCATATAGTCACAGTTGGGCATTTGAAAGCATACCCGTAATTTACGTCATATACAATGCATTATACTCAACTAACGCTGACCATGTTTTTGCTTCAAATCATTATAGTTTCTTCTTCTTTTGAAACATGATAAGTGACGTATTACTGCATGGTTCTATGTGTTTATAGTTCAACCACGGCCACCTCTAGATGCGGCCTGATTTGTCACATTTTGCAGATTTTGATTACAGCTAGACCTACTGTTGGTGTTTGACTGACATTTTCTGAGATGTTTTTACTTTTTGCTGCCTCCTAATGACATAAAAGCTTTTTGTTGTCTTGGGGAAGCACAAATGAGAAAAAGTAAGCTGAAAAACGCTCAATCAGACTGTTATTGAAAAATTAACAGTCTGACTAAAATCTTCGAATTCAAATTTTCTTTGTTTTTCAACATGTGAAGATGTTAAAACCCATTGTGTCATCTGAGGAAAACAGTAAAGAAAGCGTAAAAATATAATTTTTAGAAATATTTATTTAAACATTTGCCCAAACAGCAAAATCTGGAAATTTCTGCAAAATGTGACAAATCAGGCCGTAACTTTAAGTAGCCATGGTTCAACAAAGTAACCTCTTTACCAAACTAAATTTGTACAAACATATGAAGTGTGGCAACATTAAAAAAACTGTTTTTTGTTATTAATATTTTAGCTTATCCAAATATTTATAGCGAAAAGACTTGTTGATAAACATGCCGCTAAATGTATTACGGTTACGTATAATTTTTGTTAGCATATAGTGTGGTATTATTCAAATATAGGCTATCTTATCGTAATGCTCTTACAAGGCGACTTCTCGTTCATTTCTGCAGAGGCACATCCTAATGTACATTATCCCTCAACGATCATTCTATCAACACTTCTTTTTTTTACAAGAGAACTTCGTTTGTTGGTTCTGTAGTTTTTTCTCTGGTGCCTGTTTTAGACTTTAATATGTTTGAACCTTTCTTCATTTCTTTTTTTGTTTTTTTTTGGTTTGTCGTATCCAGGCTTACGCCCGGTGATTGAAGATTTTGATTAAGTGAACGGGAAAGCAAGGAAGCCAATCTTCGTTACCACCTTCAGGCCTTCAGGCATGCCTTTAAGTGTTTTACCAAAGACAAAGCCACATGCTATTGAGCGGTGTCGAACCGGCACCCTTTCGAACGTCGTTCTAGGGCTCTCATCACTCGGCAATGCAGCCAATTTTTCAATTTGTGTTTACGCTATAACTAAACAATAACTTTTCTCAAGGAAAATCTACCGGTATTGTTACTACTACCCGCATCAACCACGCAACGCCAGCAGGTGCATACGCGCATAGTGCATCCAGAATGTGGTACGATGACTCTTTAACTCCGGAAGATGCTCTCAAAGAAGGATGTAAAGATATTGCCGAGCAGTTTTACGACCAATCGCACATGATAACTGTAAGTTAATATATATACTGTTATTTGGAAAAAAAAATGATTAGCCAATACTCTCATTTTCCTGATTGTGCCTAGTTTATGATTGGTATTAGATGATTCTTATTAAATTTGTTTCCAATTGTTTGCACTTTAACTTCAGACAATAGCCTAAAGTAAGAGTAGCCTATGTGTGAAATTATTGATTCCATCAGGCAATGAACTTTTCAGGAATTTTATAGCCTATTTTTATTGATTCCAAGCATAATTACAATATCCCGGTTTCAAACACAGTCGTTTTTGTTCACTAATTACTGCCATTGAGCAAAGTTTGAAAATCAAAGCTCTAAACATTTTACGAATTTACAACCGTATTGTCAGGATGGGAATGAAACTAACGACCCTCAGAGTGTTGGTCACATGACTTTTACAAACCTACTTTGCCGGCTCTGCTGCTCTCACGAAAAAATAGCCATGCCGTTGTTCCAGACAATGGTTCACCTATTCAAACGTCATATAAAAACCGTTCAAGTCTACTGAATATTACGTCATGGAAGTTGCTAGAAAATGTGCCAAAATTGCACCATCGTTCATAGACTTGTGTCAAACCTGTTTGGACTTGTTTGGGCCTGTTTCAGTTTGAAACCTGTTTAAACAGGAAATATTACATCAGCTTTAAACACCTGTTTGAATGACTTCATAATTGTCTATCATTATTGCGTCACAGTACTGCATATGTGAGTTTGAGATATTGCTATCTATTCTGGTCATTCGTAAAATGATTGTTTGAAAGTTGGCCGCACATTTAACTGTTGGCTTAGTGCTTGCTAGCTGGACAAAGGTTCCGTCTTTTATCCAAGTAATCTGTATCGTAGTGACAGTTTTTTTAGAGGTGTACGGCGTTGCATCTCGATTTCGATAGCCGCGGGCTAATTTTACAGGAATACACTTTTGAAAAGACGTTTCGAAAGAGTGTTTATTTTTCGGTCACCTACATGCAGACGAACGGATTTGGGAATCTTATGTTACAATTTTCCCACGAAGAGATTATGGTTTACCGCTGTGACCAGCCATTTGTAAATGAAATTGACCACTCGCAGTAGTTTCATTCATCATTTACAAACTTTTCAATTGCTATAAAAGTCCAATGCGTGACTTGGCAGGCGCAGCCGCAACGGTAAATTTTGAAACATGCCACAGGTGTTTGTTGGAACTTCCGACGGCCCTGCCTATTTCAACGCTTTCCGCTTTCCTTTGTAATTTGCATTTTTTCACACTTGAAGAGAGGATTGCTAAGTGACCTATTATTCGGACTGAATAAAGTAATCTTGTCAATCCTGGAAACATGACCGGTCACAACGATAAACCATAATCTTTTCGTGGGAAAATTGTAACATAAGATTTGCGGATCCGTTCGTCTGTATGCAATGACCGAAACAAACACTCTTCTGAAAACGTCTATTCAAGAATTGTATTTCTGTAAAAATAGCCCCAAGGTTGTCGAGATTGGGACGCAACACCGTACGCCACTAAAACTTGTCACTACAATAAAAATTACTGAGATAAAGACGGAAATTTCGTCCAGCTTGTAAGCACTAAGCAAAACAGTTAAATATGCGACCAACTTTCCAAGCAACAATTTTAAAATGACGAGAATAGATTGCAATATTCCAAACGCACGTAACCATCTTCTGTGACGTAATAATGATAAGCATTATGAAGCTATTCAAACACCTGTTCAATTTGGCTTACACCATATCTCGTAATTCAAGATTTAACGATTATGTAATGTTTCACAGGTGTGACAAAGGTGATGCAATCTTTGCTTATTTCTTGCAACAGTCCATGACGTAAGACGTTAGGTTCAGTAGACAACGGTTCCATGTGACGTTTGATTTGAAAATTGCCCGTAACAATGACCAAGTCAACGGACTTGTGCTTTTAACAAAAGCGCTTCAATGCAGGAAATACTGCGGATGCCTGTTTGAAGATTAAATGCACTTATGCCAAGAGCTTAGAAAAGTCCCTGGTTAGGCATAGTTGTAGAATGCAATATTTTATTCAACCACTGCGTTTCCAATTAACTTTTGTAAGCTGTTACTTGCTTTTGTTTTCCTGCAACATACAAACCAACATTGATCGACTGCAGGTTGCTTTGGGGGGAGGACGACGACATTTCCGCCCAAACACAACTTACGATCCTGAATATCCAGATGAAGCTAATTCTCGCCTTGACGGACAAGATCTTATCTCAAAGTGGATGGACGGCCACAAGAAGCAAGGATTGACTGCAAAATACGTTTGGAATCTCACTGAGTTTGACAAGGTCGATCCTGCACATACAGATTGTCTTCTGGGTTCGTTCTCATTACAGTTTGTTTCTAAATTGATCAGGTGTTGCGACAAATATTGCACATATTATGTTCATAATTACGTACGTTTAGAGAACACCTAAATGATAAAGTAAAGAAAAAGTTACTGTCTGCTATTGTGGATAGAATAGCAGTGGCTGACACATGGCTCACAGCTTCTTCAATCTTCAGCTCACAGAAAAGATAACCAGTCGTCCAGTCAACTCATGAATTATTGTCTTCGGTATCAACTTACTGATCAACATCGCAGGATTAGTCTATTCTTTTGTATCAATTTATAGTTTGTATCAGTTTTGTAGTTTGTATCAATGTATGAGTATCATACATATCATTAATTTATGACATATTTTGTCATTATGACTATTTCTTACTGTATTTAACTTACTTGATATTATCTTCATCGTCTTGATTGATGATTCTGAAGTAGGCTATGGCAAGTGCTGCAGTAGAATGTTGCTTAAAATATTACAAACCTGAGTGTGTGCCGGTGGTATTTTAACAGTTGCTACTTTTTACATTTAGTTTACAACGCTACACTTTCTGTATTTGTTAGGAATGTTTGAACCTACTGAAATGCACTTCCACGTAGACAAAAGCCTTGATAAAGCTGGAGAACCAAGTTTGACAGAAATGATGGAAAAAGCGCTTCAAATATTGCAAAAGAATGATAAAGGATATTTTTTGCTGGTTGAGGGCGGTTTGATAGGTAAGATTGTAGCCGATCGAATGATGTAAGAATAAGTTTAAGCGCCAAATTAAACCTAGCTTACGACGTATATAGCCTAGCCTATTGTTTTACCAAAACAATCACTCAAGAAAGTAGTTCAACACCTCTGTCTGTACTTTTGCAGAATACCAGTGAAGGATACTTTGGGCATACAATGCGAGAAATGAAAACCACATAGTACATGTTATTTGGAGCCTAACTAAGCCTTTAATTATCCGTAGAAGCATAGCATCTTTTCACATATAAACTAGGCAAGCAATTGCCCACCTAGTCTCTTTGCTTGCCCCCCTAGTCCTTTCTTTGCCCCCCTAGTTTGAAACTAGGTGGGCAATTTTTAAGACTTAATTTTTGTTTAAGTTAGATCTAAGTTAAAGAAAGAACAGAAAAATGGAATGCTTCATCATACATTTAGAACTTATGAGCCTACCTTTGACCTTACGGTAGGCCTACTGATAATATCCTTTAAAATATCCAGACACTTTAAAAGCTTCCATAAAAGAATTCGCCATCGACGTAGATTCGTGGGAAGACTTATTAGCCGCAGTACGACTAACATGGCGCAGTCCTATTAATAAAGGCGCAGAATCAGCTGAGAAAGCTTGATCTTAGCCTCATTGGCCATCTTCGGAAACGAAGGGCGAACATCACTTATAATATTCTTAATGTTCCATTCAAGCAGATTAATTAGCAATTTGTGTTGTGAGTAGCCTATACCTCAAATTTTGTGTGAGATTCTAAATGTCTGAATTAAGTTTGTTTCTTATTTTCATCAAAATAAAATACCAGCTCTTTAAAATCATCTAATTCTGCAAAGATTCAACTGATTATCAGGGCCGGATTTAGCTGATGGAGGGCCCGGGGCGCTTTTAAATCGAGGGCCCCCGTGCAAAAATTTTTTCGCGCCTCCGGCGCGAAAAACCACTTCTACGTCTACAGTAGCATTAATCCAGCACTGCACAGCATTTTGCAGAAATTTCGAAGGCTGAAAAAATATAATAACACAAAACTACATTTTGTCCACGTAGGGGGGCCCCCGGGGCACCTGCACCCTCTGCCCCCCCTAAATCTGGGCCTGCTCATTATAATATCTTAAGCAGTTGTGTTTTATAGATTATGTATTGTAGTTGTTTCTTTTTACTTTAGTAAAATGAGACCTCTGCAACTAAATGTTGCTAGATTAAATTTTATTACCTACATTATTAGGCTATTTATAACATATTGTGGGCGGAGATGAATATAGGAATCAATTATGGGTCTCAAAAGTTTAGTCTAGGTATAATATGCATTTTTAACAACAATTTGCCTGAGAAATCTACATTTTTAAGCTCCTACATGTTTTAAGCTCAGGAAAAATGCCCTTTTTCCCATCATTTACGCGTGAAAAGTGCCCTTTTTAACATAACTCTCGCGCTAAAAGTGCCCTTTTTTGAAAATTTGCCCACCTAGTCCCAATTTGTGAAAAGATGCTATGCGTAGAAGAGATGTCAATTAGTTCAGTTCAGTTTATTCTGTTCTGTTGGCAAATAAACAAAAATATACTAAACACAAATAATTCGAACAAGAATGGCAGCGAAAAACCAAATTGCTTCTTTTTGCGTTTGAGGCCACTGCAGGTCACTTTGTCTGTTCCAAGAACGGAAGCCGCCAGATTGTGTGTTCATCGAGCGTTGTTAGGTCCACATATCTAACCTGGATCGGTATATTCAGGGTTGGAAGTAACCACTAGTTGTCACTATTCGATAGCGTTATTCGTTGATTTCTGAATATCGAATGCTTATACTCATTCCTTTTAACCCTTATGCACTAGCTCAACAACATTCAGTGACGAAGGAGAACTTCTGAGTAGCTTACTGTTGTAGCGATTTCAAAACGTTAAATTGTTTACACAATGAGTTATTTGCGTTTTAACTTAATCGGCACATCTGTTGACAAAATGTCAACAATCAGAAACAATAGGAGTTTTTAATGTAAAGCCACTATGCAGTAGCTAGCTATTATCACAAAGTGATAACTGGCGACATACAGGAAAGTTGCACGTGTATTTAGTGAATCGCTGCCTGACTAGGTCCTAGTTAGACTGCCAGGAGGAGTTAGACTGCCAGTCTAGGAGGAGTTAGATTGCCAGTTGATATAACTCAGAAGAAAAATACTGCCTAAGCAGTTGTGTTGGAAACGTTTGCCCTACCTCTAACTAGCTCAAACAAGATTTTACATGTGTATTAGCTCTTACATGAAATGCTAACTATTTGAAATCCACAGGTTATTTCGGTTAATTACAGCAAGGTGCAAATTTAGTGATGGACAGACAGAGAAGATTTTCATCTCAAGAGACCCTAAGACACCTGCAAATAACTTCTGATGATCTTGATAGCGACTCTAATGCTGAGGCTACAAGTAGTAGTGAATGTGAGTCCATACCAGATGTTGATGAACTGCCTTTGGAAGTAAAGGGACTGTCTGATATAGCCTAGATGTCTTTGAGGAAGAAAGTGAAGATGACGAGATTGGTAGTGAAGCAGATCAAGAATCTAATGATGATTCCTCAGAAGATGAAGATCAAGTACCAATAACAGCTGGCAATGGGATGGACGACAAATGGCTGCTCGTGCCCCATCCTGTGAGTACCATCTGCTTTCAACCAGATGAGAAACGAAATTTGTCAACAAAGAGCCTCCACCCGGACGGCACAGCTGCAAGGGGCAATTGATAAGTTCAGACGCCCCACCATTCTGCAGCTCAACATAGCTGGCAATGCAATCTATTATGCAAATCCTTTTCCAGGAAAGCTCAGAAGAAATATATTGACGTAACAGCCTCGGATTGATGCTGCTCCTGAACTTGAAGTGGATGCCTTCAAATTATTTTATCGGCCTGAAATTATACTTCAGATAGTACGTGAGACGAACAGAAAAACAAAGGACGTGAGACACCGATGTAAGCTGTTGCCTAATTCTAAACACAAAATCTTCACAATTGAAGTTGCGGCAGGTCTTGGAATTATGATACTTGTTGGCTTGGACAGAGATAACTTCACCGATTTACGTCGATTGTGGGATCCTCTTGATAGTAGGCCATTTTATGGAGTGGCTATGGCACTAAATTGATTGAAATTTCTGCTAGGATGCATGCGTTTTGATAACTATCGCAATCGATCAGTAAGACAAAGGGACGATAGGTTAGCTGCTGTTCGAGAGGTGTGGGAAGCATTCAACAGCAATCTGCGCAACGCCTACATCACTAAAGAAGCATTGACTGTGGATGAACAACTGGTTGGACATCGAGGCAAAATTCCTGGAAGAACATACATGCAATCGAAACCATGGAAATATGGAATAGAGTTCTTTTGTCTGTGTGAAGCCACATCAGGTTTTGCTCTAAGTGGCATTATTTATTCCGGAAGAGAACCCGATTCGGCTCCTCACAGAAATCTTGCAAGTGATATAGTGATGAACCTGTGTTCTGTTTACTTTGGTATTGGTCAGGATATATACGTTGACAGATGTTTTACATCTCATAGTCTGGTTTGCAATCTTTTGCTTCAAAATCTTACATTGGTGGGAACAGTAATGGCTAATCGCCGTGAAGTTCCATCGCAGCTCAAATCAGCAAGGGGAAGAGAGGTGGAAAGTACTGAAGCGTAGTATGACCATTTGAACAAGTTTCTGTTATTGTCATATGTACCAAAACGAAACAGGAATGTACTCATGATGTCTTATTCACACTCTTCTGTTTCCATCACTGACTCTCACAAGTAACCTACAGTTATAATGCATTATTTTTTTATAACAATCATAATGGTGGAATTGACACTCTTTATGAAAACTGTGAAGAATTCAATTGCTTGAGGAAAAAAATCATTGGCCAATGCTTATAAATTACAATTTGACAAATGCCAGTAACAACGCATTTCTCATAATGAGAGGCAATGGGAAAAGTAACAAAAATAGATTTTCTCAAACAACTTAGCTTTCAGCTTGTTTGTTTGTTTGTTTTATTATCTTTATCCTGCATTGCGGGAAAGCGGACTTGAGCGCTATGCATCGGTGTACGCGGTGGTGCTGACATACGCTTGCTCAACCGTATGTCAGCAAAAGAAAATTGGCGGAGAAACTAAACTGCTTGCCGAAAATTTGGGGTTCATCGATGCTGCTACTTCAAGCACTTTCAATCGCACAGTTCAAAGTATAAAACAGGGAAGATGCTACAGATGTGCAAAGCATACTCGATCTGCATGTGTCACTTGTTACCTACGGGTTTGCCCACGACACTAAAAACTTCACAAGAACCAATATTGCTTGGAATGCTGAACGATTTGTTGTAGTGCTCCACGTTACTTCGTTTTTGTGTTTGAAATATACGTGGCAAAACTTCGCTTGTTATGATTTCTTTGCATTTTATCTGAGAGCTAGTAAGCTAAAAACATGTCCTGGGTAGGAAGCAGACCTCCCAATTAGCATTAATGGTTGTTCTGTTAAGGTTTTATCAACATCAAATCATCTAAAATAACAACTTCACTTTCCGACAAGCGCATTTGTACCGAAAAACACAAGGAAATGCCATGTTGACAATTTGTCAACATCTGTGCCGATTAAGTTACCTAAAATCCCTGTGCTAATAAGGGTTAAAAATAAATATCGAATGCGCGTTATTCACTGCTTTTTTATGCAAGCAACGAAATCATTATTCGTTTTTCACTAATCGATATTTAGGAGAACTGCTGAATCATTTTTTGTTGTTCACCTACTTTGGCGTCAAAACGAATTTACGAGATTTGGTTTTCGGATTACTATCCGACCTAGTCCCTTTTCGGTTTTCGAACTTTAAAGGATCAAGGAAAATTTTTCGGCAACACAGTTCAGAAAAACCATGCCAGTGAGAGCCATTAACAGTGTTGCAAACCTTGCGGTTTTCCCGCAAATTTGGGATTGTTTTTGTTTTTTTTCGAGTTTTGGTACCTTTTTTTGAGTTTGCGGGTTGCTTGTTTTTTTTTGGCCAGTCAATTTTTAGTAATTGCTATTCGTTGCTTTTTTTAAGTATCGATAGCGGAAAGTCATTGCTTTTTCGGGCACTATCGAATAGTGAAATAGTCATTGCTTTTTGACTAACGACTTCCAGCCCTGGGTATATTAAGCATTGGTAATGTGGTGTACAGTCAGAAAGTTTGAGCCACATGCACAAGATGGTGTCGGCGATGCTCCATTGGAAATTGTTGCTAGTGAAACCACCCAGTTCGTAAGCGATTGAGCTTCACCCATTCCTTCCTAGGTAGTTCCGCTTCAAATGGAGCATTGGTATTAGGAAGAATATTGTGAATTGAATTGGTCTCTCGACTTCTTTCCATTCATTGTTCTAAACTGTGTAAATGTGAGAGTTGCAGATAACTGCAGCATGGCGGAGAAAAAGGCGTTAAATTTAAGCACTGGGGCTCTTGAAAGTGCAAGTTTGGAACCATCTAGTTGTGGAGGTGGTCATCTTTCATAGCTTATAGAACAAGACTATGCACATAATTTTCCCCGAGCAGTTTAGCTGGGACAAAGCAGTATTGGTTATCTCTTGAACTGTTAGTAGGTTATAACTTACAGCAGTATTTTAATCTCAATCTCATTTATATTTTTTTGCCAAATTTCCTTTATCAACCACAACAGTATTATGATGTTCATTTTAAATTGTTATTACTTGGTTGGCTTTGAATCTTTATCCTCGGACTGACAAAGCCTTGATAGGTTATTCCTGGTAGTTTCGCATACTTGTACAAGTAGAGGCTCTTGACGCTGGGCGAGTTACCGAAATTCGCAAAGTGAAGTTTTCCGATTGTTGAAGATTGTGTTGTTGCCGGGGAATTATTCCATTCACTAGATGTCGCTTAATGGAGAACAATGCTGAATTGCGTTGTTCAAGCGCACAACCCGAAAGTCGAACTTGCGGTGCGTGATCTTGAGCCGGGCGTGTAACCACTGAGCTAACCGGGTGGACGAAAGTTTGCGACTACTTTTGACTTCCAAGGGGAAGGTGCCGTTGTATTTGAGTAATCTGTGTTTGCTGTAACTTAAACCTTATTTTTTAGTTAGGCTGATGCCTGTAGGCTGGAAACTTCTTTTAGGTTTTATACTCTTCGACGTGTTATCAGTTTATTGACACGTTTGCATATTCCACATTGTAATAATCTGCTTTATGTTTCGTTACTGCCAAATTAAACAATAAATAATAAATCTATATGATCTGGGAGATATGATTCACAATTGGCGCTCCTTTCCAGATACGGCTCATCATCTTAACAGTGCTTACAAGGCGTTGCACGAAACACTTGCTTTTGATGACGCAATAGCGAAAGCCCGAAGCATGACGTCAGATGAGGATACCCTGATCATTGCGACAGCGGATCATAGTCACACGCTAAACTTTGGAGGAATGACTGACAGAGGAATTTCTATATTTGGTAAGATTACGTATAGGCTTCTGTTTCTAAAAAAAACAGTCCATGGGAAAGCTGATTGTTTTCAAATATAATTTTCTCTTTATTGTTTTGCAATTTTAAGCGTATTTTTTGGATTATAAAAGTTTTGTGAAAGTGATCATACTCAACATGTTACAGTAGCAGAAGAAATGTTGTTCATAATCGATCAAACATTTGTTTTAGAAATTTTTATTCTTCTGTTGATGGATTAGAGTCCATTCTTATGGAAAAGAGTTTTATTCCAGAAAAGCACCCTCAATAGATAAAGTTAAAAAGATTTTCATAAAAAGGAATGCGTTCACTTTGTAGCCATGAGTGTGGTTTTATTGCTTCTGTTTCGATCAATTCAGTTTTCGAAACTTTTGCCCGACCATAAGTTAATTATATTATTTTATATTTAGAGCTCATTAGTTCTTTTCACATTGATCAAACGGTTCAATAATTTTGGTTTCAAGTAGTTATAGTTGCCTATAGTGGGGTAGCCGAGTTGTCTTCACGGAATCTTTGCAAAGATAACAAAATTACGCTAAAATCTCGTGAAAATAAGTTGCTTTAAATATTAAAAATTGTTTCAAGAGTACTACGTGTTACTCCAAATAAAGGGATAGGCTTCGCTGTTTACTAAGGTTTGTTTCTGTCTTGATATGAACCTCCGGGGTCAAGACCCAAAATCGTGGGCCCGAAATCTTGAGGCTGATTTGACGATCAGCCTTCAGAGTTGTGTTTCAGGTTTAGCGGAAATGAATGGTGAAGTTATCATGGGAACTGACAAAAAACCGTTCACTAGTCTCCTCTATGGCAATGGCCCATCAAATGAAGGATTTGATAACAAAAATAACTTTACAAATGAAAGGATGAATTTAACAAATGTTGATACGGGTAAGAGCTTGTAGTAAACATTTTTCTTGGAGTTAAGTTTTATTTCCTCTTCTTCAATATGGACAAAGTTATGCTTTTAAGAATTTAGATTTGCAGAGGTGAGAGGAAGGGGTAAGATTGAATTACCAAACGTTTTATCTGTTGCGAACTTGACGGAAAAATATTGAGAACTTTTTTTAGTTAAATCACTAAAGTTGTGTTCTTATATAAAATGTTTTAAGTAAGGTTAATAAGTTTGACTGCAATGTATGTTTTTAGACTGTCTGAGTTTAGAAATTGCATGGAAAAAGAGATTTTGGCAAAACAAAATATAGCTACTGTATGTGGTACAAAACAGGGGTCACTAATTAGCCAACCATGCCACTGTAATGTGTGGCCCTCGGAATGCTTTAGCATACAAGTATAACTAAAAATAATTTTCTTAGAACACAGGGCATGAGACATGAAAATCTTTGTATGTGACCTAGTTTGTATAATTTTGCATATAGCCTACAAACTTTTTCAGATATCAATCATTCTGACATTTAAACTTTTCTTTTTTTATCTAGTAAAATAAATTTTATTGATAGAGTCAATCACATGGCACATTTTTTCACAACATAGTTGTATAGAATTTACTGAAAGTCACGTTTTAACATTGTTAAAGAATGGTTGATATTTCACAACGCTGATACTGGCGACCTGTTCTAGCCTGATGCTGCGAGTTCGCTGTGGTAGTGGCAGATCGCACTAGCTTCTGGAACACAGTTCCTTAGTCATGTGCTATGACGAGTGGTTTGACACATTCAACTCCATTCGTTATAGCACATGACCAGAGAACTGTGTTCCCAAAGCCAAGGCAAACCGCTATTAGCTTACCACAGCGAATTCGCATCATGGCTAAAACAGGTGGTCAGTAACTACATTTTAAAGTAAGCAACAATCATGCAGCTGAAAGCGAAGCTCAATCTACTGCAATAGTTAATATGACGTAGTACGTTATTAATACGGTATCTATCTTCTGCTGAACCGTTTGCAAACTTGGTAGCCTTTTGATATTTAAATATTACTTTTATATTTCTTTGTGTCGCTGGTTTTCATACTTCTTTGGCGACATCTTTGCTTTTTTGTTTTCGTTTTGTCTAATTGTAATAACATTGCCCTGCGCTGCGTCTTATGATAGACAAGTAGACATTACAAAGTCCTTGAAACTTCAGTTCCATTTGTTTGATGAAATGTAGCTTAAATGCGGATTAGCCTACTACTTCGAACAGCTTGTAATTCTTCAGCTTATTGTAAACAAAAAATACGCCATGTTTTTTCAAGCAACAACCGGTTAATTCTCCTTTATTTGCCCACGTTAGCCGCATTATCAAGCTCACTATTGTAAAGTGTCTCATAATGCTGTGGTTGATACGAGAGTCCGAGTTTGAAATTAATAGTGATACGGCCAATAAGTTTTTTAGTTTTTACAAAGCGATCCAAAAATGCTGACATAAAATTTTAACATGGCTTAATACTTTTTTGGTAGAGACTAAAGTAACCATTGAAATTACTAAAAAAAAAGTAGTTGTTATTACATACAAATTGTGTATTGCTTCTTTGATGTTTTGCGCAATCGTTACGCATGGGTTCGATGCCTTGTCGTGTCATACCAAAGGCTTTCTAAACTTTACACTGAACCTTGTTTCTGCTAGGCTGAGTAGCAAAAGGAATGGATTCAGGACAGTAATGTAGCTCGGTTTCGCCTCTTAACAGCTGCACTGATAGGCTACTGTTTGGTTTGTAAAGCGCTGAGGAGCAATATAGCGCTACATGAAACCACGGATTACTGATATCATGTTTGGTTTGTGTAGGTGACAAAGATTTTCACCAGCAAAGTGCTGTGACACTTAGTTATGCAACCCATGCTGGGGAGGACGTGGCTATTATGGCCCAAGGCCCAATGGCTCATCTCATTCACGGAGTCCATCAACAGAGTTACATTGCTTACGTTATGAGGTGGGGACATTATATAATTCATTTAGTGATTAAAAACCCTTTTTCAATAGACTTTAGCACAAATTTGTCACTACTGTAAAAATATTTGAGGGACCAAAATCTTTGTAATTTTATCATTGAGTGTTTGCTTTATTCCTTGTTGGAAAACTTACGTCACAGTAAAAATTTCAGAATAAAAGACTGAGTGAGATCATCGTTTATAATTCGGTTTAAGCAGGATAGATCTAACGCTACTATAGACCTACTTCGTCTCAACGTTTATTGATACAAACTGTTACAACTTTAATGCTTATAGTGACAAAACAATGTCGATTGTCTAGTACAGGGGTCACCAGCCTTTTTTCCATGCTGGCCACTTTGGCACTATGGAGAGCTGTGGCGAGCCGCACTAATAAAATGTTAGGTAGGTTGACTCTTATGCTAGAGAAGAACGCATTTCGTACCCAGTATCCAGCGTTACATGTTGTTCATATTTATATTAGAATACCGCAGCAACAAAATTAATCGAACAACGCTACTGCCAGGCCAAGCTCCTTTTACACCACTGTTGACTTTTTTTAACAATGCCTAATAAATGGGGCTACTTGTTTTGCGCACTTATAGCGAAGCGAGCGGTTTCATCAGAATATTCATCGCCAAGCAAGAGTGGTGTTGTCACTTAACTTCACAAAAGATATCTTGCAATTAACAATTTCAGTAAACAAGGATACCACGGCCTACTAAAACACGGCCAAATATGTTGCTATTTGGAAAAATTTCTAAGAGTCTGAATTGTTACAATCATAGCCATGACAAACCTGTCATTTTCCCACTTACAGAAGTATGTAAAACAAGCAACATTTGTATCTAGACATATTGTTGGCTTGTTTTGCCAGAGATTAGATATGTATGTTACGCACAATTTATGCAATAATAATGTAAAATATGTAAGACTTTCCAACTGCATCCTGGAGGTAGTCTCATCATACGTCGTTAGGTTTTTTTTGTAAAGCAGGATCTTTCGCCAATAGCCATATTTTACTTGCAAAACTAAACTTGGCTAAAAACAAACAAAATAAAATTAAAATTGACACATCAAATGAACAGCTTACAACATAGAATCCACAAAAAATCCTTGATATTTTAAATGGAACATGCAATTACACCAAACGATACTACCTCCAGGGTGCAGTTGAAAAGTCTTACATATTACATTATTATTGTGTAAACTGTGCTCAATGTACATACCTAATCTCCGGTTAAACAAACCAAACATATGTCTAGGTGCAAATAGTGCTTATTTTACTTACTTCTGGTAATGGGAAGATGACAGGTTTATCATAGCTATGATTGTAACAATTCAGACTCTTAGAAATTTCCTCAAATAGCAACATATTTGGCCGTGTTCTAGTAGGTCGTGACGATATGTTTGACACATCGCAATACAGGCAACAATAGTGATCTGCAAACATATCAGCGAAAAATAGGCTCCAAAAACAGAAAAAAAGAAACCAGGCACCATGAAACAAATGCTTATGGAAATCACCCAAGAATCGTAATTCTATCGTAATTTATGAACAGTCTTCCCTTTAAAAAAGCAATGAGTTGGTTTTTCATCCTTTTTGTGAGAGTCTATAAAACCGTCTTTCTTTTGTTATAGACAACTGTCACTTGCGATGCTTATCAGCGTGAAAAGAATTTGTTGATTAACAACATTTTGCAGAGCTTGCATCGTCAGTAGATACAGGTTTTTTTTTAAGATTTGGTTTGGGTGACCGCTAAGTAGTTTTAAGAGACCGCAAGTGTTTCATTTAAATACCAAAAAATAGCCATAACTACATACAATCAACGCAACATAAAATGAATTATTCGACAAGGCACAGCTTAAATGATTGTGACAGCGACCAAACAGCCTGCCCAACACGGCCGCCAAACAAGTTTGCTGCACAATCACACAAAGTGTGCTTGTTGGCTTCTGCTTGTTATGTTTCCACACGTAAAAACTGATCATCATGCGCCATGAATCAGAAATAAACATTGACGAGTATCGAAGGTGCACTTCTTTTGTGAATAACAGTGACGTTCGGTGGCTTAAACCGTTGGGAAAGCAACTTGTAAATATGCTGCAGCAAGGTAGTAGGCCTAGGCACGAAGGGCGTAACCGTCGGGCGAAGCCCAAAGGCGTGTTGCCGAAGGCAACACTTCCAGCGGGGGGTATGGGGGGCCTCCCCCAGAAATTTTTGAAAAACACTTCCAATTTGGTGCGCTCTGAGAGCATTTTCAAAACAAATCAAACATAAAAATCTGTCAAATTGTGCTTCGCCTTTGTCGTGATCATACATCCATTTAATGTTTAGAAGTCATGAACAATCTTAATTTTAACGTTGCAGGACCAAAATCCAGTGTTAGACATGGAATAATAGTTGTCTAAATATTTAATTCGTCATGAATATTCATTCTGAGATATTCAGTTAGGCCTACACTACAAAAACTAACACTTAGGTCTAAACATTACAACCGCAAGCAATTTGTACAAAAAGCTGGATAAGTTTGCCTCCTGCGTATAGAAGCTTAACAAACTAAATATTGCACCCGCACCTGAACGTTCATTGGCGAAGTAACGTTACATCAACGCTGTAAAAAGGGCAAAGGCATGACTATGAAAGCTAGTAGGCTAAAGTACAGTACATGGCGAGGAGACATCAAAAAACAGCAACAATTATTTCGGCATTATGATGCTTGTGCGGTGTACCGTGACGAGCACCATTCTGACGAGTTAGTCTAGCCGCTCTAGCGAATGTATGCATTGACGTCACTGGGAAAGCAAGACTCACCTGGTCTCACCATAACACATCTGATTGGCTAAGCAGCTGTTGACGTTTTGCAAAACGAGTGATGATTGGATAAAACGAAGGCGTTTTTTGACATTTTTGAATTTGGGTAAGCAAGTTTGATAGTTGCTTACCTTGGAGCCTCAGTGATTGTTTCTGACAGAAGCGTTTGCGTTAATTGGCATTTATAGGCAAGACATGCGGTTTGGTGAGGATTTAGACTACTCACTAGCGTTACGAGTAATTCTAGTCACGAATACAGTAATTTTCAAGTTAAAATAGACATGATAAAAATAATAAGAAGTTAAACCTAGAATTCAATCATTATACTTTGCATAGTTTTCGCTCAGGTAAGCACTGCTTTCCTTGCTTTCCCTCACCGATCGTCACTGGTGAATAACTCTTTGATTCAGCTGTTAGCTGTACCTCCACTTATTTTTTTTTTCCGGACGTGAACTATTGATCGTAGGCTATATTCATATTATCGACAAGACATAGCGAGAAACAACCATTACTTTTCTACTGTAGTTGCAAGTCCAAATTTTGGGAAACCGCTGGAGAAATTTGGGGGACCGTTTCGGTCCCCCAAAACACCTTAAAAAAAACACTGAGTAGATATACTAAAATTGGAACGATACAGAGCAGATTAGCATGGGCAAGGATGACACGCAAATGTCCCTGCGCAAGGATGACACGCAAATGTCCCTGCGCAAGGATGACACGCAAAATCGTGAAGCGTTCCATATTTCTTTCTTTGTAAAAAAAAAAAACATTTTGCAGTACTAAGCTAAATATTTTCATAATACAATCAGAAAAAGTCTTAAATTTATATATAATATTTTGCCAATCTATTATCAATTGAGTTGGCACACCGACCTATTTTGCCAACAAAAACTTGCATAAAGAGAACACTGCTCGGGAAACACAATAACGGTGAAACGCACACTAGTGTTTACATGACATTTACAAACTTAAAATAAGCTACCCTATGCTCACAGACATTTTCGAAACTCGAAAACAGACGTTTTAATCAACCACTGGGACAGTGTGGCTGGACATCGCATTGGAATAGCTTTAAGCCACCCCCATCTAGAACTATAATCTGATTGGTCGGTCGGTGGAATCGTATGCAAAGCGAAAATATGCTTCCCGGAAAGTATTTTTTGCCTTCGTGCTCTTTAACTCCCTCAAGAAAAGTATTTTTGGTTATACTTGTACGCTGATACCTTCCTTGGGCCGCAGCGATACAGCGTGGCGGGCCGCATGCGGGCCGCCAGTTGGTGACCCCTGAACAAAGACGGTTATTTTTCTTGAATGTATTAACAAAAGAAAAATGATCGAATCGCAATTTCTGCAACAAAATACACAACGTAAGATTGTTAAACTCAACACTAGAACTAGAACAAAAGAAGCTGTTGTTCGCTAGCCTGCCAGAATGAAATGATACGAATAAAACAGAGTACTGCCTCGCGGAGTACACGTGACAAAAGGAGTGCAGAAGTAATCAAGGAAGCATGCTAACTGCAGGCATTTGTGCATCCCCCCCAGCTCGTAAGGCGAAACTGTAGACTTACGAGCTCGACCCCTTGATTACCCATTGACCAGAGGATGCGTCTAAATCCAATGCCGGCCGTCGGGACCGCGTGGAACGGCGCAAAACAGGCGATTTTTCAATGTGAGGGACTCCACTTGTGGGTTCGGTTGGTTCCACTGAATCGAAAGGTAGCGGCTGCTTTGGAGGTTCAGGTGAGTGCTGTGGCTCACAAAGCTTCGGGCTTGAGGCTGGTGTCGGGCAGGTGAGTGCGGGCGGACTGTGATCTGCATCGAGAAGCAACATCGGAGATTCTCCAATTTCTGGGCTAGGGCCTATTTCGTGATGCGGAGGGTGGGGAGGGCAGTAGTCCGTTTCAGGAGGCTGGGCAAAAGAAGATGATGGGAGGCTCTGTGGGTGAGCAATGATGTTTGGTTGAGGAGGGATGGGATCGGCACATGCTTTAGTATGTGGAATTACTCGCAAGAAACGTCGATTCCGTTTTGTGATTCTGCCCGACCCGTCAACTTTCACTACATATTTGTCATGCGGCAACGTTTCGACAACCATTCCCACTTTGTCCCATTTTCGAGGATAGTTGCCGTTTTGGTTTTGGATAAATACGCGTTTTCCACATTGTAAGGTACGTAAAGGACGAGTATGCTGAGACAGCGCCTTATCGGTTCGACCAGCTCGCAGGCGAAGGGCGTCTTCCTTTGCCTTCCATGTATCCCGCCATGTACGACGAATGTGACGATTGGAGAACTTGACTAGGCGGTTTACAAAACCGAATGCGTCGCGCAGAGGGTGACCGAACACGATCTCTGCTGGAGAGATGTCACAGTCAGGATCAGGTGTGTTTCGCAACTGTAACAATGCACGTAAGAAGGAATCGTTGTTCAGGTCTCCGTTGGGGCTCACATTAGTCATGAGCAAGCGTTTTACAGTTTTGACAGCCACCTCAGCTCGACCATTAGATTGAGGGAAGTAAGATGACGATATGCGGTGCTGCACACCCCAATTTTTAAGAAAGAGTTCAGTAACGGCAGCCGTAAATTCGGGACCCCCATCTGTAGATATTTCCTCAGGAACACCAAACGTGGCAAAGTACGAGCGCAAGAGTTGAGTCAAAGCAGCTGCTCCTGCGGCACTCGATCCTGATGGCGTGGCAAATACATCCGACCACCCAGAGAATCTGTCCCCAATGACCAAAAAGTGACGGCCCCCATAGTCAAAATAATCTGCAAAAATTTTCTCAAATGGTGTAGCTGGGGGATCACATGGCGTCGGGGGAGGAGCTGCTTGAGATGGAGCATTACGATTACATGAAGTACACGAGTCACGAATAGCATGGATATCATTAGTCATACCGGGCCAAAATACTATAGCACGTGCCCGGCGTTCCATGGCAGACACACCTTGATGACCAGCATGCAACGTTGAGAGTACTCTAGGCCTAAGCGATGGTGGTACAACAATACGATCATGATATAGAATAACGTCGTCTTCAACAAAGAACCCGTCACGATAGGGGAGATATGGGCGAATGTCGCCGGTGTTGGGAAAGGTGAATCCCGTTTCAATAGCTACCATTAACTTGCTAAGGTTTGGATCGGCGGCTGTTTCCCGAACGATTTCAGGCCATTGCAAGCAAAAGGCATGGGCGGCATCTGCCTGTATGGCAGTAACCAGCGCCATTTCTGCTACATTATTTTCTGCACACGACGCTACAGCAATGAGATCGCATGATACTGGGTGACGTGAGGCAGCATCGGCTGCGCAGTTGGTTGTGCCAGGTAAGTGTGCGATATCAAAGCGCCACATTAGTGTACGCTGTTTTAAACGAAACAGGCGAGTGTTAGTGATTTCGTCCAACGTACGGTCACCGAATATTTTTACCAATGGCTTATGATCCGTTACAATAACCAAATTATCACAGCCTTGCGTAAAATACTTTGTCTGTTCTAGGCCCCACGCAACTGCTAGGGCTTCGCCTTCTATGGGAGCATAACGTCGTTCGGCCGATGAGAGGAATCGGGATCCTGCAAGAGTCACTTTCCAACCTGATGAGCAGCAGTCCGGTATAGTGGAAGCACATACGCAATGTTTTTGGAGAAGGAAATATCCGATGCCTTTGTTGGACCAGTCAGGGCGCAAACATGTTCGACGGCAGGGGTCAAAGATTTCTACCCCATGGCGAATAGCATCAACGATTGCCGATTTGGAGGCGGCAAATGCGGAATCCAGCTCCTGAGACCATTCGAACTTATGCTTTGGGCTAAGGAACGGCTTGAACGGTGCCATTAGGTCACGCAGTTGAGCATAGTTTCCTACTTGGTTGATTAATCCGAACCAGCTGCGTATGTCTGTGATATTATTCGGGACTGGAAATTCTTGGATGGCGAGCAAGTATTTAGGGAGGGGCTCGACCATTGCTTCTGAGATACGGAATCCAGCGAAATCTACGGTGCGTTGGGCAAATTGAAACTTGTCAGGGTTAAGGACAATGCCCGCCCGTCCCACTAAAGTGAGGAATTTTATGGTTCGCCACCAATGTTCCTCCAGTTGGCTATCATAGAACACTGTGTCGTCGACACAGCGTTCTTTGCGCACAAAATCAGTTAATACGGTATTGAAACGGCGATTGTAGCCATCCCCAGAGGATAGGAATCCTTGCGGTGCCCTAGTGTAGCGCCATCTTCCAAAGGGAGTGATGAAAGTTGTGAGATGCCGATCAGAAGGACGCAGTGGAACACTGTGATAGCCGTTCCATGCGTCAGTCACCGATTTCCAAGTGTTTCCGGGGACACGACGGGACAGCTGGAATGGAGCTTCGGAGGCGAAGGTTTCTCTCTGGCAGAATTTGTTTAAGGGGGACAGGTCGACAGTACGGCGTGGTGAGCCATCATTTTTGCGTGTGATAACCATGCGATGACACCATGTGGTGGGTTCGCCGTGGGGGACTTTTTCAAGGATTCCCAGAGCCTCGTCGCGGAGGAGATCAGCGTGTACTTTTTCTTGCCAATGCAAGGGGATAGACGCTGGTGTATGAACGGCCACTGGTTTCGCGTTGGGGTCAACATGTATTTCTATGGGAGGACCAGCCATACAATGTAGCGCGCGGTGCGGGCAAGTGTTGAAAGTGGATGCGGCGTACCTCTGGAGTAGCCAGTTTGCCATCTTGTCATTGTTTTCAGGTGTGCATGGGAACGGAAGCTTGGTTGGGGGAGCTGGAACTGCACCACGTTGAGGGCAAGTGCACGACTCCAGTTGCTTGCTGGGTAATGTGCATCCACCGTTGACAAGTCTGACGACGTTGA
This sequence comes from Aplidium turbinatum, assembly GCF_918807975.1. NCBI lineage: Eukaryota > Metazoa > Chordata > Ascidiacea > Aplousobranchia > Polyclinidae > Aplidium > Aplidium turbinatum. The sequence goes on from NC_137472.1 coordinate 59,941,883, forward strand.
TTTCTGGTTCGATAAGATTGTGCGCCATTTCTTGCTTGATCTGATGTTCCCCTAGAGTTGGGAACTTCGGGGGTAGGGCACCTAAATGCAATAGTGTGTCATGAGATAAGTATAACTTGTCAACGTCTGGACTGATGTAAATCATGCACCGACGTTCAACATTGCAGCCGTGCGCTGTACCCCGAATGATGGCACGAAATGCTCCTGTAATGGAAATAGTAGAGCGATTTGCAGCTATTAGGTTTGGTGCGGGTACAAGGGTCTCTTGTCCAAAGCCGGATTGCACAAAGTTCTTCAGTGACCATACATTTATTTGGGCACCAGTATCTGCGATTGCTGTTACTTGTGCTATCACGCTAGTGTACCTGCCTTGATGACATGAGTCATCCATAGTTATGTCTACCCGAACTGTGGGATGTTCTCGCATGCGGGATGGTGTCCAATGCCCTTTTTGGAATGTGTGGTGAGGACCACGAATTGTTGAGAACATTGGGTCTCGGGCTGCGATGTCAGTTTGTGTTGAGGCAAATGTGCCTATTTGAGGTACAGTAGGTGCTACACAGAGTGCTCCGACTGATGCATCTTTAGGAGGAGCGCCCCATTTGTTTTTATGACGAGATGACCGAAAGCATTCGAGACAAAGGGAATAAGGCGTAGTGTTCCAACCTCTGGGGCCTTCTCTGTAACGATTGAATAATCTATTGCATTTAGGGCAGTGAGTTTTTTGTGACCAATTGGGAGAGGAAGGTGCTGCCTGGATGTGTCCACGGTCTCTTGGAATAGGGCTTTGGCTTTTCTTGCGCTTGAACGTCGACACTGCCGAAACGTCATGAGATGGTACCGCATTGCGAGCCATTTCTTTAATCTCGACAAGGGCGATGATATCGTTGATGGGAATCGACAATACTTTGTCCATTCCCATCATTTCGCGACGAATCTCACTGTCCGAAATTCCACTGAGTAGTGTGTCGCGGATCATGTGATCTGTATAACTAACTTTCAGCCCGCAGGAACATTTCGTAGTGAACGCACATATATCCGCTTTTCCTCGAGCACGAGCTGCAAAAGCGCGAAATTTTTCGTCGCGCCTTTGGTGCATCGCCATAAACTCTGACCGTAACACCCCTGTGGCGACAGGTATAACGGCCAGTTGTTGCATTGCAAGCAAAAGTTCATCTACAGGTTTGCTCACTGTCTCAGCGTCAGCTTGGAGAAGGCTGTCCCCTAGGGCTTGGCCGGTACATTGAAATAACTGGACTGAAGCTGCTTCATCAGAAATGCTGCAACCTTCTTTAAAAGCCTTCCATCTTCTGGTGAACACGCTCCATTCTTCTGGAGAAACTCCAATATCTACAGTAGGTCGATTTAGCTTCGGGCCAAGGTTTACGGGCGCTGGAGCGTTGCGCGTCGTAGCAGCATGACTGTACGTGTGACTTTGCAGCACCACACAAGCAACCGCTTCGGGCACGTCGGCTGTTTCAAAATTACAGTTGGGAAAGGCGCATGTTATCACCACCATTCCACAAATTTCTTTAAATTAACCTTATCCTATTGCGATTCGATCATGAACAAAGACGGTTATTTTTCTTGAATGTATTAACAAAAGAAAAATGATCGAATCGCAATTTCTGCAACAAAATACACAACGTAAGATTGTTAAACTCAACACTAGAACTAGAACAAAAGAAGCTGTTGTTCGCTAGCCTGCCAGAATGAAATGATACGAATAAAACAGAGTACTGCCTCGCGGAGTACACGTGACAAAAGGAGTGCAGAAGTAATCAAGGAAGCATGCTAACTGCAGGCATTTGTGCAACCCCTGGTCTAGTATATTATGTTTCAAAACGTTAAGAATGACCTAGTGCAGGGGTCACCAACTGGCGGCCCGCCACGCTGTTACGTACGGCCCGCGGAAGGTATCAGCGTACAAATATAACCAAAAATACTTTTCTTGAGGAGTTATAAAACCCATGAAGGCAAAAGATACTTTCTGGGAAGGGGGTCGCTTAAAGTTATTCCAATGCGATGTCCAGCCACACTGCAAGCATAGGGTTGCTTATTTTAAGCTTGTAAATGTCATGTAAACACTAGTGTGCGCTTCACCGTTATTGTGTTTCACGAGCAGTGTTCACGTTATGCAAGCTTTTGTTGGCAAAATACAGGTCGGTGTGCCAACTCAATTTATAATAAATAGGAAAATATTATATATAAGTTTAAAGACTTTTTCTTGTTGTATTATGAAAATATTTAGGTTAGTACAGTAGCCTACTGCAAAATGTTGTTATCAACAATTCTTGCCATGCTGATAAGCACCGCAAATGACAGTTGTGTAGCCTATAATCAAAGAAAGACGGTTTTATGGACTCTCACAAAAAGAATGAAAAACCAACTTATTGCTTTTTAGAGGGAAGACTGTTCATGAATTACGATAGAAACGTTTTTTCGGTGATTTCCACAAGCGTTTGTTTCATGGTGCCTGGTTTCTTTCTCCCTGTTATTGGAGCCTATTTTTTGCTGATATGTTTGCAGATCACTATTGTTGCCTGTATTGCGATGTGTCAAACATTTCCTTGTTTACTGTAATTGTTAATTGTAAGATATCTTTTGAGAAGCGAAGTGACAACACCACTCTTGCTTGGCGATGAATGTTCTGATGAAACCGCTCGTCTCGCTATAAATGTGCAAAACAAATGGCCTCGTTTATTAGGCATTGTTAAAGAAGTTTTTTTGTCGTATCCAGGCTTTCACCTGGTGGTTGAAGATTTAGATTAAGTGGACGGGAAGGTAAGGAAGCCAATCTTCGTGTCCACCTTCAGGCATGCCTTTAAGTGTCCTGCCAAAGACGCAGCCGCATGCTCTTGAGCGATATCGAACCGGCGCCCTTTCGATTGCCTTTAAAGTTAAGTTAAAGAAGTCAAACGTGTTGTTTGGTCTGGCAGTAGCGTTGTTCGACTAATTTTGTTGCTGCGGTATTCTAAGACAAATATTAACAACATGTAACGCTGGATACGACATGCGTTCTTTTCTGGCATAAGAGTCAATTTTATTACCTAAAATTTTATTAGTGCGGCCCGCCACAGCTCTCCTTACTGCCAAAATGGCCCGCATGCAAAAAAGGTTGGTAACCCCTGACCTAGTGGTTTAGCTTGGAAAAAAGTAGTTCAACAATAAAGTAGTCCATATAAATTTTCTTTTACCAGCTGGTTAGCGAAGGCGTATAGTGACGTAGTAAAAGCGTCTGAAGGTAAAAATGACCGGAACTCCGGAAGGTTTTTGGTTCCACACCCACCGAGATCAGGCACTATGTCTTGTAGAGGTGCTCAATATTGAAGTCTAATAAAGAGCAGCTGTTTCGATATCTCCATATTCTGCTTTATGGGATCTGTTGTATAGCTATTGTGTTATTATGACATCATAATGTGCATGTCATTGCATGACTCGCAAGTTCATCGAATATCACTTTGATTTTAAAATTTACCACCAGAGCCATTGAGAGAATAATTTGGTCCTAATACTGCTTCATTATGTTGTCATAAAGATAGAAAAGTAATATGTCGTTTTTATTACTGTATTGCTAGATATGCATCTTGTCTCGGAAAAGATAAACGACATTGTGAGAAAAAAAAAGAAGAAAGTGCTGGATTTGACAAAGAGAGTTTGGCATCTTTCATCGACGAAAAGCTGCATTCTAAATCTACCATTCTCATCATCGCCATCCAGTTTATCTTGGTCATGCTTATGCTTTTGTTTTTGCTTGCTTTGTGTTATCTTACTTCAAGGCAGCATAAACTTTTGTCAACAATCGCCTCACAACAATGTGAGAGCCCATTGCTAGATCGGAAAATGGCAACAGCTTAGTTGCAGCAAACGCAGCCTATGAAGACCTCCGTGTATGCTACAATAATATGGCATGATTTGAATTTGCAATGAAATATCTCAAGCTTTTCCGGAGGCGATAGCTTATTTAAAGCCTTAGGCTACGTTTTTTTGCCTCCAAGTGTGGTATCCGTTTTGCAACTACTGGATATGTTCACCAGAAAAAGTTTCCACCTTGACTGTGATCAATATTTTTTTTAGCATAAAAACCGGAAAAAACAAAAGATGACAGCGTGACTGGGCGGTTAAAGCGCATGGACAACGCTCAGTAGGACATCAGTTCGAAACCGCTCATGATCATGCGGCTGTGTCTTCAATCAATCAACCATTTTATTTTTCGTCATTAAAGCGTCCGGGACGAAAAAGATACTAACTACAAAACTCTACATAAACCTACCAGCACGTAGGTTTATACGGCACTCAAAGGCATTCCAAATATAGAAGCTAATTCGATAACTATATAGTCTTTTGCTTCTCCCAACTCTATGTTTTGTTGGATCTATAATTCACAAACGTAGGTTACCGTACTCTTTAGTCTTGTCTATGTTACAGCATCACAATGAGTTCAAACTAAAATGATGATTATCAGTTTGTTGAGATGTTTCTGCTGTAACATACCCTACTATTGTGACAAAACAAACAAAATATTTCTTAGAATGTGCAGATTGAAAGTTCAACATTCTAAAGTTTCTTTTTTATACCACTTCCAAAATGGTAGAAATGATTTAAAATCAGTTGTTTTAGTTTTGTAAACAGCAATAAAAGATTTGTTTATCTGGCAGACGATTGGAATTTATAGTTTAAAATAGTAGTTCTCAAACTTTTTGATTTATTGCTTCCTTATAACTTTGGAAACATTATTTTCACCTCTGTTTAAAAATGTATAGTGGAGTGTTAGGCCACCTAAAACCTCGTCACATCTGACCCCAGATGTTTTAAAACGAAAATGGTGAAAATATTAAACCCCTAATCCTAATGCATAGCCTACAGGATTTTCTATGAAATCATTAAGATTGTATAGTTTTCGGTTCATTGTTACCTTAGCCTTATAAGCTTAGCCTACCTTTAGCCTTATAAGCTTTACCTTAGCCGTATAAGCTTAGCCTTTGCAACGATTTGGCGGATTTGGCATGAACTTAGCAAGGCAATGCGTGGGTAGGGAATTTGGCATTTAATATACTTGGTTGGTGGTTTAATTTTTTCTCGTTTCCTTTCGAATTTTTTGCCCTCACCAATTTTAAAATTACCCCCAGGAGGGCGATATTAACTTTGAGTTTGAGGGCCACTTTGAGAACCTGTAGTTTAGACAACGTTCGATGTTTATTTTTTTAATCTTTTCTTTCCAATTTAACGTTTAAATAGTTTCTAGAAAAAGCATGCAAACAGTTTCGTTAAACCGAGCAATAGTTCATGGCTACCTTGTAGCCCTAAATCTTAAAAATGGAAAGCTTACCCATTCTCGAACCTTGTAAAGAGTAAAAAAAACATTAGAAAACAGTGTTAATCAAAACTAACTTTGCGACTTATTGTTCCCCTGACGTTTAAAATCGCACACCCAAACATCAAATGGACCATAGAGAACCCATTTTGGGCAAGCTTACGGGTACGCCGCCGACCTTACGTTACTCTGCGGTTGAATTTACAACATAAAGTTTCATTTTGCAACCATGACTGCTTCTCGTTAAGTCTTTGTCGATCTTTTGTTGCTTGGTTTGTCACATGGACCTTAGCCTGCCTAATGGTCACCGCAGGGTCTACCTATTGATCTGGTCCCACACAACGGTCACATCATTATCAACTTATTCTCAAATTATAATTTTTACTACAAGATGTTGACACTATCCGTGCAATGACTGTTGGTTGCAAAACAAGATGGGTTTTTTCCTCATTGCTTTCAAGTGCATTTACATTATATGCATTGATCTACAGCAGGTAGCACATTATATCCGGTGTGTAATGGCAATACAAACTTTTAACTTCTCTATTAGTGAGCAAACTGAGCAGGCTTATATGTTAGTTCGGCGATGCAGCACTATGATAAAAAAAGGTGATTAAATTTATAAAGAATATACACCAGATTAAAAAAATTAAGTTAACATTGTTTGCGCCAAAGTGATATTAAAGTTTTACACAAAACAACCGAATAAAATTAATTTGAAGCATTCGAATCGAAGGATAAAAACGGTTGTATCATTGGTTAGACCTACAGTGCTTTATTTTGGTGACTAACATTCTACTAAAATTCTAATCAATCAATTGCATTCTACTAAAAGTTATTTTTAAATTAAAAACAAAGACCATCATTGCATGAAGCAATAAATGTACAAACAATGTAGGAATTATCAAACTAGAAGAGTTTCATAAGAAGCAAAGAATTTGAAAAAATCAGCAACAAGCTATAAAATGAGTTGCCAGTAACAAAATTTCCACTGGATCTGATTCCTTGTCGGAAATCCACCAACCACTGGCTGGTAAATTCTGGTAAGTAAAGCTTCTGGCGAAGTGCAGTCACAATTTCAGTCTGACTGGCCGCTTCCGAATGGGTGGAGGATGTGAAAAATGAGATTCCTGAAATGAGTTCAACGTCTCTCAAGCGAGCCACATGCTCCAAAAGCGTTCCAGGGATCCAGTCAAAATCAGATTGATTGCTCTATAATAATAATGATAATAGTAACAACCATAACAATAATAATAACGATAATGACAATGATAATAATATAAGTATGGTTATAATAATAACAATGCTAATACATAATACTAATACAGTAGTATTGATATTAACAATAATAATATTAATGATTATACTTTATTTTCTGCTGAACATGATCATAGTGATGTTTTGAGTAATGAAAAATAAAAAAGCGCCATGCTGAACCTATGCAACCAAGCAGTCATCGAAAGCCACGATTGCTACAAGTTGTAAGTATCTAGATTCTAAAAGTGTATTGCCCTTTTGTTTGTTTCTTACGATAAAACTTTGCAAACTTATAAATATTTTCCGAAATACAATAATATAAACTCATACTTGGTAGGTACGTTGCAAGGGTTAGCTTTGAAAGTTAACAAGGTAGTGAATGAGAAAAGTAGCCCATATGACAGAACGTTGTTTTGAAATTATGCTTTTATAGTATATAAATATTTAAAGCACCGTATGTACGACAATAAGGTTGTTCCAACAGAATTTTGAGATAATCCATAAGTTGTGTAAATTAGCATAAATCCAGCACTGGTCAAAATAACCATTTCAAAATATTCCCAAATAAAAATAATAACTTCTTCTTCGTTTGAACCTTTTTCGCCACTACAGAGGTCGAGGGGCTCTGCCTTTTACCACCCTTGGGAAGTGGCAGCGGCACGGTCTAGATCAGGGGTTCCCAACCTAGGGGGGCATGGCCCCCTAGTGGGCCATGGCCCCCTAGTGGGCCATGAACCTTTTTTAAGGGGGCCATGGAAAAATAATAATGTTTTTAATTTATCATCTCTAAGTCCACTCCAACCAGGCCCGGATTTAGGGGGGGAGCAGATGGTGCAGGTGCCCCGGACCCCCCGACTTTTGAAGGGCCCCCCTACCTGGAAAAAATGTGATTTTGTGTTATTTTTTTCCTTTCAGCCTTTAAAGTTTCTGCAAAATGTTGTGCAATGCTGGATTAATGCTACTGTCGTAGAGGTGGTTTTTCGCGATTTAGGCGCGAAAATTTTTTTGCACGTGGGCTCCCCGATCTAAAAGTGCTTCGGGTCCCCCATCAGCTAAATCCGGCCTTGACTCCAACACTATATATACTGTATAACAAAAGAATTAAAGTACAATTTAATAAAAATGCTATCTACCGGTTACTGTATAAACAAGTTTTTTTTAATTAAAATGACAATTCTTAAGCTTTTCAAAAGGTTGAAAAAATAGGGGGGCCATTGATTTTTCAAAATTTTAAAAAGGAGCCACGGTGTAAAAAAGGGTGGGAACCCCTGGTCTAGATGTTTGGGCAGGTGTCAAGCAGCCATTTAATTGATTTGTCATCCAGTTCACGCAGACCACGCACACCATTTGGCGCATGGTAGATGGCGCAATTACAGATGGTGTGGTCTACGGTTTGTTCCTCCTTGCCACACTCACAAATCGCGGATGGAGCCATCCCCCATTTGTGCATGTTGGAGCGGAATAGTCCGACGCCAGTACGCAGGCGGTTGAGCCGCATAACAACAACTCTTCACGATTTCATAGAATTCTGCCACTATGTGCTTCTTACCGTGTGGCATGGTTCGATGGAGTAATTGGGAATGATAAAACTAAGGACTTCGACGTCTTTCACTGACTCCATACAGTCAGATAAGGGCGTTCCCACTTCCATACATCGTCTCATTACCAAGAAATAATGAGTTGGTATGGGAGAAGAAGTTCGGTCATTGTTCAAGTGCACTGCATCACTAAAATTGATAAAATGCGTAAAGGTTATGTTGCAAAATTGAACAAAGTGATTTAATACAAGTAGTTCATAGAAGCAGCGTTTTAGTTTGGTACTGGAAAGATCAAACAATTCTGTTTCAACTTCCCACACGTGCTCTCAAGCACGAATCGCTCTTCTTTCACATTATTAATGGATTAATTTACAGACAACAACAGTTTGGGTTTACGTCGATGTTGAGCATCCTAGTCAATAAGTATACTAGAGTACTAGACTGTCATGATCAAGGTTTCCAATTAAAAATGCCAACAATGAATCATTTAAAGCTTAGGTGCAGGTCGAACGATATATTTTTTCTCTATCCTTTTGGATAAAGATGAGCCAAAAAAACAGCTTTAAGAAGCAGAAAGAAAAAAAAGTAAACGCCATACTTACCTATCTAGAACTTGTTTCGAATCGGCCAGTCCGTCATAGTCGTAATCGAACGCCGGTCCGGCGACTACGTTTATTCCCCCGTAGCGGTCCGCCCAATCAGCAAGTGACAAAGCCATATAATTCCAAACTGTGTATGCAAACTTAGTCACCAGTGTGGAAATTAGATGTAGAGAAACAATTACAAAACGACTAAACAAGCTCCACTACAGCTAAGTGGCTAAAAGTTGTTATGCATTTAACATAAATTTAAGGCAAACAAACAAATGCTTTTATTCGATCTGGTTACTTTGCTATGATTTATCTGTTTATAATATGTTAACTTGCTGTCTTCCACAGTGGCACAACAATAATAATAATGAACCCTTTCTATTGAACAATACCATCTCGTGCAAGTGGAACTTTGGAAATTCTGAGATAGTTGATTCATATTCAGAGCAAAGAGCCCTTGAGGTTAGGGTTAGGGTTAAGGTTAGGGTTAGATTTCAGTGGATTCAGATTCAAAGTTAAGGCTCCTTGAAGTCAAAATAGATTAAACAAAAATATTTCATTTGTTTCAAGGTAATAGCCTACCATTTGTTGCTGACTTGTACATCGGCACTTTGTTTGAAAGGATTGCTGCTTCATAAATAGCGTCTCCGTTCGAGAGTTCTAGAAAAGACATTTTGATTGCTCATTAAAAAAATTGAGTTTGCTAAAAATGCAATATAAATATAGTTAAAAATTATTTTTTATAAATTATTGATTGACTGCGTTTTATTGTTTTTCTGTCACTTCCAACAGGCGAAGGACCCTACGTCGAAATTTGCAAGTTGAATGTTGTATGTTCACAACGACTTGGCTTTGAGCCTGATACATTCTAGGAAGACAGCGAATACCTAACCTAGCTCTTACAGATATGAGCTGATTGACTAAAATCTAAATAATTGCACATTGTTATACAGTAATCAATAATTGTTAGCTTATGGCTGCAGTGAAATGTGGGCCACATAATAAAAAAGAATTTGGGATGTCGGAAAAGCACAAACAAGGCTTCATTCAAACAAAAAGTTGCTTAATAAAATTCTTTTACAACAATTTTTTTGTGGATGTGGTTGAATTTTTAAGCTTTCTCATCCCCTAGAATTGCGGACTGGTGAAAGAGAGCAAGAGTTCATACAAACCAAATTAACAATTAATTTCTGTTACAGTAATGTGTTTATGGATCTAATTGACTATAAGCTTTCACACCTCCTGGGTACAAGCTGACAGAATTGATGTTGGCGTCTTTTGTAAATTCATCACAAGTGAGCGTCATTTGAGGCAAACGAGGGTCTGGACGTACACAGGGATCGGGAGATACCAAGTTCCTTTGCTGCAAAATGTTTCCAGAGCATCATGTTAACGTACATCATAATGCAAAGTACAAACAAAAATCGGTTGTAAAGTAAACAAGTTTTCAAACTGAAAGTCTAAACCAGGGGTCGGCAACCTTTCTTCAGTCGCGGGCCAAAACAAAACTGCGCAGATGTCAACGGGCCGTACAAGTTTTCCATTTGCACTTCCGTTTTCTTTACTTTTCATAATATTGTTAAAATTGGCGTTCTTATCAGAGTATCTCCATATTTAGCTACTATAGGCTTATATAGATTAATATAAAGAAAAATAGTAACAATTGGTAACGAAAAACACCAAGTACTTTATTTATTGACAGCACAACATTAATGTGATATTTGATGTTGTTTCCTGCTAGAAAGTTTCTGAAGGTCAGGTGATAGGTTGGATGAGGCAAGAATCATAACATCTTGCAAGTGGTCATCAGTAAGTTGTGTTCTCAACTTGCCGTTAAATATACGGTTCTTCTTCGTCGTATGAGCTGTTCTTCCGGACTATATGTTTGGGCATGATGTCATCAGCCACTCGACAGTCTCGTCATCCAGGGCCTTCAGTCCAAGCGTTCCATGTGGTGGTTGATGGATTGGGCAGTCATGGACGACATGATCTACTGTTTGGTCTGTGGCGCCACACTCGCATCCTATATATCGGTTAATTGACTATTACTAACGCAACTCATGTAGCCTGCAACTAGCATGCAGTAAATAGGCTAATATAACCGGACTTCAAGGTGAAACTGCCAAGTACCTTGATGCTACCTTCTGCAAGCTTAAGCTAAATTTTGCCCCAAACCTAGTTTACTATAACAAAGCGACCCGTGATCGATAGGTCGCGGGTACAAAGGCGCTTTGTGATAATTTCCTATGCTTGGTGGATTCTAACAAGTAGCAAATTCTTCAAAGACAAGAATCACTTGTTGAAAAAAACGGAAAAATGGAATTGGGAGTAAATTATAACTCTAAAAAGTAAAGTAATTTAAAAGACTGGACCGGCTGTCACTAAAAAGGCCAATTCCTGCTTCCTAAGCTACACATATTTCTAAATTATCAACCTTCAAACAAACTAATTCTTAAAACTTCAAATCTATCAAACTATCTGTCAGGCCTGCAACGTCGCTCTCTCTAAAATGCAGTTCGCAGAGAAAGAATATCAAGGAAATTCAAAATGGCGACAATGCCCTAACTAAGCATTGTTGCGGCATAAGTACACAGGCTACGTGATTACAAGTGAGCGTTACGGATAAATATGGAAAAGTAAAAATTGCGAAAGTTTTACATAACATTTAGTAATCTTAATTCTGTTATGTAAAACCAAATGGCAGCATAAAATAATGGGATGTTCGTTTTGGCCCGCCAACTACAATTTGCAAAAATGCTGCGGGCCGGATACGGCCCGCGGGCCGTAGGTTGCCGACCCCTGGTCTAAACCTTCTCGCAAGTGTTTGTGACGTGGTTATTAAAAAGCGCACAAAACAATGGTGGGATACAGCAGGTTCACACCGGTTCATTCGAACCCGTTCTTAAAGTTGTAATGGCATCCGCGAACCGGTTGTTAGTAAGTATATTTGTATAGACCTATATATGACATTACATGTATTGTATATCTATGTGTGTTGTTGTAAACACGTATGTTTATTTATGTTATTGTAAACAAGCTGCTTGAATTTTTCATGCAGGCTATCAATAGTATTGATTTAATATTTTCTCTCTTGCTATTGTGACGTCAGATGGTATCCAAAGTATCAAGCTATAACACTCGAAATATTTTGTACTATTCCTTGTTTTAACATCCGGTTATCTCCTCATCATCGTCATTGTCCATGTAGTCTGACAAAGCTTCCAGATAACGCACACTCGTCGCAAAAGTTAACCTAAGTTTTGATCAACCTCACAGATAATGATGGATATGTTATCTATTTTTACAATTTATGCGATGATCATGGCTACACACAGTCTTTGTCTCAAAGTGGGTTATAATACCAGACACCTGGCCACGTAACTACTGTGACTAGTTCTTACACCCGTCGATCAAGGTTGCCTTACATGTGAGAGTGGGAACTCCCGATGTTGGGTTGCTCAGCGAAGACAAGTCGACCGTTGTGTTTTGTCAGAAACAACTTAGGCTTGTGGTACCAAAGTAAAGCATTAACCCCAAAATAGATTGGTTTCTTTGTACCACATGTCCGCTGAGCTGATCTACTTGTCTTTAATGACAGTTTAGTTTGCTTGTTTATGAGTCAATCTATTTTATCAAGTTTTCTTGGAAAACACTCTAATGTAGCCTACTTCCCATCACTTACAATGTCTTTCAACGTAAACGCTGCGTAAAACGGAAGCTTCTTCAATTTGTCGTAAGCCAGGACGTAATCTGATTGCGTCATCAAGCAGTAGCTGATGTCATCAGTGAGTTCCAATTGACCAGCTGGCTCCACTTGAGGGCGTCCAAAAGGAAAGTGTAATTCTTGTGCTGCATTGACTAGAAAAAGGAAAATTTACAAATAAAATAAATAAAGAAGCAAAAGATTGCTACGCTTGAACTAGTAGATTGCTTGTTTAAGATTTAACTTCTAATTTATTTAATCGGCAAGGGTAAAAAACTTTCTGAAATTATCAAGAAATCTTCTTAAAGTTTTACTGTACCGTATATGAAGTTCTTCAAAACTCAGTCTATACTGACCAGAACAATGTGTCATTTGGTTGCAGCCTATAGCAACATACGAGTTAATAACAAGAAACATACGAGTTAATACTCGTACATAACAGTTAATGGTATTTTTGCTCAATGTAAACGTTAGCAACAATATCGCCATGTCGGATAAGACTTATTGAAATTTGGCAAAAGAAGGCAAAATATTCTTTTCTTGACGAGACTGCACATTGCACAAGCGTGAATGCGGAATAAATATTTGATCTACATTTTGTTAAAACAAAAGTTGACCAACCTTTGTCAGAAGACAATTGCAACCTTTGATATGCTAATTTGTCGGATATTCCCTGCAATAAAAGTGATTTTTTTAAAATTATTTTTAAATACCTGTACTCTGTGAGATTGCTTACCGAGATATCTAGAATACTACAAAATATTTGTTTGCTTTCTTATGGTGATTGTATGCTATAGTCTACCATGAAAGGATGACGGTGATCATCATGAGATATTTGTGGTAGCCTAGCCTGCAGTCACCACAAAAAGCAAGACAATTTTATGCGATAATAATTATGAACTTATTTCGTGAAAGTTTTGACCATGGATGTTGCCCCGCATGGTGGAAAAATTAAATCTTCAAATCTACTATCCTTGATTCAGCTTCAATAACATAAATGAAATAATTGAGATTGGTAAGTTCCAAGCCAACACAATAATAATGAATGTTGTTACATAGCGCTGTAGCCTATATATTGCAGAATACGTTGCTCCTCAGCGTTTTACAAAGCAGACGGTCTCCATTATGTCCTATGTAGCTTACTGTCTTAGTTATAATGAAGCTTTTTGATAGGCAGAGTATTAAAACAAAACTTTTGAAAACTCCATTTCCTACATTGCACTTGTCACATGTTGAATCCAAATTATCTTCATCAAATTGGTTGCATTGATCTGGGTTCGTGTTTCTTGGAAGTGGTTCCAAAGGTTTTGGGTTGGACATCACGTGATTCAAAGACCCTGATGTGCCGTTGTTTGGAGCAGGATCCAAGTCCAATAGAGCTGTGAAAAAGAAATCGTAAAAATATCTTGTGTCAACTAACCAACATAAATTTTTCTGTTACATGGTGGTAAGGCATTGTCATATTTACTTTTTGATCTTGTAGCTGTGATGAAGTTGTACTGTACATAAAGTTTTACAGTTTTTTACATGGACGTTGAAATCCTTTAATAAAACTATTTATGCTTCACTCCTAATTGTAAAAATTCAGCTAGTTCCAGTATTGGATGATATGTTGTGAGAATTCTGGTTATTGTAGAAATTTAAAACCACTGCCCCGGCCCGGCCAACGAGGTTGATAGAGTAAAATTTCGCTTGTGATTGGAAAGCCTTAAGCTAAAATTGTGTTATCCAACCACACATGATGGAAGTGAATCAACTGTGCTTGACGATGCATTATTTTGGAAAAAAAATCTGGTCTGCACTGTTTAAAGTAAAGAGAGTTAAAAAAATGTAGTCGATCAACCAAATGAAATAAATTAAAAGTTTCTGTACCCGCAATCAAGTTGTACACTTCAATATTCTCGAAAGGAGTGGACGTGTTGTAATGTTCCTTGAACAGTGGACCGTGTGCAGCGAATAAAGCCTGCAATGACAAATAACGTCTCTAGTATAAAAGCAGACATCTGGCTGTCTGAACACAAGATCAGGCCTTGAGCATGGCTAGAGTCCAGCAAAAGTGTACATAGTTAAGTTTTGTTGACTGCTGCTTCACTTCGACTCCGAAGTTTGTGACTCCAAACTCCACTCGAACTCCGATCGCAACCGTAAACCAAAACCATCATCCGACCATAAACCACAATCCACGTTTTTTTGTTTTTTTTTAATATAATAACTTATACCTTCACTATTTCCTGTCATGAAAAGAAGAACATATTTTTAAATGAAAATAATTACTGCTCGGAAAAACACCACAAAAGTAACAAAAATAACATCTGCGTCAAGTGCAGCGTAAATAATAATAGAGATGTTGAACTTAATGCAAGTGAAAAGGCATATTGATTTAACTTCTTCTTGTTTGCTTGAGTCAATTCATGTGAAAATGCATGTGTTTGCTTTCTTGTGATTTCAAAATGGTTCACAAATCGAAGTAAACATGTTGTGACATAGTATGCAAAGTAGTTGAGAAAGGATGTATAGCAGCTCAACAAAGGAATAATTGTTACTTTGGCTACATGCACAACATATCAATAGAAAGTTGATTCGCCATCATAAATCCACTGAATAAATAGATAAGGTTCTTCTTTTTTTGCTTTTTTGCAGGATTACCAGCAATTGTCAATCGAACACAGAAAACTTTAAAATTTAAGATAATAATTTTGAAACAATTCAGCCAATGAAAATAACTTACGTGCATGCTTTTGTATTCGTTATCAAATCCATGAGTGCCTCCGTTGCAATTACTGTTCGAACCTTTACGACTGCAAAGACATTATTTGTAACCGAAACTTAGTTTGTTGGGCATTTATGACACAGTCAAAATATCGTAATGAAACGATGATATAGTACAAATAGGACTAGTGTGGTTTGAAAGCAATCTAATATTATTTGGAGTGCTTCGTGAATTTTAGTTTCAAACTCTGATTGACAGTTTCGAATCTAATATTAATATATTAAATCAACATTTAAAAAAAAATTTCTTCTTGTTGTGTAGCTTATTTGATATGAAACCATATGTCGATTGCTATGGATGAAAGTGTCCAACATATGTTTCAGTTTTGTATTACCTACAATATAACTCAATAAACAAAATTCATAATAAAAAAATCAAACGAACTTATTTCTACACGAGTCAGTTCAAGCATAAACAGCTAAAAATTGATTTCGATCAGCTAGCAGCTGGATTATGTTTAGTTAAGGTTAAGTTAAACTTATTCAAATAGATTAGTTGATTTTATTTGAATAAGGTTAACTGAAGATGGTTTAGCTGCTAGCTGATCGAAATCGATTTTTAGATGTTTATTATTGAACTGGCTCGTGAAGACACCATGTAACCGAATCGTTCATATCAAGCATTGTTGTGGGTTTGAAACTTGTCAGAAGATATTTCATTTTCGTGATAATAAAAAAATGCGTTATATTTCATAAAAAATCGGACAGCTTTATATCTTAGAAAGCAGTGATTGAAGTAGTAATTATGAGGACGGCATATAGGCTACAAGTTCATAATGCAGAACAAGTAGTCTATTCCAAAAGCTCTCTAGTTTACCATAACGTGATTAGTAGACGGAAAAGAAGCAAGTATATCCAAATCACCTACCCTTCTACAAGCCATTCATCGTCCATGGTGATAAGCACAGGCTCAATGCGGTCATTGTGGGCGTAATGATACCGCTTCGGAAGATACTGGTATTTCAGAAACGACTGAAAAGCAAAGATACTGTTGTTCGTACGAAGCAATAGATTAACAGGACTATATTACTGTACTTAAAAACTTTCCATAAGGTGTCGGAGCTTTCCAGCTCGGATTGTAATGGATTTAGACATAACCTATTTAAAATCCAATTTTGAACATAGCAAAAGTGATGCCAAGATAAAGGCTTTTGTATTTGTTGGACCAGAAAATGGACGGCCTTTGCTTTGATGGCTTCGAAGAGTTGCAAAGCCTCTTTTGTAAGCAGCTTGAGTTGAATTCAATGCATTAGTTGAATGCAAGCAAATTCGGTTTAATGACACAGTTGAGAATGTAATAAAACCATGTTGCTGACAATGTTGCCATGTTTCAAAAAAAATTGTTTTCTTGTATTATTTTCAGCACTATCGCTATTGTTTATATGCATTATTTTGTGCACTTTCGATATTGTTTATATGTAGCTAAATTGAGTGAACAAAAAAATCTCAAGCCCTCCACCTGCCAGTGCGTCTCATTATGTTTGCATCTGAGCTTTTCATGGGTTTCTTCAGCGTTAAATTGGTCCCATTCAGAGCGGTCCTTGCTTTTGCCTACTCTCCCAAAAGCCCCAGTACGGGCATAAACCACATCCATGTCAACTCCATAATCTTCTATACTTGTTTTGCGGTCACACGATATTGGAGCCATACCTAAAATGCAAATGAACGCACAATGGGATAGTCAATCGGTGAATGCCATCTTTATTGCACTTCTAAGATTCAAATTTGTTTTCAAAACTTTTATGATATTATTCAATCAATGGCAGACACAACAATACCACAGGGTTGAGCATTACAACAGTTTGTTGTGTCTTTCATGTCTTTGGTACAAAAAAGCAAACTCTTTCCAGAAACTATATTTTCGATCAATATTTGCTGCGTCATGTTTTGTTTTGTAGGTGGCTTAAACAGGAAACTATCAAAGTCAAAAACAGCCATTGAGGTCAACAGTCTTAGCTCGTGCAATAGCATAAAAGTAAGAAGAATATTAATGTCAATAAAAAAATTTCAAAGATGTTTTCTCAGATTGAGTCTTAAAATTTCACCTAACAATTAATTAAGCAGTTGTGTATTACATAGAATTGAAGCAACAAAAAATATTTAATTACAAAAAGAGCACGTCAACCAAACCTGTAGAATACTTACAGGGGCGTAGTTAGGGGGAGCAAAGAGGGCAATTTTCCCTCGAAATACTCCAAAAAAAGCATTTCACCTTTGTTAAAGCATCATTTGACATAGTTTTAGGCCTACTATGAAATTACGCTGAAAGTATTTTCAAAATGAGCAATTTTAATGCATTTTTTTCAATTTTTTTTGGGGAGGATCCCAGACCCCCTGTGAGTGCTCCGCCTGCGATGACTCGTTAGAAAGCTCAAACTGACGTGCAATATTTGATCCCAACGTAAAGTTTTGTACTGGCTGCTCTCCTGAATAATTTTTCTTTTATATTATCGTGTCACAGTCTAGAAGTGTAAAAACAGACTGACTGCGCATTTGAGCATTACAAATGCAATCATCTTTACTTCTTACCATGATCAGCTAACATTATGATATTCACACAATTCTCCATGTTTCTAAGTCGTAGCCCATCCATCAATATACCGATTATACGATCTGCTTCTGTCAAAGCATCGTCTACCTCAGGCGAGTCTGGGCCATGGTTGTGCCCTTCGTGGTCCACAATGTCCATGTACAAAGTTATAAATGAAGGCCTGAAAAGTATGAAGGATCAAGCAAACGAAAAATCAAAATTCTGCAGCCTACAGGTGTTAACTTGTGCCAAAATAAAGCGAATAAGGATTTGTTTGAGTTAAATCATTTGCAATCTGTGACATAATAAAAGCATTTAAATTTGAATATAGCCTAACACAAATTTACATTTGCTTTTCAGCAGCCAATTGTATCACGACTAGACACGTGTTTCGCTCATGAGGTTGGGATCATCAGTATAGCACCACTAATTAACGCCAACTAATTCTATTTTAGTGAGTACTCAGCTTTGTCTTGACTGTTATATAGAACGGTCCTTTTTACACAGTTATATTGTTGTAATTCGAAACGCCTTTTATAGATTTCTCGGCAGCCGATTGTAGCAAAAACATTTTTTAGGTTGAATTGACAGCGATAGACACATATTTCACCCATGAGGCTGGGGTCGTCAGTATTGCACCACTAATTCCTATTTGATAGTTGTTACCCAGAAAATGCATATTTTATCTTCATGTATATCCAAGCCTTAAACTAAACTTGAAGTTTTGACAAAATCTAACTAGCAATGATTAAAACTTGAACTTTTAAAGTGTGACATAGTCAAACCTATCTTCCTTTGGCAGATCTAGCCAATCCAAAGCCTGGTACATCCTCTCCTCGTTATCTACGCTACCATCGTATTTGTAGTAGTAGTCTGGATAGCGAGTTATATTTACGTCAGAGCCTGGCCAGAAATAACAGGCGCTTTTCTTTCCTTGGTTGCTGGTTGTGACCCAGATCTAAGAAAATAAAAATTAGATTAAATCAAATTTAATAATATTTCACTGGTGGGAAGGTTAGACGTAAACGAATGGCGGTTCCCCGTGTCCTACCCCGTAAGCGCGTTGTGTCCAACAAAGCAAACTCAGAAATGATTACCACAATGCGCCACACATGCAGCCCTGGAGGCACAGTTGAGAAGGCAATGGAAAGTAAGCATAACACTTCAGACAAGTGCAGACACTCTAATCGTGCTGTTCAACGTACAGTATAACATTGGAGAACGTTCTGACGATACCAATAAGGGTAAAACAGCCTGGTAGTGGAGCTCCTCGAAGCTTGGCGTGGCGAAGAAGAAAAGGTTCACCTGAAGAAGAAACAAGAGAAAAAGAAGACGAAAAAGAAGAAGAAAATAAAGAAGATAAAGTAATTTAAAATTTTCAGTAAAATAGTAACTGTATTGGATGTAAAACAAAAACATATCGAAAACAATTTACAAGAGCGTGATCATGACTTACAGCAGGGGTCGGCAACCTTTTTCTAACAGAGGGCCAAAGCCAAGCTTTACATGGTCTTGGCGGGCCGTAGCCTACTGATACCAGTTTTGATATATTTAGACTTATGACTTCAAGGCGTTGACGTAATGGCTTCAGAATATCGGTTCTTGTAGCAATACCCTTGACAGGAGTCAGCTAAACAAATTCTTCAACATCAAAATCTTTGTTTACTCCACGTATACATACTTCTAGCTCATCTGTAAGCCAAACTGTTGTGTTTGTGGCCATATAATACTATAATTTGTAAAGTGGCTGCGGCCAGATGATTTTCCTTGGCGGGCCGGATCAGGCCCGCAGGCCGTACGTTTCCGACCCCTGACTTACAGGTTCACCCTTCCACCATTCCGGGTTAAATGATTCAGGAGATCCAAGACTAAACTCTGCTTCAAGATCATGATCATATATTTTGTTATCGATGATCCCATGGCTTTCTGGATATAATCCCTGCGTCGTAACATAATTTGTATTAGTTTTGGAAAAGTGGTGGAAATATGATGCCGTGACGGATAAGATACCTCTTCATGTAGCAACCAACCTTATATAAATAATGTCTCTTCTTGCGCAGTGGCACAACATTGCTTACTTTAATGTAATCATCAGAGGCATTTTTTCTGGTTTTTAGAAAAGACTTATTTATTCAATAAGATCTGAAAAATGCTAGAAAGATTCTTCGAAGTGTAGTTCTCACAAACGTTAGCTAAAATAATTGCAATAAACTAACAAAACTTAACAGTTTTATATAGAAATATTCTATGTAAAGACATTAAACGAGCTTTTAATTTAAAAAAAATTCAATCTGATGAAAACCGTGTTCTTTATTTTCTGTTACCTATACCAACGTCTCTAGCGTCCTCATCACAACTATCAAAAAAAGGCAAATGACATTTATTGGGCATGTCATGGCCACCTGGAGATCCGGCCTGATTTGTCACATTTTGCAGATTTTGATTACGGCTACTGCTTGACTGACATTTTTTGAGATGTTTTTACTTTTTGTGGTTTCCTAATGACATAAAACTTTTTTGTTGCCTTGGGGAAGCAGTAGTAAATGAGAAAAAGTAAGTTGAAAAACGCTAAATCAGACTGTTATTGAAAATTAACAGTCTGACTAAAATCTTCGAAATCAAATTTTCTTTGCTTTTCAACATGTGAGAATGTTAAAACCTATTGTGTCATCTGGGGAAAAGAATAAAGAAAGCGTAAGAATATAATTTTTAGAAAAATTTATTTAAACGTTTGCTCAAAGTTAGAAAAACCTGGAAATTTCTGCAAAATGTGACAAATCAGGCCGTATCTTTAGGTGGCCATGGGCATGTCTATCGCAAACGCGGAATTGAACATTCGGCAATGATGGGGCGACTTCCTGATCAGAGGCACCGGGGCGTCCACGTTTGGAAATCTTAAAAAAATCTTTCAACATGGACAAACCAAGATTTTTTAAACTTAATAAGTACCATGGACAATCGATCTTTGTGGAGACTCACGGTAGCCGACGCCTTATTCAGGCATGGCCGATGATGATGATGATGATACCAACGATACTTACAGTGGCAATAGTGTAGTGGTTTGGGAATGTCTTGGTGGGGTACACTGACCTCATGTAAGGTGCATGGACACCGCAGTCAGCTGTAATTGTAACGTCACAGTAAATGGATATTTGATTAAACTTCATCATCGTGTTTTGTTTGCAAATAATCGAACACTTTCGTTTTTTTCTGAGCTCTCAACAGCAATGTAATTTTTGTGTTTTTAACTACAATAAGGTTACAGACATATACGACCAAGCAACCACACGGCATTTAATATAATCCATTAACATTGAACATAAACTATAAGCTACAAACGTTTTCGGCCATACACACGTTAGCCCTTATCAAGTAACAAAAAATAACTGCTTATCATATCTACAATGAAAATGAATAACTGATCTAAACACTGAATAGAAAAACAAAATGCTCAATGAAACGGCAGAGCATAGGAGAAAGGCACATCACATGGCGTTTAATTTAAACTTGATAAGGGCTAACGTGTGTATGGCCGAAAACGTTTGTAGCTTATAGTTTATGTTCAATTGTAATGGATTATGTTAAATGTCGTGTGGTTGCTTGGTTGTATATGTCTGTGGTTGAAAAAAGTGACCTCTTTACCAAAATTGTACAATAAGGTTAATTGTATAAATACAACACAATTAACCCACGTTTTAATACTATTAACTATAACTAATTGACTAACTAGTAACTAGTAATAAGCTTAATTTACGAAATTTGGATTTATTTTAAACATTTAGAAAAATCGTAAACGTTCACGCTCGATTTATTTTTAAATATGTCTTCTTCTTTGTAGTGGGAGTCTCTGGGATCGAAGGTTTGTCCTTTTATTACCTCAAATTTACTATTTTCCCTGACAACACTGGAAGGCTGCTATAGAGAGCAACCAATCGTTGGTTTCATCATCCAAAACGCCCATACTTTCCACTTCATTAAGTGGCTTGAAGATGATACAATCGTTGATGATGTGATCTGCAGTTTGATCCCCGGCACCACATTCATATCAGAGGAAGATATATATATGTATCATTACCCATTAAGCCCGACGCCGTACTAAGATAGTTGAGGCACACCCTGTGACACCCATGTCTTTGTAGTGTGATCGGTGGGGCAAAATATATGTATACGAAGTGAATGTTGAATATGTGAAACATATCAACTATTCTATTTGACGATATTCTGCTGCTTTGTCACGTTTCCATTTGTTACAAAAAGCAAAGTTTCTTCAAAAGTTGTATTTTAAAAATACGTATAATACAAAGTTTTTGTTGGTGGATTTATATTTGTAGCCTATAGATTTTTCTGTTCCGCTTACCCAATTTCCAAATATTTGGAGTTCGGTCTCTATAAATATATTCTGCTTTGAAGCCGTCAATAGAGAAAAGTATCACGATTGGGTCTTCATATCTGAACAATTGAAGGAATAAACAGAATATAACAATAAATTAAATTCTAAAAAAATATTAACCAAATTTGCAGTTTTTCAGCTATAGGCTCACTTTAGAAAGTCACAGAACAAATTTAATAAGTAACTTAAGCAAAGGTAATTACTTTTAGAGGAACAATCTATTACATTGGACTTAATACATTAAATTATTTCTGAAACGGTCTGGATTTTCTCGCATCAAATATTTTCTTTAAACGCCAAAAAACAATGCGGTGCATTGAATTTAATACCAATAGGTCTCCAGAATAGACCACTTGTATTGCATCGGCATAGGCCTACATTGTGTATCTTATTTAGCAAAAGTTTCCACTTTCATTTGATGAATGCGAAAGTACAAGCAGGAACATACGAGTGGTTTTATTACTTCACTGACGTTTTGTTTTCTGACTTTAGTATCACATGGTCTTTCAGAGAAACTTGAAATATCAGTTTGCTCCCAACGCACCACACAGCCAGCACACAAGAACATTTCATCTCATATTGCGATCAACACTGGTATAAGTTAATTTAATTATCGACTGGTTGGGTGTGCAATGTTTTACTTCGGAATAGTGCAGGCTATTGTTTCCTCACCTTTAAAAGCACCAAAATTCACACACGCTTTATCTGCTGCTAAAAAACAAGCGATCATTCTTTTGGTTGGATCAAATAATTCGTGATTGAGCGAGCAAATGTTGCAAAACGGAGAAAATCTTTAACATGTTTTTGTAGCCTATCTATTTTGAAGGGACACGTGACATCCTTGATTTAGATGCTGAATGCTCGATGATGTCATCGCGTTTCTCATACTTAAAAAGTTGTTATTTATGCTTCAAAAATTCTCATACATGTATTTTGACTTCGCCTAAATCTAAAAACTGCACGAAGAAATATTTTAATTTGAGTAGGCGTCCTTCATTTTGGACGCTAGGCATACATGGGTTAAAGAACACGTCATTGAAAATGTCAGCATTAGCGGAAACAAAGAAAACCCTTCATAGAAAGCTTCAATTGTTATCGTATGAAAGGGACAAGTGCTGTTAACGTATGGTAAGCATACAGTATATTGTAGTATGCACTATGCAAGTATGCATGGCTTATCGACTTTATTTCGCATAAAGTCCTGATCTGGTTAATCATTGTAGTAGATTATCTTATCTTATCGATATCTTATCGATAAACTGCGAGTGTTTGAATTACAACATAGTTTGATGTTCTAGTGTCTTTAGTGTCGGTCTCGGACAAAAGTTTAAATTAGGGGTACCCAACGTTTTGTAGCCACGGGCCGCATTTTGCTATTCGGGAGTCTTGACGGGACACATTATATTTCAACCTCATTATTGTCCTTGAAATTCGGCCTAAGCTTTTACACTGTGTATTGTAGAGTGACTAATCATGAAATGTTTTTGGCGATATGTGCAACTGCAACTCTAACAAATGATAAATGATTATTACGTTACAGAATGATTCTTAACCACAAGTCAAGCACATAAGCATGTGCACAGTATTTTGACTTTTTGGTCTTGCAAGCTAAAAAAAATTAAAATAAAAAAAAACTTTATACTGTTCTGGGCTACAAGTTTTGAAATTCATGCCGCTTTATCCACAAAAATTCAAAGATGTTCGGGAAATATGTCTACAACAACTAAATTGTTTCCGTCATTGATGATATAACTTAAATACAGGTTATGAGCCCAGAAGGGGGTCTCAGATATTGTTTCCGCGGCCGTACTTTGGACACCCCTGGTTTAAGTATTTATCATATAAAACTCGTAAACAAGTAAGGCTTATTGACTTTAGTTTACAAAGGTATTTTTGCAGCTTTCAAATACAAACAGTTTGTGTATTTTCAAGAACGCAACATGTCAAACAAGCTATTGTAGCCTACTGTAGCCTACAGCAAGATTATACTAATTGGATCGGAAGCTGACAGATCGTACATTTGCTTAAGTGTAAACCTTAATCTATTGCCAATCAGTCAATGCTGTGTTTGTTAAAACAAACTAATTAATCTCTTGCATTGTAAAAATGTTGTTTTTTCACAATGCCGAGAAACATATCGTTGATTGGTTAGTCTGAATGGCTTGCGTGGAAGCTACACCGTTGTGGTTGGCGAATCGCAGCTGCTCGCTGTACTAGCGAGTGCTCAGCCTTGTGCTGATAGCCGGGAAGAACGCCCCTCTCTTCACAAAACCTGATGTCTATTAACTTCTGCTATATGGGTAGTCTTCTTTCATGATTTTACTTTGTGAATTATTTTATACTTTTGCTCCCTAAATATTTTAATTTTCTTAAAGCTGAAGAAGCTGATTTTATGATGACAAACGTTTATAGAAATACATTATTCAAGTAACTAAACTGGATTGATCTCATATCATATCAAAACATAACGTGCTGTATTTAGGCTTGGTGGTATTAGCCTTAAC
Source organism: Aplidium turbinatum (assembly GCF_918807975.1). Classification (NCBI taxonomy): domain Eukaryota; kingdom Metazoa; phylum Chordata; class Ascidiacea; order Aplousobranchia; family Polyclinidae; genus Aplidium; species Aplidium turbinatum. The sequence continues at coordinate 59,966,478 of NC_137472.1, forward strand.
CTACTGTATATCCTCCCGCATCAATATAAAGTTTAAACTGACGATGCAAAAGAAAAGTGTCAAGTGTATCACGTCCATTTTTTGGGAATAAAACGAAACAAACGAAAAAATAAATAGTTAGATTCTTTATCATCAGATAAACCACCAGCTCAGCGGTCGAGATAAGTGAAAGTGGTAACCCAGACACTAGACTCCTATCGGCATCACTTTGATGGGAATCTTTCATTTTGCGCCGTCACTTCAAACTAATGCAAGGAGGATACAACTTTTGAGTGCGGACGTCACACACCAAAGCAAGCTGTCATGTGCTAACAGCACGAAGTGTAGTAATAACATTCGGCACTTACCCGGGCGGACAGGATTTTTCTGTGGCACAGACTGTGCTGGACCAAGGTTGCTCTCCTAAAGTAAATTAACACAAAATGTGAATGGAATAAAGAAGTACGCTACTAAGCTGTTCAACAAATGAAGTGAAATTTCCTTAGTTGGCGATCGACCTTTCAAAGCCATCAGTTCAACTTTATCCTGGCGTCATGTCCAACCGATGTGTAAAATAAGATCTCAAACTCATAAACATATTTTCGAAAGTGTTTGTAAAAACAGTTGTTTTAGCGGTTCTGCCTCATTTGAAATTTTAAGCAATACATTTCAGGGCGACTTGAGCAAGGCATTTCAGGACTGCTCTCCATTAAACGGAACCTAGTGGATGTATAAGTTTACACACTTCAACAATAAGAGAAAACTTTAGATAAGTAATTTATTCATTATTCTAATTCAAATAGAACCAAACTAGGTGTTTGTCATACAGTATTTGACAAACGCACCTTTGCTGTTTCCAGGTCTCCAAAGTAGAATAGTTCTTATTCAGTCAATCTCGGTAACCGGCCCTTCGTCAGTAGTTCCCCAGACAGCCACTTTATCTGGCCTAGATCTGGCAAAGATCTGGTCAGATAAAGTGGCTGTCTGGGTCAAAGCCTCTCCAAGTATGCGAAACTACCAATATGACCTATCTGAGGCTTTGTCAGTTTGAAGATTCAAACCAATCAACTTAATAAAATCTGGTCTTTCCCAAAGAAGATGATTGTGGCTTAACGTTTATTCAATCATTTGCTTTTCACTAGCCTGGCGTCATATGCGTTACATCATATGCGGCATTGGGTGATAAAACTCTTAATGCTTTCTATGTATTAGCACATTTTGTCGTGTGAATATCTGCGTAACGTTTAAATTTTTTGGCCAACAGTAAACACAGCATATAACGATGTTTCAAAAACATACTAAATTTTAGTAAAGAATACACTTAGCCGTTAAGACTTTTCTAAGTCATTAACCCTATACTTTCATCCGTCGGGTATAAAACACTAATCAAAAGATAACTACAATTTTCGTGTCTTTTCCTTTGGTTGTAAAATTTTATAAAGATAGCCTACGTATTAAATTATTTCATCATAAGGGAGTAATTGTCATGAGAATGTTGGCCATGGGAGAGTATCGTAGTGTAGTATTTTGACCCCTTTCATGAAAGAATTTCTACTAGGTTATTCAAATGATTCATTAAATATGCACATTTCATTTGGAAAGTCTTTGACAGTCAAGAAAAATATGGATACCAAGGTCTAAAAAAATAATAATCTTAGGAGTGTGCGCCTTGGGGGTGTTTGGATAAAAACTTTGCAGAAATTCCGCCCCTAAAAGGGGTTTCACTACATCTTGTTGCACCCGCCAATCAATATTCATATCTCGGACTGGTTTAGTTGTGAGAAAAAGACAAGATTTACCTTGACATGTCTCTTTGTAGTCTGAGCAGCATGTCTTGTCATTTACACACGATTCAGTGCAATTGCATCTCACTCTGCTGACGTCACATTCGCCTTTGCATAAATACTTTTCACCTGAAAATACAAATTTATATCATGATACAGTTTCTGTACACTTTTCTATGGTATGGCTCTCCAATTTTTGTGCTTGTAAACATTAAAGTAACTTTTTTTACCAAACTTCATGTTAATAGGCGAAGTGTTTGGTTTCGAGTAATGTTGCTGACACCAGGTAGAGTTCAAGTGCTTCATTGCTGGCGTAAACATATAGAGAATGACAAAGTAAACACGAATTTGGCATCAACAAAAGGAAAAGATGGCAAAACCAAAAGGTTTGAAATACGCATCGATAAAACAGTGTTTGGAAATATTATTTATTCAGTTTGCACAGCCACCAATCCTAGAAGAGAGAACGAAAAGAAAAACATTTATTTCATCTGTTTTAAAAATAGTACAAAAATATGATTACAATTTTAATTAACACTTGCAAGTACAACAAGAGCGTTAAACTTTACTACTCACAAAAGAAATTCAAAAGTGACTAGTTTCCCAAACCAGCGTTGACAGATTCTCAAATAGGTTTGTCGCCGGAGGTCTCATTAAATTTTACCAGATACCACAAATTTACACCGGATTTTCAAATCTTATAAATCGTAGATAAATAAATTGGATCAAAAAATTTTGCATAGACAGTCGCATGTCTTATAGATTAATCTTGTACTTTATGTTACATGCTAAAATTTCTGTTTTGTTAAAAAAAATTGAAATTAAAAGATGGGCTAGCCGCAGCTTGACCATCATTGAACATTGACACATTGCTGCTGTCTAGCAGGCTCTTTAACTGGCTGATCTTTTGCAGCCTTTCGCCGGTGTTGTCCAGAAACATTGTGAACCTGGGGTGGTAAAAAGATAGATCCTTAACCCCAGGAGCTTACACGACGAAAAAGAAGACACATTACATCTCCACCAATTCTGTCTTGTTACAAAATCTAAGCACGAGAAAGATGGGCCAGCAACAGTTTGCCCATAGTTAACCCATGGCACCCCCACCTCCACAATGGTCTTGGTAATCATCACAGCAGTTGCCATATGATTCACATGATGGATCGCAGTAACAATTGGCTGATGATGGCTTACTGGATTCGTCACACCTTTCTGCACAAGATGCTGCAGAAGCAAAAGAAGTATGGTTGAGATTGATTAATGGAACTCATCGTAGCCTAATGATAATGATAACTAGGGCCATTTAAAGTCATTAAAGTCATATTTTTTTTCTATGCATCAGTAAGTCGTGAAATCAATTTTAACGCAAAAACCGCATCTCTATGAGGTATATTAAGAAAGTTATGAAGTCATATAAAGTCATATTTTCCTGGTTAGGTCATAAATCAGCTTTTTAAGTTATATAGTCATATTTTTGAGTTATAAAGTCATACTGTTGTATACTTTAAATAAAAAATACCAATTTAAGCGGTGAAGCAATTAAGCACTAAGAAAGTAAGGCAATTTCTGATTGAACGAAGGCAAACTGTAGGATTAGCCTACATAACACTTACAGTCACAGACCTATATTTTATGAGGTCACACATTGAGGTCAACTTAATACTCAAAATGGAAAGTTGTACGTACACCATCAAAGAGGCCCATGCTAATCTAAATGCCCTTGGTTTCGGAAAAGATCCGCTTGAGCTCAAAAATTACATTAAGAAGCGATTGGACAAAAAGGATGTGAAACAAATTATGGAGCTACAAAGACAAGACATTTCACCAGCGCTTTATGCAAAACTGCAGAAGTGTCAACCCACATCAGCGTCTGTGGAGCGCTCATTTTCCTTAACTAAAGTCATTTTTACGTCCAAATCGTAACTTCAAAGTCTCTAACATTCCACACTACATGAAACTGTACTACAACAGTGGTTTAAAATAAAAATGGATGTGTATTACTGTTATGTTGAGTATGTTTTACTCTTTAGTTCCGTGAGTGACGTGTTCGCATGTAAAAATAAACAATTTTTACATAAAGTCATATAAAGTCATATTTTCCAAAAAATAAAGTCATATTATTGATTTTTTAAGGTCATATAAAAATGGCCCTAATGATAACTCATAATGCTACTCATCGTATTTTTTTAAACCATTCTGATTTTTTTTTAGTTTTTTTTTACGCATATCTTAGTGTAAAAGTAGCCTACTCAGTAGTGCCTCTATATGGCTGCATTGACACTGTCTACTTTGCAAAGCGCTGAGAAGCAACGCATTCTGCGATGGATACAGCGCTATATAAAAACAAGCATTAGTATTGCCATTATTTTGAAAAGCAAACAACTTTTGTTCGTTTTTATGCATATCATTTTGTCTGTTTTTTGAATGAGGTTTTTTAGTTATGAATTTATTACCTTGTTTGGAGCATGGGATTAGTTATTAATTTTGGTGACTTGAAATACTGTAAATAACGTATATTTAAGTCTGGCTATAATCCCTTACACCACTCGCCTTTCAAGCTACGATTTTGCTAAGATTACCCCTGAAACTGTAGCTTTCTGAGTCTGAAGATAAATACTGCCAATATCAATTAACAATTTTGTGAAATTTATCGTTTTTTTTTTAATGATTTATTGATATATTATTATACGCAGAGATTTTGACCAAAAAAGACTCACTTATAACCGAGCAGAGTTCATCATAATCATTGCAGCAGTTGCCGTAGTCGGGACAGAGGTCGTTGCATTGGCAAGGATTGTTTGAATTGTATTCTTCGTTGCAGCGGTCTTGACAAGAGAGCAACCCATCCGTTGGAGCTGTCGCTAGAAGAGATTACATCGTAAATACGTCATGAGTATCGTCATGCGTCATAATTGTTGCGACATCACGTCATTATCACCAGTAAAGAATCGTAGTTGTTGGACTATCATTGACTTTATAGATTAAAAATACTGTTTGTAGCAAATCAATTGCTTTTTAAAATTATAACCTGAATTCTTACGAAGAAATATTTTGTATAACAATTTAAACAATAATAAAACTTTAATCTAATGTCTTGTATGAACTCTGCAAGCAAACTGACATACTGTGATATGATTAAAATACAGCATATAGTTCAAAGTAAATAATGTCACTAACATGATTACAATATACTTTATTGTGATTTAAATACACTTATTATGGTGTTATGGTGTTAACACTGTGTTTTTGTGTGAGTATTGTTATATGCAAATAACTTAATGGCACACCTGCATTGTTGCATTGTATATTTGTGCTTACGTAAATACACAAATGATCAGATTTGCGTTTCGTTTTTGATGCATTTTTAATGAGTTTGGATTTTTTACTTCGTTTCGACTGCAGCTTATACAGCGCCGGTTCGACACCGCTCAAGAAAAATGTGGCTGTATCGTTGGCAAGACACTTGACGTCATAATGTCGATTGCGTAGTAGCGCCCTTTCTACAATAAATCTTGATTTCTCTCATGGTTATAAACAGTACTTTGCTTTAGTAGGGTCATTTTATGAATTTATTATCAACACATTATGGATAGAACAGCAATGTTGATTTACAATTGGCAGTCTAGAGAGATTTTTTACCCGAAAAAAGCCACTTTTTTTGACGTCAGATTACAGACATTGTGATGCTCAAATCTTGGTAAACTTTTAATATGTTGTTCTATTGAGGTTAGGCCAAAGGAAAAACCAATAAAACGTTTTCTTGCAATTTTTTTCGCGTTAGCTTAATTATTTCCTATCTTGACCCTACTACTCTGGAGAAAAATGCCTAAAGCCCTTCTTAAGACTATGGCCTGCTGAAATTAACTTAGACTACTGATCGCAGATGGCAAAATGATAGCAATGCAAAAGTGAAGCTTACTATTAAGTGAGCACACTTGCTCATAATCATCGCAACAGTTATTAAAGCCGGAACATAATTCGTCACAATGGCATGGGTTCAGTGAATCGTGGATTTCGAGGCATCGACCTTGACAGGACTGTGACGTACTTGCTGAAGTCGGAATTGCGGTTGTACTGTCAGGAATAGTTGATGCAGAAATGGTCACTGTGAAAATGTTGATACAAGTTTACTGTTCGAAGGAGAAAGTAATGTTACGGTTAGTACGTTTTTTTGTAGTGTTAATTTTAGTCTCTGCCACAGTGAATGAATGTGGGACCAATATTTTGGCGGTTGCTGAAATAAATAAGTATCTTGCTACATTATTTTTTGTGCCATCCAAATAGCATTTTTGCATAAGCTGATTAAAATACTTTGTGGAAATAGTTGAATTTGTTATTTTGTAATGCATGGACTAGCCTACTGGTAGCCAAGTTCACGTCATTTGCAAACTAGAAGAGATGATCAATCACGACGTCGAATAGATGTTACAAACCAATAGAATTTACTTTCATTTTTATATTACAGACAAAATTATCAATGACAACTTCAAATTTAGAAGTGCTTATATAACACATCAAAAAAGTTTTTTGAGAAAAAGGTTAAAGTTTTGCGACGTCATAGCCAACCAGGTATTGAAAAATGTTGTTACGAGTATTGCTATTGATTGATGAACCTTTATCCTTTGACTGAAAAGGCTTCTTTGAGAGCATGGCCAATTTCGCATACTTGTAGATGCTTTGAACCACTGACACAGGCCCGGTACTGACGTTGAGAATGCGAAGTCTTCGCTAGTTGTTAAAATGTTGTCTGCGAATTAATCCCCCATTAAATGCCGTTGGATGGAGAGCAGTTTTGAAATGCGTTGCTCAAGAGCACACCCCAAGAACCGAACCAGCGCCGTTTGAACTTGCCGTTTTTTCGCTTTACAACGAAGTTAAAAAAGGTACAAATACATTAAAATATTATTATTTATTAGTGATACTATTATAATATGAACTCACCTAAACAATGAAGACAAGCAATGCAGATGGACAACACCTGAACAAGATAGAAAACAATAAGATAAACGTGGAATGAAGACAAATGTAACCTGTTGAAATTCCAAACTTATCATAAAAGGCTTCCTAGACTTGTAGGCTACGCACACACATTTTCAATAGAAGTAGAAATGTACAAGCCCTTTCGTTTGATGACGAATAGTTCGGTTCGGTTTAGTTAATTTTGTTCTGTTGGCAAATAAAAAAAAATATATATACAAAACACATTAAACACACACAATTCTCACAACAGGGATGACATAAAAAAATCAAAAGGTCACTACAGCCACCTGCCACGAATAATTGAAGGAATCAATCGATATGCTAAGTAGGGATAATTAAAACCTTCTTTTCTGGCGGATAGAAAACAACATGCTACACATGATTTATTTTTTATTTTTAATTAAATGAAATAAACACAACAAATTGTTACGCCAAACTACTTTTGTTTCCTGCAGCTCTGGTCTGACAAGTTGGAATATAACGTATAGAAAGTTTCGTAATGCTTTACATTGAAGATGCTATGCAGCGGGGTTAACGATGATGAGATAGATAAAAAGCTAAATTGGTTTTGCAATTATCTTGCTCCTAAATCTACAAACTTATAGTGAAGTTTAGAAAATATACTACTCTGGCCTCTCTACTGATATATTGTCTTCCGAATGAACTTAATAGCCTAAGTTGTTGAATAACATAATGGGACTTGGACTGTTTCAATTTTTAGTTCAAAACAGGGTTTTCTTTGTTGTAAGCTACACAGCGTACCAATCAGAGGAAGAAGTTCAAAGTTTCGAAAAGTTAGGCTACAGTGCAAAACAAAAATAATTTTCAAAGTATTGTTTTATTTGCACAAGATAAACAAGTCGCTCTCAAAAACAAAAACGAAAACGATGCTATGTAGAGCAGGCTATAGGCCCGACAAGTGTTTGATTTACTGTAAAAAAGAAATATCTGTTCGTAGCTTTTGTCGTTTTCCGGATATAATGTAAAATGTAAAGTACATGTTAGACAAGCGTTTATCAAGGAGATAAGTGTTTATTCGCACACCTTAACGTTTACTATACAGAAAAGAGTAGACTACAGAACACACCGAACTTTGTTTACTGTGATGTTTTAAAGTATTTCAAAAGCAAGAAGAAAAGCATTTTCAATATTGGAAGAAAAGTAAAGCTGGTACTTTGGGCTTCTCCAGGATCAGCTTCTCATTTCGTAGTTATTGTTTCTACGATGTTTGAATATTTTGAATTGAAGTAAATATTGACAAAACTAATAAGTTTAAACAACCTACGTCACACTTCCCAGCCACTGACGTCAGCATCAACAGAAACACTCATGAGTGAAACACACTAATTTTTCCTGCCTTGGCAACATCCTTTCAAAAATTATAATTTTCCAAACTAGGAAAGCAAATAGTTGAAGAAAAGAGCAAGATAAGAAAATAAAAATTGAGCAACTTCCCCTGTGCCCTCCACATTTTTGTGATTTTGTTTGCGTTTCTTACATTGCAGACCAGTTCTTCAAAGTCACATATTTATTATCGACAAAAATATTAGAATATAGCCAATTGCTCTGAGACACAGGACACCAGTGCTCGGATAAAATCAGGTGCCGATAAAAATGGCTGTAGTCTGTTTAAGTTGTTTATTTAGTATGTTTATTTATGCTCAGCTTCTTTCTCAGACATGTAAACGCTTTTACACCAATCTCTTGTGTTTTACGGTACGTTTTATCCTGCTGCAATTTTTGAAAGTTTTTGAAAACATTACGTTTAGCTTCCTATACTTGAAAGATAAGGTACACCACATGATGACGTGGTAAAAACGGGATTAGTTGCAGTGTAAATTAGTATTGTAGGCTATTATGTTGTCACCAATTATTGTAATATAGCAATATGTATGGTAAGCCAAAGAATAGCTAAGTAAAATCAAAATTTTATTTTGCATGTACAGTATTATTGTACAATTGCACTAAATCCCAGATAAACTTTCATAAGCACTACATGAGGACAAGCCTCTGCAGCTTATGGTAAAGTGAGACAGAATTTAAAAAACATGCCTAAATGCGTGATATTCAAATTATAGTAAAAATATTGCTTACAGTAAGTATTATTTTCGGATTAGTTTCCACAATTTCAAAATTTTACATAGACTTATAAAGGGTCAATGAGCCAAACGCCTCTCGAAGACTATGGTTTGGGCACCCCTGACAGTAGCAGAAAGCCGGGCGATTATTATATTTAACATTCTAAGCTAACATTCTAACATTCTAAGCTTCTAAACGTACAAAGCTTGGTCAACGCTCAATTAAATTTCTTGGAACAAACACTTGGAACAAATTACCGGAACAGCTAAGAAAACTGCAAACAATTAGTATGTTTTCTAAAAAATTAAAACTGCACTTAATGTCTGAGTATAAGTAACTGATAGCCTATAGTACCATCAAACTGCTTCTACTTATTCTCACCGTATCTCGCTAATTACTGTATATTTGCTTTTGTCTTACCAGTATGCTGTGTTGTATGTATATTGTATATGCCATTTTGTATTTTTGCATCATTTCTAGTACTTCTGTTTTTTTGTTTTTTTTGTATATTGCACTGTTAAATTTCGTATGTGTATTGTTTTTTTATGTTGTATATAATATATATCTATCAATCAAATCAATCAATCAATCAATCAATCAATATTTGCGTTCAACTTCGACACCGTTCCATTTTCAATAAGCCATGACACCACACGGGTGTGGCAGACTCGATGACCAGTTTGGTCCTTCTGTCACTCCTATCGTCATCAGCAAACAACCTAGCTCACATTGTAATTTTGTATTGTTTTGTTTTTTCGCATGTGCTGATGATGCAAAATAAAAGAACTTCTTCTTCTCATTCAGGTCAAGTTTGGGCATAAAATTATGGGTTGGTATCCTGGCTTGGGCTTGCATGTGTGCATTTCAGTTTGAAATACAAAACCTTTGTAGGCTACAACTGTTTCATTCAATTTTTAAGCTTCACATAGCAACAACTCACCAATTTGGGGTCCATAATGAAATAGATTTTGAATTTTTAGCTACTTATTCAACGAAAATACCTTATCTCCACTGATAAAAAAATAATTAATTTAAAAATATCTTTCAAACTAATTCATAGTTTACTGTAATCTAAAATAAAAATTCCAACTGCTGTATTTATTAACGAAAAAAATATCATCCCTATAGATATAAAAACGCCTTAAAATAAAGTATTTTAAATAGAATTGTTATTTAATTCTTTATTTAGTTTAACCCTCTTCTTTCTTTGTGAACAGAGATTAAGTAGCAAATCCTACCTAAATAATGATGGAGCTGCATTTTCTACCATCAACATTACTGTTTGTGTTCTGCTTTTCAGGAATGTTTTGCTAGGCACAAACTGCAAATAGACATAGGCTAATTGAGAACGTTTTGTTTTTTTAAATGATTTATCATTCCTAAATACACGAAAGCCCAACGATATATATGATAATTAACTTACCCTGTTTGACAAGAGTTGGCTAATTATATTCGTCGTACTAATATTGTAACAATTTCTTTTCCGCCCATGTTGAAACTAATGCACTGCAGCCCAATTACTGGTTAACATTTTCATGCAGAAAATGATACAGATTGTTATTCGAAAAAGTAAAAAGCTTGGAATGGAAATTTTAAAGAGTGGATATCTCCAGCAACAAAACTTAAAAGTAAATGAAAGAAATAGTGGATATTTGGCACTGCAATGACTGTTTGTACCACAATCATACCGTTGTTCTATTTTTTTGATCTTTCAACTGATTTTCATTTTAGTGATTACAAGTTTATAAAATCTTGAGTTAGATTTTGGCATCACAGAAGCAGCAATTAATTGATGCTTTTTTTATCATCTTTCAAAACTATCATGCGAAAAAATAGGAAATTAAATGGTTGAGGAAAAGCATAAGACAAAAAAATAGCTCAGAGCAAGTAGCTGTGTTTTTGGTAACACATTCAAAGGCATGCCTGAAGGACGAAGGTGGACACGAAGATTGGCTTTCCTTGTCTTTCTGTCGACTTATCGATCTAAATCTTCAACCACCCGGCGAAAGCCTGGATAAGATTTTGTTTTGCCCAGAGTTGGTTGTCGCACAACCTGAGAAACCTTTTAAATTAAAAATTAATTTTAGTTTTATGTAACCATCTATTTAAAATAGAATTTCTATGCGTGTTGATAACATCGGAGTTTGCTTTATTTGTTCGTTTTACGTTTTTTTTTAAATTTTCTTTTTTACTTGTGCTATAGCTGAAGATGCTATTACGATAGCAAAATCCATTCTTAATAAATTACACTAAGAGGTTATAGATTGTTGTGCAACTGTCAGCATTTGATGAATGCAAAATAGCAGTAACACGCTTAAATAAAAGAAATTTACTTTCAAATATTTATAACCAAACTATATCTTGAAAGATTAACTTCATTTCCTCGTATATTAAAGACAGGGAAATGCTGATAAAAAGTCCTAGTAGGCCAACGGAGCTCTGGCACTAGCAATGGCATGTGCTGGTCAAATCATGGCTCAAAATACCTCATGATAATTACACAAACGTTAATGACAGAAACAGAGTGAACAATCATTCGTTTGGGGAGTTCTTTGCTCGGTAGAACTCCAGTTTGTTGGCAGAATGAACTAGACTGTGATCCTGCTACTCTTCTATTAATAACAGAGCAACAAAAGGTGAAAAAAATAAAAAATAAATGGAAACAGAAAACTTCAAAAATTCGGAACATGGAACGTTAGAGCATTTTCTTGATATAGAAAACTTGATAATGTTGCACAAGAAATAAAGAAATTGAAGATCAGCATTCTTGGTTTGGCTGAAATGCGTTGGAACTATAATAGACAAATGAGGAAGAATGGCTACAATGTGGTTTATTAAGGAAATTAAAATTTGTGTTAATTTGTCTTGGTTCTAGGTAATTTTAGACTGTGTTTTTCTGGTCTTACTTAAAAAAAACTTGCAATACGACATTAGTCTAATAAAAAATAAAATAAAAAATAGCAAACTTCTTTTATTGCAAGAATTACAAAAGAGACCTTAAGCCTTACAAAACAAAAGTGGGTCATATTTAATTACATGTTAATTAAAATAATGCGGACTTGCTGCTAGATCTTTTCTGCTGGTCTTCTTATCCATTCTTAGCTTCACAAGTGCATCACTAGTATCTGAGCTGAGATGACTTCGTGTGTTTAAATGTTGAATGTTAAAATTTCAAAAAGTAACGATTTACACGAAATCAAACAACGCCAACAAAGCTACCGCAAATTCTTTTACAGTTTCAAAATAGTTTGCTCTTTTGCAGATCTTTTAACGTTGTTTGGCAGCACTGCTTTAAGACGACTTTTTTGCCTTCATCTGATAAGAAATGGTTTGTTTCAGCTTTTAGGACTTTGTAACTGGACTTATTTTTTTTGTTTTACTCTGTTTTTTCTTATTTCTCAAAATTTTGACTTAATTATATAGGCAGCCTTTAGCGCTTAGAGTACATGTCAAACTGCAGGCTACTACACAACCTTTGTAATGAACATTAAGTATCCGGCTCGTAGCAAACAAAGTTGGCTCATGTCAGATTCTTTGCGTATGATGAGCTACGGAAGTTGTTTTATTTTGTACATTTCCCAAGTGGAAAATTTAAGTAAAACAATCCGGAAACTGCTCATCAACGTGAAATGTTATTTTAAGGGAGAAATTTTGTTCCATGCTGTTCATTTAAATTCAAATGAATGCGAGTTTCGTAAAACAAAAATGACCCTTTGTTGCATTATGTTTTTTCCTTTTGTTTTTGTGTTTTTGAAGTGCGAAAGCTCAGCAGCAATATTGGTTCTACGACTTGATAAAACACGTAAATATGATTAATTGTCTTTAAAATGCTTTACCTTAGAATTGCTAGGCAGATATTTAATAAGAATTGATTCTATACCATTTGTTCTGGCATAACCCTACACCTGTATAGATTACCGTTGCAACAACAGAGCACAATCCAGTTACCAACACAGCGAATCCTTAGTAGAGCAGAATTTTTCGTAGGTTTTTAACAAAATTGTGATATCGGGCCCTATTTCCATACATGGTCAAAGCAGATTGTTTGTTGTTCAATAAACTACGCATGCAGCAAAGCACGTAGAGACTTTGCGTTTTCGCTTGAAACTATAAATCAGCAGAGATGGGATTCGCTTCTTTAAAAGTAGCGCTCGCTTCCGCTACTTTTTTCTTAACTGAAACTGACACTTTTATCAAAATGACTTTGAAAAAGCATGATATTATGTGTTTACACTGCCATTTCAACGTCGTTATAAAAACCAAATCTAGGTGAGATTCATTGTTACACATGAAAGGAAGGTATCCCCACTACTGCAGCAGCTACTATAAAAATAGCGACGCTACCTTCTACTAAAAAAAGCAGCTGCGCTACTTCTACCAAAAGATAGGAAAGATAGCGCGCTACTGCCCACCTCTGCAAATCAGCAAGTGGTATGAAAATAAGCCATGCAGATTCTAATAAGAATCAACGTTATGATACATTGCAAAAAGTTTAAAATTTGATGAGTAAAAGCCACACTAAGGTACTCTCATGGCCTGGTAATTCATTGGATATATTTTTATTAGAAAGTTTATGAAATATTTAAAACCAATGGAATGCCTAATGTTAATATCATCAACAAACTTCAACTCTTAAAACGTCTGCTACACGTGCGGTTTCATTTAGAAAAAAAAATCAATAAATTGTATGGAACACGTCAATGCGATAAGTGCTATGCGTAGAGGAATTGCTACTCTGAAATTCGCTAAAGGTGGTCAAACAAAATATTGAAATATTCTGTTTTTTTGTTTTGTTTCATGAGCGATTAATAACTATCAGTTTAGATAAATTTTAATTAAAAAAATGCCCTTTTTTCAAAAATGGGTTGTAGATTTATAAATAAACAAAGAGCCTTTGCGTCTGAAAGGCGATTGTTTGGCAGCCCTTGGCAGTAGCAAACAACCGGCCAATCACAATTAGTATAGCTTACCGGCTACCCCTGAATTGCAACATTTAATTCCAGATCAAGTTTAGACTGAAAATTATTAATTTGTATTCAGTTCAAGGGTTGCATTGAAGTTTAAATAACAAAACTTCTGTAGGCTACAACTCTTTGCAAGTTTAATTCAATAACAAACTCCACACAACAACAACTCACCAATTTGAGGTCCATGATGAAACAGATTTAAAAATTTCAAATATATATTAAAGAAATGAACTTATTTCTACTCATAAAAAAACCAAAAAGAAACCTTGAAATAAAATATTTGAACCATAAACAGACATAACTCAGCAACAACACTACATTTAACATTATAAAACAAAAAACAAAAAGCGAACGTTTTCGGCTAGTCATATAGCCCTTTTCAAGCCTATAAGAAATACATTATTAAAAGAAATGCTAAAGAATCATATAGTATCACAGCAAAAATATGGTCAAAGCTAAACATTTGAGAAACTGCCTCGCTCACACAAAATGATAACTGAAAATTACACAGCACAACGGGTCAAGTATTTCAGAGGTAAAATAATTGATTGTTCAGACAAGGACTCAGGCAGTTTATTGAGTTTGTAAAATATTTGAAACTACAATAAGTTTCAACTTAATTCATTGTCTATAAATTACAAATTGCAACTACTGTATTTATTAACGATAGAAATTTATCCCTATTGATAAAAAAGCAGACCGACATCACATTTTTCGCATCTTGTAGTAGTTTTTGCATGGCGATAAGAGCATCGAGTTTGTTTGTCCTGGGCAAGCACCCCATGCTCATAGGCATCGTAACGTACATAGGATAAAAGCTTTTGTGGTCTGCTCCGCTTTTCTTCTTGTTGAGGTGGCTTACCATGTTGCGATAAGTATACTTTAGCAATATATGTTCGAAAAGAAAGCAAATCCATTGAATTGCCGCTATTGCAAATTCTTTGCAGTTGCCATGCAGTGTTTACAGAAATATCGAGCATGTATGGAATAAAGCACGAATATTTTTACCTCTCATTGCGATGTGATAGTTCGAAATGTCCTGATCCATTCTGTCAACGCCCCCCATATCTTAGTCATAGAGCTTGATCAAACAAGGTTGTTCAATTTGAACACGTATTGTTTCAGATATCGAGAGGCTTTAGAAGTTGGGTAAACTCCAGCTGCATTCGAACATAAATTTACTACACTATTGTCATTCTATTTGCAAACCAGCACGCCGTAGTCGGTATCGGTTCTAAAATCGAACTTGCCTCTTCCTTGTTTTTTCAGTTTTTCAGAGCATTTTTAGCGATCAGCGGACACTTTTCGGTCTTGTTTTCACGAATTGTACCTGTTGCTTTCACTAATTTGTCCTTCAGCGTCATAGCCAATCTCACACTACTGAAAAAGTTGTCGTAGCACAAATGGAAAAACTTTCGGCCGCAGCTATCGAGGACATCAGCAAAATTGTTGACAAGGTTTCCTCCAAGACCTAAATCTTTTTCTTGAGGCCGCGTCAACTCTGACTTTCCTTGATGAGGATCAAACCAAACCAAGTACCCCGGTGGGGTGGTACCACACCAAATCTTGAAATCAAAACGTATCGGTTTACCTCTCAAAAATTGCTTGCATCCATGGCGCCCATAATGCTCGCACATTGACTCGTCATTTTGCTAACACGTGTGCCTATAGCGACCTATATATAGGACAACAATCTTTTGAAACAATTTTCTCAAAAATTTTGCTGCCAATTAAATTTAAACATTTGCTATAAAATATGTTGATACATAGCAAATAAATACAATGACAAATATTTTTGGAAGCTTATTTGCATATGCAAATTTATTGTTATAATTCGACGTGCAGTCGTGCACCTTCAAAATTTTAGACTTAGAAAAATCGGGAAAATTGAAAATGATGTCAAGTCTCAACCAAAAAAGCAATTTTTGAAAAGAGTTGGGATATGTGCTGCAAAAATACTCATAAAAGTATTTTGGCTTCGTCTAAATCTAAAAAATGAACGTACGAAGAAAATTTTTACTTCGAGTAGGTGTCCTACATATAGGCTAGGACGCTAGGCATAAACGGATTAACATGCCCTGTTAGGCCAGAGTTGACTAATATTAGTCATACCAATATCGAAACATGTCTCACTTCCGTCCGTGTTCAAACTAATGCACTGCATTTGCAAGTTAACCATTAATTAATAATTTTTGCAGATAGCTTTGTAGAGAGCTCATATTAACATTTTGGGCGTTTGCCTAAAAAATTCAATAGTTTATTTTTTATTTTTGCAATTGAGTCAAGAAAGCGAACCATACTGTGCGCTCGCTTAAAAACTAAGCTTCAGCATTTTGACGAAAGTTACCAGAAGTGGATCTGGTTGCAATGTGACAAAGTGCCCATATGTTTATTGAGACAACATTCCAGTAGGATATGGATCGGCAGGGGTTCACCCAAACATTTCAAAGATCTCCCTGGAAAACGTGGAGATGACAGACTCACCATAGCTTATAGTAGAAGACGTTGGTGTCTCATAATGTCTATTACGGTTTCCCAGTGCAGTGCCGGTCTTTGGGGTGTGCAAACCGTGCGATCGCACAGGGCCCGCAAATTAGAGGGCCCGCAATTTACTCAGAAAATGTAGTAATTTTGTCATTTCCAATGGAAAAATTCAACAAGTGAATTCAACAAAGGAATTAGCAACAAGAAAGACTCAATGGGTGCAACCTATTTCGTCCCCTGAAAAGATCGAGAAAAAAAACAACATGGCCGAAGTTGCTGATCGGAGTTGCCGCAAACATTTCAAATTTCTCTCGATCTTTTCAGGGGACGAAATTTGATTTTGTTAACTCCGATTTCAGGGTACGAAATCGGGGTACGAATTTTTCAGGGAACGAAATAGGTTGCATCTAGACTCAACATAGCTTTATTTCCAAAAAACGCCCAAGAATGCATGATCTTATTCTTTTGCTATGCCACTGGACAGCACCATTTTACAGTAGGATAGCCTAATATTCATACCCAAATTTTGAACATGCTCTCAAAATGCCCCAAATTCAAAGTATTATTTCAAAATTTTCTGGGGAAGGCCCCCCAGACCCCCCGCTGCTGGGTGTCAGACCGTCAAACCACCCCCTCCCCTTTCAAAATAGGCCTCCCCAGCTATGCTACTGAGTTGAATCATTGTCATTGGGGCCCGCAAATCATATTCCGCACAGGGCCCGAAATACCCTAAGACCGGCACTGCCCAGTGTAATATAAAATTATAAACTATGTAAAAATCCATCATTTTATGCAACCGAGGGATTGAAGATTTGAAGTAGCCTAGGCTTTAATACATTAATGACGATTTTGTTGCCGTGAAGGCAGCTTCTTTGGTAAGTGAGTTCCATGCCTGAATCCAAGCATCAAGGGATGTGAAGATAAGGTTCTCGTTGTATAAAGCCTTCGCCACTAACGAGAGCAGATCGCCACTTGCCGCCTTTCCTTCAGCAACTACGCCCACACAATTTATCAAACCCTGAGTAGAAGCGAGTTTTTTTGTCAACAACTAGCTAACCCGGGAATCGAAACAGGATTACATTATTGGAAATCCAATGCCTTGTCCACTACGCCATCTCACCTCCACAAGCTTTTTTGGTATTTTGTTTATATAGAATCAATTATTTCACATAATGTGTGCATCAAACAACCATGATAAAATAAATCAATAATGATTCTATCATCAATTTAATAGACATGACCGTGAATGAGTTGTTGCTATTCTTGTCATGCTTTTTACAACCTTAAGGAGCGGACTGACATCACGATGGCTGCTGTTGGGCTACTACTTTTACAGTATTACAACACAGCAGATGAAACCTTTGATGAACTCGATGTTCAGTTGGTAATTTTTTCTCGCATTCCTTATGTCGTGCAGCATCCCAACGTGTTGTTGCTTAGATGATTGATTTATTTTTTGAAAATTTGAGAAAATGTTATTCGTTCTCTGCCATAGGCAGGCCTCCCGAGAAGCGACCGCTTCAATAAAAACAATATTGTCTTCAAACTCTTCTTTTCTGGTGATGTGACCGAGAAATTTGAGTTGTCTTTGAGTTATGTTGTTCCTTAGTTCCTTATCTTGGTGTTAACAGTTAAAAATTTCTGTGTTTGTAAATGTGGTATGATCAAACCCGAAACATTTTTCTGTGATACCTACATTTTCGCTACTTTAATGTTTTGCTTAGGTTTGTGTTGTAGCCTAAAGGTCCATGTCTCACAGCCATACTAGAAAATAAACCACACCAACACTTTAAAAAGTCGAACCTTTAAACTTAAAGCAAGCGAGGGAAAGTTTGTCAACTAACAGAATAGGTCGAATTCTATTAAAAGTGTTGAGCTAAACCTATTCTTTTTCATGTCTCTTTCTTGCATTGTGTTGAAGGAGTCAAAGTAGGCTACGTAGTTAAAAGAAAGCCACTTGCACAGTTGTAGCCTATTGCCTCCCTGGTAAAGAGCAAAGTGGGGTTCAGGACTGTCTTTGGAGATAGCAATGTACTTTGTTTGTTTTTGCAATTAAAATGTAACTACAGTCAGGCGCGAATTTATGGGGGGGGGGGGGGCCCAGGGGGCCCGGGCCCCCCCCCCGAAATTTTGTGAGGAATTGTTGAAACTGTATGTTTCCGCAATTCCGCATCAAATGGTTTGATATGCTTCTAAACAGCTGATATTAGTCCCACGGCGGACTTAACTTATCCCTGGGGGGGGGGGGGGGATTACTTTTTGTTATTATTGTGGTTGGAATTATCCATCGATCAGACTCCGTTATTTTCTTTCATACAACTTTAAATACATTTTAATAGCAACGTTTGTTGGAGCTGACTCAGCTGAAACTAACGCTGAACCAAATGACGTCAGTTGAAACAATCTGAAACCTTGAAACTTGTCGATCACTTGTCAATGATGATTGTGATTTGTGGTTTGCAGTTTGTACTCTGTGCTGTTTTCAAGCTGAATACAGAACAAATTAACCAAAAATTGTACAACAGATTTACGCTAATTGCTGAGTTACGCTACTCTAGTCTAGTGGACGCAGCGAGAGTTAAGTTTGGTGAGCTAATTACGCTAGTAACAGAGTAAGGCAGCATAGGAAAGGTTTTATTAGGCTAGCCTACCAGTACCACTTGACAAAAGGTAAAACCAACAACAGTTTAAGAATACTTGGACTCGTGTCTCAGTTATTTCCTTGGTAGGCAGGCATCCATTTTAACTCGTTATCTAATTATTGTTATCAGTGACTTGTGACTATAGTGTGGTGTCTCGTGTCTGTCTGTAGCTTTCTGAACAAAACATCCTTTCCAAGATGAGGAAACGTAAAATAACAGATTTTTTTGTCAGACCTTCGATAACCATTGATTCGGTTGATGAAATACCTGAAACATCTAATACTGAATCCACTTTCCCTGCAGTCACAGACCCGGTTTCGATAAATCAGCACACTACTTCTATTGCACAAGAAGCTGATAATATCAATGCAGACGACGCGGGCTTTTGTTTAGACATTGGTAATGTTCCAGAGCAGGGCCAGAGAAATTTATCTGACGAAGTGATATTAAAGTTGATAAACTGGAAAGAGCCAAGTACTACATGTTTTCCACTAATCCAAGAAGGAAATCATCGAAGGTCTTTTCAGCATTCATGGTTACACACCTATTCTTGGCTCCGATATAGCCACTGCAAAAGTGGAGGTCTATGCGTAGCTTGCGTGCTTTTTGGACCCAATTCTGTTGGTCGAGGCAATCATCAAAATCCAGGCATATTTGTAAAAACGCCAATGATAAAGTACAAGAAAGCTACTGAATATTTGAAAGGCCATCATACATGCGATTTTCACAATGAATCTATGACGAAGATGGAAGAATTTGTGCTGAGACGAAAAGATCCCAGTCAAAGCATTGCCAATTTATTGGATCAACAACGAAAAAGCGATATTAAACGAAATAGAAAATTGTTGGTACCGATCATTCAAACTTTGGTGTTTTGTGGAAGAAATGTACTTCCAATTCGAGGCCACCGAGATGATGGTGCAATCGATGTTGATGTGGACCATGTGGTTGGAGAGGGGATTTTTCGAGGGTTACTTCGCTTTCGATTGCAAGCTGGCGATAAAGATTTGCTGGAACTATTTAACAAATCACCATCCAAACCAATCCTGATCAGCAAATTCACTCAAAATGAGTTGCTAAGTATTATTGGAGAAGAAATCCAGGAAAAAAATGTTGCCAAGGTGAAAGAAAATGTTTTTTTCAGCGTGTTGATGGATGAAACCCAAGACGTTAGTTGTAAAGAGCAAGCAACAATTGTAATTCGGTATGTGGAGGAAGCTGGCACAATTGCGGAAGAGTTCGTTGGCTTCAGCCATGCAGTTGATTTAACTGGACAAGGCCTCGCGCTGCTCCTAATGAACTATTTGAAAAGGTTAGGACTTGATATTTCGAAGTGTAGAGGCCAGGGGTATGACGGTGCTGCCGCTATGATGGGTAAAATAAGAGGTTGTGCAAAAATTATTTTAAACGATAACCCTGTTGCCTTTCCAGTTCATTGCTTCAGCCACAGGTTAAACCTAGTACTGTCCAAATCATGCGAATTCCCTCCAATTCGAAACATGGCTTCGATCTTGACAAAAGTGTACGATTACATCAAATCTTCTTCTGTCAGGACTAAGAAACTTGAAGACACGGTGAGTAACAGTTACTCCGGTGAAACGAAAAGACGTCGGTTAGTTCAGTTGTGTCCCACTCGTTGGGTGCAACGACATGATGCTGTAATAGTGTTTATAGAAATGGTTCCAGCCGTTTCAAAATTTCTATCTTTGGAAACAACATCAGATGCTACAGTTTTGCTTTCTGCAATCCAGTCTTCACCATTTATCATGGCACTAAAAACCTGCGAGGCTGTGATGATTCATACAGTTTACGTTAGTGAAGGGTTACAAAAAGTCGATCAGCATTTGGGGGAATCGTACGGCCGCATTCGAAAGCTCAAGCTTACTCTGCAAAACTTAAGATCTGAAGCTGATAAAAAATTCCACGATATTTTTGTAGAGGCAAAAAAATTGATGCTGGAAATAGGAGGAGGTGAAATTGCCATGCCCCGGTGTAGTGGAACCCAACAGAATCGAGGAAATGTTCCAGCTAAAAATCCAGAAGAGTATTATCGCTATAATGCTTTCATCCCTTTTCTGGATGGGATTCTGGTTCAGCTGGATGAACGATTCGGCGCTGACAACGTTGCCCCAGCTATAGTATTTCAGGAGCTAATGCCAGATTATCGGCGTGAAGGATCATTTGAACGCGTTTGTCAAGCTGCTTCAGTTTACAGTGAAGACGTCAATCGGCCTGAAATGATCGTCAAAGCTGAAGTGCAACGCTGGATGGCATTAGAGCATGAAGATATTATCACCCATGCTGCCAAATCCGATTTAGAAAACGCTCTGACCGCAGCTAGAGATCGGTATTTTCCTGCAGTTTCAATCATGTTGCGCATATTTGGCACACTTCCTGTTACGACTGCTACGGCAGAGCGAACATTTAGTTCTCTAAAACGACTCAAAACTTACGAACGTTCAACATGTGGACAAGAACGTCTCAGTTCGTTAGGGTTACTTGCTTGCAATCCCACACAGCACATTGATGAAGCTAAGATTACGGACAAATACGCACAAAAGAAAACCCGACGGCTTTTGCTCCAATAACTTTTGTTTAAAAGCTTGCTTTATTGCATTAACCTTTGCATTGGAATTTGTTTACGGCTCTAAGTTTAGCTTGGGATTGGTCAGATGTAACATTTACCGTAACTGAGCTTAAGCTTGGTCAGATGTAATTACATTTTCTTCAAACGTTTTTCCTCTATTTTACAGCATATCGTATTATGTCGCAGTATCATTGCTCATATTTGTTTTATCTTTTTCTTTCTTTTTAATTGCTTTTCAAATTTTGTGGCCCCCCCCGAAAAAAACTCCTAGATCCGCGCCTGACTACAGTACTTATAATTTGACTACTTTTGCTCGTTTCAGTATGAATATTACCTTTTGCTATACCGCTTCAGTTGAAACATAAGATTTCACTTAGGTGTATGCACCTTGTTTTGTAATATTCTGAGATCCTGTACTAGCTTCTGCTTTGACATTATAAACGGCAATGGCGAATTCAGATGAAAAAGCCAACTGACTCTTGTCTGAATGCCCGCTTTTGTATCGACGCTTATTGTACGTCAACTGCAACCAGTTTGCACTAACAGTATTTGTCGAGCAAACAATGATGCACAATGAGCAAATAATGACATTTTGAAGTTTTCAGACTTGTCAAATGGATGTTTCATAAAACAACAAGTCATTGAACTATTGCACTGCGCTCATTTTGGTGCATGCAACGATTTAAGGATATGGTTGGATAGTGGATACTGGTGTGTCTGCCTGCCATACTTGCCACAATTCTACACTTCAGATTTAACTAGCATTTTGTTGCACTTGTGTTTGCAAGTCAGACCAACCAAACCTTGACTGCGAGACAGGAGTCATTATTATGTTCAATACAGTAGTCCACTAAGGCGTTGACGGGTTTCCAAAAGAAATTGTATCAATGCCTCCCCGTTAGTTAAGCGCTCGACTTTGCGAACGAAAAATCGGCAAGGTCAAAAGACGCTGGTTTGACTCTCGGGGTATGCACTTGAGCAACACATTTCAGGACTGCTCTCCATTAGCGGCACCTAGTGGATGGAATAATTCAAAGACAACACTTCAACAATCGGAAGCATCACTTTGTCAATCTGGCTGGCCTGGCCTGAGTTTGCGGTTCAAATCTTCTATGAGTATGCGAAATTGCCAGGAATAAGCTATCGGAGGATTTTTAAGCCCAAAGCTTCAAATCAAATGCACAGACACCACATCTCTTACCATTTAAGGTGAGAAGTGTGCTCACGGCACGTGCTCACGTGTGCTCATGGCAATAGGTGTCGCCTCGTTTGCTACAAATAGGACATACTCAATTACTCATGCTTGCCTTCGATGTGTTGCTCAGCCCTTTTTGAAAAAAACAAGCAGAGTAAGCAATCGGCAATCTTTTGCCTTCTTGAAGCAAAATTCACATCCACCACCAGTAGGAACAAGCCCAGTGGCCAGCTCAGCGGCTGAGTTGTTTCGCCTTCGGTTATGGAGCTGGTGGATCTAAGATCGACTCCAGGTCGGGTCAAACCGAAGACTTAAAAACAACGATACCGATTGATAAAAAAATATTGATAAAACCAGATAAAAAAAGCCCTGTCGCTAAAAGACCTTAGGATGGTGTTCTTTATTGTATAAAGCGATCTTCTACCGAGTTTTCGAAATTTGGTTGATGCACCAAAGATCAAAGAAAATGATGGTGCCGTTATTCTGCAGCTCTGCTCTGCGTTCATTTGGGTACATGTGGTTAAATCTCGGTGTTGGTATGGACCGGTCGACCATTACCTTTTGTTTTATGGCGTTTTGACGGTTGATGATGCTTTCTGTTATTTGTGTTATGTTTGGTTGAAGTTGTAGGCTACTGCATCCCGTCTTTCCGCTTCGAATTATAACATAACAATAGATGAAGGATGACAGTCTTGTTGTACTCAAATCATCTTCACCATTACCAACGACGTACGATGACGATTTTTTATCGGTGTTCACTTACAAAAAATTCAAACTCATGCTTGATTTGTGCAATAATTCTTCATATCATACCACATCAGTTTATTTTGATATGATATAAAAAGCTGTTGAGCAAATTGCAAACCTGTTTTGTGTTTAAAATCTGCTAAAAAAAGTAAATACCAAAAAGCAATGATCACCGTACGTACACCGTACGTACTTTGGCTATGTTTGAGGCCCTATTACTGCTAAACTAAAGTAGGTAACAACCCAAACTTTTTACAGGTGATAGTGCTTCGGCCAAATATTGAAAACATAACATCGTTCACACTGTCACATTAAAAAGTCAAAGGTCATAGACATCCAAATTTTGCCATTTCCAGCTCTCGGCTACAATTTTTCAAAATTTTGAAACCTTGCCAATACCCCATTTTTGATTGGTTTTGGGTGAAATTCGGTAGAAATGTTGTTTACAGGATTCTCTATAAACTGAGAAAATTTCAGTACCGGTACAAATAATTAATGGGGTTGGGAGGCATTTAATGTGAAACATTGGGCGAAATGAAAAAAGCAAAAAGTGGGGTCCTTTTAAAATCCAGGTTACCCATGACCCCAGTGAAAATTTGCACTGAAATGTTTTTTCAATATTTGGAAAAAGTACTATCACCAAATCGTGCCCCCTCGGCAGACCCCCCAAACTAAATGCTTCATAACTGTCGTGCTTCTCAATAAATTTCACTCAAGTTGTACAGGTGTTCAAAGACAATGAAATTTTTCACAAAGCTTCGATTGAATACGACCTTCCTCAATGAAGATCCAAGCAACTGGTCGAAAATAGTGAGCTTCCAATCTTCTCAAGCTATTGCGAAGAGCTTGGAAGTAGTTAATGACAATGCAGAACGTGGAGTTGCTCTTGTGCAGTCTTATAACCGACTGTTGACAAAAGATGAAGAGTACCTGCAGTTTCTATTGCAAGTGGTTATTGAGCATCGACGCATCTTTCCAGATGCACGTAAAGAAACTCTCATCCAGCCCAAACAATGAACAGAGTAGCATCTGTTAACTTTGATACGCTCATACTACCGCTGATACATTTCTATATTAACGTTCATATGCAATGAGCAAACGAATTAATTTTGAGCAGATTATGCCCATTGTGGGGAACCTTTTGCAACAACTTTGTTGGACTGTTTAGTGTTTATTTGTATCATTTATGTTCCATTTTTTAAAATTAATTTTAAACCGAGGTTTTGCGCATCATAAGTTAGTGTGAAATAAGTCGTTTTAAACTTATAATGTAAGATGACATTGAAATGATGAAGACATGATATTACTGATAAAACAATGCTCATAAGTTTGCTTATGTTGGAAATGGACCTTTTTTCGCTGAAATTTGATGCCGTTTATCTTTATCTGCACTTAAACCTGAACACGATTTTACAAAAGTTACACCCCTCTGGACTACCTGTAAAGATCAATCAAAACGCATCAAATTTTGGCTGCAGTATTTTTATAGCAATTGCATCCAATTGACACCCTGAGAGCTGCAAAAAAGTCAGTTTAAATTTTACCTCCATATAAGAGCCACCCTAATAGATAGGTTAGGAAAGTTTTTATCTTTAAACTAAAAAGACTTCTTTAGAGTTTTTGAAACTACAATGGATAAGGCACTCATTTCCCGTCATGTAATCCTGTTTAATCTGGTTATTGAAAACACTTCTCACCTTCTCCCTAGGGTGTAATAAATTGGATGGGCATAATTTTTGTTGTTTTGTTTTTGTTTTATTATCTTTATCCTGCATTGCGGGAAAGCGGACTTGAGCGCTATGCATCGGTGTACGCCTTCCGACGTTCACCTGACCCACGCTGCAGCTGACTGCAATGTCTGTTTCCGGTTGTCTACTCTACTTATGACTTAAATTTGGTACTACCCATTACTCGAAATCGATCACTGGGTAGAGGCAATTATCGTAAAGTTTCTTGCCCAGAGAAACAACAGCAAGTGCGGGTGGCTGGAGTCGAACATGCAAGCTCTCGACTGCGAGCCCAACGCGCTAACCACTCTGCCATTGCTGCCGGCCTAGTGGCAGGAAAAGGCTGCAAGGAGTAATTGCTGCAGAAAAGGCTGCCGAGAGAAAGGAACTGGCCACTTCACTCTTGTTAGTGTCAAAGGCGTAATGAAAACCTTTTGTTCTCATCTCATTATATTTGGATTTAAGTATAGAACTCACCTTTACCAACACGTCTGATTACCAAGATCGACAGAGAACAATTTCCACCTGTTGTTTTTTCCTTATATTATTCCATTCACTAGGGTCGCTAAGCAGACAAATGCCAGTCAAGCACACATTCCAAAATTTAAACAATCTTAGCCTACCCTTCAAGCTTCTTCGTTTGCAAAAGTTGGTCATTCAACCCAATGACTTTGAAAACTATGTTTCGCGAAATAGCGGGCCCACTAGAGTCTATAGAATACATTCAAGTCTTTCGTAAAAAAGCTTTGGCTCTCATGTGATACACCATTGTTTTTGTTTCTGGGACACAACAATAATAGCAAAAAATGCTAAATACTTATGAGTCAACTGTAGCCTAATTATGAATGTAGTCTCAAAACATCAAGTAGTTTAATCCCAATAGCTTACAATGTATAAGCGATAGTTTTTAATTTTTTACAAAAATGCTGAAAAAAAGATTTGTTGAGGCCCAAAAAATGCTAAATCAAAGCAGCTAAAGTTTCCTTACCTCTTGTATGAACCCAGTATGTGAAGTCACATCCGCTGCGTGGAAGTCTTTCGGAAATCTTTCGGAAATTATTAAATGCGCACAAGCAGAAGTTGAAATGGAGATCTTGAGCTTAATAACTCAGGGTCTACCATCAGCACCCAGAAGGTCCGAATTCGGACCGCGGTCCACCAGTTGAGTAGCCCTGGTCTACATAGTCCTTCATAAAAATTTTAATATTTTATCCGAACCCAACACATCATACAGTAGGTTAACAAGGCACCACCTCATACTTTTATTAACACAGGAATAGTCTATAGTTGTAACCAAATTGAGTGATCAATTTGTTTTATGTCTCTGAGCCAGTGGTTCCCAACCGGGGTGCCGCGGCACCCTGCGGTGCCAATTGCAATGCTCAAGGGTGCCGCGAGATATTGAGATATTGCAATACTGCGGCCCATTCTTTATTTTAACTTTAACCCGTTAAGTGCGGAATTTATTTGGACCTATTTCTAACCGAGTTTCAGTGCGTATTAAGTTTCACGTCTTGCAGTTATTCCCGGCTCCTTTCTGGAGAGTCGCTGGCGGTAAGCCTTTGTTTTCTCGCCCAGGAAAAACAGCGTGGAAGAGATTTTGACTCTTGCTTTTCTTTCTTTCAAATTTCCATAAAATTTGAAACGCACCATTTATGGGCAGCAGTGGCAGAGTGGTTAGCGCGTTGGGCTCGCAGTCGAGAGCCTGCATGTTCGACTCCAGCCACCCGTACTTGCTGTTGTTTGGCAAGAAACTTTACGATAATTGCCTTTACCCAGTGATCGATTTCGAGTAATGGGTAGTACCAAATTTAAGTCATAAGTAGAGTAGACAACCGGAAACAGACATTGCAGTCGGCTGCAGCGTGGGTCAGCTATTTTAAGCTTATGCACAACCCATCTTGACCCAGTCTGACGTACCAGTCTGACGTACACGTACACCGTAACCGATGCATAGCGCTCAAGTCCGCTTTCCCGCAATGCAGGGTAAAGATATGAAAAACATAAACAAAACAAAAAAAACATTATTGGCAGGTTTCATGATTTTATTTTGCGTTTCACGGCGTACAAAGTCAAATTGCAGTGATGTGATCCAGCACGATTATAAAATTGCTCGATTGTTTGCGAACCATTGTAAACCAATCTATTCACAGGATGGAAATTTTAAGCTTATGCACAAGCAGGTGCCTCTCGACGAGTTCTGAATAAAAATTCAAAATGAATAGGTCCTTGCGTTGGAAAGGAAGCTATTGTGCGTTTGCTGCAGTTTTCCACGTCATACCTATGTGAGAGTGGATTTTCCGTATTAACGAACATAAAAACTAAAAAAAAAGAAAAAAAAGAAACGAGAACGACTGCTTATAGTCGAGGAAGAAATGCGGATGGCTTTATCAAATGTGCCTCCAGATATTAAGGGACTTTGTGCAAGAAGTCAAGCCCAAATTTCACAATGACTTTTGAATAAATACATATATTTATGCGCGCTATACTGTACAACTCATTCTGTGTTATTTCATACAGTTATTTGAAATACAGAAACCTCATAAAATTGATCCAGTTTAGCCAGGGTGCCGCAAACTATTTATCTCTTTATAGGGTGCCGCAAGGTCAAAAAGGTTGGGAACCACTGCTCTAAGCAGTGCATTATTCTCTCAGTTTTTGAAGCACAAAAATTCACAACCCTTGTATCTACCACTGAAAATACACGAGTGACGTCAGGGCAAAGTCAAATTGAAAATTGAACTTCTAACTGACACTTTCTTTTCTTATAAGCATATTCATATGTAAAATAGGCTCTTCCATGGCTATTTATTCCTGATAAGGACATAACGTTGCGTTTTATTAACTTATTCCTAATTTGCATCAGACACAAAGTCCATAGAATTTAATTTTTTAGCAATGATTGCACAAAATATCAGACTAACACAACACCATGCAAGCTACATCAAACAACATACAAAATACTGTAATAGTGAATAAAAAATGGGTTGAAAACGTTTGAAAAGTTTTTCTTATTTACAGTATGTTAGACTATGTCGATACGTGTTTTCGTGTAAACAAATATAGAATTAGCCTATATTAAACCACGGCTAGGTTTAACTTTAACCTATTCATGTTAGTCAGTTTTATATAGGCCTACTTGTAGACCTATATAATTATGCCTGCGATCATGTCCATTGATCGACCATTTTTGTTATCGATTTAGTAAAATCAAACGCTATCACCCAGTGAGGAAGTGACAATCAATTGATGGAAAGCGAAGTGCTGGGATGTTATGACCAAAATATGATGAGGTTTTATGCGATGAGATGTAATGAGATGTTATGACCAAACGAATGAAAAACAAAATAAAAAAGTCCCACTTGCATGTTGGATATTATCCGAGCAAGTTCAGGCTTGACTAGAGACAAGCTCACATTAAAAGTGTCCGTTCCAGGCTGTTTCTAGCCTTTAATTTAGTTTAGCTTCAGCCTAGAGAAATTTAGTGGCGCGGCCTGATAGTAAAGAGTAGCCATGGAACCAAAATCAAGAAAGATCTACTTCTTGATATTTAAATGAGATAGATTGTCTTTAGAAACTTCAATGAATAAGGCTCACAAGTTTTATGGGCAGAGGCAGAATCTGGGTTGTTGGGTAATTTGTCTGTAATAATAACGGCATAATTTCTCGATCTAATCACCCAGACACTAAAATCCGTAATTTTTACATTGATGCAACCGTCCACAGACGTCTGGGCATAAACTGTAACATTTAGAAATGCTTTGCGGTCCACCTGAAATAGCTTGGCGACCCACCAATATGGAACGACACACTGGTTGGGAAGCAATGTTTTAAACCCACCTATTTTCGTGGAAATTTAAGTTAGTCTGGAGCTCAAAGAAAAGTACCAAATATATTCAGTCGCCATCTCTACCTGAAGCAGACTGCCCACCAACATGAGTTATTTGCCTCCATGAGTCACGGATTTGAGCTAGCTCTCCCAGTGTCGCCAAATTGAGTTCTGTCCATGCCTGGGTGGTGTTGTAACAGAAGTGGCTAAACTAACATTCTGTATACGTGGACAAAGCACTACTGTTGCTTCTCAAAAGGGTTTCTTTATTGATTACCCAGCATACAAGTCGATGTCATCAGATAGCCGAGACAAGAACAGGTCACGCCAAGTTGTGTCAATTTAAAAAGAGCGAATATTGCCAAGCTAGATCTTTTATGCAAGAATCGAGTGCTGCCAGGCGCATTGGAAATGAATTAATAAAACTTGAAACAGTTGAATTATGCTAATAATATTAAAACTTGAAAGTAGACTAAACAGTAGAATTATGATAACTGCACTGCAGATATGGCTGATGACGAATACGAGACAGCAGTCGGTACAGTGTCATGTCATCGTCTTAGTGTTGACCTTGCCTTTTAAGCAGACTCCGTATTTTGATCTTTTAGTGTGGCCGAACAGTTTTAGCACTTTTGATTTTATGGTTGCTAAGCCTACAATTGGTTGTAGCTTCGTTATTGTCAATAGGTCTATTTTTACGTACTAAATTAAGTACCAACTAATGTATTTTATTTGGTAACATTGTTAGCCAGCCAATGATGGCAGCTGAAAGGATGTTTTTCTCACAACACATCACAAACACCACGCTGGTATAGCATTAGCTGTAGGCTACAACTTTCTGTGTGTTCAAATATAAACAATACATAAAAATCCAATCAATAATAATCCATTTGCCAGAAACAGAAACAATACATTCCACGTTTTCCATCTAAAAAGCTTTATTTCAAAGGATGAAGTAAAGATCTCAACTACCGGTATATGTGCCAGTTGATTTACTACCTAGTGAATATTTTTACAAAAAATACACGGTGTAAATGCAATTACTTGTAGGTAATCAATGACTTCATCAATAATTGAGTCTTTTCTCAAAGCTGTTGCTCATCTTCTCTCTTTTTGTCATAATTAACTTTTTTGGGTTATTTTTAATAATAAACCAATCATGCCTCCATACTGTGTCCAGTGAATTGATCATAGTCGCCAAAACTATTTTTTTATGTTTTTTCTCCTAGTGGGACTATGTTGCTATTTAGGGGGTTAGCGCGTTAGTATGAGCTATTGGAGGTAGGGAGTTCACTTTTTCTGCCAAAACAAAAATTAAAAAAACCCTAAAAATGGTTACGTACTAATTACCACTCCATCTGGAGATGTTTTCCCTGCTACAATAAGAGGCTAAAGAGACGCAGCCACTTCTTGATCTTCTCTTTCAAGAAATGCAAACCTTAAAGAACATTCGGTTATTGATGGTGTGGTCGTCTGCGGTTTGTTCCTTGTGGGTTATTTTACATTAGATTTATGATATTCGCTTTCCTCAAGTCCAAGCATATTGCGTATTATGGTTAGATGTTGCACTTTACTCTTAGCTTTTTAATTCCAAAGCTTGTATTTCTTAAGTGCTTGCCATTAGAAGAATCTGCATGCGACATTTATGCACTTATCCATAGGTAGGCATCCGCTACCTCAACAGTAGCACGCTGACGCTACCGCTACAAAGTTTACAATATACCAAAAAAGTCGAGCTACTGCTACTCGGACCAAAACCGCTGCATCTTCGCGTTACTTTTGTCTTAAACTGACATTGGAAAGCTCTATTCAAGTAACTTGTAAAGTCAAAATAACCTTGAAAAAAGATGATATCACCATTCGGTACCACGTTCGTTCACACTGCTATTTCAACATCGTTATGCAAAACAAATCCCAGCTGAAACTTTATTCTCATTCTCCAGTGTTTTCATCAAAAATCCCTAAAAACGATTCATTGAATTCCACTTAAATTGGAAAGTAGCTGGTGGCGGAAGTACAATTAGAGAAAATGTAGCCACTCTCCGCTGCCTCTATATTGGTAGAAAAGTAGCGTCGCTGCTGCAGCGGCTAGTCTCACAAAGATGTAGCAAAAAGATTCTAAATGTTTTTTATCATTGCAATTTTTTATAAAATTTACCTATTTTCATGACTTTAGTCCAGATTTGGGCAAACTACGTCCCGCTGGTCGCATGCGACCAGAGACAAATTTTTGTGCGGCTCGCAAAGACTTGAAGCAATTATATAAAAAAATAATAATAAAGTTGCTTGAAAATTTTAATTACTACAACGGTATAATTAATTTTTTTTCATCGCATTGTAGTGGTTTGTTCTCCCAGTCACATTGTGTTTTTTAGTGATGTGTTCATTTTAGCAATATATATTGTGTCATTTGTGCACCCAGCCACCTTGCATGGCTATTAGTGCCAAAGCAGCCGATTGCTAAACACCCAATTACGTCACTATGGAAATTTCTGACTTCGGCCTGTCGCATCACGTGACTTTCACGAAACTTTTTTTTTGTTTTAATTTTGGATCAAGGCCAAGACTCTTGGTAGAGAGGAGCGACTATTGCGACAGTTTTTCTGATTATGTGAATTCGCTCAAAGATGTATTCTATTAATTCGCACAGAGTACGTCTGGCAACGTTTGGTCTTGATGTGGGTTGTATATAATAAGTTATTTGCCTATTAAATTCCTAAAAGTCATGATGCTGATGGTAACACACAACACATTGAGCACTCTGAAAGCATTAATCACTATCATATACAGTAGTAGTAGTAGTAGTACTAGTAGTCGAAGTCTCATTAACGACCAGAATTAAATCAAATAGCCTTGCCATTTTGTTGTTGATGATTTAGCTTGCTTTCTGTATTTCTTGACAGAAAGTGGCTATTTTTCCACACCTAATGCCATTGCTACAATCAGGTATTGCCAGAGTTAGGAAGGGTTAAGGTAAGGTTTAGAGTTAGGAATAAGATTAGGGTTTTCATCTTTGCCCAGGACTAAAAAAAATTTCCGAACTACAAGTTTTTGTTTTCAACAGCTTTAATCTTTTCTCAAATTAGGGCAGAATTCCTTATCTGGCAACACTAGTGAGGCTATTATTACACAATATAGTGTAAATATAGCCACAGCCTTCTTAATAACTACTGGTATTGCTAAATTGATTTTAGTCACGCTTCACAAGTCATTCCGTTAATTGCATAAAACAACTGATAAATTTTTGCAATGAACAATAGACATTCATACCAAGTAACCAACTGCAAAAGTTTGCGAGACTACACGTTTATCATATCTTTGACAAGAAGCAAGTAATAATTGCAATTCATCACACAACATTTACTCCCCATTATGAATTAATTGTTATTAAGTTACCTAAATGTAACATGCGAGTAGTTAATTATATGATTTTATTCAAGCATAGGCTTACCTTTTAGGTTCCTTATAGGCTATTAATGATTTTGATGTTATAATATTGCACAACAAAATAAACCAATCAATTCCTGATCAGTAACATATAAAAAAACTAAAGTTTTAACCTCTTGCTTTGACCTAGCCTGCGCAAAGATACTCTCTTGGTAAAATTCTCTGTCAAAACCAAACATGCATTAAGAGTAACTTTTCCTCTGTAATTTGTTTATTAAAATTTTTATCAAATCTTGATTGCTGAGAACCTGGCTGTACCTTTAGTAGGGAAGTCCTCTTTGATGTTTTGACTGTTCAAGGTTCAGCTACAATGAAGAAACTACACCTAGCCTATCTAGCAACTTAATAATTGTAAGAAATCTAATGTAGGCTACAACAGTTAGTGACTATTCACCAGTTACAACATTCGCTTATAACATTACCAACATTAATAACTTGTATTAGTAGACTATACTTTGCAGCTGTCAAAAATTCACATCTTCTTGCTTGCAGCATAGATTTCTTCGTTTTCCCAATTATTATCTTCACAAGGACCGATTCAACATGTGGCATGGTTGTTAGTAACTCGAACAAATGGCTACTTTAATATACGTTTGTACAAATTATGCTTCTAAAAGTTACACATACAGTAATAAATAAAAAACTTCCACGTCCACGAATTCAAATTAAAAAAAAATCAACACTACATTGCTATTCTCTATTTCAACTTAATAACAATTTGCACTCAATATCAACCAGAAGCAACAATCACTTTTTCCTCCCCTACTTCTCCAAAAGCTTGACTCAACAATCCATTCAGTTTAGTGGAGTTAAAGTGTGGAACCATCTCCCGAAAACCATCACTGAAATTGAAACCTTTTCAATATTTTGCAGTAACCTGAAAAAGCACTTGCGTTGTGAAAATTAACTTCTAACAACCTATGACGTAACTCTTTAATTATCTGACTGTATTATTGATTGTTGCACCATATCCTGGTATAGCATGCCTTTTCAAATGCCACTTTTGTAAATTTATCCTACATATCATATATTACTATATTATACATTAACATATCTTACTATACGTAGGCTATATCTTATCATATATTACACCCGACCGGATAAGGATGATGATTATTATCTTTACTCTTCCATGAATAAGCTACTATTAGACCGAGAGCCTACGACAGAAGATTTCACCCCATAAGGTACAAAAGGTTTGAGCCCTTGAAGTTACTGGGGTCAACCATGTCACTCACAAAAAGTATGGAAGATTGACCGCACCGGGTGGATCTGGACCCTAGAGCCCCCTAAAAAGCCCAAAAAGGGGGTTAATTTCACCCCAAAAGGTACATGGACCAAACTTGGTGAAAACGAAGTTCTATGTCAGGACATCACAAAAATATCAAATCTAACAATATTTTCGAGTGGAAAGGTGATGTAAGACTCCCCCCAAAGTGACCCCCCAGGGGGTTAATTTCACCCCATAAGGTACATGGACCAAAGTTGGTCAAAACGAAGTCTTATGTCAGGACATCACAAAAATATCAAATCTAACAATATTTTCGGGTGGAAAGGTGATGTAAGATGCCTTCAAAGTGACTTCCCTTAATGTGACCCCCTCGGAAGGTTTATTCCACCCCATAAGGTACATGGACCAAACTTGGTCAAAATGAAGTCTTATGTCAGGACATCACAAAAATATCAAATCTAACAATATTTTCGGGTGGAAAGGTGATGTAAGATGCCTTCAAAGTGACTTCCCTTAATGTGACCCCCTCGGAAGGTTTATTCCACCCCATAAGGTACATGGACCAAACTTGGTCAAAACGAAGTCTTATGTCAGGACATCACAAAAATATCAAATCTAACAATATTTTCGGGTGGAAAGGTGATGTAAGATGTCATCAAAGTGACCCCCAGAGGGTTTATTTCACCATAGAGTACATGGACCAAGCGTGGTCAAAACGAAGTCTTCTAGGGCACCACAAAATATCAAATCTAACAATACTCTCAGTTGGAAAGGTGATAAAAGACCTACCCAAAAGTGAATCTCCTCCTATAGTTTAATTTACTTCATCCCTTTCTCGAACCAACCTTGGTGTAACGAAAGTGCTATGCCAGGATAGTACGAATGGATTAAATTTAAAAATATTTTTATATAGGTTTTGATGAAATACATTCACAAGCTGTCCCATGATGCATGAAATGGAACTATAGCCTACTTTACAAAAAGTTTTTGTATAAATCATATTAAGTCAATCGAAAAAAGGCAACAGGACATGACAATACATGGCTTTGTAACACCAAAAACAGAAAGTACGTAAGAAGCATATAGGCTACAGTAGCCAGAAAATTGATCCAAGATCTTGATACCACCACTAAATGTGGACTTAATCGAACAACTGACTATCCAAATCAAAACGTTTCGAAATGAATCATTTGGAACGTTAATTTAGGCAGTAATGAACATTTTCCAGCTGCTACAATAAATAACCCAATAAACCCAATGTAGTAAATTTTTGTTTAATGCCATTTGCTTCATGTCTCCAATCAGTTATTGTAACTGTTCATTCATAAACAGAGATTGTTTGTGTAAATGTAAACGGTAACTCAATTGGTTAGCGCGTCACTTCTGGAACGAAGAAGCTTCAAGATCAATAGCGGCGCTGGTTCGACTCTCGGGGTGTGCGCTTGAGCAACGCACGTTAAGGGCTGCTCTCCATTCAGCGGCATCTAATGGATGGAATAATTCCCCGACAACAAGCCTTCAACAATCGGAAACTTCACTCTGTCAATCTCGGTGACCGGGCCTGCGCCAGTGATTCAAAGCCTCTACAAGTATGCGAAACTGCCAGGATTAAGCTCTGCAAGAAGCTTTCCCAGTCCGAGGATAAAGATTCAATCAATCAATCAATCACTGGTGTCGCTTTTACTTTCTTCGTCTTATTCTTCAGATTCATACAATTCTCCTGTTATATACAGAGAAATAAAGACTGTACGAAACAATTGCTATTATGCACTACAGATATGCGTAACATACAATAGTAATTTTATTATCTTTTACAGACGTCTATTTTTCTTCGAATAATGCAACATTGCAACTTACTATTAACTGGAAAAAGTTCAACATTTATTTGTTATTTAGTGCACCCAGGCATTTTTCTCAAGATTGCAGAAACTATTGGTTATAGGTTCCTAAAACGAAACTTTACAGCCAGTTATTGGCTAATGTTTACAGTAAGAAAGTAAACGACTGATAGACCAGGAGAAAGTTTTATATTTATAAAGGGTAACCCAAGCGACATCCAATGCTGTTTACCTTCTTCTTGACTTTCCTGGATGAGATCAGATTCCACGCAGAGACATCTAAAGATGCTTTATACCTTTACCTTCAAACCACACCACTTTATAAGAACCTCCTTCTTCTTTCCAGCCATACTCTAGCAGCAACGTTGCTGCTTGTTCACTTCTAGTTGAAGATAACCACCATCTTGTGATGAGATGTGTGCGCCTTGTCTTCTGGAGAAGTACTCGTAAACAAAGTGGTAGAGTACTACTATCTACAGTAGCTTCTGGTATGCATGATATCCTTTCATTTTCTTTTTTGGGTTTGTAGCCGTCTAAAAACATTTGTAAACGGACTTCGTTGACATAATTAATTTTCTTGTTTTTGTACATGTTACACACAAAGTTCTCTATGGCGATGATAGTGTCTTCACTAATTTCTTTGTCGTGTCCGAGTTGGCTAAAAGCTGCCTGCGCTTCGTGGTTTCCTTGGAGTAATTTCAGCGGCCGCACTTTCCCTTTCCTGCTAAATGACGAGGTGTAATCAGAATCTGTAAAGGCATGATATGCAGGTAAACACTTGCAAATCGTCACTCCAAGTGCGGTAGGCCTATGCAGCTGGTTGATGTTGATGTACCACTGCGTGTTATTGCTTTGCAAGCCAGCTTCTATCCATATCTTTAATGAAGGATCAAAAGTTCCATAGCAACCTAAGCCAATTACAAGACAGTCAGTGTCAGACGTGCGGATAACCACATTGCTTGGGGCTGGTACATCGCAGACAGCTTGCTTTATCTCTGTATATAACAGGAG
This sequence comes from Aplidium turbinatum, assembly GCF_918807975.1. Taxonomy (NCBI): domain Eukaryota; kingdom Metazoa; phylum Chordata; class Ascidiacea; order Aplousobranchia; family Polyclinidae; genus Aplidium; species Aplidium turbinatum. The sequence goes on from NC_137472.1 coordinate 60,003,002, forward strand.
AATTGTATGAATCTGAAGAATAAGATGAAGAAAGTAAAAGCGACACCAGTGATGCGCTATTCCAGAAGTGACGCGCTAACCAATTGAGTTACCGTTTACATTTACACGAACAATCTCTGTTTATGAATGAACAGTTACGATAACTGATTGGAGACATGAAGCAAATGGCATTAAATAAAAATTTACTGCATTGGGTTTATTAGGTTATTTATTGTAGCAGCTGGAAAATGTTCATTACTGCCTAAATTAACGTTCCAAATGATTCATTTCGAAACGTTTTGATTTGGATAGTCAGCTGTTCGATTAAGTCCACATTTAGTGGTGGTATCAAGATCTTGGATCAATTTTCTGGCTACTGTAGCCTATATGCTTCTTGTGTACTTTCTGTTTTTGGTGTTACAAAGCCATGTATTGTCATGTCCTGTTGCCTTTTTTCGATTGACTTAATATGATTTATACAAAAACTTTTTGTAAAGTAGGCTATAGTTCCATTTCATGCATCATGGGACAGCTTGTGAATGTATTTCATCAAAACCTATATAAAAATATTTTTAAATTTAATCCATTCGTACTGTCCTGGCATAGCACTTTCGTTACACCAAGGTTGGTTCGAGAAAGGGATAAAGTAAATTAAACTATAGGAGGAGATTCACTTTTGGGTAGGTCTTTTATCACCTTTCCAACTGAGAGTATTGTTAGATTTGATATTTTGTGGTGCCCTAGAAGACTTCGTTTTGACCACGTTTGGTCCATGTACTCTATGGTGAAATAAACCCTCTGGGGGTCACTTTGATGACATCTTACATCACCTTTCCACCCGAAAATATTGTTAGATTTGATATTTTTGTGATGTCCTGACATAAGACTTCGTTTTGACCAAGTTTGGTCCATGTACTTTATGGGGTGAAATACACCTTCCGAGGGGGTCACATTAAGGAAAGTCACTTTGAAGTCATCTTACACCACCTTTCCACCCGAAAATATTGTTAGATTTGATATTTTTGTGATGTCCTGACATAAGACTTCATTTTGACCAAGTTTGGTCCATGTACCTTATGGGGTGGAATAAACCTTCCGAGGGGGTCACATTAAGGGAAGTCACTTTGAAGGCATCTTACATCACCTTTCCACCCGAAAATATTGTTAGATTTGATATTTTTGTGATGTCCTGACATAAGACTTCGTTTTGACCAACTTTGGTCCATGTACCTTATGGGGTGAAATTAACCCCCTGGGGGGTCACTTTGGGGGGAGTCTTACATCACCTTTCCACTCGAAAATATTGTTAGATTTGATATTTTTGTGATGTCCTGACATAGAACTTCGTTTTCACCAAGTTTGGTCCATGTACCTTATGGGGTGAAATTAACCCCCTTTTTGGGCTTTTTAGGGGGCTCTAGGGTCCAGATCCACCCGGTGCGGTCAATCTTCCATACTTTTTGTGAGTGACATGGTTGACCCCAGTAACTTCAAGGGGTCAAACCTTTTGTACCTTATGGGGTGAAATCTTCTGTCGTAGGCTCCCAGACTATAATGAATCAACTCATAAACAAGAAATCATTCCGCAAATCATGAGCACATTGTCTGAACTTCAGCTTGCATTGCAACATTACTTCCCAGAATTTGCTGTTTACAACTTTAGATTGGTATTTAATCCACTTGGAAGCAATTAATCAAACGATCTTTCTGCAGAAAAAGAACAGCACATTAATTTACGAAACGACCCGTTTTTTCAAACGCTGTTTCCACAACAAAACTTGGATGAGTTTTTGTTGTCTGCTTCCAAATCCTATTCCATGATCGGTGTAAAAGCAATCAAAATTATATTCCCATTTCCATTTTCATGGCTTTGTGAACATGGCTTTTCTGTTTTTTACTGAAATTAAAAGCTGTAAACGGAGAAACTGCTTGGAATTGACGACGAAATGCCGGTATGTTTGTCAACAATGCAACCTCGGTTCAGTCGTATTTGTTCGTATAAACAAGCACATCCATCGCATTAACACGTGAAACTAAATTTTTAAAGCAACTTTTCTTCTTTTGAATACTGAAAAGTTTGGGTGTTCATCAGGACAATTATCGTTTCTAGAACTAGTTGCAACGTTTATGTGATGAAATTGAAAGTAAAAGTAACAACAAACAAGATGGTTTATTGTAAGTGTTGTAAGTGTGCTTCTTCTGTAAGTGTGCCGCGAGCGATTTATAATTTCTTTAGTGTGCCACAAGCTGGAACAGTTTGGGAACCACCGGCCTACTGTATTGTTTTCGTTGTAATTGTAGGGTTTTGCTATCTGAAACATAATAATCAGAAATGAAAAAAACAACTTAACTGAACTTCATTTCTCCGCTTGAAACTTGTCTGACAGCTGCTGCTATAGGTTTTGCCTGTCGTTTTGTACGTCACTTGACCTTGTCGACCATTTGATCTTCTGATAATTCCTTCGCGGTGATAACACATACGTAATAATAATCCGTTTATGATGAAAGCACACTCCTACAGTGTCTGCATCGGTTGTACAGCAAGCTTCTGCTACAACTTTGAAAACTTTTCGTATACTGAACCTTAGTAGCTAATTGCAGAAAGACAATTGTATTGTGATTGCCATATTTCTTTGCAGCATGCTACATTGGCTTGTGATACTTAAATTAAATTAAAATAATATATTAGAACTTAATTAACTAAACGATTCGCTGTTTTCAACGTCTTATTTTAAGCTTATAGGGTCGAGAGTTCATCGTTTACTTTTAAAGATGCACAATGTTCCTTGACTACACTGGAAGGCTACTAGAGAGCAGCTAGTCTTTGGTTTCATCATTCAAAATACGCAGACCTTCCACACCGTTAGGCGGTTTGAAGATGATATAATAATATTGTTGATGGTATGGTCTAAGGCAGTGGTTTTCAATCTTTTTGGTGGAACGGAACCCAATGAAACATTCCAAAAGCTCGAGGAACCCCTGTTTAATAATTTGATTGCCTTATGCAAAAAACGTCGTTTGATTAATAAAATTAAATTAAAATACTCATGTTCAGATTTATTTATGTACAATAAAAATACAAACTGTAAAAAATTACATTTATTTTCATGAAAAATTTAATGAGAAACTTGAGTCTGGTGTTTCTTGCACAAGTCTTTAATATTGAAGAAAACATGTCGACGAAATTTGGCAGGAAAGCAGAAAGTTAAAGGTTATCCCACAACAAGAAAACAACGAAAATTCGGGATCGCAGCGAACGTGTTAAAGTGTAGCAAATTTATTAATAGTGGCAAACCTAATCAATATTTGATTACATTTAAACAATATGCATATATATAATAAAATAGACTCTCGGATTTAAATGTAAACTTGCGAAACCCCTAGACTTATTGGCGGAACCTTAGGGTTCCGCGGAACCCTGGTTGAAAACCACTGGTCTAAGGTTTGTTCCTCAGCACCACATTCACAAAAAGAGGAAGATGGCGTAGGCTACCCCATTGGTGCATGTTTAAGCGGAAATGCCCAATGTTCTTACGAAGACTGCAACTAAAAATATAATTTTATTGTTTCCAACTGAGTCTCAAACGCAATATAGGTACTAAGTATTACTTAAATTTCTTTAGTAAATATTCGTATTGTGCATTACTAAATACAATAATATATTGGAAAGTGAAGGTTGTCACATAAATAAATTTAAAAAAAATCAATATGTTTCACCAAAAATTGAGTCACTGGCGGATCTACATGGAGAGGGGAGCCATTGGAGCGAGCCCCACCTAAAAAACACAAAAAAGTAACTCTATAAATGGTGTTTTTGCAAGGCCAGACTAATGTAGACCTACACACAGGGCCCGATTAACCATGAGGCACACGAGGTACAGGCCTCAGGCCCCCAGGTTTTGGGGGCCCCCAATTTTTTTTACATTAGTACCTTAGGCGTAGCTAGTGAAAGTTGTTGTGCCAGTAAAACATGTAAAACGTTGCACAGAGGTGGGTTTGTTTTAACATTCTATTACTGACACCACAATGAAATGAAAGTAGTTTTAGTTACATAGGCCATTAATAATTTCTGGAATAGCCTGCCATAATATTTTTATGAATAGGCTACTTTGTATTTTTTCTTGTACTATCCTGGAATCCTGCTGTCAACCAGCTCACATTTCAAAAACAGTAATTTGTAATAAAGTCATCAAGAGTTATTATGACTAGTTTACGTAAAAGGACCTGGCACAATTATTCTGTGAAAACAATTGTTTTTTATTTCTCTAATGACTACCGCTTTTACTTTTTAATTTGTTAGCTTGTTTATATTACTATTAGATATTACTGGTGTTAGTAATTTAAAAGTGTTGTTTAATACCAAACCCGATAATCATAATTAATATATAGGCTACTTGCTGCAGCATTTTATGCCGATCTTCCATCGTATGTAAAAAAGTCAATGCTTTCATAGGTTTCAAGAAACAGCTTCGGTAGAGAGTTTGTCTTGTTGAACCATAGGCATACGAAGCCGAGCAACGTTATCAAGTTTAGCATATTTAAAGATTATTATATTTACAAAAACACAAAACTACGCAACAATTAAATATCGAACGTTTTCGACATCACAAGATGTCCTCTTCAGGAATAACATACATACAACTTAAACAACGTTTCAAGAAACCATTAATAAACTCTGCTAGTTCAAATTCAAGTGTAGGCTATATTTTGCTAGTGTTTTTAGTATGAATTCGCTCAACACCATTAAGTTCCTTCCTCTCGTCGAGGGTTGGAGGCAATGAGGCGCCAAGTTTCTCTGTTGTGAGATTTTTCTACTGCAGTTTTGTAGTCAAGTTCTGTCCAGTCTTCGATATCATTAGTCCAAACTCTTGGCGGTCTGCCCCTATTTCGCTTGCCGTTCATTTTTGCTTCTAATAGTTGTCTTTGAATAGAATTATTGCGAATCATGTGGCTAAAATATTTTAATTTTCTTGATTTAGTTGTTTGTAAAATTTCCATGTTGGTTTGTATTCTAGATCGTATATCTTTGTTTGTGATTTTATCCTTCCATGAAATTTTAAGCATTCTTCTATAAATCCACATTTCAAATGCCTCAAGTCGTTTAACCATTTGTGATGATAGTGTCCATGTTTCTGCATTGTAAAGTAAAGTAGTCCAGATAAAGGATTTCATAATTCGTTTTCGAGTGTTGATATTAATTTTGCGTGTTGTTAATGTCTTTTTCATTTTTACGAAGTTGTATCTTGCTACTTCTATTCGTCTCAATATTTCCTTATCGCATCTGCCATTTTCAGTTATTGTGTGTCCTAGATAGGTAAAGCTTTTAACTTGTTCGACCAGCATTCCGTCAATAGTACTATTTAAACTTGGTACAGTTTCTTTTCTTGTAATAATTATCGTTTTCGTCTTGTTTGTGTTGATTTTCATGTTATATTCCTTTCCAGTATTGTTCACTTTTTCTATTATTGTTTGGAGAGCTTCTGCTGATCTAGCCAACAAAACAGTATCGTCTGCACAGTAGCGTATTTAGGGGGGAGGATAAAGGGCGATGGCCTCTCCCTAATGATCAGGTAAACAAGTCTAATTTTAACCCAAGTAGAAAAAATTTGAACCAATTATCAGCCATTTTCACCAAATCGGAGCTTCATGCGTACAACCGTTGAAACTATCCCGTGTGTATTACCCCCAGACCTCCATCCACCGAGTCAGCCGCTACGCGGCTGACTGACACAATGTCTTGGCCCCCTCTTAACAACTTTCTAAATCCGCCACTGCGTCTGCATACCGTAGGTTGGATATATTCATATAAGTAACAAGTATAAGAGTGTTCATACTGTAAGAAAGTTGAAGGTAAATTGGTTAAATTAACCTATTTATGAAGTTATAGTTTTGCTTGAACTATTTGTTAGCCCATATTTCATCATTTGCAGAGACTACATGGCATTGCATCGAAGGCGATTGCCAATAGGGGCCCCTAAACTTAGTTGTGCCTCGGGCCCCCATAAGCCTTAATCAGGTCCTGCCTACACAGTACACAATCATTGTGTTTTGTTGATGTTGTCTCTCTCTAAAACTATGCGTTGTTTATTGTTCGACCAAAAAACACTTATCTTATCACTGCGCGTTAGAATTAGGTATGGGCTAAACATTGCAGTCCATCGTCAATATTAATAATTCAAAACGAACATGTGGTCAGTGAGCTATTACCTATATACAGTTCTTATCGAAAACGATGCTTATACCTTATACAAAAGGAGTCCCACCTCAATCCAACGATTGTGAACAAACATCTGAAACACATTTGTCAACTCAAACAAAAGGTGATTTCAAACCTTTCGTGATAGCGCTTCCTCTGCAAATCAAATTTTGGGGTTTATTATTTGAGGAAAGAATTACAATACAAAGTTCAAGCAGCACAAACTAAGAGGCAATACAGAGTATTGAGTATACATTGGGCGTGCTTGTCAACCAGCCTGTGAATGAATTACGCACTTTTATGTTGTTTGCACTTTCGACTTTTGAGAAAAAACTTTCGGTTTGGGACAAATTGACTTAAATAAAATTGATAAAAGAGGAAGTTCACGAGGAAGTTATCATAATGAATGAATTAGGGAAAATACATAAATATGCAAAAAAAACAGATCTATAAAAATATAATATCTTCTTATTGTGTAAAAGTGGGCTACAGAAATTCTAGTGTGGAGTAAAATGCTTTATAATCCACGGTTTTCAAAGTTCAGCTTGTGGAGTAGGTGCAGATGCTGTGCTAGCTTACGTTTTTCGACTAGTATGTTAGCTAACGTTAAACATAACCGAATGGTCTAAACCAGTGGTGGCGAACCTGCGGCCCGTCAAAGAATTTTGTGCAGCCCGCAAAACAATTTGACAATCGCTCATGCATTAAAGACAAAAGACATCTCAAAGCTCTTTTATGCCTTCACTGGTGCACCTTTCCTTTGCTGCAGGTCGTGGCTAACAGATAAAAATCTTAGTGTGCAGTTGAGAGTTGCCACATTGTCTGTTCGACCTAATATTGAACGCTTAGTCAAGCAAAAAACTTTCCAAAAATTTCATTAAGCAAAAAAATTCAATGCTTTAATGTTATTTTTTAATATTTTATGCTTCAATGCTGCATTAGATAGCTTCAGCTGTAGATGATTCGCATGGGCTTTTGTTTGTTGTTTGAAAAAGAAATTTCATTAACTGATTTGTTGTTTCGGAGCATAGTGGTCGAAACATTTCGTCAACTTGAGCAAAAAGGATAGAGCCAAAAAAAGAAGAAATCATACTCATATGAAAGCAAACGCTTAAACTGGAAAACTAAACTTAGAAACTTAAGCTGTCTTCAGTGCAAGTAGGCCTACTGCTGCTCTATCCTTTTTGCTCAAGCTGATTTGTTTTTATTTTTACTGTTGTATGTTTCGATTCTGCGTAAGATAATTTCAACTGTGTGGGTTTTACTATTTTCATCTGCCGTTTGTTACTTTTCATGAATAATATCTTGAGTCGCTTCTAAAAGCTTTCATAGTATAGGTTACGATTAAAAAGTTGTGTGGCCCGATAACTCATGTGTAATTGACGAAGTGGCCCACGACCGCAAAAAGGTTCGTCACCCTAGGTCTAAACATAACCAGGGTAGCTATTTGAAGTAAAAATAAGCTGGAGGCCAAATTATTTGAAAGTAAATATCAAAAAAATTAAAATGCGAGTGTGGCGCCACAGACCAGACAGTAGATCATGTCGTCCACGACTGCCCAATCCATCAACCACCACATGTAACGCTTGGACTGAAGGCCCTGGATGACGAGACTGTCGAGTGGCTGATGACATCATGCCCAAACATATAGTCCGGAAGAACAGCTCATACGGCGAAGAAGACCTTAAAAGCGTTTGCGTTTGAAAATGTTTCTGTTTTCAATAGCCTCAGTAGACATAAGCCGTAGTAGGCTACTATACTTAATGCTTCATGCAATTATCAGTATAATTGGCAGGGTGTCAAGGAGGTACTTTTTGACCTGGGATGATTTTAGAGGCAGTGCTACAGACATATAAACTACTACATGATTTTCTATTCAGGCACGTTTTAAACCTTTCAAGGTTTTGCCACCTTTTCCCGTTCATTAACGTGCTGATAGGTCTATACCGATTTTTGCAGTTAGTATCTTTAACCCGTAACCTTCCCAAGGGACCCGGACACTTAATAACCCCTCGTGTATTTTTTGGATATAGGCATGGTGCGTTTTCCTTAGAACTGTCATGATGTGGGGCCCTCATTGGCTCCGGGCCCAAATTATCCTTTCAACGGCCTTGGCTATTACAGATTTTTTTTAAAAAACATTAGTTTCTAGAAACACGGTGCCTCTTGTCAAGAAAATTGTGCATTAAAGCGTAGCAAAGTGTCGTTCAAATTTCTGGCAAAGGTGTTTTTTTAAAATACTGATAACCTAGGCTATACAACTTTCTCTTTTAAAATTCTTCCAATATAATTTCAATGCGAAAATTTTCAAGAAACATAGCCGAACTAATAATGTTTGCAGATTTAACCTACAAACAGAAATTACCATTAGAAAAAAATACTGTATTTATCACTTGATATAGGCTACATATCACTGACATATTTTTCAGAATTTAAATCTACTTTGCAATTTTCTAAACTTGCCACCGGACAGCATCATTTTACAGGAATATTCACACCCACATTTTTGTTGAAAATGCTCTCAGAATGCACCAAATTCAAAGTAACTTTTTAAAATTTTCTGGGGGAGCACCCCCAGACCCCTCGCGGCTAGGTGCCGTCTTAGGCGAACACACTGACGGGCTTCGCCCTCCGGCCGGCAAAAAAAAACTTTCAAAATTCCTGTCTATGCTACTGGGACTAGATGACAAATGTTTTTTTGCTGCTCCTCAGATTGAACTATTGAACACTCAGTGGACTAAGCGTTTCTCCATGTTTGTGATTTGTATGTTATTGTGATGTAAGTTTGTTGCGTAGTGTTACAGAATCTCTTTGGCAAATGAGTTGTTTCTCTCTAATGCGGTTGGTCAGAAGCATACAAACAAACCAACTTGTACAGCTGTATCTTGCTCTTTGGATTGCGCTCTAAAACTTTTCCAAAAAATAAAAGTGTTCTTGTTTTTTTGTGTTTTTTTTTGTGAAAGTCACCATTCCAATTTCGATCACAAATCAAGTAAAATTAAATTAAAAAAAAGAAATAGGACAAACATTAAAAAAATGAGGCAACACTGAAGCCGGAGTTGGCCAGTTATAAATCGAGGAATCGAAGCCGAACATATTTTACCCAACTCCATAGTCCTGATCAAAAGTGTCTGAAGTACAGATTAATGCGTTTAGCAAGCTTATTATAAAAAGGGTAGGCTGACTATAAAAGACCTGATGCTTTTGCTCATGTATCTCCGAAGGTTAAAAAATACAGCAAAGTGACAAAAAGCATTGATTTTGTTCTGTAAACCGGCAATATTTGCATAATGTAAATCAACATAATTAACTAAACTAATCGATAGACCACAGAATGGACCAAAATAACCACAGAATGGACACCAAGACATGCAAAAAGAACTAGAGGAAGACCGACAAGAATGTGGTGGGATGACAAGAAAAGATTGGCATCACGTGGACGAGAACAACAAAAGATAAAAATGTGGAAACAGGTCGTTGAACCACTCGGTATGGGACAATTCAGCAAGTGTTTTAACTCAGCAAGTGTTTCAACTCAGCAAGTACATTGAGCTACTGCCAAGTGAGCAAATGAGATTTACGTATTAACTTCAGACTTGGTTGGTCATCGCTTGCTAAACTGAATTTGCTGACTTGCGAGTTTTGGCTTGCTCAGTTATTACTTTCTCCGTTTTATCATTTACCAATTTCAGCCACTTGCTCAAATGTTGCTAGCTCAGTTGAAGGGCCTAGAGCAAAAACGAGATATGTCAAAAATGGCACTTTCGAGAAAATGATGGTTAAAGTATATCGTTGTACCCTGCTCTTTTCTTGGCATTATACCAAGTTTCATCGTTATGTGTCAGTCCCTAATGGTTGTTGAAGTGTGCCAGTACAATTTATTGTTGTTTGAACACAAGTTGCGTGTCTTTATTTTGCGCAAGAAATAACATACCACCTTTTTGCACAACAATTTCTTCACATGAAAGGAGATATGTCACACTCAAGAACAGGATTTCAAGAACAAAGCAAAGAGACAATATATTTCTTGCTTAGGCTGTTTTAAAAAACTTTGTTTAAGTTGTTTGGATCTTTTGCGGCCATCCTACTCTTCAAGTTTTTCTGCATCACGTTGTACGAAACGGTGGTAAAACCAATGATGTTGGCGAGGAAAACAGGCATTTGCTTCTGGATATCTGCAAACTTTTTACTGGAAGTTCCACATGAGTAGTTTTGGTGCAACCTAAGGGAATCAATGTTGAAATCAATAATTTTTTTTTTATCGGTAATATCCAGAGCTTTCCATTCTTCATCCTCAAAATCGTTTTTATAGCAAGTTGTGCCGAATTCCTTGATGAACATCACACTAACTTTCTGAATGGAGAATTCTTCCTTACAGGTATTCTTGCTCCTTTTAAGGAGTCCAAGTTGTTCAGGCAGCATTTTAAAGTCATAAAAACTGTTTGCCATGTCTTAGACACGGAATTTGTTTTGATGTTTTGTGTCCCGTATGGCGTTCTATATTGCTCTGGCAAGTAGGCTACATGTGCTAATGTTTTTTTAGCTGCTTCTCAATGAGACCAAAGTCTCTGCCGCAGTCCATGTAGCTATGCCTAACAATCGCAAATTTATGAAAAACACTTTTGAATCTCCCCGTTTGAACAAGAAAGTACCAGAAAGCCATCATATAGAAGTTTTTGTTCTGACCTCCACAGGAGTCCGACCAAGCCTGTAGCGTGTCACCGTGTACCTTACCTTCTAACATAAAGGCAGAGAGATGAGATGATCTTGTTCGACACTCTGCCTCCTTCATTCTGTACGAAAGAGTGCATGAATCAGTTTTCTTCCACATTACTCGAATCATCATTTTTTCGGATCAAATAAACTTCGAAGTTCCTACATTCAAAGTTGTCTCAAATAAAATGCAACAGATGTAGATATTTTTTGGAGAGGCATCGCTTGTTGTAGATCAAAACTATTAAAAACGATTCCGGGATTGGTTCTTGCTTCCTCTCTGTCCTTTTTCATTTCTTCTTCTTTCTTCTTTTTGCACAAGATGCGCAGCAGGCTCATGACGTACCTCCCTTTTGCACTTGGCCCTTCAGTTGTCACTTGCTCAGTTGTTGTTTGATCAGTTCACAACTGCTGACTTGAAGTTGAGGGAGGCTCATGGAAACATATACGGAGGGCGGCGAGGCTCTCTGCCAGCAGTGAGATGATGGGCTGAGATGAAATCAACCTAAATATTCATGAACAAAGAAAGCTTTATTAATAAATTGTACAAGTTTTCGAACCTGACTGGTTTTGTTTACTTATTATATTTAATTGTTCGGTTCTAGTATAACTTTTCATTCCCTGTAACATCGAGGAACCAGAACAAAGGTTAAGAGACATCAGCGCTGATTTTATTAAGCGCTGATGTTACTGATGTTATAATATTACGCTTATTTTATTTTATCTACCCCACCGAAAATGATTATAAACATCTAGAGCCCGACTACCTCAACGGAAGCAAGTTTATTCGCTGAGTGGTTTGCATTGTTTGGTCATCTTTCAATCGAGAACATACGTGATGGCGTGTGCCATATCGTTACACGCGTGCGACATCGCCAATCACAAACCAGGAAGTGATGAATATTATGAAATCTTGACTAACATGTCAATCAAATCCAATACATGCAACAAATTTGCAGTCATGTCACACTGTGGCGATATTGATGTGATCGATTGATTTATACACATTGCGGCTTTTGCTAGAAAAGATTATCACATAGATTACATACCACCGGTCAATAGTAAATGACACACGTGGTCCTTGACGATTGAAAGCCATGACATAATTGCATAGTTTTAAAGAAAACAGGTTTGTGATCACAGTGTACCTTTTGCTACGGTCAACAGTAAACAATCGGCTTATTGAAAAACTTTTCAAAGGGGTATTTCTTATTTGGTGACGTAGTTTGGAGGCGCAGTTGCCAGACAGATAAGCAAAATAGAAAAGTTTGACGACGTTGAAACAACGCAAAGATGAGTAAGTTGCTTCAAGCGAGAGAAAAGAGAGCAAAACGAGAGTGGAGGAGGTATTCCTATTTGCAAAGTCGTTTTTTTTTCAATAGTTTAACGTCTGCAAACGTCAAAAGAAAGGAATTGACTTGATAGAGTACATCTTAATTATGAAGTCTGGACATCATTGGCTGATGGAAAAATACAGGAAAAAAAAAGGACTCGAACTAGAGGTCAAACTAACTCCCTCGTTTTAACCTCCGCTCTCTGGGAAAGCGAAAAGGGCTGCCAAAATGGAGGCTTCCCGCCAAATTGGGCTTTTGTCGTTTTCTGGCGTTTTATTTTTCGGTTTGTCAGGTGGCGGTTTTTTCTCTCTTTTTGAAGATGTTATATGGATGTTGCGTTTTCATCCATAACAAACTTTCAAAATATCTGCTTTGTTAACCATGGTTAATTTTGATTTAAATACGTTTTTAAAACAATAGCCTACATTGACGATCGACCTGATTAAATATTGAGTGCTTAGGGTTGAAACACACTGTACGATAATTAGTTTGTCATGCATCAGTGGTCACTTTCTTAGATCGAGGTTAGGTGAGACCACCGGTTCTCTGAAACCGAGCCGCAGACTACAAATATAATCTACAAATATGAACGAAACCTGTTTTTCCAAGCGTTTTGGCCATTTTAAGTGTACGTAATAAGTATTTGCTTTGAATCTGTTTTATAGGTCACTTGCAAAGTATTTGGCTTGTTTATGCAACTTTTGGATGGTTTGAAACCTGTTTTTGGCTGGAAAAATTTGTATGCTCTGGCAACTCTGGAAACAGCAAGCGTGCATGCGACATCCCCGCAGGGCACAGCGTTACATTTTTTCATCTCCTCAGAGAATGATCAGTTAAATTCGCTCAGCTATTAATGGGCGTGGCAGAAAAGGCATTCATGCATAACGCGAATACAAAATGAAGTCTACTTCGGCCAGCTTCCCCAAAACACAAGAATAGAACACTGAACTATTCTCCAGACATCACATCGGTTGTTTTTCACATTAATGCAACGTTAAACCAACGTAAAAAATGAATCTTGAACCGCAATCGTCGTTGGCTACTGTGTGATGTGCGGTCTGACCACAGAAAGAGCTCAACGCCTTGCTCTCCTGAGACAAATCGAAACAGACTTTTGCCTGAGGATGGGTTTTTTTCTCCATCCTATTATTATTATGATGACTACTTATTCACATCAATATTGGAACTGGAAAATTCAATCCATAACGCTTTTCATTAGGCTGTTATTTATTACTGCATGTGTGCTTTTCTTTGTTTTATTTTTTGCAGTTTGTTTTGAGTTTGCAGTAGTGCTAACTACAAACATATAGTCTACTTCATAGGCTATCTACTATTTAGGCACGTTTTAAACCTTTCAAGGTTTTGCTACCTTTTCCCGCTCATTAACGTGCTGGTAGGTCCATATCAGCGGTTGGCAACCTGCGGCTCCGGCTCTTTTATCTCTGCGCTCTGGCTCATGCGGATGTTATATGCAATGAAATTCAAGAGCAGATATCACATTAACTGCGTGAATAAATCATTAAAAAAATATGTGTATGTTTATATCTGACCATGAACCGATTAGTTGTGTTTCCCAGTCATGTTAAAAGTTGACAGCTGTTGGAATGGTAACTTCAAATCAGTTCTACAGGGTGCGGCCGAATAACTCGAACAAAAGGCTTTCCTGTAAGCGTTAGGTTTTTGCTGTAAGTAGTCAGTTAGATGGTGCGGCTTCGAGGAGGTTTTAGTTTAATGGAGACGAGACCAAATGGCTGTTTCAATGCTAAAGGTTGCCGACCCGTGGCCTATATCGACTATTGTCGTTAGTGGTATCTTTTTCGTCCCGGACTCGTTAATGACGAAAAATAAAATGAATGAATGAATGAAAGACTGATTTGCTATCAGGGTCGTGGCAGAGTGGATCAGTTACTTTGGTAGAGACTCTTCGTTTTTTTTTTCCGGCAAGTTCGGGTTCAATACTAGGCCGACAAAACCAAAAGCATTTTAAGCCATACCGATTATGTTCTTGTGAGAAAAAGTAGATTTAGCAATAGCTGGCCCACTAATGTAGTTATCGCCTAAATAAGATCCAATATTTAAAAAGGTGACTTTTCTTCCTAATGTTGCCCTATAGTAAAACAACATTTTTATGCTTCCTTTTTGGCAATGATGTGTTGCATTATGGCAATTGTAGATGAAGTGTGCTACTAATCAAGACTACAGAAAGAATGAGGAACCTCACAGGAATGTCCAATTTTTCTGCAGACCACGCTATATCTTAGAGCAGTTTTTCTAGCCGCCATAAATGCAGCCATTGTTAGTGTTGACAAGAATGTGACTTTGTAGCTTAAAGAAAGCTTGGTTTTACAGTTTTAGTACAATGGACATAGAAATGTGCGTGGGTGTATTTTTTCGAAACTTGACAAACTGGCGAAGAAAGTTAAAAAGTAGCCACATCACGATCACTGTATTGACCTCCACCTCTTTACATACGCCTGTGACCTAGGAAATAAGACTGCAAACGTTTGCTGTGTAGCTGATAGTCGTACCACGCATCACATGCTGTATTTTAAGATCTTCTGTGATGTCGGGTGCAGAATTGTGAATGTTTTGTGTGGAAAAATTTTACTGCCGCTTTGGCAAATTGCTTCATTAACATGTTAGCATCATGTTAGCAAATCATGACTTGATAGAAAACAGCGTAATTTCCTGTTGTCACATCCTTCGAAAAAAAAAGTTTTTCTTGGATATTTAGATCCTTTGAATCGCAGGGTTTTGTGTGCTTCTAAGTTTCAATAATTTTTAATTGGCTTATAGTTAATTGCTTTTTATTTTATAAGGGACAGATTGTGATCTTGTACAATATTTTAGCACCACTCCCGAAATCATACTCGATTTGCACATATTTATGCATAATGTTAATATAGGCTGCTGTGCAGCACTTCTACATGATTACGTTGCTTTTCATTACATTGAGCTTTCTACCATTTGAAACGCTTAGAACAATTCATATCCACAACGAATTCAGACCCGTACAAAACACATATTACGTAGCTGCAGTGAATCCTTTGAAGTGAACTAGGCAGTGGCTGTGCAATGTGTGCATCAAAAGCAAAAAAAAATTTGAATCCAAAAATGCGTTTTGTACTAGCCAGCACTATAGAGGTTTTCCATTTTTCTAGTTGAAGAGTTATTGGATTTTTGGAATAATCACGGACCTTTATTAATTCGAAACATGTTGGCTATGTATCTTCTCTTTTATTGCATAAGAAATGTTTCTGACTAACAGTAGTTTAGTTCTCTATGGGTTTGTACTTGCAGTTCTTCCTAACACGCAGATGATTTAATGCAGTAGGATCCCTGTCCGACTTGCGAGTTTTTGTTGTTGAAATGTTGCCTGATATTGTAAAAGCGTGCTGACTAAAACTCGAGATTTTCATCATATATTTGCCGGCTTTTATTAACGAGCTTCGAACTGTCGTTGAACAGGAAATGCAGTAACACACAAACGTGTTGGGAAAGATATGTTTCGCTGTAACGTTTATGCATTATGCAAGCTTACGTGAGAGTAGGGCGTGGTTCGGCGGCGAGCGGTAGTTGTACGAATTGTGATTTTTTTTATTTGTTTCACTTCGCCGCAAAGGTAGTAATGCTCTCTAGCTCAAAAGAGATGTTATAACTTCTAAATTAAAGTGCCTTTAGTTTAAATCAGAAATGTGTGTTGAGTTTTTAAATTAAATGCCTTGAGAGCAGTCGCAATTTATCTTCTCTTATACACAGTGACAATAAGTTAAAGAAAATTAAGTATAAGGACTAACACGCATTTTTATACGAGTCATAGATCTGACCAGCCGCAAATATGCGCATGTACAATTGTACATGTACCTAGTTACGCATTGCAATTGCCTTGCATAGGAATTTCATACTAACCTCGAAAGTGCAAGGGAAGAGTTAGAATTAAAGTCTTTTAGTTATGAGTCATAAGCGAATGCTCACTCTTGGGCCAAGACTCCATGCTTCCAGAAAAAAGCAGATAACCCTTTTTAAGTGCCAATTGAGGCTGCTTTGATTTGGCAAAGAGTAAAAAGAAAGAAAGCACAAAGGAAACGGTAGGACGTTAAAGAGAAAGAATTTTAAGCTGCAGTGTGCAAAAAAGTCTTGTCGAAAGAAAACGACAAGAGCAAAAATTACTGGCTGCAGCACTGGGTGGAGGTTGCTTACTTGCCTGAATTACTGACTCATAAGCAAGAAGAAGATATCTTATGACAAACCCACCTGAAAATGCGTGGCTGATTTTTTTAGGACACGTCAAAGTGTTAAAGTTAGTCGACAAAGCTGAGTGTTTCTTCAGTTGAGTACTTGAGTTTGCTTGGTGGGACGGGTGGAGACAAAAGGTAATATATATTATGCAGCGCTTCACCATTTTGCTGGATCTGTTGGCAACGCCTAGAAGGTATTGACCTGATTTCGCTATCCTATTGCAGAAGCAACGATAGCACATAATAGATTTTTACTCTTTTTTAAGTTATATACTAAAGTTGTGTTTCAAACACTAACCAAATTACAAGGTTCAACAAAACAGAAGTTCACTGCACCTTAAATATTGTTAAGCCTACCTTAGAAAATGCTTTTAAATCTAATCATTAGATGGTGGTTTGTCAAGTGTTTTAGATATGATTGCATTGCAGTTCAAGCAACAGAATGGCATTTGTGTTTTAATTTGTGATAGCATTAAGTCCCGATACAGAGGAGGTTGATATTCGTAACTCGCTCTTTGAGGATTCAATTGCCTTCTAACTCGTGGTTTGCTCTCCCGTCAGCAAATCAGCTTCTTTTTACATTGATTCTATGTCTACAGGCGTTGAATCAATGAAAAAAGGCCGATATGCTGACTGTGTAAAAGTGTAGATGCTTCTCTTCTCATTAAAACGGCCCTTGAGGTTTGTTGATGCAGCTTTAGAAGAAAAAGTAGTCTGCTTTACTCTACTACGTAAACTCTATGTAACTGTAGGTAGAGTGTAGTAGGGTGCACATTACAATGTGTACATGGCTGTAGACAAAAGAAAACTTTAAAAAATAGGCTGGTTAGTTGTATCAAGCATCGGTACACAGTGCACGCGCCGAAAGATTGGAAAGTACAAATGTAGAATCTTGCTTTTCGTAGACTAAGGGTTGTGTTTAGCATAAACTGGTTTAATTTATATTTTCATAGAGGTTTGGTAAAAACTCCTCGGGTAAGTTGACCCTGTTGTACTATTGTTGTCAGATTGGTATTTTTTTTAAATTTATTATTGAACTTGGCCAGTTCAAAGCGATGTTGAAAAATTTTAATTAGTCTTTTTGTGATTTTTTTAGGGTTAGAAAATAAACTATGCAAATGATAAAGAAATTACTTTAATTTAAGCAGCAGTTTTACATAACCTATTTACGTCATCGGTGAGTCACAATAGAAGGGATTTTATTGTTTGTTTTGTAGGGTATTAACAGAATGGGTGATGATGTTACAGTAGGCCTACAGTAGCAAACAGTCGCGCTAATTATTATTTGTCAAATTGGTAACTCGAATTAATGCTGGATTCATCTTTTACTGACACATATTTCACGAAGAGTGTGACACAATAGAAGTTACATTTTTGAAAATTTTGTTTTTCAAACTTGATGTTTTGTTATTTAGAAGTTTTCAAAAGTAATTCTTTGTGGAGGAACACGCATATTTGCTCACTAAATCACCTTTGTTATTAGTTTAACAAATTTTTTTGAGTGAATTTACAGTAGGGATTAATAAAGCAAAGAAAGGTTGGTATTTTTGGGGGAATTTCAATGACGCAAATATTTTTTTAAGTGCTCTCGTGGCTGTTCATCAAAGAGAAAACGCGTTGGCGGGAAAAGGAATAGAAGAAACAAGGTTTCTCTGTCACGTGATTTAGCTTCATTACGTCACTGCAGGGCGTTTCCTGAGTGTAACAGCTCTCGGGATTGTAACTTGTTTAAAAATCGATATTCGCTGAACTGCAGTTCCTTTTGTCTCTCCCGGGGCAACACTCAACAGTTAAAGGCCGAGTTTTACCGTTGTTCCTAAACAGTGGTGTAGTCAGGGGGTGGAGAGCGAAGAGACAAGTCCCCCTTATAACGTGACTATGTACGCATAAGTTTTGCTTATATAATGTAACCTTGTGTGTTTTGTGACTTGTGTTGTGTTTATGAATATGGGCCTGTCTCTTTAGTGCCTGATGCAAATAAATAATAATAAAATACTAATAAATAAACATAAAAAAATAGTACTGCTATTTTGCATTCATCAAATGCTGGCATTTGCACAACAATCTAACCTCTTAGTGTAATTTATTAAGTTAAGAATCGATTTCGCTATAGTAATAGCATCTTCAGCTAGCACATGTAAAAAAGAAAATTTGAAAAATACGTAAAATGAACAAATAAAGCAAACTCCGATGTTATCAACACGCATAAAATTATATTTTAAATAGATGGTTACATAATATTTAAAAAAAAAATCTGCAAGCCTAAATCTTAACTGGTGTTCTCCCACGATTTCCAACAATATACTGGTAAAAAATTCAAGAAATACATTATCCTTATCATCCATCTAGTAAATCACAACAGTTTAAGAAGGCGAATACAAAGAAAAAAGCAATTTAGTTTCAGTCCATTGCCGTAAGTTTACATCGATAAAACGTCAATAAAGAATAAGTGTGAATGGGCATCCATCTAGTAAATTACAACAGTTCAACAAGACGAATACAAAGAAAAACACAATTTAATTTCAGTCCATTGCCATAAGCTTACATAGACAAAGCGTCAATAAAGAATAAGTGTGAAGGGGCATAGTTGAAGAATCTACACCACAGGGGTCGGAGGTTGCTGATGACATGGGATTTAAGTGGTTGGTTGAATCAATTTCTGTATGTTTATGGTGGCTTTGATTTTATGTAACCATTTATCTTCAGCGATGTCTAAATAATGTTTGCTGGGTTGTTCGGCGAAAGTAACGACAAAAAATAAATATAAATAAAAAATAAATATAACAAATAATACAAAAAATAAATATAACAATAAAAAAATAAATATAAAAGAAGATTGTCACTTTATACATCTTGTGATAGTTTAGCTTAATTTGCACCAGTAGAACGCATCATGTTATTTATTTCACATTCTGTTACAGCATCATTTGACAAAGTTTTAGTATTAATTTATTTAGCCTAAAAATTCTAAAAAAATGGGCAATTAACTTTTTTTTTGTGAAGAAAGGGGCGTTCTTTCCGGCTATCAGCACAGGGCTGAGCACTAACTAGTACACATTAATTTCTTTCTTGTGGTTGGTTCCCTTTTTGAATTAAAATTTCTATATGAAGAATTCCCTTTAGAAATTCGTTACTGTTTTTATTGTGTTTGAATTTTTTTTTCCTTTTTATTCTAAATTTTTCTAAAGGTGTTGCAACCATGCTGATTTTGTTTTAACTTAATTACTTATTTCGGTCTAAGTAAAGTAAGCGTTTTGTCGCTTCTACCTTTTTCTGGACCTTTGCTATTTTGACTTGCGTTGTTTTTGATGTGATGGTCTGAAATAAAAACAATTGAACAAGACAAACTTAAGTTAGTTTTGGTAGAGAAGTTACTTTGTTACTTGAATACTTCACAAACTTCACAGCAGGATGTTAAAACGTTTCAAGCGTTTCGGTTATCATCTGCCATCTGCTCTTATCAAGGATTTAGATTTTGGTAAAAATCTGAAGGAAGAAAATACTGTACAACAAGTACGTAGGTATCAAAATTGATTAAGGCACTGACGTACGATAGTTAATTACACGAATGCAACAAGATTCTTCTTCGTGTGTTAAAGTGGTAATACTAGTGCTATAGCGATTGGTCATTGGACTGTGTTGCTATCCAGTTAGCAGAGTAAGAGAAAAATAAGATAACAGATAAGGAGTACCACTGGCATACAGCTGCAAACTGAGCTTAAGATGGGAACTTTCGAGAAGAAGCCTATGCATATACCGACAACGGTTGCAATTTTTTTTGTTAGAATAATATATAGAGTGTTGCCACTTCGATTAGTTTATTCTAGAAGGATTCTGGTTCCCTCTGAAGCGGAATTTGTAGGCTTACTGTTGTCATTGTTGTTTCCAGAATAATTGCGCACAGCAGTTGACATAATTCGCTGATCTGGTCGATGTATAGCGGAGACAGCAGTTTCACTTTTATTTAATTGAAAACTTATGTATGCCTCTAATTGTAAATAATCGATTTTAGAAGAGTTAAAGAAGGAACTACCACTTAGAGACATGAGTCCCCAAACAAGAATAAATAATTGATTGAGTTTCGCTTTTAGGAGCATGATCGTTGCTTACTTCACAATGTAGATTTTTACGACCTGTTTAGCCTGACGCTACGAGTTCGGTGTAGTAATAGCGAATTGCACTAGCTTTCGGAACACAGTTTCCTAGTCATGTGCTGTGACGAATGGTGTTGAAATCTATGAGTTGTTTGTTTAATGCGGCTCTTTTTTGGCTTGAGGCTGCTGGCTGTTGAGTTTCTGTGTTTTGTCTTTGGACAAAACTGACAAAACTACTCCCACACTTCGACTCGGCCCTACCCACAAGTACCAAGAAGACCTTAAACGAAATACAGAGAAGAAGGGGAAGACACCCAATAAAGCCACACCACACCTGACGGAATTCGAGAAGACGATCGAGGACAACGGATACCCCAAGGACTGATTTAACTGCAAGAAGCTTTCCCAGTCCGAGGATAAAGATTCAATCAATCAAGGACTTTCTCAAGCAACCATCTAGGCGACAGCACCAGATTGGCCCATTCGGATACAACCTTATTTGGAGACAGGCTTTTTTCTGAGATTTCTAAAATTCCACAGCGTCATTTGCTCAAAGGATTTGACGCATAATAGAAGTTAATCAAATAAATTCTCAGCGAAAAAGTCTCAACAAAAGAAAAAAACAACCCTTGTCAAACGGTGTTTCATGATTAATCATTTTTTTGCAGTGCAGGTTGCAGTGTTTATGCTTACAGATTGGAAAACCTTGAATAAAAACTGCAACGCAGGACACATGTCTATTTTATGTGAGCAAACAGTTTAATTTAGTAGTTCAAAAATAAACTTTTATTCTCGGTTTGTTGTTCATTGAATTTTATTTTAATTTTTCTATGTCGGAATGTAGAAGAAACGAGTAAAATACAGTAACGGAAGCATCAACAAGAAAAAGTGGTAAAACCGTTGTGATTGAAGATGTGCTTGCAACGATATAATTCCAAATTGCCCATCCACACTTGTTACGCATAAATCATTACCAAATGAATGCGTAAATCAT
Source organism: Aplidium turbinatum (assembly GCF_918807975.1). NCBI lineage: Eukaryota > Metazoa > Chordata > Ascidiacea > Aplousobranchia > Polyclinidae > Aplidium > Aplidium turbinatum. Next base: position 60,024,550 of record NC_137472.1, read on the forward strand.
TACCAAATGAAAAACTGAATGCGTCGAAAACAACAATCTCCGCTTTCCATCTAAATAATCGGGAATCCCAGCGTCAACTGTCTGTCTCGCTAAAAGGAAATCCTTTACCATATACTCCAAACCCAACTTACCTTGGAGTAAAACTTGACCGACAGTTGACCTACAGACCCCACATCGAGTCACTCCGTGCCAAAGTTACCTCGAGAAATAACCTCTTGAGAAGCCTTGCAGGAACAGGATGGGGAGCCCGAGCATCAACCTTGCGTACAAGTGCACTAGCCTTGGTCTACAGCTCAGCCGAATATGCCACAGCTGTGTGGAACCGTAGCAGACACACAAAAAAGATGGATGTATGCATTAACGACACCTTGCGCATCATCACTGGCTGTTTCCGCCCCACACCTACTGCTTATCTGCCATGTTTGGCTGGCATTGCTCCTGCTCATGTCCGTAGGGAAGAAGCCTCTCACAAACTGGCTTTGCATGCAAGACTCGATCCTCAACACCTTCTCCACAGTCACTCCCAAAGATATAGACCAGTCAGACCCCAACGCCTGTCATCAAGGCGCCCATTCCATCGATATGCTACACAGCTTGTGGATAAGAACTTCAGCTGCATGGAGACATGGGCCCAGGAATGGAACGAGCTGCCACATATCCCTCCCCAGTTTTCAATTATACCAGCACTCTCCATCCCTCCTGGAGCAGATCTCCCAAGAAAGGCATGGGTCACATTGAACAGGATCAGATGTGACGTTGGCTGTACTGGAGCTAATCTATTGAGGTGGGGGTTGCATAATACGCCGATATGTGTCTGCGGAGCGGTAGAACAAACAATGCAACACATATTCCACGAATGTCCCATCTTACGGCCCCCAAGTGGAATCATTGGTGTTCGAAAACTGGAGCCAACTACCGTATCATGGCTGCACGATGAGGCATTGCCAATCTAAGCTACTACAAGTCAAACGAGAGAGAGAGAGATTACCAAATGTAATTTGAAAACCATTTCAAATAAACGTTCAAATGGCAACATGAAATCAAAGCCACCATTAATATACAGAAATTGATTCGACCGACCATTTAAATCCCATGTTATCAGCAACCTCCGACCCCTGTGGTGTAGATTCTTCAACTATGCCCATTCACACTTATTATTTTTTGACGTTATATCAATATAAACTTATGGCAATAGACTGAAACTAAATTGCGTTTTTCTTTGTATTCGTCTTGTTGAACTGCTGTAATTTGCTGGATGGATGCCCATTCACACTTATTCTTTTTTGCGTTATATCAATGTAAACTTAGGGCAATGGACTGAAGCTAAATTGCGTTTTTTCTTTGTATTCGTCTTGTTGAACCGTTGTAATTTCCTAGATGGATGATATATGTTCAATTGTTCATGTATTTCTTGAATTTTGTACCAGTAGGCTACATTGTTGGAACTCGTGGTAGAACACCAGTTTAAGATTTAGGTCTGCAGCTTTTGATTTTAATATTATGTAACCATCTATTTAGAATAGAATTTTTATGCATGTTGATAATATCGGAATTTGCTTTGTTTGTTCGTTTTACGTATTTTCAAATTTTCTTTTTTGCATGTGCTAGCTGAAAATGTTATTACTAAAGCGAAATCGATTCTTAACTGAATAAATTACACTAAGAGGTTAGATTGTTGTGCAAATGCCAGCATTTGATGAATGCAAAATAGCAGTAAATTCTTCGATTCAACTTTATTTTCTAATAAGAATACCAAGATTGCCAGATGTTATTAAATCTTCAGTCCACTGCTGACAAGTAACCCAAAAGCAGCCGAATGGTCACAAGTGATGTGAAACAAGCTCAAAACATGACAATTATAGTTAAAATCGAAATAATTTTGGCTGAAATGGAACGAAACGAAAAAAAAAACGCGACTGGTAAAATTTTCCCGGTACTCTAAAACAAAGTTGCTCATTTCTGCGAAAAAAAGCGCGGAACACAGCGCCAAAGACGACGACAGTGCAAGTGGTGTACTGATGACGTCAGCTTTTGATGGTGCTTGTTGCCTTGTCATTGTCAGGGTGAGGAAACCTACTTTGCCGTATCGACGTATTACGGATATTTTTTTATGTCTATGGAGCGTTTTAAATCGAATCTTTCCCAAATAAAACTTTGCTGGCGCCCATTATATTGGAAGGTTTACTTTGTACAAAAGCTAAATGTTGATTTCAGCGTTTCTTGAACTGTTAGTCGCATTTGTTTGGTACAGAAATAGCCTTGCCTTTCAACAAACTTTTCATTAATCCATTTGTTGACGGGTTGAGCTAATGGGATACAAATGATGTGACAATCCATGGTTTACTATAGTCCATGCGAAAACGTTTTATGCTTTGATTAAATTACTAATCAGGAAGTAATTTTAGTTGAATTAGTTTTGCTTACCTTTCTCCAGATCTCAGAAAATAGATCATTTGCCAAAAAGTTTCTGGCAATTGTAGCTTCATTGTCAGCTGAAACACAAAGTGTAACCATAACGTTGGCCGTACGGGATACTACAAACACATAATACTCATTGATTCACATAGTTTTCTATGGAGCGATATGTTGAGAATAAAATAATCTGCAGGCAACAAACGGATTAACTTAAAGTGAAAGTTGATGTGAGTTTTTCTAGGCCTGTATCAAAGGCTTAAACTTTATGAACATCTAAAAGCTTAAAAGGGCCGGGATTGAGCTTCTCGGAAGGCTTTCAAAGTTATTTGATCAACTGCTGAAAGCGTCAGTGACAACAATACAGTATGGTTAAAACAGCTCAATCTAGGTCCAACAGAGCCACCTATCTGTTGCTTCATGTCGTATAAAGAAGACGACTTTCCTGCAGCCACGTACAACATAATCTACTGGCATTTGAGTTTTTAGGTTGAGCTTTGATTCAGAACATACTTTGATCAGTTTTTACAGTGAATAGGCTATAGTCCTAAACAATGTTGGGGTAAAAAGAAATATAATTTAATGCCAAATTCCAGTTTAGTTTCATTTCCAACCGTATATTTTTCTCTTCTAATGTTGAATTGTTACATTTTTTCCCTTAATGGGAAAAACGTAACAATTCCGATAGCTCAATTGGTTAGCGCGTGACTTCATAAATCAAGTAGGTTCAAAATCAAACGGCGCTGGTTCGACTCTCGGAGTGTGCGCTTGAGCAACGCACGTTAAGGACTGCTCTCCGTTCAGCGGCACTTAGTGGATAGAATAATTCCCTAGATAGAAACAACATTTCAACAATCTGAAACTTCGCTTTGTCAATTTCGGTTACCGGCCCTTCGTCAGTGGTTCGACTTTGGCCTCCAAGTATTTGAAGCTGTCAAAAGCTTTCTCTGATTAAGCTGATTAAGCTTTTAAAAGCTTTCTCAGTCCGATGATGAAGATTCAATCAATCGTTAACTTTTTTTGTTAAATTAAAACCATAGATTGTTTTGGTAACGGTAAAATCTACAGTATCGTACAAGCAATATGCACTTTCATGTGTTCGTGGCTAGCGTTTAACAAAATGGACTTGCTACCGAAACGTTATTAATAGTAGCCTACCAATATTTTCATTGCAGGAATTATTTACAGTGTATTGTCACAACACCGATATTTAAAATTAAAAATGCAGTTGAACTTGATAATCATCTCTGTTGTCGTGGCGTGCTGCTTGCCAACATTCACCCAAGGACTGGATTGCCAAACCGGTCTGAAGTTCTCCATTAGTGCTGGTGGCCAGAATATTGAAAGTGAGCTCGCATCCATGTCATGCCCTACCGGATCCGATCGCTGCGTCTCTGTGAGTGTGGATGTGAATGCTCCAGGAGTTGGTGACAGTAAGTAAACCGTTCAACAACATGCAGTGATCCTTTGTGTCAATTCTAGGGTTGCAAAATTCCCGGGAATTTTCAGAGCCGAAACTTTCCATGGAAATTTCGGGAATTAACGGGAATTTTTGGGAATTTTCGGTAATTTTCGGAAACATTCAAAACAATCTTAATTTGATGTTGAAACAGGAAAATAACGGCCTTGTACTGTTCAGACTAAAAGTACTATGTATAACTAATATACTTAAGAACATACAAACACATGGTTTAGTTTAATAACTCCAAAAATGAATCATTACCAATCTGTTTTTTTACAAACAAAAACAATACTGAGTCTGTCACAAAGTCGTTTTAGTTACTGCCGGTTAGCATCTCCTCCTGCTCGGCTTCTTCAGATGATGTACTAATGACTGTTCTGGCAGCGTCATCGCCTTCAGAGTCAACTTCAACTTGAGTTAACTTGTCTTCACACGGCTCAAACAATGCCAAGTTTGACCTGATAGTTTTTCCACCCTTTCATTTGCGAGCCTATTGCAGACCTTGGTGTGAGTGTTCCCAAATATGATCAGTATTTTTTTAAATATTGAAAAAGTATGTATAATTAATAATTATGCATAAGCCTCATTCTTAATTAACACCAAATTAGCGTTTAGATTAATAATTAAAGAAAATAAGAAATGCTTAAGATACGTTATTGATATTTTGTTTTAATTGATGAAATATTTAACAAATGTTTTAAACATGATAAATGCCAAATGAAAACTCCCAATATTTCCGGGTCCTTCAAAATTCCCGGAAACTTTCCACCCCTTTACAACCCTAGTCAATTCCATGGCTGTTTTTATATAAATGTCATATTGCAATTTTCCCTGGACCTTATGCATTGCAATAGTTGTATTTTTTTAATTTATTTCATTCGTTCATTCGTAGAATGATGGGAATAAACTGGACGGATAAAATCACTAACAAAGAAGTGTGGAGACGCTCTGGGTGCACCCCTGGCGTCCTCATCACAACTATCAAAAAAAGGCAAATGACATTTATCGGGCATGTCTACCGCAAACGCGGAATTGAACACTCGGCAATGATGGGGCGATTTCCTGGTCAGAGGCACCGGGGACGTCCACGTTTGGAAATCTTCAAAAATCTTTCAACATGGACAAACCAAAATTTTGAAAACCTAATTAGAAGTATGGACAATCGATCGTTGTGGAGACTCACGGTAGCCGACGCCTTACTCAGGCATGGCCGATGATGATGATGATGAGTGTGCGGAAGTGTTTAGTTTTTACCCAAACAGCAAATCAGTCGTAATTTATATTGATTCAACGCCCAATGACTGATTTGCTGTCTGTGAATTGTGTCCAGTGGCGTTTGCAGAACTTTGTAACGGGGAGGGAGGAAAACATATAACTCATTAACATTTTTTCGATAAAAAATAACTCTTATCTTGTAGCTTGCACAAGTTACAACATCATTTTTGAAAGGGGGTGTAGGGCATGGCCCAAAGCTCCTCAAATCCTCTTACGTGCGCAAGTGTTTCTGTGCCATTTCGTCTCTTGAAATCCGTACATTGACAACTAAGCGTACAAAAGTTATTTAAACATTATATTTAAACAAACTCTCTCGCATTCTTAAAATGAATGGTTAACATGCATATCATGCATCCGTTCACATTAGAGTTCGATAACTAGAACTTGTTTTGATTTAGTAGTCAACTTTAACTGGTTATATTTATCGCTTTCGTATGGCGCAACGGATAAGGCGTTGACTTTCCAATTATACATACTTGGTTCGATTCCCGGCTTAAGCTAGTTATTAAAAACACCGCTCACCTTTACCCAGGGTAATTGGGTGGACATAATTGCTGCAGGAAAGGCGGCCGAGAGAAAGTTACTGGCCATCCTACTCTCGTTAGTGCCGAAGGCTTAGTACAATGAGAACCTTATCTTATCATACCTGACACTTGCATCATGTATGGAAGTGGAACTACCCTTACTTAATAGTTCTGAAACCGGATCAAGAATACTCAACAATCTGTAAAACGCTTGTGCACTGTAATTCGATTCTAAATTTAAAGCTCTTTGGCGATATCTTGCTGTTGTGCAATCTTAACTCTTGTGTGATGATACATTAACAGTGAACCACGTTCATCCGCTGCCAACTCAATCGAACCAATAATGAAATTGAAAACTGTTGTTTTTCTAGTTCCCATAACCGTTGGCCAATGTGCCCCAGCGAATTTTTGCTCCGGAGATGTGTGCGCTCAAGTCACCAGTCAACTGGAACAGAACCCGACCTTCTCTTCCGGTCAAATAAGGTAAAATAAGTTTAAAGTAAAATGTGCAATGATTGTGTAGGCTTGGGTTGTGGAGTCGGAAGGATTTTGGCGTGTCCAGAGTTAGAATCGTTAAAAAGGCGATTCCAACCTCGGCCTGATCAAAAACTGTAAACAATAAAAATTTTGTTTGCAATCTTTTATCAAAGATTATTTCTTGTTCTCCGTATTGAGCACTACAACTTCACCATAAAATAGAAGTGTTTGTTCTTGTTGGTTTTTATGAAAGTCCTCGTTTTAATTTCGATCACAACTTAAAGTGAAATTAAATTAAAAAAATAAATAAAAAAGAACAAAAATTAAAATAAAGGCAACCTTCCAAAATTTGGCAACATTGAAGTCGAATTTGGAGTCGGTCAGTTATAAACCGAAGAATCAAAGATCGTACATATTTTGCCCTACGCCACAGCGTTGGTGAAAATTGCATTATTTTCTATGGAATCAATTATTGTGTTAATGAATTTGTTGATCGATATCTTGAACCTTTATCTTCTGGTGGAAAAATTGTTTTTGGAAGCATGCGTTAAGCAGTTTTGTATTATTATAAAGACATGAACATGCAGGGTCGGTTAATACAGGGGTCCGCAAATACTTTTTGGCGCGACCCAAAAAACAATCGTTCGAAATCTTTGCGACCCAAATGTTCCGGAAGTATGTATTTTTGCGTAAAACTCTTTGCAGATTAATATCAATTTCAATACTGTCGTCCCCGCTTATTAAGCCCACATCGGGACCGGAAGATTTTGGCTTATTAAGCAGGGGACAATTTTCTACCACTCCTACACCTTCAGTAATTCCGAAACGGACCAAATTGGTCTTAATAAGCGGGTGGACCTATTAACCGTGGGCGTCGTCGTCGACGTATAGGCCTCTGGGGCCGAGGGTCTACTCTATCTTTTTACTACCCCAGACTCACGATGTTCCCGGACTACACTGGAAGGCTGTTAGAGGGCAGCCAGTTTTTGATTTCATAATCTATGGCGCGTAGACCTTCCACTCCATTAGGTGGCTTGAAGATGGTACAGTCATTGATGATGTGGTCTGCTGTCTGTTCCTCGGCATTACATTCACAGGAAGAGGCCATTCCCCATTGGTGCATGGTTGAGAGTAAAATCCCAACGCCCATATGAAGACGGTTGAGGCGAACCGAACCCATACCTGTCTTGGTATTGTCAGGCCGATGGGGCATGTGTCGCATCGGGGATGAACAAATGGTCTGGTGGTACTTGGCTTCCCTTCAGAATTTCATTTATGGTCTGCGGCTAAGCCGCAGAGATGTCTTGTTCATCAGCTTCGTTGATCAGAAGTTGAGCGGCTGACACGAATGGGTGTCTTGATTTCAGTTCGTGGGGGTGCTCATTTGGGAGAGCAGAGAACTTGTGGTGAAGATGGTGCCAGATGGCTCTAGTGCCCGTCGGCCGAGTAGATTCTTCGCGACAAAGCTCAGAAGATTGGATGCCAGCGAAAATGGGGATATTGTCCAATGGTATGGGACGCAGGCATCCGGTCACTGTGCGTTTTTTATGACAGTGTCGATGTTGTGGCAGTGAGCACTGCAGCACCAAACAGGTGCACAGTACTCTGCTGAAGAGTAGACAAGGGCTAAGGCTGCTATAGTGTCAGCCCTTTCCCCCCCTATAGCTGGAGCCTTAAGGCGGGATGTCATTTTTTTTGCGCACTGACACTGAATTGTGGTGGTATGTGAGCGATCTGTCTAGTGTCACCCCAAGATATTTTAGTTCGGGCAGAAGGACAGAGGTTTTCTATTGTTCTGAACATGTAGCTCACGATCAGATTCCCGATTGTGGAAGTGGAAAGCTGCTGCCAAAGTTTTTGTTTTGCTGACTTTCAGTCGCCAGTTTTGGAGATAAGCTGAGAGAGTTTTCATGCCCTGGCTCAAGGTGTCTTCCAGGCTTTATATCCCTGCGCTTAACGACTGTACTACAATCGAAAGTATAAATTTTCTTGTACCAAATTGTACGAAACTCAGCGCATCAATGACTATATAATTATATTTATTTTTGCCATAAAAGTTATATTTATAATAAGTTTAAACCGTTTTGCGACCCACTGTGGATCGTCTCGCGACCCACTATTTGCGGACCCCTGGGTTAATACATGCTGGAGCTTGTGAACTATTGTACTTTAAGCCACCTGTTCAATAAACAATTTAAGCTATCTCGCAATTTTTCAATTTCTCGGATGACTTCACTTTTGATCCTCATACACTTTATAATGGTTCGAATGACCTAGGCAGGAAAAACCATCATTTTTACACGTCTGCAGACGTTAAATCAATGTAAAAGTGAGGAATTTTGCTGTTTGAGAAGTGACCTTACACCAAAAGTTTTATAATTCTATCGATTCCTATTCTGTTTATCATACGCCCAAAAATATCGATTAGCTGCAATTCGGAACTATACAGTGAGTAACTAATGCATGACCTTGTTTAGGAACAAGAAAAAACATAACTTTTATTATCCTTTAATTATTTAGAGTTTAGACGAAAGAATGCAGGCTTACTAGTCAGAAAACATTACATGATAATAATCAATCGCCATCTCCGCTAGAAACAGATTGCGCATCAATAAGGGTTATCTGTTTTCATGAGCCGCGGTTTTAGCTAGCTCGCCCAGTGTGGTTAAATTGAGTTGTATGCCTGGATGTTCGGTCTATGCCTGGATGTTGTCATGCTATCGCCATGCCCAATATAGTCACGTTTTTTTGGTGTTCAGCACAAGCATGCGGAGTGCTTGAGGGGAATTTAAGAATAGATTAGCGATAGCAATATTATGCCAAAGTAGCTCTCCACTGCACCCAACATAGGACTGTGGACGGTCATCAAACGAGTTTCTGCTCCTCTACGCAGAAGAGCAGATTTATTACTCTCTTTCTTAAGCCACGGAAATGCGGCAAGATGTCGTGACTGAAAAACGATTTATCAATCATCGTTTCGGGCGTCGAGAACCATAAATAATGACTCGTAATGCACTTTCACGTGATTGGAGTTTTCTTATTATAGCTCTGCTTTTGCAAAATGACAAAATTCCAGCGGAAACAAACATGCTGACTGCATGGCCGATTGGTAAGAACCGTGGTTCAACATTTGGTTTCGACACCGCTCAAGAGCATGTGGTTGTGTCTTATAGACCGGGAGCCCGCGACGTCCACCCTAGGTGAAAAAGTTACCAATTTCTATTCATACAGCGATATCCGGTGGTATGTGGGTACTCATAATCTGGAAGTCTGCCGGCCCGCCGGTGGTGGGTATGGGAATGGGGGTCATTTTTCATGGCCCAAAAAATGCGCTAGGTCAGCTGAAAAAGTTACCGCTTGAAACTTAGTTGGTTGTAAAGTAAATAGTTTCTAGATGATTGTCTGGTATGTGACAGACATTTTTGGTGGTGGGGGGGCTCTGACAGACAAGTTTTATACCCCCCAAAATTTGCGCTAGGTCAGCTGAAAAAGTTACCGGATAGAACCAACTGATTATTAATCTGTGAGTTTTAAGCTTCACAAAAATGTATGTGACAGACAAATTTGGTGGTGGGTGTCCCCTGACAGACGACCTAAAGTAGGTGACCCCCCTAACTGAGCTAGGTCAGCTGAAATAGTTACCGGATAAAACCAACTAAAAATTAATGTGTGAGTGTTAAGCTTCACAAATATATATGTGACAGACAAATTTGGCGGTAGGTGTCCCCTGACAGACGACCTACAGTAGGTGACCCCCCTAACTTGAGCTAGGTCAGCTGAAATAGTTACCGGATAAAACCAATTGAAAATTAATGTGTGAGTGTTAAGCTTCACAAAAATATATGTGACAGACAAATTTGGCGGTGGGTGTCCCCTGACAGACGACCTACAGTAGGTGACCCCCCTAACTTGAGCTAGGTCAGCTGAAATAGTTACCGGATAAAATCAATTGAAAATTAATGTGTGAGTGTTAAGCTTCACAAAAATGTATGTGACAAACAAATTTGCTGGTGGGTGTCCCCTGACAGACGACCTGAAGTAGGTCTAGGTAACCCCTTCTCTTTTTGCGCTAAATCAATGACAGGAGTTGCCGACGACTTACCGCTAAAAAAAAATTGAAGAAGCGTTTTGTTTTATGTGTGCACAACAGCAAATAAGTATTACGTATAACAGGCAATTTAACTACTAATGGTATACCAGAATAAAAATGATGCAAATTGAGCAATCACCCAATTTGGGTTAGGGTTAGTTAGATCTATAATAACAATCACTGTAAAGGGTAGACTATTTATACTTGAAAAGTTTTTGTCTGAATTTTTCGTCAACACTAAACAGTCTAGCCTATATAAGAAAAAATGTTTGGCGATGGTGGTGAGTCATTGACTAAAAAAATAATTCCAAGTCAGATTCATCTTCCGAGTCGGAATCTCCGCTCCACTGTTCATCACAACTCTTAATGTCATCCTGATCACTTCTTTCCTCCGATTTACTAAATAGCTGAGATGGTAGCCTATAGCTGCGCTTTCAAACCAGCCTGGAATGATAACTTCATTTGTTTTCGACCAGCCATAATAGTGACATTTGCTCGTTTTCTGTAACAATTCTGTGATTACGCAATTGTTTCGCGGCATGCCGGCATCTTCGGCTTGTTCTAAGCCTGCAAGATGATTTAACTCTGTTACAGAAGCAGGTCTCTGTGTAACTGTGACACAACATCTTTTTATGGCACTTATTGAGTTCCGAAACCCAATTATTGCGACGCAGCGTCCCTATTCGCAGTTTGCTCTAAAGACAGATCGACTGCCGTCCTAGAGTAATCCTTTTTGGTACGCCTAACTGAGAAAGCACCATTATCCAGTATAGCCCTCAGTTTCGGATCCGCGTTTTTTAGTTTGCTGTAGAACAACGACCCCCATCTTGCATAATTTAGACGATTCAGAGCGAAATATATTTCTAGAAGTATTAGTACAATAACCATGCAACCACTTACGTCGTTCATCCTGACGCATCTCTGCACTTCTCGATAGAGTCGGTTTATTAAGAACACGTATAGTGTTCAGAACTGACAGGTTTCGCCAAACACTCCATTCATGGACCTGTTAAAGTATTCTTCATACTTTTCCCAATGTTCGGTGACGACTGGATTGGCCAAGCATACTTCTACTTTATCAGGGTTCGTTGGAATAATGGACATGACTTGCTGGAAGTTGTCAATTTCGTCTGCATCTAAAGTTAGCAAGAATCGATCGTATAGCTTTCTTTCCATGACCTTGGCTGTAATTTCGTGCACACGAGTACAGTACACCTGTTGTAAAATTTCTTATAATGAACCCTTGCAATGATCCCTCAGCAAGGATCTTTGACTCCGACAATATGGACTCTATCCCGCAATCATTTATGAAGGGTCCTTCTGCTCCGAAAAATGCAAGATCCATATGGAAATTCCCAAGCATAATGAGGAGATTGTCAAAAAGAGGGGCTTTAATGGCTTAAATGGAGTAGGCTTTTTGTGCAACCAGGGGTGTGCAACAGCTACGTCAACGTCACCACTAGATGTTGATGAGTTTCAGTTGCAACCTTCATCGTTCTCACCAGGGTTTCTTTAACAACGTTATTGTTGGTTGGTGATCTTTTTATTGGATCCATGTACCATATTCGCTGTGGCGGTAGACAGTCCACTCTATTATTGCTCATGAAACCAGCATAAAGTGGAGTTGCGAAATCTCTACTTTTGCTGAAGCAATACATATCTAGCGGCTTCATTTTGCATGTCAAGATGGACTCTTTATCCATTATTTCCTGAATATAATCAGATGCTTCTCACACGGAACGTGATTCCTATTTTCTTCCTGTGCTAACGAGGAGTATGCAAATTCAGGCTCTAAACTTTTCACATCATTGTAGTTAATTGTGTGGCCTTCCCTGTTAGATATTTGCAAAGTTAACTTGGAACCTGTTATTGCTCCTAAACCAAGTATTGTGTGCTTCCATGGCTTTACATGACCTCGACTGACGTTATACACAGCATTTGACTACATTGATTCTACTTTTCTTTCCATTGTGTCTGTGTGAGAATCACTGAATTTGGATTTCAACCCGCATAATAGTGTGGTATAGAAGAGTTGCAATCATTCGGGAAGTTTTGGGGCCATATCCTTCAAGCTCTCTATGATTGTTGGATTTGGGGTTTTGGTTTTGAGTAGCTCGTAAGTTCAACATTTCACCTCGTAAGAGAAGTGCCACTGTTCGAATCTGATCATCTTGATTGGCACTATAATCACCTATCAGAGCATATTTTTCTTCTTGGGCGGAGAGAAGTGAGGTGTAAATAAAATTGTCTACTTATTGTTAGTGCTTTACCAGATTTACGAGAAATTTTCCTCACAAGGTTCTGTGTGGTGTTAGACCATAGCTCAACATCACTTTCTCCATTTACCAAATACTCATCTTCGTAAAGATTAAATAATATTGAAAATAGCATTGGCGTTTGCTTTTGCATCTCTTCCTCTACAGATTCGCATATTATTAGGAAAGGAAGGTTGTGAGTTTGGCGAGATGAAATATTCCAGTTTGTTGTGGTTTGGGGATTGCTTTTAGTCTCTCTATCAAAATGAACCCGGCAAGACTTGTGATACTCTGCTTCTTTGGCAATTAAGTCAACACCACTACGAATTAGTGATTTAATCCTTTCGTTTTTAAAAAACACTGCTCGACTAAAGTGATTCGCATCCATCCATCGTTGAGACCTTAACGGTAATTTCTTCTTTTTTTTGTATTTCTTTTCGCTTACGAAAGCAAAATATACAGGATCCTTTCAATAAACCTATTTTGTCTGACTTAAGAAGCGAGCTTCTGCATCTTGTTTCAACTTTAGCGACTTTAGCAGAAGATAAAGCAACTGCCTTAGGTGGAAATGTTCTTTTAACTGCTGTACACTGTGTACAGGTAAACTTTTTGTGACATGGCTGAGGATAGACACCTATGGGTAACGCAGAGGAACTTGTCTGAATGATTTTACGTATGGTGACAGAAAAGCAATCGGATGATAATAATTGTAGTCGAATGCTGGCAATGTTTTTTTCCATGAAGTCCAGATTGTTACATTCACAACTTTACATTTTGCATCGTCTGAAGTCGTGCTACAGCAAATAAAACATAGTTGATGTTCTCCAGGTCTTTCATAGTTGACCTGAAAATAAAATGTGTGAGCCTAAAGAGTTTGACGTATGTCAACGTAAAGTTAAATTAGCAACATGTTGGTTACTAATCTACAGTTTTGCGTTGCCAATCGCGATATAATTGTATTCAAGTTAATCTTAAATCAAGCGCTTCCATGTCGCGTACGAAATACCATCCTTTATCGTGATAGTTACTATACGGTACCTTAGTCGCACTCGCATCCTCATCGGTGGCGGAGTTACGATGATTGCAAGCAACTGATCAATGACACACTCCTCCATTTGGTAGTTGTTTGTCTGTGCATTACCAGACATAAATCGAAACTATACAAATAGTAGCAGTACTTGTATTGGCTAATAACGTACACTAATTACTCCCAGACAGCAAATCAACCGTTTTTTTTCATTGATTCAACGTCTGCAGACGTTGAATTGATATAAAAAACGGTTGATTTGCTGTCAATGTTTTTTCGAAAGGATGCTTTTTACACTGTTTTTGTACCACATTCTTCAACTTAGCCTACTAATATTTATCCATACTCGTTAGATCGCTGATTTGTTGCGTATTGAATTGTCACTGACTGCCTCTTTGAAAAGTCTTGTTCATGGAATAACGGTTTGGAGGAATAAAAAACGTAAAGTACATGATTATTCATCATTGTGATGTCATATAGTAGCTTATTGTAGAGAGTTTCGAAAAAAGTGTTATCACATAGCTAAATGGTTAGGGTATAGTCAGTAGTCAGATGATCAAGCGCTTTAAGGAGTGAATTGTTAGTAATGTGTCGTTGCCCGCTGTGACACAAAAGCAAATGATCCCTTTCAAACTAATTTAACAGCTTGCTTGCACTAGAGCTGTAAAATTCCAATCAAACTCGCTAAAAGTAATACAACCGGATTTCTCTATCTCAGACAGCAAATCTACCCTTTTTTAAATTGATTCAACGTCTGCAGACGTTAATCCAATGTAGAAAACGGTTGATTTACTGGCTGAGATTGTAGTGAGCCAAGCAGATGCAAAAACGCTTGATATAGTTCCTTGCACTGCAATTATTTTTATTTGTGTACACAAATGAAGTAGATAAATCATGTTCTGTTACTTAGTATACGGTACTTCAAAAGCACAGCTAACAAATCCCTCCTATCAATTGACTTAGTGCAAACCTGGGGGTTATCTAGGGGAACGTTCAAATATTACGTAACGCTTTTTTTCCGAATTTTTGACCCCCCCCTCCCCCATGTAACGCCAACGTAACGCTTTTTTCAATCCCCCCCTCCCCCATGTAACGTTTTTTCACTACAAGTTCAGCACAAAAAACTACCATTCCGTACTCGAAAGCGTTACGTAACGTTTTGCTTGAACCCCCTCCCCCCCGATGCGACGCTAACGTAACGCTTTGCATAAACCCCCCCCTCCCCCTCGAAGGCGTTACGTAATATTTGAACGTTCCCTAGGCCTATTTCAGGTCTTCTGTCAGGGGACACCCACCGCCAAATTTGTCTGTCACATACATTTTTGTGAAGCTTAACACTCACACATTAATTTTCAATTGGTTTTATCCGGTAACTATTTTAGCTGACCTAGCTCAGTTAGGGGGGTCACCTACTTTAGGTCGTCTGTCAGGGGACACCCACCAGCAAATTTGTCTGTCACATACATTTTTGTGAAGCTTAACACTCACACATTAATTTTCAATTGATTTTATCCGGTAACTATTTCAGCTGACCTAGCTCAGTTAGGGGGGTCACCTACTTTAGGTCGTCTGTCAGGGGACACCCACCACCAAATTTGTCTGTCACATACATTTTTGTGAAGCTTAACACTCACACATTAATTTTCAATTGATTTTATCCGGTAACTATTTCAGCTGACCTAGCTCAGTTAGGGGGGTCACCTACTTTAGGTCGTCTGTCAGGGGACACCCACCAGCAAATTTGTCTGTCACATATATTTTTGTGAAGCTTAACACTCACAGATTAATAATCAGTTGATTTTATCCGGTAACTATTTCAGCTGACCTAGCTCAGTTAGGGGGGTCACCTACTTTAGGTCGTCTGTCAGGGGACACCCACCAGCAAATTTGTCTGTCATATATATTTTTGTGAAGCTTAAAACTCACAGATTAATAATCAGTTGGTTTTATCCGGTAACTTTTTCAGCTGACCTAGCATAAATTTTGGGGGGTATAAAACTTGTCTGTCAGAGCCCCCCCACCACCAAAAATGTCTGTCACATACCAGACAATCATCTAGAAACTATTTACTTTACAACCAACTAAGTTTCAAGCGGTAACTTTTTCAGCTGACCTAGCGCATTTTTTGGGCCATGAAAAATGACCCCCATTCCCATACCCACCACCGGCGGGCCGGCAGACTTCCAAATTATGAGTACCCACATACCATCGGACATCGCTGTATGAATAGAAATTGGTAACTTTTTCACCTAGGGTGGACGTCGCGGGCTCCCGGTCTATTAGGCAAGACACTTAAAGGCAAGCCGTCGATTGCGGAGTGGCGCCCCTTCATTTCTTTCATAAGTATGAACAGACGCTTCTCTCGAGAGAAATGCCTACGACGCTTAGGGCTATAGCCTGCTGAACTGAATTGAATACACTTCGTTAAATTTCAACAATTAAAAACCTCACTCTTCCAAGCTCGGTAACTGGCCCTGGGTGTAAAACCTCTACATACAAGTATGCAAATTGTATGCAAAACTACCATGAATAAAAGCTTTGTCGGCCTGAAAATAAAGATTCAAAACCAAACCAAGCCAAGAAACATTTTCGGATATAAAATTATGAAAATGTAATTCTGCTTAATTTTCCAAGCAATTTACATTTACAAACCATTATAAGGCAATTAATGAAGGAAAAAAAGGGTTCTAAAACACTTCACCCCGCATCTAAGAAAAATAGGCACAGCTCAACCGCCTTTGCACTCACATGTTTCAATATGGTCTTGCGGAATGACCATCTTGTGTGTGGGACGGAATAGATCTCCCCAGACGCCAAATGAACCGTTTTTTACATTGATTCAATATCTGCAGACATTGAATAATGTAAAAAAAACAGGTGATCTACTGTCTAGATTTACATGTAAAGTACAGTACATAACATCATGCGTTATTTGCTCAATCTCACTCTGGTGATAGCAATATTTATTTAACTGATCTTGATGTCAACGCAGTCCGACGGTTGAAGTGCTAGGATCGATTCACATGACATCTACCACCTCATACGTAATAAGAAGTTCGACAAAAACGAGATTAAGGAAAAACATGAAATGAATGACTTGTGAAATGATCGAATGCCAATGATCAGCAATTTAAATTTAGAAAGTTCCACTAAATTTTTGTTGCAGCGGCTGCAGTAGCGGCCCTACATTTTTTCAATGTTACGATAGCGTTGAGGCGCTATGTTTCTTTCAGCCACACTCCCTCTACTTTCCAATTTAAAGTGAAACGATGGCTCGTTTTTGTATTTTTAATGGAAACAATGCGTGGAAAAAGTCAATGTAGAAATTACTCTAATGTTGCGGGAAACATCAAGCCACGTTGGTTATTGACAGAAGAGTGACACCAACATCAGTCACGACTCTGAGGAATAAGGATGAATGTTTCGGTGTCTTGGTACTATCGCATGAAGCGTCGGTTCGGAAAGTAAAGTCAAACCGTGGAGGTGTTTTTTTCAGGCAGAAGTAGTCCTTGAGATTTCTTAGGGCTAATTTATAACGTCTCTATAAATAAATACAACACCCCCATTTCTTCCAGTGCTGCGGTGGAGAGGCGTTTCTCTTTTGAAAAAGACGCGCTGAAGCCAAAAGCGGACAGGACTCAGCGATTCGCATTTTAAAGTGTTCGTGATTATGAAAGATGCCTAACAATAAATTTCATCAAGGACGTGTTTTTTACAACGACATTAAAATGGCACGTAACGAATGATCGCGTTTTGTCATGACATCATTTTGACGTCACAAATTGCTTTCTGTGTCAGTTCAAGTTAAGACAAAAGTAGCAGGAGTACTGTATAGTTCGAGTAGCGATAACGGGAGCGCGCGAGTTTTATAGAATGGTAGCGATAACGCGCGCTACTTTAACCTGTGTAGCGGGTAGCGCGTTACTTTTAAAGTAGCAGATTCCAACCTCTGCAAAGCAGTTTGATTTTGCTTCTAGCTCCAAATGTAACAAACAGAATGTATGTTTTTGAATAATTCATTTTAGAACTACTGCATACTAAAAACAATATGGTTAGTTGGTTTTTGTTTTGTTTTTCAATCAAAACAGCCCAGCAATAACAAGCTTCAAATTCTTTTCATTGCTGTAATTTCAAAGCAGCTTGATTGGCTTCTAGCTCTAAGCATTTAATATCCAACAATAGTACACAGTTTGCAGGTGAGCTCCCAGTACCACTTGTTCTCGATATGGTTAAGAAACACAATGCATGCTTCTTAACCCGAAGCAGCTTTAAGAGGATGTGACATGTTACTTCAGTAAAAGAAGACTTAACCTAATTACCGTCTGTTGATGAAGCTGTCAGGGACCTTACACACAATGAATACATTTTGTTGTAATAATTTAGTGATTTAGTAGGCTAGGTTCTCTAAAAAATTCCCAAAAAAAGATCCTGGCAGCGCATGTAAAAACTTTGGCACTGTATGTCATTATGCGTGATGCACCTTTTGAAATTGTGCAATCACTTTCATCATATTGCGTCATGCTCCTGAGGCCTTTAGGTCACTCACGTTTTGTTCAGTTTGGAAGATTTTTTAATTTTCGTAACCACGGCAACACTTCCTGGTTCGTGCAATAAGTAGCCTACAGAAAAAAAAATCAAGAAAAGTATGACTCTTGCAAAACCACGCAAAAGTAGATATTTGATCAAGGATGAAAATGCGTTCATTCACAGCCTATGGTAGGCTATCATTGTTCTGCTACAAAGGTCTAAAACGTAATTGATGTGCTTGTGTTTCAGCAACTGCCAGGCTTCTTGTTGCTCAGAAGACAACTGCAACTCTGCCATGTCTGTCAGTTACAGCGTTGGAATGATGGCTTTCCTTGCTTTGACCTCAATCCTTGCATTGCTTCTCAATTAACAAAAAGAATCAGATTTTTGAGGATTTTGCAATGCGCCTAAAGATCAATGCGTTTTATAATGAAATTGTATCTGATGTAAAATGTGCGATTTTTCTGTCTGCATATCCTTAAACTCATCATAGCATGTGATATGTTGTTAATATAATTTTATGACTAGTCTACTTATGCGTTATTGGAAGAAACAATCTATAAAAATTGCAACAACTCTACACATTTCGTCATTGTTTTATTAAAATTGCAGATTTGCCATCAATTTATTACAACTTGACTTGACGTGTTTGCTATTGTATATAAATATACCCGCATGTGCTTGTATGTGAAATATTTGTGTTTGGTGAAACGTGGGAATAGAGGCACCGTCACCGCACGACAAATAGTCACTCTTTGTAACTGAGATGAATCTCCGCACGCATCTCGCTTGAACACGTTTGTATCTACGTGCGTTGGCTAATTGTAATGTTACCAGCAAAATTGTAATTGCATACACGATTAATATATTTGATCGTCGTTATTACAGTTACATTAGTTTCTTGCTGTTCATGGACGTCTAGCAAAAAGAACATTTCCACAATTTTTGCAACTATTAAAATTGGACTATTAATAAAATTTTGAAAGTACTGTGATTTTTACTTGAACTGTTGCATTACTTTCAATGGAATTTCTTGTAAACATAAATTCAAATTCAACGGACTGACCCTAAATATTCGATTTATGTTTTTTTCTTCTCTGTTTGATGGCTAAAGGGGTGACACTACTGAACGGCAATACAAACGACATTTTAAAATTGATTTGTATCAAAACATCGACATAACTAGGATGAAACTCCATTCAATGGCAGAAAAGACATTTAGAAAAGAATACTTGAAATATCCTCTGTAGCTTAGGCTTAGTGGACTACTTACTCCAAGCAAACAATAGAAGGTATGACGTGGCTTAACGTAGGGATATTGTGCTCGTCATTTTCCCGAAAGCAGCTATAAGCATCTGACTTGAACAAAGAAGCTAAAAAATCAAGCAGCACTGGTTCAACAATGTGTGGATAAGCGCTTCCCAGACAGCAAAATCCGTCATTTTTACATTGATTCAACGTCTGCAGATTGGTTTTTGAGAGGCCCTTGGAACTTTATCGGTAGTATTCTTTAAGTTCACTGCTGAAACCACGCGTCCTTAAGGCCACATGCTAGGTTATTAATAACATGAAATTGACGGGCAAAATAAGCTAGAAAAGTTTTTAATATGCAGAAATTTTTATTTTGGAGGGGATACTGTAGCTTGCTGATCAGGTACCCCTTCCTTGGATTCGATACTGCTTTGACACATATACAGCAAGTAAAGGGTAATGTTCATCTGTGCGTAGCCATACGTAGCCTAAATCTAGTACTGTAGTCAGGGGCGGATTTAGACCATGAGAGGCCCTAGGCTGTTCCATTTGTGAGGCCCCTCCCTATTTTTGAGCTCAGAATTTCTCTCTAAACAACATCACATGTCATTGCTTAATGTTAAAAATATGAGTGCATTAAACTCTTCGTTCTTTTCATTTTCCACATTCATGGGTGCAAATTTTTGATTAAAAGAATAAAAATTTAGAAGGCAGTTTTGCTTTTAATTTTAATTTTTTTGATCAAACAACCGTTACAATAATTGTAAAGTTTATTTACGAGGACATAAGAAATAGTGACAGCCATCAAATAGAGTAAGACTAGGCTAGGCTACCAAATTTTTTTTCTAGCTTTCGTCAAAGCAAAATCATGCAAAAGTTCATCAAAATTTATCTGTTTAAGTTTGTCACTCTCAATGCTCAGTGCGGACAACCTTTCTTGAGACATTGTCGATCTCAGTTTATGATGGCATTTTTTTGGGGCAATTTATGAATTTCGTCTTGTAAGAGCACAATTTTCAGTGAATATATAAGTTTGCTCATCCACCTGGCTCTGTGTAATGCAACAGGTCTTTGGAGAGATATATCCTTACTGGTAGTGGCTCAATGTTCAAGTACAATTGACACAAGTTCAAAAGTTCTAAGTAGTCGCTTCTTAAAAATTTGGATGATTCTGGACGGAGCTTCATCTGATTTATCAGCTCAGACAATTCTTCCCGCTTGCTGGCAAGCAGATCAATTTCCTCGTGCGATTTTGATGTATGAAAACAACCTGATGCGCTATCAGAAAGAGTTTGAAAATTGCTTTTAAAGCGTTGAAATATGGAAATGTTGGGTCCATTGCTGCTTTCTATTTTGAGTTCTTCCCAAACATGCGTATTATCTCCCCAATATGATGCCTGCATGTTGGCCAAAGTAGGCCTTTTCCAAGATGATTTTGTATTTAGATACAGGCCGCAGTTTTGTGGCTCGTATTGATACTTGTGGTGTCAAACACCATTGCAGCAAGACATGCAGTACAGTTCCAATTGTTTAACAATTCCATGCTTGCATTGGCTATTTTCTTTCCTTTTGGATCGGATGTTTGTGCAGGCAAATAAGGAACACCAAGCAGTTTTGAGCCTCCAATACCTGAAAGTAATATCGGAAGCCTATCAACTTGCTTATTAGGGTTTGTTAGTGACTCCATCATTTTACCATCCCAATGAATGGTTCCAACTTCAGGAGGTACCCAACCATTTTTCACCGCTTCAGAAATATTGAAAATCGTTTCAACTCTATACCTTTGAGCCGTCATGTGGTTTAAGTTTACGCGAATAGTTTCACCAGAACAACTCTAGATTAACGAGTGTAGTATTGCAGATAATGCAGTTGGTGTAATTCTGTTTCGTAAACTTGTGGCCACTACACCAGGTGATCGTAAAATGTTGTGTGGTACAAATATTGTGGTACCGGTTTTTACAACTCGACGGTGACTCCTTTTACTTCCTGTGGATGTAGAAGGCTCGGCAGTGTTAACTGCAGTCACTTCATCACTGGTATCATCGCTAGAAGAAAGTGAAATGTTACTTTAGCTGCTGGATTCAGCCTCTTGACGTTTTATTTCTTTTTCTTTCCTTTGCACTTCTGCTTCTTTTCTAGAATGTTTTCGTTTCAACGTTTTAAGCAAAGCATTGTCTCTCTCTGCCATTTACGCCTCTCTGGTAGTTTGCATGCTCCACAAAAATTCTTTATCTTCCTCAATTGACATCTTCTTCATTACATCGCGAGGCCAGAAAGGAAAGGTCAATTGAAGTTTCTTTTTAAATTCATTAATCCTTTCCGATTGCTTTCCATCACTCCTATGGAAGTATTCGATCTGAATTTTGAAGATAAGACTCATTTCATCTCGAAAAGATTGAATTTTTTGAGCCATTTTTTTTGGATGAATTGTTGGAATATTAGCTTTCTAGTAAAACGTTGAGATGTCCTTCACTGTCTTGTTTGCTGCATCTACTGATATTTGGATTTTCCTTTTCGTGGGATTTTGAGGTTCAAGCTCCTGCTTAAAGGCAAGAAAGCTTAAAATCACTTGATGATAAGTTGGCAGTTTACTTCCCTTGATTTTCTGATCATTTTTCGTTGGAATAGTAGAAAGAAGAAGATACTGTTTCTCAGCATTCTGAGACTGGCTGTTCATTATTGTAATACTAACCAGACCGATTTGTAAAAGCACTACCGTATCAATTATCATTAGTGGAATAACCTAAAAAACAATACAACCATAGGTTTTGCAACATTTCCTGCAAGAAGCGAAGGTAACATAACCCTTTTTTACAGTTGGCTACCTGCCTTATCTTTGCTGTCTGCTATATTCTCCCAGATTAAGTCACAACTTGCATGGGTTTAATACTAAGCTTTCCTGGGCGCTGCAACACTGATTCAACAGAAGAAGAAATACTAAAGCCATTATTCCAAGACCCTGAGTGAGGTCAAGCCAGCTATGTTGATTCAATGTTGCAAGATGGTGAATCAATGTAACAGGCGCCAGGGGCGGATCCAGGTATTAACGTTAGGGGGGGCGATGTCATTGACATTCAGACAAGTGATCAGCCTGGCACGAACAACGACGGGAGGTCTCCCCTAGAAAATTTAGGTTGAATTTGGTGCGTTCTGAGAGCACTTCGAACACTAATTATGAGAAATTCTATAACTTAAAAAAAAAAACTCAACAATGCTGTTGTTAAACAAAACGGAAGGGATAAAGGGCTGATGTGCCCTTGCCATGTCAAGTTGAACTTAAAGCCTGAACAACCTAGCCGTATTTAGGCCTATAGTTGAGATTGATGGTTTCACTCTTGATTGTTCCACAGCAATTTAAAAATTGGCCACCGAAAGATAATAACAGGTAATTAATTCTATCATCGCAATGTCACAGCATAATATTGATAGGCTATAGACATTGAGGTTGTTATAACTGGTTCGCAATGTGTTGTCTTGGTGTGTGGAAGGTCTTCAGAAAATCTTTACCCCCTTCCACTGCATCTCTATGGTAGGCTACTGACTGCTGTTTCTCGTGAGTTGTTAGATCGCCATCTTTTTCAAGAAGCTTCGCAAAAACAGTCAAAGGCTTTGTAACAAGTTTTTGAAGGGGTAGGCCTACGTGCTTGTGAGAACCTGCAACACGCGGCCAATAACAAATAAGCTGCAATATTTACAAAATAGTCATTTTTTGGCATCAGAATAAACCAACCATGGAAATTTATCCAAGTGGGACTGGTTCCAGTATCTTTTTTCTTCCTTTCTTTTTTTATGACGAGTAGAAAATGGCAGATTAAAATCATGTGAAGGTCTCCAGGGTTTCTTTAGAAACTCGCATTTTGTTAAGTCATCAATATTAGAAATCGAATCAATGTGGCATCCTACGTCATTCTGTCGAATAATGGAAGTCTTATTGGTAGGCCTATCACTGACATTAGCGACGGCAGCAGAACATTCCCCAGTCAGTTCAGTTTCAGTGCTAACAAAACTGGCATCACAACCATGCTCTAACGGTTCTTTCGAAACACAACCTGTCACTCTTTTATATAAAAATCCAAGGTTTTTTGCGATCTGCGTCGTTTAATGTTGCTGACAACTTTTAAAGCATGTAATAGCCTACTGCAATATAGTTTCATTATGGTGTCGCTCCTCAATCCTCAGCTCCTTTAAGACTAAAAGAGAGATATCATATTAAATGCTCTACAAAAATAAGCTTACAAATTAACCTCGCATAATTACACTTCTTCAACTCAAAACGTATGTAAGAATTCCAATGGTTTTAGTTCCACGTCTGACCGCCAAAGTTGCGGCTATGCTCTAGTGCCGGCAAAAAGTTTAGAAAGTTTTTTAAATTTTAGTAATTTCGTTCGGTAATTAGACTAATGTGACGAAATAATAGCCTTATACTCAGTGCTGTATTCGAGGGTATACGCCGGTATACACAGTATACTCTCTGCTTTTTCGAATAGTATACCCTCTGGATTTCCAAAAATAAACAATTTTGTACTTCTCGTCCAATTTTGATGTTGATAATTCATGTTATGGTAGAACAAAGCTTAGTAGCCTATTTTGCGAGTTGTGTATTATTTTTCATTTTGGCAAATCTGACAGTGTACCCTGTGCTTTTTTTTACGAAAATAGCACTGCTTATAGGCTACTATGTTATTATTATACAATGTTAGTGACAGATCGCTCTGGAGAAAAAGAACCAGGGAAGGCACGGAAATTTAAAAAAAAAAAAACAAGATACAAAATGTCCAAGAAAAACGAAAGATTAGAAAAGAAAAACTAAAACTACCACGCCCTCCATCCTCCATACAATGTGTCTTTTGCCCACGTCTTTTCCATCATAGACTGGGCCTCCAAAGCCACATACGACATCACCATCCAAAGCCAAATTCGATTTGAAGACAAACCAATGCTCGGACACGAGTTGGAGCCCTCAATACTATGTTATTATTATAGCCTACCTTAGCCTAACTAACCTAATCTTTGAACATGGCGAAAGACTTATTCAGCATTGCTTTCGATATGTCGTTTTCCAAATCGTAGCCTATAGCCTACATATAAATGAAGAATAAAGCTACTTTC
Source organism: Aplidium turbinatum (assembly GCF_918807975.1). Classification (NCBI taxonomy): domain Eukaryota; kingdom Metazoa; phylum Chordata; class Ascidiacea; order Aplousobranchia; family Polyclinidae; genus Aplidium; species Aplidium turbinatum. Next base: position 60,048,959 of record NC_137472.1, read on the forward strand.
TTCGGTTTTAGGGGGGGCGATCGCCCCAATCGCCCCCCTCTGGATCCGCCCCTGACAGGCGCGGAGCTGTCATGCTTGACCTCAATTGAGATCTTGACATACTGGCACTGGTCTCCTAACCTAATTCCTGAATTTACCTTGTATCAATGTTGAGAAAAGATAAGAAATAGCAAAAACACTGATGTTCAAACTAGGGAAATCCCCTAATTTTAATGTATTTCAGTTTAGACTTTCGTTTTCAATCTGCACATTCAATTTTGTCCAATCTCAATCAAACTTTGCAAAGTGCCTTAATATATGAAATGTCACACCAGAAAAAAGTTCAGGTGATTTCGGCTACATAAGGGCGCCTGTGGCACCCTAATATATACTTTAGGTAAGGTTTAAACTTGTCAAGTATAAGAATTACAAACTTCGAAACAAAATTTTGAGGCCCCTGGATGTTGAGGCCCTAGGCTTCAGCCTGCCTAGCCTATTGGTAAATCCGGCCCTGACTGTAGTGCATCGCTGCAATTGCTTCCACCATCAGAAATTTATTCTATGACTAAAGATGGTGCTTCTCGTGTGCATTTATCAAATGCTGGCATTTGCACAACAATCTAACCTTCTATGGCTAAAGAAATACTTTCAACCAACTCGAACTCTTAACTGATATTTTTGAAGTGTGTTTTGTCATGATCTGGTAGCAAACTTTTCACAACCCGGCACTGGGTCGTGACCCGGTGCTTTGGGACCTGCGTGTAGGCTATTTCTACACAAAATCGATTTATATTCCAATGGAATCCGTGTTTTGCTTCAACAAAACCTACTTTATGGGGTTTGTTCAAACATGTGTCTGAAAATAACTTATTCAGCTTGTGTAAAAAGCTGTAAATATTTCTGGGCAATTTTTGAAAGAAGTTGCACAGCAGAAGTCATCAAAATGCCACACTATAGCCTAAATAAAGTTGTGGGAACTCGTTCTCAATTTCGGTGGTTTAAATTTTAATAAAATTTGTTTCGACTAACCCCAGTCTTTCCAATATCAGTTTCATACATTTATATCTGTAACATGTAGACCTACCATGTTTTTAACTAACAAATTAAAATTATGAGAACATTTGGTCGAAACCTATCTGAATTGCAATTTGCAAATGCACTTCAACTGTACAAATTCAAAACCGAAATTCTGCTCTCACGGAATTTAGGTCACGTTTCCTGTTAACAAATGCCACTCTCACGGAATTTAGCTCACCACTTCCGCATTTCTGAAGCGACATAACTGCGTAACCGTTCTGCTTTCATAACTCCCAGCTCCCACCATATTACTGATAAAAAGGCACTATATTATGAAATAAGCAGGGAATTGAAAAATACTCGTAACATAAGTTATATAAACCAAAAGATTTTCCATTTAAAAAACAGACTTTCAAAAACAGAACAATCAGAACGACTCTAAAACAAGAAGGTAAAATTCAAGACGGAAAATGTCACTTTTCTGACACCCGTCGCAACAAACTAATTTGGTTAGAGTTAGACAGGATAAGTATTTATCAATTTCCCGAATTAGAGCTTGTAACCTTCATTAACAAAAAATGCATTTAATATTACATTTAACTTGTTTAATTTTGTAGGTAATCATGTCCCTAGATAGAAAACCTAAAATATTACCTGCTATTGTCTACTGCATTCGTCATATCCCTAGATAGAAAACCTAAAATATTACCTGCTATTGTCTACTGCATTCGTCATATCCCTAGATAGAAAACCTAAAATATTACCTGCTATTGTCTACTGCAATCGTCATAGCACATGACTGGGGAACTGTGTTCCGAAAGCTAGTGTAATTTGATCAGTAGCGCACCCAGAAAAAAATTTAGGGGGGGGCTAATTCAGAAATGTCGGCCGAGTGATTTGCGACAATAGTGACAGTAGGCCAATGCCCATCCCTTTGATTAATATTTAAAGGCACTCACGGCCCACAACCCACAGGTGCCGATACATCAGGATTCGTTCTCTCAATCAGATTAGAAGTTGGCCTAGTGAACCCCATGCTGTTAGAACCATCAGCACTCCCATCCCTACGTCCACTCTCGCAATCTTCTGTAGATCTCCACTTTTTCGTCATGTATGACAAAATAGAATTAGCTTTCCGTTGGCTAACACAAATAAGTGCAAAAACAACAACTAGCACGAAAACAGTTTGAAACAAAACACTAATTTTGTAATCAGTAAATTTGATGTGGACATTTTTCCTACTTACAAAACATTCAAAATTTGTTCGTAGCCTATTTTCCATTAAAGTCCCAGACGCCTTCGTCTCTCTGCTCAAATGTCGTATACAGTTTTACATGTCCGTGTGATTCGGCATTGACGTATAGTACATCGACATATCCACCAGACATTTGACCCAAGAGTAGGCTAAGGGAGCATCTGAACTTTAGGGAGTTAAAGAAAGGTGTCATCAAAAACCATATCATGAAGTGTTCTTTTTGCACAGATCAAAAATTCTCTACTGACTCATTTAAAATTTTACGCAAAGGCAAATTCCAATTTGACACCAAAATTCAGGAAGCTGTGTTAACGCTACAACGCAAATTTAAACAAACAATTATTTGCTGGAGGGGCGTCTATTCTCCTCAATATTTACTTGATGTATCACGTTCCCTGTGGTGCAAATTGTTTTGTAGTTATTTATGTAGTCAGTGGCGTATTTAGAAAGTTTGTTAGAGGGGGTGGAGGCCAATAGACATTGTGCCGGTTAGCTGCGCAGCGGCTGATTCGGCGGCCGGAGGCCAATGGGGGTCTGGGGGTAGTAGGCTACACACAGAGTATTCCCAACGGTAGTAGCCTACACAGAAAGCTCAAATTTGGTGGAAATGGCTGTTAATTGGTTCAAATTTTTCTACTTAGGTTTAAAATTAGCCTTGTTTGACCTTTTAAATAGGGAGGGGTTACCAAAATGTCATATGATGCGTCAGTACGGGGGGAGAAGGTTAGCTAATACCGTAAGATAGGGGGGTCCGAAATCAAGAGCGAATCTGCAGAAGTTTGTAACCGGAAGGGTAGCAAAGATTTGAAGTAATTTATAATCGCATCGGATAAGTGCCGAGTTGTTCAGCAGCTTGACACGCATCCACAAGAGTCGCAGGTCGTTTATCCACAGAAACTGCAAGCCAATTTGCTCTCCATCTTCGCAATTTAATAGTAGCTGCAAAGCAATTGCTTGCTTCAACATCCAGCATTTTATGGTAGAAGTCAAAAACCTCGTCGATCGGGCAGTCCTCATCTTCATTAATCAATGAAGGCAGAAATGTGCTGACTTTAAAGCTAGCGAGCAGTGCTCATTGAATCTCTTGTGAATTTGTGCCATGCAATTGTCAAGAAAATGAAGAAAAACTGTTCGTTTGAAATAGATCGATCTCCGCAATTTCAGCTTGAATGTTAGGTCGATGTTGTTGTCTAGGTGCATAGCAAAAATTACACCTCTCCCCCCCGCGCGCTATAGGATGAATCCTCCAAGCAATTATGTCTTGCGCTACAACTTATATTTTTGCAAAATTTGTATTTTTTAACTGATTAAGGGTGGTCATCGCCCTTTATCTTCCCCCCTAAATACGCTACTGTATGTAGTTGCCTTTTTCTAATGTAAATTTACCTTCAAGAAGTTGAAATTAATTGCATTTTTTAAGTATTTTCATATTCCTGATGAGGGCTTAAAGTTAAGCTGAAAACGTTCGACTGTTAAAACTATTAGTAAATATGTAAAATCTATTTGATATAATTCTCAGCCCTGTTGTATTGTTGTGTTTTATTCATATCTAACCTGTAAGCAAAAGGTATAAATGGGGAATATACAAAACTTCATTTTTTGTTTTGGGTTTGGGGGGGGCTTGAGCCCCCTTAGCCTCTTGCTGGGTGCGCTACTGAATTTGATATTGCTAAAAAGAACCCGCAGCATCAGGCTATAACAAATCGTTTGAATCTACAGTCTACACTGTGAAGTAAGCAACGATCATGCTGCTAAAAGCGAAACTCATTCAACTACTGCAATATAGCCTACCAAAAGTCCCACATTTTTGACATGTCTGATCTGTTGAAAAAAATCAAAATTCAAAATAAATCACAGTTTGATTCCGTATGGAACTTGCAACTGCCATGGCTAGCGAAATTTTGCGTAGCTTTTTTCCAGATTGAAAAACCATTTTGTGCAAATGCACTTTCTGATTATCCAACAATTTGTTAGTTAAATATGCCTCATGATTTTGACTAGTCTGTTAGTTGACAGAGAAATTATCAAATACTGTACTGAAACGCTGTGAAAACGTTTTTCCATGCTTGGAAAATACAGATGTCAAAACATAGTATAGATATATCAAACACACAGGCGGTCACATGCGTATTGCGTAGCCTATGACATTGTGAGAATTGAGGCTAATAAAAGTTATTGGAATGAATTTACTGTGACGGCCACCGGGCGTAGTTTAAGAACAGTCACCTTCACGCGGTCCCCCCTGTAAGTAGCATTATAAAAATGCGAAACGAAGACTGTCAAAACCGAACCTCGACCCGGAGCGCTCAGCACAAGACCCCACGAGAACCGCTCTTTTCAGAGCGCGGCAGTCCCACTGTCGACAAGTACCGTCGTCCCACCATCTTACAGCTGAACGCTGAGGGCATCACATCCAGCAAGATTGATGTGATCGAGCAGCTCGCTCATAAGAAGAAGAAGAACAAATATTCAGCCGGTGTTAAGTGATTTTTTATTCTTAATATTTCTTCTTCCTATCCACAAAGATTTCATCAGGAAAATGCACGATATCAAATGATAAGTTTAAAATACAGCATTAGAGAACAATTATTATATTTCTTATTAAGATGCCAAAAATGCAGTATGACAGAACAATACAGTTAAAGTCAACATGTTTGTACGTTTATTAGACGTAAAAACAAGCTTCACTGTAAAAAGTAAAAATAAAAAGTACGGTAAAAATAATCAATTAAAACGCCAACCTCAGCCAGCTAAATCTGCTGATTTTACATCGATTCAACGTTGTTAGGCGTTGTGGCATGCTTAGCTTCTGAATACTCCAACCAGAGATAGTCAACAAACCACTGGTTACTTACTGTATTACTTTAGTAGACTTTGTTGAGTTAAATCTACATTATATCCTTGAAATATTGAATGACCCACTGCTGTATGCACTGGCACCACTCAAAAACCAAGCAAGAGCCAACCTGCTGAACAGCCGGTAACAATTGTTACGTGACAGGCAGCAGGTGAAGTACGTGAATAGAATCACAAAATCGTAATAATAAAAGCAGCAAGAAGAGCAAGTTACTGATAATTTAAAATTTAAACCGCGTCGCCGCCACTGCCCAAGGGTGGTAAAAGGCAGAGCCCCTCGACCCTTGAAGTGGCGAAGAACAAGGTTCAAACGAAGAAGAAGAAGAAGAGCAAGTTTAAAATAAAAGAGAAAGCTTTTAACCCCCCCCCCTTGCAACTTGAGGTGACTTCAGGTTGGGATCCAAATATTAAAAAAATAATAACAATATGTAATAATATAAAAAAATTAAAAAGATGGTGCCCAAAACATAATGGGGGCAGCTGCCCCCGCCTGCCCCCCTCTGCCGCCTGCCCCCCTCTGCCATGACAAGTTGTCATCTCGATCAAGCACTCTTTCCCGAGACGCTCGGAAAACACAGTACATTCCGCCATGTTAGCTCGGTTGTTACGCATCCGGCTCAAGATCACGCGGCGCTGGTTCGGCTCTCGGGGTGTGCGCTTTAGCAACGCATTTCAGGACTGCTCTCCATTCAGCGCCACCTAGTGAATGCAATAAATCTCCGGCAACAACACTTCAACAATCGGAAAACTTTATTCTCCCAATCTCGGTAACCGGCCCTGCGTCAAGAGCCTTTACAAGTATGCGAAACTACCAGGAATAACCTATCAAGGCTTTGTCAGTCCGAGGATAAGGGTTTTAAAAGGCCTGCCTTGATAAATGGCTAATAACTCAACCCGGAAAGGTCGCGCTTTTAAGAAAATTGACATGCATGTGATAGAATATATAATTGTATAGGTTACATTTTGTAATCTTTTATTTTCAAACCAAATGCGTAGTTAGTGTATTCTAGTTACATACGGCATGAAGATGTCATCAAAGCACAATTTTGTAGGCGTTTGATCGATAATTTTATGGCCTTTTTGTAGTTCCAACTTTGCTTTTGATGATTGGCAAACATGCAAAAGCAATATCTTAGAAATATTTGTTTTTTTGGTAAACACATTATTTTTTTGTTTGTGCTATAGTATATGAAACGGATTAAGGTAAATTGTCAAAAGGTTCTAATTTCGACTGAGTTCCAAGGTAGTGCTTGTATTACAGAACTTGTATTACAGATGGTATCATTGTAAACTTTAAAAAAAAAATAAACAATGTCACTACAGTCTATACTGCAATAAGACTTGTCCAAAATTAAACGCTCATGAAAGACGAAGATGTTCAATGATAGCATCCAGAAGCGTTGCCAGGGATTATCCAGCGTATACTTTTTCATTCGAGATGATTTTTTTAGTTTAATAACATTTTAGGAGGGAGGGGGCTTGCATACGGAAGGAAACTCCACGTCGCCAAAACTTTTTATAACTACCTTGTGTGGGCTGTTTTGCACTCAACCCAGCGTCTAATTATTTTTTTCAAGACAAGGATGCGTCATTTTTTTCCCTAGATTTTAGTTTTTGTATTTCAAAAGTGATGCAGTTACATGTTTTAGAGACGGCCTTTTTCATTGCCAAATTATCTTTGTAAATGGCCTGTATAATCTTTTAGTTATTTTGGGTAAATTCGATAGCCCTTTGCATTGTTATGTAGTCAAAGATGGAGTTCCAACAAATTTTGGAGTCAGTCTGATGTTTTTGATCCGAATTTACAACCTATGGTTTGAAAAACATTTTAGGCACCTTTATTAAAAAGTAGAGGCCCACTAGTGAATTTCGGAGGGAGCGGAAAGTGGGCGAGATGGTGATCACACGGCCCTATAGAGTAGGGCTACAGTATGTCCTCTTTAGAGGATTTGTCCTCTTTATCAAGAAAAATGAATAGTCCTCCGAGGACACTCAACAATTCTCAAATGTCCTCTTTTTTTGGTATTTTAATTTTTCTTGCTTAAATTTTCAACAGGATTTTATTGTTGTGCGAATTTTCGGCAATGGCTTGTATGTGCTCTCCAAAACAATTTTCTGCACCAATGTAATATTCAAAAATTCAAAAAATGGGTGTAGCCTACAGTATCTTGTTGATCTGTATTGTATTGTATGTATGGTAACATATCAACCATTGTTTCGCGGTTATCGGAAATTTGTGACTTTAAATTTGGAATTTTATAAGGAAATTTGTGACGAAATAAGAAATTTGAGAAATCAAAAAAAAAAATGAGTGGGCTATGTAGGCTAAATCACTAGGAAATACATTACAAAAATGTGACCTAAACAGAGAAAAATGCAAACGAATTTATCGTGTTTATAATTTACGGCCCTTTGCATACTTTTGCAAAAAAATAATCTTTCTACTCAGATTTTATTAAATTGATTCAACGCTTGTAGACGTTATGATTATAGGCTACCAACTACAGAGTTTGGCTCGTTGGTCAAGTGAAGCAAGTAGGAAAGAATGTCCAAAAGTGCACCATGAATAACATAGCTTACGGTAGGCTACTGCAAAAAGAAATCGTGGCATAGATACTTTCAGTTGATGCAGATGCAAATAGAACGCATATTATGAACGATTCTCGTTTCAGCCTCAATGGTGCATGGAAACAAACAGCCTTTTAGTTATCTTAGTCCGATTTCAGAATCTTAACTATTGAGTAGCTCAGTAGCATACAATTTCAATCATATTTCATGCCAACAATTTTTTAATTTCAAAGCTGGTCCTTTCTCACTGACAAAGTTATGGCATTGCTACCGGGAGTTGATGCCTGCTTTGTCACATTTTGTAAATTTTTGCGATCGTTACTGTCTGATTCAAATTTTCAAAAAATCAAATATTTTCACTTTTTGCTGACTCGTAGCATAATATGAAAGCTTTTTGCTGCCTTGAGGAAGCAATGTGAAAAATGAGAAAACCTGTAGCCTATTAAAAAACCTTCAAGCAGACAGAAAAGTCCTTGTAAGCAAGTCCTGTTACCGGTCTGACTGAAACCTTATAGGTTAAATTGTCTTCGTTTTTCCAACCCTTGTGATGTTGAAACTCATTGTATTACTTTGGAAAGAGAGCAAAAGATGTTAAAATATGATTTTTTTAAATTTCACTCAGACATTAACCAAAAGTTAGAAAAATCTGGAATCGTGTTGCAAAATGTAGGCTAACAAATCAGGCCGTATAAGGGGGCTGCAAAATATTCATAGACCAAATCTGGCATATAAATTTATCTTGTGTTTTTTGCTGTAACTTTTGCTGCATAAGCTTAAAATTATCCAAAAGATGTAGACAAAAAGGTTGTCCAAACGTAAAATTCTTCTTGTATTTTACTTGCTGGCGAAACGTGTCTTCTTTTTGGGCTATGAAAGTATGGTAAGCCTACTGTAGGGTTGGTCTTCTTTTTCGTTATATATATTCAGAATGGGATAATTTTTGTTTTAAAGTAGCGTAATAAATTGCATTCGATACTTAAACTTTCACAGAGAGGTTAGATTTATACTCTGAAGACATTGCCTGTTAATCGAACTATTACAGAGTTTACTTATCCGCCTGACTATCATGCTATTCATATTCACATATCTAATAATTCAATCTAAAAGTACTGTGACATACGCAAAAACCGTGAGAGTTCATATTTCACCAACAATAGCCTCGGCTACCTTAAATCTTGGTCAGACTATAAAGTAGCAGTCATCATCAACAGTATCATAGCCGATGCGGCCTTTGATGAACTAGATGCTCAGTTCGTAAATTTTTCCAGTGTTCCCTTTGTCGCGCAGTGTCCAAATTTGATGTATTGAAATTGGATATAAATGTTGTTCTTTGTCTGCCACGAGCACATTTCACGAGAAGACGGCCGCTTAGACAGAGATTTTCGAAATCTTCTTTTCTGATAATGTAACCGAGAAATGTGAGTTGCCTTTGAGTTATGTTGTTCAATAGTTCCTTATCTTGATGTACCTGGTTTAAAACTTCTGCATTTGTGATGTGATCAGTATATGAAATCCTGAGCATTCTTCTGTAAAACCACATTTCAGCTGCTTCAATGTTACGCCTAGTTTCTGTGTTGAAGGTCCATGTTTCACAACCATACTGGAGAACAGACCACACTAACACTTTGAGAGGTCGCATCTTCAGAAGAATAGAAAGCTTGCGATCCAATAGAATAGGTCGTAGTCTATTAAAAGCGTCTTTAGCTAGGCCTATTCTTCTTCGTATCTCTTTCTTACATCGTGCGTCCGCTGTTAAGTGAGAACCAAGATAGTTGAAAGAAGACACTTGTTCAATTGTGTTGCCTTCCTGGTGAAGTACAAAGTGGGGTTCAGGACTTTGTTTGAAGATAGTCATGCATTTTGTTTTTTTGTCATTAATTTCAATTCCATATTTTGCACTGATGTCTGAAGTTTTGTTAGGGGAAAGCCGTGTAATATGAACTGCTGTGTATCATGAACCCCCTGTTGTTTTTAGAAAACGTGGCAATAAAAATGTTTGACTTTTAACAGCTTGAATTAAGTAAGTTTGCTGGTCATTCGACCGGAAAAGTTCTTGTTGAAAGTTGGAGTGTTGCTGAAGTTTTGAGGGTATGAAGGTTAAAAGCTTGTGTGATATTATTTTGCAGATGGAGAAATTGTTGTTTTTTTGTCAGTATATCAATAGACTTGTATTTTTTTGATTAATATACCCTCAAATAAACGTGATGATGAAAATCACAACAAGTTTTGCTTAAAATGCATTATTTAGTTGATTATCAGCATTTTAACTGGAATCACCACAAGTGTGTAACATGAACCCTAGCTGAATGTGTAATATGAACCCAGGTTCATATTACCAAGTGCTTTATGATGGTGTAATGAATTTGTGTAAACTGGGGTGGTTCTGGGTTCTGTAAACTGGGGTTCAGACTTCAATTTTACCAGCATTCTCAATGCAGTGCACGTCATTCGATTAATGTTGCTTATCTTTTTGTGAATTTAATGCTTACATTTAAAAAGTAGTGCATGTTTACTAAAATTGGTGTAAATTATTTGAAAACCTTATGGTAATAAATTTTGTTATGCTGCACATGTAATGTGGCTTGCTTTAGTGCAGTTTTTGTGTAGTCAACCCACCTCTATTCAGCAATGATTCAAAGCGGTTCATATTACACATCACAGGGGTTCATTTTACACAGAGGGTTGTGTAATACGAACTCTTTTGGTAAATTAATAAAATTGAAATAACTTTTTTATTGCAAAATATCACATACTAATATATTGATGGGGAATAGGTATGCATGTTAGCTTGCTGTTCTGTAAATATTGTCCATATTTTCATTGAAGTTGTGAAATTAGGAACATTTATTGTTAGGGGGTTCATAATACACGGCTTTTCCTAATTAGTGTTTGTAAACCATCCGGGGATGTCGCTATGAGCACAGTGTCATCAGCATAGCGAATATTGTTTAATGAGATGCCGTTCACTAAAACTCCCTCATCAATACCTTCTATTTCTCTGAGAATCATTTCATATATCATAAAGTAGCAGTAGGCAACTTTTATTCTTAATAAAAAAAATGTCAAGTTATATCGAACGCTTTACTCCCTCAGTCACAAAATCCTGCGTGCGCCACTGAATGTATCATCAATACGCGTGGTTCATTGGATTGAGTAACTTCACTTTGTCGATTTAGTAACTTCACTTTTGTAACTTCACTTTGTCGTCTACGTAAAACATTAAATGCGACGTCCAAAGTGTTTTATCACATTTTTGTTTTGTTTTCAAAACAAAATTTATCCAAATGAGTGAACTAGTTGCTGCAAACTGACAAATTATCGTCAATGCATCTGAGTATGGTATAGGCAAATCTTACACAATATGACTTACTGGTTATTATTGGCAAAAGGGTGTTGTTTTAATTCATTTTCGTATCGATTCGAAAAAAAAAAATTCAAATGCCCCCCCTTTCCCCTTGAGAAAATCTTGCGTATGCCACTGTTTACAAGTATGCGAAACTGTCAGAGTTAAGCTCTCAAAGAAGTTTTCTCAGTCCGAGGATAAAGGTTCAATTAATCAATCAAAAAAAAACAAAAAAAAAACACTGCGATTTGTTTTTGTCACTCTTTCCCACTGCGGCTTTCTTGCTGACGTATACTGTATATCAGTAGCCTACACAATTTTGTATTGCTAAAAAGTATAGCACCTCTATTGTGAACGTCTATGCAAAAGTGATTTGCCAATGCAAAGTTAAGTGTCATCAAATCGAGACGTTATTTAGCACGTGGCAGTATCAAAAATGTTTCGTTCTGTTTTGGTGTCAAGCACGTTATGACGTCCGCGTTTTGTCGCTTTCAACTTTTTCTATACGTTTGTTACGTTTGGCATACCGGTATATTGTTTTTCGTTGTGATGGTCAGAAATAAAAACAAATTGCACTGAACTTCCTTGATACATGGCTTTTCAACAAACGCTTTTCAACTAAACCTCTAGCCAGCTATTCCACCGCTATTATGTGCATGGCCATTGGCCACAGGCTTGGTCATTTGTTCAAGTTCCATTCCGTTCTGTGGTTCCAATCTTAGTACTGTAGTTCAGTGGCTTAAACCGTTGGGAAAGCAACTTGGAAATATGCTGCAGCAAGGTAGTAGGCACCAAGGGCGTAACCGTCGGGCGAAGCCCGAAGGTGTGTTACCGAAGGCAACACTTTCACCGGGGGGTCCGGGGGGCCTCGCTCAGAAATTTTTGGAAAACACTTCCAATTTGGTGCGCTCTGAGAGCATTTCCAAAACAAATCAAAAATAAAAATCTGTCAAATTGTACTTCGCGTATGTCGTGATCATACATCCATTTAATGTTTAGAAGTCATGAACAATCTTAATTTTAACGTTGCAGGACCAAAATCCTGTGTTAGACATGGAATAATAGTTGTCTAAATGTTTAATTCGTCATGAATGTTCATTCTCAGATATTCAGTTAGGCCTACACTACAAAAACTAACACTTAGGCCTAAACATTACAAACGCAAGCAATTTGTACAAAAAGCTGGATAAGTTTGCCTCCTACGTATAGAAGCTTAACAAACTAAATATTGCATCCGCACCTGAACGTTGATTGGCGAAGTAGGCTAACGTTATATCAACGCTGTAAAAAGGGCAAAGGCATGACTATGAAAGCTAGTACAGTAGGCTAAAGTACATGGCGAGGAGACATCAAAAAACAGCAACAAGCTTTTTGGCATTATGATGCTGTGCGTGTACCGTGACGAGAGACCATTCTGACGAGTTAGTGTAGTCGCTCTAGCGAATGTTCGCATTGACGTCACTGGAAAAGCACAACTAACCATACCATAACCATAATACACCTGATTGGCTAAGCAGCTGGTGACGTTTTGCAAAACGAGTCAGGATTGGATAAAACGAAAGCGTTTTTTGACATTTTTTGAACCTGGTAAAGCAACCGTCGGGCGAAGGCAAAGTTACCGATAAGTTACCCCACAAGTTCATTTCAGCAGTTTACAAGGTTCAACATATCAATCACATTAACCGAAACTGTGTCACTGCCGAAGCGTCTAAAAGTGCACGAAACTTTCAAAAGCAAGCTTTTAAAAAACGTTCTCCTTCCAAGGAAAAGATTTACAAGGTTAATCAACAACTTCAGTATTTAAATACAAGAAATCATTCTTTAAAAACGGTACAATTTTTAATTGACTTAAACTAGCCTACACAATTGTTGCATGATTTTTTAAACTTATTTTTAGTAGGCCTGCTGGTACCTTATTTGACTAGAAGAGAAGGATGGATTCTGTTCCAGTTGTGCAATGATTGTTGCGCATACATTTTGGGAGCAAACATTCGTCATGGCACATTGCCCACAGTTAGGAGAACTACAAAAACAACAATTTCCATAAGTGTTTTGAATGAGTTGTAAGGTGATAAATAATAATCATGTAAACATTGTTCACAGTTGAAACAACATCACACTATGTTAGATTGCATAACAGAGCGATCAACTGAAGTAGTTTAACTTTGATCAAACAGTGGACTGAAACAGATTGTCTTACTCCAAGGTTAATACTCAGTTTTTACTGACAAGTTCTATTGCAAGGATTGGACAAAGGTTTTGGGATGCAGATGAATCCAAACAGTTTTAGGATCCAATGTGTTTCTTTAATTTAGCATACGTACAAATCTAATTTGCATAACTTTGTCGAGCAGCACCAAACAAAAGATGACAACCATTAAGCAAACAACATAATGTAGCCTATAGTAAGGGAAAAGGGTACACCTGCAAATATCTGTTTGATTGGCCCATGATGCAAGAGAAGAATCCATAAAGGATACAAATTGACTTATTTTTGTGAACAATTGAAAATAAAAAATCAGTAGTCTCTCAAGCACATGTAGCTCCACAAACAATGAAAATGACTTGACGTTCCAATAATAATAATTTATCTTAAGAAAATGAAATGCCTAAAAAGGTAATAACTGCAAACGGAGAGCAACGTTTTCATCAGTGCAGTTAATTATAGAGTAGAAATTCGATTTGATAGCAATTGATTGAGTTTCGCTTTTAGAAGCATGATCGTTGCTTACTTCACAATGTAGATTTTAACGACCTGTTTTAGCCTGATGCTGCGAGTTCGCTGTGGTAATATCGAATTGCACTAGCTTTCTGAACGCAGTTCCCCAGTCATGTGCTATGACGAATGGTGTTGAAGTCAGTGAGTCGTTCTTTAATGCAGTTCTTTAAATTTGATAGCTTCAACACTTTATTCAGGTAGGATGGTCGTTTTCGTGGGTAATTAAAAGGTAGCCTACTATATAAATTGTTTAAAACAATAACTTTAATAACCATTTTTTATTTGTCTTGGCCATGACATTAAAACTGCAGTCGGTAGGAAAGGCTCCGGTGTAGGAACCCTGGGCTCGTTGGAGTCGTTACTTTATTCAAAACCTTTGTGTGTGGTAGACTGAAACTGAAGAAACCCATCTTTGATGTAGTTTAATGGGCAAGAGCGCACCACCCTGTATTATAGTTGCAGGACGTGACACGAATGACGTCTTGGTCATCCAGAAGAATCTGATGCTTCATCCAATCGTCCTGACCATGTATTGCCATTGAATTCTGAGGCCTGAGACGAGAGAGTGAGGTTGGAGTCCTGCGCAGTTGCTCTCCCTCACTTAAAAGAAGGTGGCTCAAGTTGTCAACCTCCACGTGGTGAGCCCTGGATTCGACTGATGACAACAGACCGACAAGTAGCAAAGTCAAACGAGAGAAGAAGAAGAAGAAGAAGACTTAAAAGAAAATCCCGCAAGTCATGTTTCTGGATCAAAAAGTCCTATAACGATGAATGAACGGCTTCAGATCAGTAAAGTAAAGTTCAAAAAACACTAGTTTCCTGAAAGCAGTCTACTTCCCGATACCAAATATCCTTGACGTTGAATCACAACCGGTGAATGTATGAATGAAGAGGAGCTGTGAACATATGTCTGGTCCGATGATTGCCTTCAGTTTGTTGATGTCGTGTATCTTGGTTGAGTAAGCTTTGTCGGAGCGGAAGTAAAGGTCTTTAATGTCTGGGTCAGTGTCATCATAGTGTAGTAACAATATTAAAAGGTGCGTGTCTTCACCAATTAAAGTCGCACTATGTCGATGAGGGCTGTCCATCTGACGATGTCTCGTCTTGACGATGGCAACATCTGCATCACCTGGTGCGTTGATTACATTGCTGCTTCTATTCCTCAGTTGAGCAGAAATTAGAGAAATTATTAATCTTTCCTTGTTGGAAGCTCGAGACAAGAACTGCTCCTTTTTTCCAATGAACTTGGTGTCTGCAGTAAAGTGAACTACCCGGTGGACGTTCATGCCGCGTCTTTGATGGGTATTGTCTCTGATAGACGGACCACCATATCCATCAAAGACCACCGTTGCTAAGCAATAATGACGAATGGTAAAATCTGCATACGACTGTGCAGTGTGCAATAGACCCATAACTGTCTCCAGCTTTCCATGGCACTCGATGCAACAAGAACCCTCCATCAAGAAGGTAGTGATCGGTTTTCGGGGCAGATTTTCTCACTACTTCATAATCGCCTGACGTCACACTGCTGGCATGTTCTGTGATGGCGGTAGCTATTTGAGGCTTATCAGCTTCTCGGAAAAAATATCTAGCTTCAAACACAGCGGGTGGGCATGTACTGAGCTCGTGCTTCATCACTTCCTGCATGGAGAGATCACATCGTTAAGAATCTTGGAAGCAAAGCTATGACCGTTATGTTTGGCAACGATGGCAGTAGTAACCTGGAAACACAGCGCTGCAATACATTGGTCAAGAAAATTGAAACATCCAAGTCCTTTGTTCACCTGAACGTTTGCCACCTACATCATTCTCTAACAAATTCCACTGCCTCAGAGTTTACTACCAGATTATGGTCTGGATGGGTAGGCTACTGACGATGGTATAGATCAGTGGTTCCCAACCTTTTTGTCTTGGCGACCCCCTTTAAAAAATTTCGTAGATACCGCGACCCCCACTTATATTCTTTCCTAAATGCAAGTATATTATTAACAAATAATATAACAAAAGGCAGCACTAAAAATGTTTAACTTTCGCCGCACTTGGATCCCAGGAACCAGCTTTACCGTTTTTAACAAGCATGGTTTCACAAGTGTTTCCCCAATAGTGTGAGGTTTCTTTCCTTTGGCAATTTCCAGTGCGACTTCATAGGACGCCTGAATTACAGCCACATTTTCCTGATGAAAGTTTCCAGTAGCGTCAAGCCGTTGCCGCTTGAGACCAGCTTCATGGCGTTTAAAGAATTCTGCATCCTTTTTAGCATGTTGAGGGTGTTTGGTTTCTAAATGGCGTTTCAATTTTGATGGTTTCAATGATTCTGCGCTAAGAACAACGTTGCAGAGAACACACTGTGGCTTCTCAACACCATTGGTCAATAAAGAAGTAAAGCCAAGGTTAATGCACTCTTCAACGTATTTTCGTTTTTTCTCCACGGAACGATGCTCCCTTTAACTATTTTTTAGCAATCTCGAGTATTGACTGATATCTGTTGTCTAATACTGTATACAAGGCTACTCGTTAATAGAGTTTCAATTTATACTTTTACAACGAATAGTCCTACACAGTATGCGTCCACTGTGATGTAATAAACGTGACTGTAGGACATACAGCCACGCTTATTACATCACAGTGGACGCCTACTGATGCAACAATGTTGTGCTACAAGCAATCCGAATGAAATGGCTAGCGGACCGGTACCTCGTCCTACTTACATTCACTTTTGTTGTTGCATGAGCAACAGCTTTGCGACCCCCTACAAAATGCTCTGTGACCCCCTTGGGGGTCGCGACCCCCAGGTTGGGAACCACTGGTATAGATGCTCTAGACTGGGAAGGAAGATATACAATAATCAGATGGTTCCAATCATGACGGACATGAAAGCTGCCCCGGATGCATATTTACAAAAGGTTCCCTATTTTGTGCCTATCTCGAAAACTGACCAATCAGAAGCCGTATCGCTTTCTTACGTCAACTCATTTGCAAAGTTTCTTTGCGTGATTGCGTCGAGTTCGTAGGTTTTCTCCAGGATTGCCAGTTCTGCGGTTTTCCCCTGGAGTTAGGCTAGTTTTGTTTCAAAGTCGCGGAAAAATGTTACCGGTGGCGTTTTTTCTTGTCTTGTTCTATATTTATAAAAAAAACTTTGATTATATTCTGGACTTGTTTCATCACTTTCGACGACTGGGCTACTTTTCAGTAGCAATTGGGCTATAAATTTTAAAAACATCTGGCAACCTTAGTTTGCTCGTTGTTTGTGTCTGCTCTGCTGTCTGGCAGGCTAATCGCTAGGCTAGTACTGTGGGAGGCTAAATCTCGTAATATTTCTGTATATATCGAATAATCACTGAATATACAAGTTAATCATAAGACTAAGACAGTTAATCATACAAACAGCTATAGGCTTATCCCATCGTAGATAGGGTGATTACTTATTAAAGTCAGCATTTTGTGTCTGCTTCGTAAAGATGACCTGTATTTAATAAAATATATCACATGTTAAAAAAAATAAATAAAAAATAAACAAATACTTCTTTGAGATATGGCCATCAAAAATAGTCCGGAATGACCAGGAGATTATGTACTGTAGTCAAATCACAACACACTCAATGAAAGTCTGATCTTATTCAATAAGAATACAACAGCAACTTCACCAATACTCACTTCATACGATTGGTTGTAAATAAATGTGAAGTAAGCATACAATAAACACTACAGTACAATAACAAGCACGCTTGAAAAAACTGTTAAGGTGTTTATGAGAGTAGCAACTCCATTGGCTGTGAGGTATAACAAATAACATAAGTGAAATGATGGTTGGTTATCAATGTTGCGCCAACTCTGGAACCGCACCCATGGTCTGAATGCATGCAGTAAATGTCTGTGAAGTGAGCCCAGAAAGGTTTCTTTTTCCCAAAGTATAAATAGATCTCTAGCTTTTGCAAGAAGGTCAAACTCGGTTGTTGTTTGATTCCATCAGCTTCGATTGGAGAACACATCTCATCTCTTTTTCGAAAAGCTGAAAAAATACAGAGCACATTAGCAATTTCTGAGTAGTGTACACCCATTGGTACACAACATACAATTTAGACCTACTATCCTCGCCAAAACGAACCTTTTTTGCCTCGAATCAAAGTCAAAAGACGGCAAAACCTTATTTGCTGGGCCGTAATAAGTACTGTTGTCACTCTACACAATTTCAACCTAATTAATTAAATTTAACAACCAAACTAAAGCCATTCTTTTGATCTTATTCTTACCTTTTGTAGGTGTTATAACAGACATGATTTTCCACACATTTGCAATTAAATTTATGAAACAGGCAGCATCTTTTTTTCATTTCTTCATCTTTCGGAAATCAAAACATTGGTACTTTCACTGCAGTCTTGCAAGACTTGTACATACCCACTTTTACAGCTTGTTACACAACACACAAACCCCATTTCACAAATACAGATTATTAAAGCACTGAATTTATCACAATAAAACCTAAATGAAAGATCAGATTAAAACCTTGGATTGCTACTAAAATTTAACATATGTATGTATATACTTTTGTTTATAAATTACTTTCTGGACTACTAACAAGCTAGCCCTTTAGTTAGCCTATATTGATTTACTTCATATTATAGCTTAGGCTTACAGCTATAACCATACAGAACCTCTTTAGGGGGCAAAATGTGTGCAATTTTAATGAAACATTGCTTAATTCAGTGGCGTATTCTCCATACATGCAAGGCATGCCTTACAATTCTGATGAAATCAGAAATCAAATAGCAAAAAATAAAACAAAAACAGAGAAGCACACATGTAGTATTGAATGACAGCCTAATGAAAAGTGTTGTGAATTGAATTTGCCAGTTCCAATATTGATGTGGATGAGCAGTCATAATAATAATAATAGGATGGAGAAAGAAAACCGGACATAAAAGAAACCCATCCTCAGGCAAAAGCCCATCAGCATAATGTTTCAATCCTAAAACTAGCACTGTTACCACTATAGGCTACCCTCAAAACCTTTTTTTCCACCTGCCACAATTAGAGCCTTTTTGCTCCCAGCCTAGCCTATCTGTGGTTTTATTAGCCAGCTTGGAGAAAGATATTAATTGCACAGGCTTTCTCAAGTTTGCAACGTTCTAACCGCTTCACCAATTGCACAGGTGGTAGGCTACCTGAGATGCCAGCAATTGCCTAGGTTAGGCTACCGAAAAAAAAAAATTAACATTACCAATTTGTCAGGCTCAATTTTTCATGCACCAGTACCTAGGCTACAGTTAACTGACTAACTTGCTATATCTGCTACATCCAGTGCCAAGAAAATTACACTAACTCATTTTCCATTGATAATTATTTTATGCGCGCTTTCATTCATTTCAATTAACTGACTAACTTGCGTTAGTCAGTTGCAGGGTTGCCAGATTGATAAAACAAAAAAGGCCAAATGCATCCCCAAAAAAGGCCAAATTATAGAAAAAAAGGCCAAACCTGAGGTTTTATTCTCTTTGTTGAAATCAGTGGTGTTTTTGCACTTACTTTCAACAACAAATTATATAATATTTACCCAGGTTCTATTGTTTTACATGTTATCTGTTGAAGAAGAATCGCTTAGTAAAATTCCTGAAAAAATGCAATCCATAAAATACAAACAGATAGGTATGGAAACAATTACAATACAACTGAAATATGCATACAACATTAGGCTAAGCATCATCCTGTAGACTAAAAAGCCATTAACGTCCACCAGTGAGACCCTGGTGACTAGTGAGAAGGAGTTAATATTGGCATATCACTTAATGCAATATGAAATAGCATACAATATTTATACCCAATACAATTACTTGTAGGCTACATTAAACACCCAACACTGCAAAATCAGAGAAATCAATTGCATTTATGTCCAACATCCTTCCACAATGAACACTCCTCACTATTCTAGGAATGCTAGCGCCTCTGCCATTTCGTTACTGCTAGTTTCACCATAAACAATATAGATGTGAAACGCCTTATCATTATAACACTGGCATCAAAGTTTGTGCAACATTTTCCATTCAGCAGCATGTCCATTTGCATTCGCAAAATCGTTTCCAAAAGCTCAGTCTGCATTTTGTTTCGTGTTTTTTTTTCACTGCAGTAAGTAATGAAAAATCCTCTCTTCTACTGCATTACTGACAGGGATGCAGAGACATGTTAAAGCATAGCTAGCAAGGTCTTTGAAATGGGCATGATGTAAAACGCTACATCAAAACTTTTCACTGTTGCTAGGGATAACCAAAAGAACTATGAAAACCAAAAGAAAAAAAGGCCAAACAAATGCCAATCGAGAAACTAAAAAAGGCCAAAAAAAAGCCAAGCGGCCAAACAAAAATTGTCCAGCCAAACACTTTTCAAAAAGGCCAAATTTCTGACATTTGGCCGTAAAAAGGCCAATCTGGCAACCCTGGTCAGTTGTTGTATTTCAACATTTCAATTGTACATGCATCAGTACACTTCACTTAACTGACTAACTTGCGAACTTAACCTACCAGCCTGCTCCTGTACCAGACATTACTAGCAGAAGACCAAAGAAAGAAAACGTAAATGACGCAATGACGTAAGAAAGCGATACGGCACCTGATTGGTCAGTTTTCGAGATAGGCACAAAATAGGGAACCTTTTGTAAATATGCGCCCCGGATAACCTACTGAAAATGATACACTGCAATTGCGAATCGTGTCCGCACCTCACTGTAGTTGCGGACATATGGGCTACCATTCCATGCCGGATGTGGACCATGCCAAACTGGTTCATGTGTCAACCCATACAGCAATCACATAATTACAGACGATGACATCGAGAGTGACAGCGATGAGCTTTAGTAATACTCGATCCATATGCTTTCTTTACGCTGATTAGTGATTATGTCAAGTCTACTGTACATAACCACATCGTATAAACTCTTTATGCCTGCCATGGCCACCTAAAGACTTGGCCTGATTTCTCACATTTTGCAGAAATTTCCAGGTTTTTCTGACTTTGGGCGAACGTTTAAATAAATTTTTCTAAAAATTAGATTTTTACACTTTCTTTATTCTTTTCCCCAGATGATACAATAAGTTTTAACATCCTTACATGTTGAAAAACAAAGAAAATTTGATTTCGAAGATTTTAGTCAGACTGTTAATTTTCAATAACAGTCTGACTTTGCGTTTTTCAACTTACTTTTTCTCATTTGCTACTGGTTTCCCAAGGCAACAAAAAGTTTTATGTCATTAGGAAACCGCAAAAAGTAAAAACATCTCAGAAAATGTCAGTCAAGCACTAGCAGTAGCTGTAATCAAAATCTGCAAAATGTGACAAATCAGGCCGCATCTCCAGGTGGCCATGTGCCTGCTTAGTTTACCCAAATATATACTGAAATTTTACTGGTTTTTTAATAACCAATACATTTCTATTGTTCATTTTTAATTGCTTTGGCAGCCAGCTTGGATTGCCATATTGAATTTGTAGGCCATCAGATAATTCAACAATTCTGAAAATGGTCTCATTGACTTCACAGGGTATAAAAACCTAGATATAGACATCAAAACTACATGTATTTGTCATATGATGACCGACTTATGGTCAATTTACTGTTATTTTATTGGTTTGGCGGCCATCTTGGAAGCCATCTTGAAAATAACCACTTTCCGAAGTTGGATCGCTTAAGATTTCAGATTGATCATACTTGATCAGTTGAGGCCTTCCCAATTCTGTTCTATCTTTGATTCTTATTAATAATTTAGGCATGTTTTTCATTCCTGTACTTTTCTTAACCCATTCATGGCCGGTGTCCTTTTAAAAGGACATCGTTTTGAATGCATCAGTATTGCATCATCTTTTGATTGAATCATTTTGGACTTGCTAGTAGTTGTTTAGGGTCTGTTTTGGAAGGTGTTGATAAATATTTGCAAACAACGTACTTTTTCTGAATTTTGTGAAAGTTTGAAAATTGTTGAAAAATGAGAAGAGCCCGATAAAGTGAAGTGAGGAGGAACATGCATGTTTTATTGCCTATTGGTAATAGATATGAATTATGCTTCTTCATAGTTTGACACTCTGTAATATTGTGCTTCCTACTACACTCTAATTTGTGTAAGGTTTTGCTTCTTTTATTTGTTTATTTTGCTTTATATTTATTGTTGCCTTTTAAAAGGACACCGGCCACATGGCCACATTTGTTTGGTTGTTTGTAACACTGTCAAAGAATATTGAACATCGTGTAAAAGCAGCACATTGTGCCTATGGAAGACTTAACCATCGTGTTTTCAAGCTATATTTATCCGCACAAAAATTATGGTCCTCCGGGCAGTCGTTCTATCTACTCTTCTCTATGCTTGTGAAACCTGGACATTATACCGCCGTTACATCAAACGTCTTGAAAATTTTCAGCAGAGGAAACTGGGTCAAATGCTAGGCACTCGTTGGGAAGATTGTCTCACCAAAGATGCAATCCTTGATCGCGCTAGGTTGCCCAGTTCAGAAGTCACCATATTGCAACACTGCCTTCGCTGGACAGGACATGTCATGAAAAGGAACAACGAGGAGGGACAACTAGAGACAGGAACCCCCCCCTCCAGAAGACCAAGAATGAGATACAAAGATCAGCTGAAAGTCTCCCTCAACCATGCAAACATTGATCTGGATTCATGGAAAAACCTTGCTAGTGACAGATTACTCTGGAGAAAAAGATCTAAGGAAGGCACGGAAATTTTTCGAAAAAAAAGGATACAAAAAGCCCAAGAAAAACGAACACTAGAAAAGTTAAAACTACCACGTCTCTCCCTCCATACAATCCTTACCCCCCATACAATGTGACTTTGCCCACGTCTTTTCCATCATACACTGGCCTCCAAAGCCATATATGACATCACCATCCAAAGCCAAATTTGATTTGATGACGAAACCAATGCTCGGTCACGAGCTGGAGCCGACGACTGTCACCCAAGTAGCAAAGATTGGCGTCTAGCCAGCTCCACGCTAGCGAAGTTATTGGCGACGCGCCAGCGATAATCGCCAGCCAGCCGCCACCGATCTGCTCATCGCATAGCCGGCGTAACGCTGGCGAAATTCGACAATAAAGTCGGCTGTGCGTAAGCGCCTCGATCGCGAAAGTCGCTCAAGTTAGTTAACGGCGCGCTGTCTGTACGCCAACGAATTTCGCTAAACTTACTGGCACGTTTTTGCGGCTGCGCGCGCTGTCGCTGGACTGACGAATGTCGCCCTGCTGAAGCCCTTTTTTTTCGGCCACCAGCAGCAGCTGTTGTTTGCGAAATTATCAAAACAAAACACTAAAACTTTTTGAAGCATTTCGTGTATTAATTGTCTTTTTGTGGTAAAAGCGAGACGCAATTCAAGAATGTAAAATAACAAAAACAATGAAGATTTTTAATACACTGTCTTACCACAGCTCCATTTTCGTAACACAATGCTAAAAAATGTTTCAGTATTAATGAATGGCGGTTTTTCTGATCATTCGTAATACAAATAACAGAACAATTTACAAGTCCAAGCCATGTGAGAGCAAAGCTAAAGACTATAAACATGAGATTATTTGTAAAAGCCCAGCAGCTGTTAAGTGAATTTTGACAGTTTTTGCGAAACAATAATTTTTAATCAAAAAATTCTATTAAAAAAAACTTTCTTGGTTTTCCAAACTGTAATGAGTTTGATTAAAATGTTTGCTTGCAAGATTTAAGGGGTGAGGGTAGGGGTGAGTAAAATTTACTCCCCGTTAGAAACCAATTGTGTACTACATACGACAGTATCATAATAATATAAGCATAATTATATGATAGGTATTGCAATACGTCAAAATCACAGCAACATCAAGAACACTACTATTGCTTCCACTGTACTCTATGATGTAATAAAGATTATTACGTAGCCAGCAGAGAAATTCAAATTAATGAGTTTTTTGTGCTATCTGGCTTTGAAGGTTGCCAGCACGGCAACCACAATTATAGGGAAGGGCCACCTGAACGACGACCATAACGCATTTTCGTTTGCACATCTGTTGTGGCTGTCATGCTGGCAACCTTCAAAACCAGATAGCACAAAATTCAAACATCCACGTAGGATACATGCAGTATACCAACAATCATGAGTGATTATTGCGTTTCGACATCCATTAGGTAAATATAAAAAAAATGGGAACAGGTCATTTTGACGCCAAAGAGCTTTGGTTCGGGGTAATGTTAGGGATTAGGACTGGCGGCAAAACACCCCTCCGAAAACACGTTTGAATAACAACATTAAAGATATTAATTAAATGATTAATAACATTAAACTCGACTTCACCACAAGAATTAATATTAGTGCATAGACGGCACAACAGTGTTTGGCAATAGCTTGTCGGGATAAGATTTTCCCAAATACAACTATTGTACGAAGGAAGCAAACCGAATAAAGAGGCACGCAAAAATAATAATTCGCAGCAAGATGTTAAAAGAGAACACTAAAAGGTCAACAGACAATCAAAAAACAGATAGCGTTCATGTATCGTCCGAATTTTTATCTGCGCCGGAAGTTTTGTTTGCCCGGTTCTTTTTTTTTTTCATTTCTGTCACCAGCCGCCTTCAAATACCGCTTCACTGCAGATTTGAAAACTTTGTCCGTCGCCTTGGCTTGCCTTCGAATCACATCTGTAATAATACAATATGAGCTCTCTGTGAAAACAATTTCGCTCACAACAACAACTTAATTACACTACTAACTCATTATTAGGGATCGAACCGATGGCAAGTGTCCTTAACCTGCATGAGGACATAAGCGGGGTTCATTACAATTAAATGTACTGTATAAACCCCCCTATGACGTAGCAAGACGGTTGGTAATAAAAAAAATTGTAATTAGGGAACGTTCAAATATTACGTAACGCTTGCGACGGGGGGGGGGGGTGGTATGTAAAGCGTTACGTTAGCGTCACATCGGTGGGGGAGAGGGTTTAATATAATTCATCAGTGATAATACTCAGCATTATTGAAACATCTTTTGTGATAAGGTGCTGCTGAAACCCGTGTTTTATCCTGCAACAACAACCACGCATGTGATATTGGGAAGGCAGGGCTAAATAGTAGAAACTGATATATTACAGGACGTTGTCACATTTTAACGTTTATATTACAGAAAAAAATTCCATTCCTTGATAAATCTTCCAATTTGTCAATCCTCAGTTGATTTGATTTATATTTAACTTCCATTCATAAAAACAAAGAAGCCTGGCATTTTCCACCATCGTATTG
The DNA here is from genome assembly GCF_918807975.1 of Aplidium turbinatum. Classification (NCBI taxonomy): domain Eukaryota; kingdom Metazoa; phylum Chordata; class Ascidiacea; order Aplousobranchia; family Polyclinidae; genus Aplidium; species Aplidium turbinatum. The sequence goes on from NC_137472.1 coordinate 60,073,945, forward strand.
TAGACTGTAGTACGCATGGTGTTAGCAATAGCATTGCAGCACTTATTACTGACGGTAGCTCGTAAAACTACTTAAATATACAATTATATAAATACAAACTTACCAAATAACACTTTTTATTTTCAGATCAAGAAAGGCAGTTTTTTCGTTTTTTCCACTTCAATTACCGTAAACTGAGCGGCCAGATCGTCATTCATTAAAAGTCGCATAACTCTCCACACAGTTTCCGTACAATCATTTCCTCCAACCGTTATTTTCCATCGCTGTTAAATGAACATCCCCGCGTTACTCAATAGTCAGTTTAGAACTGAACAAGGTAACAAGCGAAGTCTAGATCGTGAACTCAAACCAAACAACCACACGTTCTATATATTGGTTAATCGTTAGGTTATTCTTTAAAAATCATCATAAATTGGTTTAATAAACATGATTCTATTTTACAAACTAAAGTATTTCTACACACAAAATGTATGTGGAAGCGTTTAGAGCAAAACAAACCAGTTTTAAAAATTGAAACTGAGCAGTTGAATAATTAAAAGCCCAGATAGCAAAATCTGTCATTTTTACATTGGTTCAATGTCCGCAGACGTCACATCAATGTAAAAATGACGGGTTTTGCTGTGTGGGAGGTTCTAATCTTATTTGAGTATCATTTACTGTAGTTACCACCTGCAAAGCGAAAACAAACATGTAACTAATATGACAACAGTTACTTTATAGGTGCAATAACAAATATTTTGTCAACACGTCATGTTAGAATTTAACTGATCGGTTGTTGCATGACATAAGACTGGTGTAGCCATGTCGGAATGTGATTGCATGTACCTATTCCGACATGGCCTACCGCACATGTAGCTTGTGGCAGAAAAGTGTATAACAAATGAGTACAGTGACTTACAATAGCTGCCAAAACATCCGCATCTGCTTCTAAGTTTTTTTCCAGATCAAAAAGAGAGCGTTTGTTAGCTTGCTTAAATCTTCATGTAATTAAGGTTAAAACACAATAAACTAGGACACAGTTCCCTCTTTCGACACTTTCTTACATGCTGTAGGCGTAACCGGGTACAGCAAACTAAGTGCAAAGTAAGCTTTATTGTACAGCAGTCTACCCAATAACTGAGCAAGCGCAAAAGACAATTAATCAGACAAACAGTCTCTTCAAATCAAATCAACCGCGTGTTTGAAATGGCACGTGACTTCAATCAAGCGCAACTAAACGGTATGATGACGAAATTTTTCTAATCAAGCGCGAAGCTCGGCCTTTCGTAGGAAACCAACACCATCTGACCAACGAGATGATCTGACGAAACTCGACTGCGCGTTGCCAGCGGAAAGCGAGCGAAAATCGAAAGCGCGTCTCTCGCTCGAAAGTCGACGGCGCGAAGCTAGCAGAAAACGCTCACATTGGCGACATCGAAAATCGTTAGCTGTAGGACAGCGCCTGACTGGCGAATATCGTCATGACTTTAAAGAAAAAAATCATGACGATATTCGCCAGTGAGGCGCTGTCCTACAGCTAACGATTTTCGATGTCGTCAATGTGAGCGCTCGCCGCCCTGATTACGCCAGCTGCACGCCGACTATTGCTACCTGGGCAGTGGCGTATCGCTATGGTTTGTGCCGCCGCGGCGGACCATGATTTTGCACCCCTGAACGAGTGAAGTAGGAACCAGCAAATAGAATACGAGCCAAATCCATTTCAAAAAAGATTTTGACTATGCTTTTTCGTTTACGTTTAAAAATATTCTACTGCCACAAGCTTCCGACCGAGGGGGAGACTGCCAACTGGGGGGGACACCCTCCCACTAGCTACGCCGATGGTTACCGTGAATATAATATCTTCATACAATAACTTTGAAACGTCCTTCAAGTAAGATCTGACAAATTTCTACCGAAACAAACACCTTCTTATGTTAAGGTATCGCGAGATTTACATTTGACTATGTGGCCGGTGTCCTTTTAAAAGGCAAACAAAAAAATGCATCAAAAAAGCAAAAATCATCAAATTTTTTTAAACTAATTTAAAAGTTATGACAATACAACTTTGTGGCTAAAATATTTCCTAAAAAAAGCAACGGGAACTTGTGGCGGCTTTTAATGGGTTAATATCATCAAAACATTTAATTTTGTTTGTTTGTCTTGCACCGTTCCACTCATTGCACTTTCCGATTCAGCTAGTTCGTACAATGTATGGGAAGTAGGCTACAGTAACGTAGGTTTGTGAAAATGATGCTGTTAATTATATTCTAATTATTTTTATTTGTTGGATAACGGATTCACTTATTTTTTTTCCTTCTTTTGTATTTTGTATAATGCTTCTATACAGGATACAGAATATTCATACAGCAACTTCATACAGCAACTTCATATAGCAACTTCACACAGCAACTTCATACAGAAACTTCATACAGCAACTTCATACAGCAACGTCATACAACAACTTCATACCGCAACTTCATACAGCAACTTCATAAAGCAACTTCATACAGCATAACTTCGTATAGCAACTCATACAGCAACTTCATACAGAAACTTAATGCAGTATAACTTCATAGCAACTACATACCGCAACTTCATATAGCAACTTCATACAGCAACTTCATACAGAAACTTCATACAGCAACTTCATACAGCAACGTCATACAACAACTTCATACAGCAACTTCATACAGCAACTTCATACAGCAACTTCATACGGCAACTTCATACAGGAACATCATAGAGCAAGTTCATATGTTACCGATTCAGAGCTTCACAAACAGTTTTAGTTTCATCAGTTTGGTGAATGTACAGTATATTAGCTATAGTATTGAGACACTTTGGCATAATTTTAAGTTATTCTTTGCTCTTAAATTCAAGAAAATCACCAATTATGTCACAAACAAATGTAAACAAAGATTTCGTCACTTCCGTTTGTTGACAAGCACTGGTTTAAATCGATGAAATGATAGAAAAACGAAAGAGCCAGGATGAATTTTGTCAAAGATGCAAACAAACAATTTCATTTATGATGAAATATAATTGAAAGTAAAATGGTTTATATGACATGTGAATAGACAACAAATAATGTCGAAAGTGATGAAGCACGTTTAGTCGAACGCTTCATTGAGCAAATCTGCAAGGAAAGTAAGATGATATCAATAAGTAGAAAACAAAAAACATATCAAAAACAATTTTTACCGTTCACATTTTAATTTTCCAACTTTCGGAAGTACGCTACTTACTTGTAGGCTACTGCGCAGGTTAGCCTACAAATTTGCATTAAACTATTGCAGCTCACGATGTACATTGTACACTTGTACAGCAGATAAGCATAAGCTAAATCATCTTGCCTCCTCCTCACTCCCAAAAATATAAGAGGTCCAAAGTATTTTGATGTAAAATTTATTTTGTGACACCAAGTTCAGTTTGTTTTTATTTCTGACCATCGCAACAAAAATATGAGCAGACAAACGTATAGCAGTGATTTGTGAAAAGATAGACCCAGGACCCAACCATTGCTAAAAGTGAATTTGAAGTAATTCTTGAAACTAAAAAAACAATCACCTCTTACAAGAAACTTGGCAAGGCAAGATTGCTTGCATTCGAGATGCAATTAAAAGTGCAGTTGCCTACTGCACTCAAATGCACTCATTAAAGCGATTATAATTCCTTTATTAAACGCATTAAGTCTGTTAGATACATAGCAAATTCCTCCAATATCTTAATTCTTTTCTTTAATTGATATGCAATCCAAGAATTAAATAGTGTGATCTGTATCTTGTTCCTCCTTGCCACACTCACAAATCGCAGATGAAGCGTAGTGGTGCTTGTTGGAGCGGAATAGTCCGACATCAGTGCGAAAGCGGTTGAGTTGCACCCAGGTCATTCTTAGCAAAGGCATTCCGGTTGGGTGGGCGCCAGTGTCGGAGAAGAGTTTGTAGTCTTGGCGAGTTCGTCTTCCACTCCAAGTTCCATTAGTGGTCCGCCCAGGTAACCGCACCGATGGATTGATCTTCAGTGGTTATCAGCAAAAGTTTTGCGATTGCTTTTAGGCCACTGCTCAGTTCAACCCGATTATGCAAGTGCAACTTTATGCTAACCTACTCAATGAATATGACAACAATTAATTAATGTATCAACGCGTTCGTGCGTACTTTATTGCTAATTATTTTTATCTTTGATGAAGTAAGGGTAAAAGAAATATTTGTTAAACTTCCTACCAAAACATCAGTCTCCTGTCTCGGACAGTATTCAAAGAGTTGGTTTGTAATTCATGATAGGCCTACAAATAAGGTCTATTGGCAACATGATAAAAATCTATTATCACCATTTTATTCATTTTTGTGACTACACAACAGAAACTGTAATTTCAATAGGCTATGTATTTTTAAAACCCACTTTCCAAGTGACGCAGGTCGTCATTTTTATTTGTAAACTATTTTCGTGTGAAGGTTATAATATATATCGCTTTCCCACAAACTTAAAATAACTAAAAAAGTGACAATAGACAGTTTTATCAAAACGCTTTCATTAATTAATAGAGATACCAATTTGAATTTTATAGATTAAAAATTGCCAGAACTTAAATTGTTATGTTAGGTTAGATATTTGTGCCTCTTGAGTGCTCCCCCAAACAAATGGGCCACTCTACGTCACTGAATCGTGACAACAAGTTGTTGAAAATTTTACTTACACGATTGTGTGGCAGGATTAACATCCATATCAACAATAACACAGCGATCTGCTTCTTTAGAGCATGATTGAGATGACAGGTCTCTCTCAGCAGAGTTGCCATTAATATCATAAGAGAACTTCAGGCCAATTTGACAATCCAGACCTTGGGTGAATGTTGGCAAGAAGCATGCCACGACAACAGATATTATGATTAAGTTCAATTTCATTTTTCATTTTAAATATCAGTGTTGTAACTATTCACTGTAAATAATTCCTGTATTGGAAACTGAAATATTTGTCTTGTTAATTGTTCCTGAGGCTCATTTGCTTTGTTTCTGCGCACGCGTCACTTAATTCGTTAGCGCTTGACCTGCCGGAAGGCGCCTTCTCAAAGGTAGAGCCAATATCGTTTCACTGTTTATTTTCAATCACTTCAGTTTTTTGTTAATGCCGTCCGGATGGCTAAAATCTTTTGGTGTTAATGTTTGGTGTTTTTTAAAGATCTATTTTTAATCCTTTAAAAAGAAAAACAGATCAGCTTTAAAAAGTTGTGCGTTAAAGGAAGTTTTAGAATAGGATAGAAAGACTTACAATGAAGCTTCCTAAGTTTGAAAGTCTCCTTGAGGGACGATCCATTAACAGTTCTGCTGCTGGAAACGAGTTAACTCGTGCAATTGTGATGTAATTTAACGTCACATGACGTCACAATGCCCCAAAAATCCTAATGTGTTGCCAGTCTGGGGGCCTGACAGATTGCTTCAATTTTAAACCAAAAAAAACGATTTTTAACCCATTTCCCCGCCAAATTCCTAAAATTAAATAAAAGTCAAAATAACGATTTGAGAATAAGTTTACTTTGTTGTAACACAAACAGATTAATCATTATGTTATTTAACCCTATCTTAATACGAGCTGTTTTCGTACGCGGAAAGCACGTCACGGGCTATCTTAGCCCTGTGCTAATTAATCGCTAATAACTGGATCTATGAAAATCACAGAGCCAAAATATTTTACAAGGTAATAGCCATGTGTATTGTGCGTATAGAAATTAAACTTTTACCCAACAAATTTATTAAAAAAAAAGGTTTGAGATGAAATAACGTCAGAAAGACGGTTTTTATTCTCATTTCCTGAAAATGACTTCAAAATTGAAAATTTTGAATTATAACTAAACTAAACAAAAAAATATTTGAGCTCATTAATATAAGGCATTTTTGAACGTTTCTACATTTCAAAGTAATTGCATTACCATTTATATTGCACTAAAATTAACATATATATAACTACCATTGCACGAAAATGTCTACCTGAGACGAAATGTTTATTGTGAAGGGCAGGAAGGTAGAAAAATGACCAGTTTGGTTTAGAAAATTCTTAAAGAATAAAAACTAAAAGTCAAGAAATTTCACATTTCTAGGATATTTCCTTCTGTGAAATATTTCACTAATAGAGTGGGGGATCCTCATAAAACCCCGTGTCGCTACAGATAGGGTTAAAACATGACAACCTTAATAGAAATGTCATGCAAAAATGTAGCTTTAAATTTGACTGACCGATCATTTAGTGCAGCGTAGTTTGGTTTAACATTTTCGGCTACCCCACTTGCTACCCCAATATTTTCTGTCCAGCTACCCCACTTGTGTATCTATATCTAAAAAACAGCAGCTACGCCAAGTTATTAAAAACAAGAGTGAGAATTATAAAGGAAATTTGAAATTTGAAACGAAGAAAAATGAAGTTACATTATGTCACTACTGAGGGTCTTCGTCTCTACGTTAGTTATCAGAATGGTGTAGTTGGTAATCTTCCTAACGTAACCTTTCAAAAAGCAGCATAAAATAATTCAGTTCGTATCCTACTATTTGGTGTTTTGCAATAAATTAAACGGAATAATCAAAACTAACAATCAACTAACATTGATTGAAAATTGCTAACAATTAATGGACAGGTCACTCACGTACCGACGACACCTGGAGTCACTGCGCAAAAAACTATCGGCGCGCGTTGCACTTTTGAGGCGGCTGGTGGGTTCCGGCTGGGGAGCCAGGGATATCTAAAGAAGGGGATGCGAAGGCTCACAGCGATTGCCTTATTCTTATGACACTACCAGGGCGGTAGTTCGTAGAGCGTAAAACGTGCAGTTCTTTTCACAATTGCAGAAAGTTTTGTTGTGTAGCTGGTACAGTCAGCTACAGAAGACAGTTAGTAAATGTTACATAGAGCATATATAAAGAACACTTGTTTGGAAAGACAGTTGAAAAGTTACCAGTTGGCTGATTTTCCTAACAAAGTCTTTGCAGTAGGCCAGATGTAAAGCAAATAAACGGGTAGTTGAATTAACAAGTCACCATGAGCATGCAGTGAATATCCAGGCCTGATGCCAATAGCGCAATGCAGGTTATCATAACAAGATTTATTAAACTACTACCGGTGGTAATTGTCATTTTACGGTAAACAGAGATTATTTACGATAAACAGAAGCCCTTCTATTGTCAGACGTATTAAAAGCCTTCATATCCCCTTCTCTAGATATCCCTGTGGGGAGCTGATGCGAAAACCCTTCGCACAGCTACCTTGGCCCTCGTCCATTCTACCGCTGAGTACTGCGCACCAGTGTGGTGCCGCAGCTCTCACACCCGCCACATTGACATCGCCATCAATGACGCACTACGCACTGTGACTGGATGCCTGCGTCCCACTCCAACGGACTGCCTTCCCATTCTTGCAGGCATCTAACCTGCTGAGCTTCGCCGTAAAGGAGCCATGATTTCCCTTGCTCGTCGCGCACTGGACCCCGACCACCTCCTCCACATTACACTCCAGCGCCTACCTGGAGGACAGCAGCGACTGAAATCAAGACGCCCATTTGTGCCCGCCGCACAACAGCTTCTGAACAACGTTGAAGATCTTGGAATAAGTGCGGCACACTGGACGAACTACACATGGAACATGGAGTGGCAAAACCACACCTCCCGACTCCATGATTTCCTACCCGACGTCGATCCCCACCCTCCGGAATGTCCCTCGCAAGACTTGCGTGGGTCCGGCTTAACCGCCTACGAACCGGCGTCGGTCGCTTTCGTTCAGACATGTGCAGATGGGGCCTGGCTCTCTCACCGGGATGCGAGTGTGGCGCCACAGACCAGACAGTAGATCATGTCGTCCATGACTGCCCAATCCATCAACCACCACATGGAACGCTTGGACTGAAGACCCTGGATGACGAGACTGTCGAGTGGCTGATGACATCATGCCCAAACATATAGTCCGGAAGAACAGCTCATACGACGAAGAAGAATTAATTTTTGCTCTGTGCTGCTCACTATAGGCTACCATGGAAAACCTCTAATTACTCCACCAGAGGTAATTACCTACTGATTAAGAACCCAATCACCACGCTGCTGCATTCACGCAAACAAAATTTCCATCAGACTTGCGTTTCTTTCTTTGTAATTTAGTTTTCTTTCAAGTTGTTCAGAAACCGTGACCCTAAGCTTTTTTCAATCAGGCAAACAAGGGTGGACCATATTAACAACTGGCTCATATTATCCAACTTTCCCCTATGCCTCGAAATTAATTTATTCAGGAGTACAGGAAACATATGGATGCAAAAACGTAATAACCTTTTTCATGTACCGTACTACAAATTACGCTTTATTGCTTCAACAACAACACTGTTTGCCATAAAATTGTATTTTCAACTGGTTTGGCAATACTTTTACAAAAATTTTGTTTTGTCAATATTGTCATATTTGTAATATAACCCACGTCTCCACTATCAGACTTATTTTTGTTGTGCAAAGAAATTCTAAAAATATGAGCTTTGTTTTGTACTGTAGTATAGAATTGTCGATCGCCTGGGTTTTCGGAAAAAAGACGAGAAAACGTATGTAGCATAATACTTTTTTGTCGATTACAGGCTGCTATGAGAGATTGTAGAATACAAAAATTAAACAAGGATTAATGCTTACCGGAAAACTATGATGTTACAGTGTCGCTTATCGTGATGGAAATAGATCTTTTGCTAGTAGTTTGTGCACTTGCTAGACTACTATAGACAAGACCAAGTTCTATGCCGCAACAGTTAAATGTTATGAAAAAGAAGCGGATACGTCCACTAGCTACAAAACATAGTAGGCTACAATAAATCCAAAAATAAAACTATGCATTTAATCAAAGAGAAAAATATAAGTCATGTGAATGAGATGATTTGCTCTTCTGGTGTAAACTAAGCTAATTTATCACAAGGTGTTTCAGGTGATAATGCTCATAATTTTCCTGGAGAGCGGCCTCATTTAATTTGTGAATAAGATTACATTATATCTTCATGGAATTTTGTAACTTTTTTTTCATTCTCTTTTATACTAATTTTTTAAAGGTGTTGCGACTGTGCCAATTTTCTTTCAATTTAATAATTTATTTTGGTCTCAAGCACGTTTCAACTTTCGCGTTTTGTCGCTTCTAGCTTTTTATCGACCTTTGCAATGTTGACGTGTATTGGTTTCGCTGTGGTGGTCAGAAATAAAAAAATACTGAACTGAACTTGCGCTACTTTGCTTTCTACAACATGCCAACGTGCATTACAAAGCTGAAATATGATCTCTCAAAACGTTGTACGACAGAAGTGAAATGATTGGAAACAATGGATTAGTGAAATAGGCTACTGTGACGCTGTTGGGTGGTCACAAATATCATTATCGGTAACTTTCGATTGATCTTCTGCAAAAGATTGATCATACTTAATCAGTTGAAGTCTTTCCAATTTTGTTCTACCTTTGATTCTTATTAATAATTTAGGTATGCTTTTCAGTCCTAAAATTTTCTTAATATCATCAAAACATTTAATTTTGTTTGTCTGCCTTGCACTATTCCAATCATTGCACTTTCCAATCCAGCTAGTTCGTACAATGTACGGGAAGTAGGCTACAGTAACGTAGGTTTGTGAAAATGATGCTGTTAGTTAGATTCTAATTATTTTTATTTGTTGGTTAACGAATTCATTGATGATTGTTTCCTTTTTTTGTGCTTTGTTAAATTCTTAATAACCTCCTGTGACCAGTGGCAGATCTACCGGGTGGGCCTGTTTATACACTGTACAGGCCCACCCAGATTGACAGTGGGCCCACCCAAAATCAGATTCATGAAAAAACAACAACATATGAATATTCAACACTAAAACTAGGGACGGTACATTACGGGACGCGCAACTCCGTTGTTCCTTCAACATTAGAAGGGTCAATTGCCAAATTGACATTTTTTTTACGCTGTACTGCTGGCTTGCTTTTAACTAAAAACCTTAAATTACTTTAAAACCAACTTCACTCTTCTTATATAACCCATAAAATGTAAACTATTTTGTAAATTACAAAAAAACGCAACCCTTCTAGTGTTGCGGATAAGCCAAAAGCGGATGAAGTTTCGCATCCCTATGATCTACAATCCCTAACTAAAACAAACAAGTGGCAATGAATTGTCAGTGGCATTACTATTTCACAGCATGATACCACTTTAACAGCCCATAAACAATTTACACAAATTTGTGGCTTTTTGCAAACTGTTTGAAAACAGCGTTTTTTCCACCAAGGGCCTGCAGAGCTCAACACTTTGTGTGACAGACTGTATAATATATCACTGAAGCTTCTGAAAACTCCATTTTGCTGAAAATTTTCGCATTTTGTCGGTGGTTACATGATACATTGCATTAGACATTTTGCCAGCTATAAAACGTCATTGTATTTCTCTTTATAGACCTGCCCTGAGCTGTTGCGTCATTTTTTAATAAAATTGGATAAATTTGGTTGGAAAAAGTGACGTCTTTTATTTGAATTTACGTCACTGACGAAGTTTGTAGTTATGTAACCACAAACAAAAATGCGAAATTTTTAGCAAAATGAAAATTTTCGGAAGCAGTGAGGAAGCTGAAGGAATAGTTCAAATAACTTCAACTTTTTTTTATTAGTTAGATATATCTAAACAATATTGTATCTACCCAAACTAAAAATATTTTTGAAAAAAATTGCGTTTTTGCCCCATTTTTCGATTTTTGGGCCCCATGAGGAGGCTGAAGACAATTTGTTACAAATCTCAAATTTTGTCATGATTGTTTTCTCACTCATTGGCACCATTTTCCCACTACCCCGAGAGAATTTAAAATAAAAGTTCAAAAACGAGCCACCCTAACGATCATACAGTTACAGCATTATTTAACAGTTTTGCTACTGTATTAATTTAGGCTGAAAGCAATCTCTGAACGCGCATTTTCAAGATATTCCTATCAAATCTTAAAGAGGAAGCTCCCAGGCTCCCTCGGGGTGGGTCCCTTGTCAAAAAGCCGCAGTGATCACTGACATGTGCAGTGATACTCATTTGCTCTACCACGAAATGTTGTGCTGGCTACACCTCTGGTGCAAGAAACATATGCATGCAAAATAAAAACAACCATTACAAATTACGTTTTATTACTTCATAATGACGAGAAAGGTTCCAATATGAAAGTACAAAGATAGGGTGTAGATATTTTGAAACATCTGAAACCTCTGTACGCTATGCTTAAACTCTGAAAAACAGGACTAACTTGAGAAAAAAACAGCTATTACACGTTCAATCTATACTTGTGAAATAATTAACGATCATGCTGCTAAAAGCGAAGCTTAACCTATCGCATGAGAAACTTTGTTTGTCGTTGACTGTCTCAGGGTAAGAGACATCTTGCTAATTCTTTGCCGTAGCAAAAGTAAATGCTGAAAATGTAAATTATAGTTATGTGGCAAAATGACGTCATACAAGATGCGCTCCAGGTGGCGAGATAACAAAAATAGCGATGGAAAAACATAAAAGAAGTGACAACTATCTAAAAAAAATCCAATAGATTAATTTTGACTTTTAGCAGCATGATCGTTGTTTACGTCACAAATGTCGACACTAACGACCTGTTTTAACCTGATGCTGCGAGTTCGCTGTGGTAGCAGAGGTTTGCATTCGCTTTCGGAACACAGTTCCTAGTTATGTGCTATTATGGCAGTTCAGTTTAAAAACGCTTGATGAGACTTGGGTTGTGTCTTTTATCTGCAAATCTTCTTGAATTTTAGTTTCAAACACTCATTGTTAATTATAAATAATGATCTTATTACTAGAAATACTAATTTTTTAGTACAGTATTTCACTAAAAGAAATTATTTTTTTATCAAAACCACAAAAATGGAGTTGCTTCACTTTTCATGTCCTTGGACGCCGCAAGGGGGTGCTATAGAATCACATTGCTTACTGCTAATTTTTGTGCATAAGTGACAAGAATTCACAACGATGAACACGTGTTTGGCTCATGAGGCTGGGCTCATCAGCATCGCACCACTAATTCATGTCACAGACGATCGATCACCGATTTTACCATTTAATTGAATTCTTTGCTGAAAGATTTATGTGAAACTACAAAAGCATGTGCATTTGTCATAAATGTCAAAAGTTTTTTCCTTTGTTTTATCAAAAAGTTTTTGTCAATGTTTTTGCCAACTTGGATTTCTTTGTCTAAATATGTTTTCTTATGGATTTGAAGATTTGATCTTGCTTTATTGATTAAAATTCTTTTTTTTATGGACAATCGATAAACTTACAAGATAAAAACTGCAATATTTAACAAAAATGATAGCCCAGAATTGTCTACGATTGAAGTAAAAATAATTACAATAGAGTAGATAGGTTAAGGAAATACGGCACTCGGTGGCGCTTCTATGCGGTTATAAATATCAGTCTCGGTCACCCGCGATCGATCGTCTGCAGCTGATTGATCATGTTTGATCAGCTGAGACAACCTTCTATTTTGTTCTACATTCTTTTTGTTTTTAATAATTTAGGCGTGCTATTTAGTCCTATAAGTTGTTTCATATTCTCAAAATATTTACTTTTTGTTCGTTTGCCTATTATCCCATGTAATTTGGGCATGTTTTTCAGTTGTGCGATTTGATGAATATTGTTGAAATGTTTATTGTTTGGTCCTTTTGCCCGTTTGCCTTACACCATTCTAATCAGCATTACACCATTCTATACACTTTCTATTATGAGTTGCTTCTTGCAATATGTCCAAGCATCGTAGGTCGCTGAGGCTTTTAGTTTACCAACTTTTTTATGTATGCTAATTATATTTAGTATACTGAACAGGTTACAAATTCGTTTTATACAATACTTACAACACTGGATGCTCAACACTAGATTATGGAACGAAGAAACAAATAAATCAGTCCAAAATATTTTGATATAAAATTTTTTTCGAAAAACCAACAATTGCTCAAAAACTTGCTTTCTTTGAGGAGCTAAACTTAATGCACCAAAATCTGTGTCCCAATCAACGCTTTTGGTGACGCGCCAAGACCGGCCAGCGTAGCAAATGTCTATGAAGTTTTTATTTAATTTTTTATTTTTTTTATTTGATTTTTTAAAGGCCTGTGTATTTTTTTCTCTCTTTGATACCAATTTTAAGTTTTTTTCACGTTTGTTTCTTTTTACACCTTTCTCGAGGTGTTGCGACTGTGTCAAAGTCCTTGTCTTTAATAACTTTTTTTTCAGCACGTTTCAACGTTCGCGTTTTGTCGATTCATCCTTTTTCCAGACCCCTGCTGTGTGATGGTAAGTGATGTTATTTTTCTTTTTTTGGTTTGAAAGTAGCAAACAAAATATAAAACTGAAAAAGATTTACAGTAATTCTTGAAATTGAATACAAAATCGCTTATATGAGACTTGGAAGACCAAGATTTCTTGCATATGATGTTATTTTATATTAGCACAACTTTTACACATTTTTAATTTTTTTTTTTTTTTATGCAAACGTTAAGTTCCAAAATTTAGTTAGTTGAAGCTTTAATATCACTATGATAGAAAACTTCGTGGTCAATAAACACATTTTAGCTATGAATTTATTTGAACTTTCGTTTTAACAACTTTTCGTAACGTAAGCAAGGGGTATTACCTTTACTGGTTCGGATTGGTTTGGGACATTTGAAATCATTGAATTACGTCAACCAACAGGAACTGATCTGTGGTAAAGACATTTTCATATCATGGATTTATATTTAAAGATGCAGCAGGTTGCACAAAACAATGCCATAATCCTCTCTTTTTCAACTGATTACAAGGTAATTATACTTTCAGCATGTCATAATAATGTAGACCATTTCTCTAACTACAAGTTGCGGTACTTGACAGCAGGGAAATTTCTTTCGGCTTGTTGCTCGTCTTCGATGACGTCATTTGTGTGCGTTCGCTCTACTTTGTGCTTTCACAATGCTCTCTATTTGATAAGAATAAATGGTTGAACGCGAATAGACAGGATTTGACGCTCCAAACAAAGGCATGAGTGTGCTACTAATAGCACGAGACAATAAAAGAGGGCTGGTGCAATCGACTGCTGTAAACACTAAACAGTTCTTTTGAAAGCTGGGAAGGAACTTTTCTACAAGCAGTCGATTGCATCAGTCTTTTACACCAAGTTACACCAAGTTACACCAGAATTATCTTTACGCAACAATGTAATTAGTATGAACCTTGTATAGTAGGTCAATGGGAAACCAAAGTGAATTGACAACAGGAACTAAAAACTTGCGAAAGTGTTTGCATCACCACTCGCAAGTTGCGCTTCTATGGGAACAAGATTTCAAAGGACAGACTAACTTCAACAATTCATTGCACGTAAAGTGTGATAACTGGCTGACAGCTAAAGCAGGAGATGCGCTTATGACAGAACAAGGGCAGCTAGACTATGTTGAAATATCAAGATTGTTTCAAAGTAGACTTTTGCAAAGCGCTGGGAGCAACAAATAATCGCGATAGATATATAGGGATCCATTGTCATTAAGTAAAATAAATTTCCTTTCCTTAACATGAACCAAAAACGACTTGTAAGCAGCTGTTCCCAAACATGCAGAGTAGCCTACGTAACAATCGGACGGTTTATAAAATGTAGAAAACAAATCAATAGTTTTTTTTTCAGGTCTAAACCTTAAACTATTTGACCAGGTTAACACTCACAATAGCATTTCAATAAAAAAATTTCAATATAATTTTTGTTGTGGAACCGGTTTTCTTCCCTTAGGAGTCGTCAGCACAACAGAATCGAAGCAAAAATATTACAGTAGCAGGGAAATATCAGCACAACTATTCCAAAATTTTTTTTACATATTAAATAAATAAAAGTCACTGAATGTTCAAAACCTTTATTTCTTTGCTTAATCTTTTTCATTTCTTTTTTTTCTTCATAGTATTGCTAAATAGGCCAAATACAGAAAATATTGTGTTAGCTTGATCGCCCATTTGAGGAAGTGTCATAGTACCAGATCACATTTTCCAGTTAGTTTTTTCTCATTTTTGATTTTTAAAATGTATTTTCATAAAGTTGTTTATTTCGCAATGTTTTAATTTATTTCGTTGATTCTACAAGTTTATGAACTTCTTCTGATGACCTTAAAAATATAATTGAAATAGGCTAGAAAAAAGAAGTTTGAAGTCAGATAGCTTAATTACACTGAATTTTTGTCGCCCAGTCAGTTAATTTTAATCTAATTAATTAGCATATAATCAACTAATAGACCAATATGAATGGAAAACAAAATAAGGGCAGACCACCAAGGATTTGAACAATGACATTAAAGACTAGTCAGGACGATTACAAAACAGCAAAAGAAAATTCTCACAACAGAGAAATTTAGCGCTTCAATACCTCCAATCCTTGGTGAGAGGAAGGAACTTAATGAAAATGAGACTACAAAATATATATTTTCACAAATGCAGCTCTATCTAAAACACACTTTATCACTATAGTATTATGAGACATAAGCCGTCTGGATGGCTTGGCATATATGCCTCTGAGTCGTTAGGCATGGGTTCGATGTCCTGTCGGGTTATACCAAAGACTTTTTAAAAGTGGTACTGAATCTTATTTCTTCTTGGTACTCAGCAAAAGGAATAGATTCGGATAATAATGTACTCGGATGCACTGACAATGTCTGCTTTGTAAAGCGCTGAGAAGCAGCAACGCATATCTGCAATTGATAGACAACAACGCTATATATAAACAAATTATTATATAATTTTTTTTTGTAACCTGAGGCTGACCCTTATTTAGATAATGAAATAGATAAAGCACAGATTAGTCACTACCATACCGATCTGGTGAAGATCGGGACCACATAAAATGGCTGTCTGGAAAGTTATTGCAGGCTACATGAACCAGTGAGACTATGATAATATCGAAAGGTTGCCAATAAAAGAGAAATATTGAAGTGCTGCTCAGTGCTCAATACCGATTGGTTAGTTTGTGGAAATTGTAGTCTGAGATTAAAACTGTTACACTGGTAGCCTACAGTATATGTGGCCTGCTGCAGAAGAGATACAGAAACTCACATACGGAAAGGAATTAAAAAAGATTTTAACTCAAGTAAATGTTTGGGCAGTAGCGTTGACGGGGTGTCCAGAAGTTACTTTTGGAGCGGATTTGAGATGACTTTAGGTTGCCGTTATTTTTTTAATGGGCCCAGAAACTTCATAAAAACATTGCGTGTTTTTGGACATATTGCCTTTTTCTTGGAAGTGCCTTTGGGCCCAATAATCTCATTGGCACCAGGCCGTTATTATTCTTGACTAATTATTATGTTCTTATCAATCCTGCTGCTCTCATTACCAAAATAATACTCGCAGCCACAGGCAAGCACGACGTAATGAAACGCACGTGATCTGGTGTAATGCGTTAGGGCTAAGGTCGTTCATAACCATTACGTAAAGCAACATTTCTGAACTGTATTAGAAACGTTGCTTTTGAAACTCATATCTCAGGAAAGGAACCATTGTTATTTAGTAACCACAGCAAATTATCACTTGAAGAGTGAATGAGTGTAAACGTAAGACGTTGGCACATTCATAGACATTGTTGGCTGAACAAACTGCTGTCAGGAAAAGCTTATGAGATAGTGCAGGTGCAGGTTCTTTTTTGTTTATTTAAAGTAAATAAAATTGAAAACTTTTAGCGTATATTTTGTTGATGAAGCTTTTGCAACCATAAAGGTGGCTTCTAAAGTAAGTTAGCTGGAATTCTGGAAAAGTACAAATAGAATAAGCGGAAAGCGTGAAATTTAACAGATAATTATAAACTATGAACATTCCATTTCTAAAGATTTACAAAACGTCGGTTGCAGGGTATCTTGCTCTACAGTACATTCTGAAGTTTTGTGTCATTTCTAAATTTCACAAGACACACAGGTGGATCAGAGGTTGCAAGATATCGCAGCGTTTACTTTATTACACAGTAACCTGCCTCAATGAGACTTGAGCCAATGAGCTTTGAAGAGTCGATCAAACACCTTTTCCTCTGCGTGACGCAGCTGGCTAGAATAGGTTAGACCTCTTTGTTAAATGTAATTATTATATATAAGTGGTCTGTGTTTTCATTTCAGCATATAGTGGTCGTAAAGGACAGATGCAATATTTTTTAAAAGCTTTTCACTTAAAAAAATCTAAATGCAATTTTATACCTCCCTTTGCTTGTTGATTTCTGTTCTTTCATTTCCCTTCTTGAGTGACAGTTTACAATGTCAGAATGGCGTCCGATTCTCCACAAGCGTGCCTGGACTGTCATCGCTTACTGACACCTTCACAACAATGGAATGCGATGGAGTCGGGAGCGAATGTCTCGGAGCGGATATGGAAATAACCATCAGTGGATTCTCATGTAAATATTATGGATGATGTAGCCTAACTACAGGGTATCTCAAAATAAATGAAACTTAACATATTTACTGTATTAGTGCTTTATTTAGATCATAATTTGATATTGTCAAAGCTACTGCACCAACTAAAGATCTATTCAAAATAAGATAGTTTTAGACAAGGTTTTGCGCTTTCTGTATAATGTGAGCAGAATTATCCTTCGCAAAACTCCATAGCCGACCAAATCGCGCCAAAGGTTTTATTTGAAAAGGTAATCCAGTGGTATGGAGGTATCGTTGAAAATTTCCTTGCGTTGCATGCTCCGCTTATTAGCTTTTGGCCAACTAACCAATTATTATTGAAAGAAAATGAAGGGGTGTACCGGCAAACATCTATGGGATTGGCTCATGATACAAGAGCTGGATCCACAGAGGATACAAACTGATATGCATAAATCAAGTGAATAAAAAAATAGCAGTCACCTCTAAAGTACATGTAGCTCCACACAAAGTTGAATTTGCATGACTTTTGACTCTTTTTCATTATTAAAAATATTAATAAAAAAAGTCAAAAGTCATGCAAATTTCACTTTGTGTAGAGCTACATGTAGGCTACTTGAGAGGTTGCTGTTAATCTTTTTATTTACTAACCAATTAGTGTTCGGCTTTTCATCAGTACCGTACTTCGTCTGTTACTTCGCAGGCTAATTGTTTTTTTTCCATCTGCAAGGCTGATCGCTTGCGTTATTTTACAATTTGGGAGAAAACATAAAAAATTGCGGATTTTTATGCTACAAGGATCAAGAAAAAACCAGTGCTGTATTCGAGGGTATACGGCGGTATAGCCTACGCAGTATACTTTCTGCTTTTTGGAGCAACTATAGTATGCCCTCTGGCTTTCCAAAAATAAATAATTTTGTACCTCTCGTGCAATTTTGATGTTGATAATTCATGTTATGGTAGAATAAAGATTAGTATTTTGCAAGTTGTGTATCATTTATCATATTGGCAAATCTGACTGTATACCCTGTGCTTTTTTTACGAATACAGCACTGGAAAAAACAATTAAGATGTAGAACACAACAGCATACCAAATCAACATTTGTGTATGGCAAAGCTCAGTAGCAGTTTTTGCTTTTCAATAGGGCTATGTCTGGCCTTAGTTTATTTGTTCATCTCCAATTAGTAAATAGCTTATTCAATAAAAAGGTATGCTCCGAACGATGTCGCTATTGAAAATTTACAGTGAATGATGATGGGTAGGCCTGCTGGAGAAAAAAAACTACCATAGGCACCGATTGCTTGAAATTGCGAACTGTTTTGTTTGATTTAAAGTAGGCCTACCAAGATTTTAATTAGTTACAGTAGCCTATTGTTACAACTTTCATGGGGTTAGCACGCAGGTAATATAAAATTAATAACTTCACAGATTTCTCACAATCCTTAATTTTTTTCAGTGCCGATTTCCACCGGCCAGTGTGCCCCACTTGGCACCTGTGCCAACATCACATGTGATCAGGTTACAGAGCTTTTGGAAGCTCAGCTGTCGGACGTGGCGGAGTTCACTGTTGGGTAAGTACCAAGTTCGCGTTTCAAGAAGACATGCAAATCTGTACTGTCTGAAAAATATTTTGTTCTTCTTGTATGGGCTATATAAGAAAAACTATCAAAGTTACGAAGCGGCAATACAAAGTCAGATTTGGCTTCCTTGCCTTCCCGTTCACTTAATCTAACTCTTCAACAACCGGGTGTAAGCCTGGATACGACAAACAAACAAAAAAGGTCAGGTTAACACTGGAAACATTGTGAGATCGATATTCATACAGTATATTGTATAGTACAAATCAGAAGATGGCCTATGACGTTTACACTCGACGCGAGTGAATTGTAAAAAAAATGACCGAAACACGTGTCTATCGCTGTGAGTTCATGCTACACTCGACTGCCGAAAAACAAATATGTTTATGTTCTTTCTTGAGTGTGATTCTAAGAAATCCAGTCAACCAACAGACTAAACACAGATTAGCGACCGGTTATTTTATGCTTATTATGCCACGTGCATGAATTTCTCATATTAGAATCTATGATAATAATTTACCTTTTGTTGCAGGTCCTGTAACACAAGTTGTTGTGGCACCGATAACTGCAATTCAGCAATGGCAGTTCAGTACAATATTAGCATTCTCTTTGCTTTAACGTTTATGACAATTGCGTCTGTTTTTCTTGTGAATTAGTAGAACAGTTTTTATATTCTGAAATGATTTCTTTATAAAATTAAAACAAAGCTTCTTTTAGGGGTAGGCATTTAAGTCTACCCTTAGTTAAAAATAGGTTAACTGTGATTGACAATCGCGTTTTGTCGCTACAACCTTTTTCACGACCTTTGCTATGTTGACGTGTTGTTTTTGCTGTGATGGTCAGAAATAAAAACAACTGATCTGAACTGGCAACCTTATTGTTTTCGCTTTAAAGCGAATTCAAATCATAATAAAACATAATGACGTAATAACACGAAAAGTGAACTGTGACGTCACTTATTGTTTTATCATTCTGTGTGTATACAGTAGTTTACATCACTGTAGAAACTGTATTTTTGTTTTTTATATTTTTGTGCTATTTTAATCTAACTGATGCTTGCAATATACTAACATTGCAGCAAGACGTGTAGTGCACTACATTGATTGTGCTTTCAAACAAGAAACGAACAACCTTTACTCTCGTTGTTGGTTAGCATGAAGCCAACAGATTCATAATAACATGACAATGACGTTTTAACCGACTAGGGTTCACTTTTAGATAATTAATAATACGGGTTTCATTATAATCAGTCTTCTACAACATCGGAAATATCTTTAGCCAAGCCTTTCATAGCATGGCTCATATCATATCATATCATGGCCCGATAGCTCAATTGGTTAGCGCGTCACTTCTGGAACGAAGAAGCTTCAAGATCAAGCGGCGCTGGTTCGACTCTCGGGGTGTGCGCTTGAGCAACGCACGTTAAGGACTGCTCTCCATTCAGCGGCATCTAATGGATGGAATAGTTCCTCAGCAACAAGACTTCAACAATCGGAAATTTCACTCTGTCAATCTCGATGACCGGGCCTGCGTCAGTGATTCAAAGCCTCTACAAGTATGCGAAACTGCCAGGATTAAGCTCTGCAAGAAGCTTTCCCAGTCTGAGGATAAATATTCAATCAATCAATCAATCAATGGTAGAAGCGTTCACGTCGCGATCCCTGTCAGCACACTACATAGCAATAGCTGCGATCGAGTTCTACTAAAACTTCTAAAAAGAGGATTCGATGGGAGAAAAAGAACGTTCTAATAAGATTTCGCACTCATTTTTACATCAAAAGATTTGCTATGTGCCCCTACTCTTAAACACTGTTTTTTACCACGTATTTGCCGACTTTTCCGTTCATGTTAACGTTGAGTAACCCCTGTGAAACCAGAAACTTATTTTCATCAAAGTTCTAATTTTTCCTGTGGGTGTTGAAATCGATCTTGTTCTATAAACACTCTGGGAGTGGAAGACAAAAGCGAAGGCCTGAAAACATTACGTCATAATCGCCTCTTGACCAAACCAAACAAACGTGAAATCTGTTTTCACAGTTGCTCTAATGGCATTCAGCTGCTAAATCTGTTTGCTTTGTTGGTCTGAATGGCCTGCATACTATACGCCTCTTCTACGTTTTAGTTGAGTTATGTTTACATTACTGTAGATCAAACCAAATCACATTTCATTATGCACCATTGCGCAATTCCAAATCATGATCAAAGGAAAAATCTGTTAATAATAATTCTTCTTTAGGCGGTGTGCGCTTGAAAAATACACTTCAGGGACAGCTCTCCACTAAGAGGCACCTCGAGTGTGGAATAATGTACCTCTACAAGAAAAATTTGTTCCTTGTCAATCCCATTAACTGAGCTGTGTGCCAGTGGTTTAAAGCTTCTACAGCTGTCGGAAACGGTCCGAACAAAAATCTCAAAAAGCTTTAAAACAATGAAAACTATTAATACTACAAAAAGTGCTCAATGCCAAGCAAAAAAGAAAGCTTTATATGATTGCCATCAAGAACTGTGTCCCCCACGTTGATCATCAACACTCCTGATAGTACACCACGACCGACCAATATAGCAATTGTCTATCAACCTTTTATTTTTGTATTGGCCTATTTTGTTATTTTTAACACATTTCTTTTTTTGTCAGACACCAATTTCTACAATTTTTTCAGATTTGCTTCGCTTGTTCACAAGGCATATTGTGACTTTACCAAATCTTTGTAGTTAGTAAATCATTTCGGTCTTCTTATTCTGATCTTGAGCACGCTTTAACATTTCCACAGTAAGTAGGACCTTTCAGTATACAAAAGAAAGTGTCAATCTGTGGTATGTCAATCCAATTCTTTTATTGTTAAGACTGCATAGACGTGTAGTGAGACCCTTAGTTTGACAAGGACGTCGGATCGACACCGCTCATGAGCACGTGGCTGTCTTCTTTGGCAAGACACTTAAAGTCATGCCGTGGATTGCCTAATAAAGCTTCTTCGGATACAGCCTTTGATTGTCAGCTACGTGGCCGAGTTGCGACGTTCGAAAGGACGTGGGTTCGACACCGCTTCAAAGCACACGACTGTGTCTCCGCAAAGGCACTTAATGGCATGCTAAAATAAGGGGGGCAGCTGACTCGAAGACTATATGTCCGCTGCTTCCTGTTGTATCGCATCTGTGATTGCAATGTAGGCTATTGTATGTTGTCGCAATGGGCGCAAAATAAAATATTATTATTATTCATGATCATGAACCCTCAGCCGTTCTGGAGAGAAATGCCTACCGCCCTTCTTATAGAGCTATGGCTTGCTACACTTGCAGACTGAAACGCTGAGAAAGGGAATCAGCAAATCACAAATTCATTGTAGCGGACTTGCCATATTCAGCTGCTTATGGCGATTTGGTCCTTTATTTTTTCTGAAAGCTGCAATACAGTGCAAAACTGAGTAGGCTATATTGGATGATCGAGAAGTTGATAAAAACAAATGGAGACTCTACAGTAGGGTGGATCGAAAAATCCAAAATTTTTATTTTTCTAAGCTAGTAGGTGAAAAAGGTGCGAAATACCCATAATAACATACATGCAAATTTTTGTTTGGTTTTGACAATTTTTTGATCGCCCCCCGCAAGCTTTTAATTTCCCTAATATCGGGTTGGAGAAAGTCTCCCGCAAAATTGGTCAAAAGCATAAATACTGTGTGACTCACTTATGCGCTTTATGATGTCATAATAAGCGACTTGTGTTCAAACAGATAGGCTACAATTGACCGTTTTATTACCATTGCTAAAATACTTGGTTGGGTATCTCAACAATTAGCTGATGTAGCATTTGATTCTTCAAAAGAATTCTAGATATAAAAGAAGCTTTATAGTAGAATTATTGGAATTTGCTTGCACTGCAGTTTCCACAAAGTTTAATAAAAGTTATATGCGCTTCTTACAGATTAAAAGGCAGTTTACTTAGACTAGTATGGGTAACTCTTCTGGGCGATGGCCTAGTTTTATTATTACTTGGTACTCCCTTCATCAATCTTCACCATTCAGTTTGACTGCACTGGTGAATGTAGCATTGATCTGGCGATGCGAAACCCAGGATGCTTGAATCACTCAGACACTCACGATGGCTGACTACAGCTAATTAATAGAACCCTTAGAGTATATGTCAGCGATAACAATCCGTATGGGAGACGGCAAGCATTGGTTATGTTCATTATCCGTGTTTATGCTCCAATGTGGTTCACAATAAAATCACATTCATCTTGCAAAGATGGAGCTAGACACATTCACCAAATGATAACCACATCACGATATCTTTGTCAGAAACACAAGAAAATTATCGACCCAGTTATGCACGGCAACTCATACTTTGCTCATCCGGAAAATATAATTTTGGCTATGATAACTTACCATCGACCACATATTCGAGAACTAGGCCTGCGTGGAGTGATGAAAGCTAGAGCTGCAAAACCCAAGGGAAAAATACAAAAATTTAAAGTTCCCTCAAAGCTTAATTTTGATGCAATGAAATACTTCGAATTGATTAACTGGACAGATCTTCCTATCACGGAGCCTCCTGTAATTAAAACAATGACGGATGCTGAGCTCCTGCAATTCATCATGATAGATGTGACTCCCACTGTATTTTTTCCCGAATTTCCATGTCACACGCAGGCTGTTAAAAGGCTCGTGCAAGCTGGTTACCGATGCATCTGAAGCAGTTTGTGGACCGAAATATCGAGACGGCTTCATTTGTGCCCGAATTGCTTCTCGTCAGTTAATGCCAACATTTGAGTCTAAACTTGACTTTACTCACTTCAACTTTTAACTGTTTGTAATATTGCTTGCAGTCTTTGTATGCATGAGCGCATAAATTAATAGGAAGTGACTTTGCCAATGGTCCACCTGTCAAATCTGTCATACAAAGTTTAAGCTTGTGAGTCTATACTCGGCCATCAGATGGTGATGGTTAATAGGCGTTTACCTGTTGGAACCGCGGGTGGTCCATCAGCCAAGTCACTTTAAAATTAATATGCTGAAAGAGGGTGAAGTCAAAACTCTTAAGTACACACATTTTCATTGTATTTGGTGTTATATTAGAACCTTTTGCCATGTCTGCAAAGCGAGTTAAAATCGAAAAAAAAATTGCCATGCAGTTCTTGTATGGATAAGTGCCTAAATTTGTATGTCGCGGGGGGAGATCAAAAACTTGTTCAAACCTCTTCAATTTTTTACATTGTGTTTTGGTGATATATTGGCAACTTTTGCCATATCTAGCTAATTAAAATTGAGAAAAAAATTTTTTTTTGCCATTTTTGATCCACCCTACTCTACAGTGAGACAAGTGGAGCATTGTTGTGTTGGAATTATCGTTGCTATTGTTACTACGGTAAGGCGTAGACGTCGCTATAATAGCAGACGTCCACCGGCAGGGATGGTGCGACGGCACAGCAGGTAAGGCGCTCGCTTTCCAATCATGCAATCCTGGTTCGACTCCCGGCTTATGCTGGTTGTTGACAAACACTGCTCACCTCTACCCAGAGTGTAATAAATTGGGTGGGCGTAGGTGCTGAAGTAAAGGTGGCCGAGAGATTGGAACTGGCCACCCTACTCTCGTTAGTACCGAAGGTTTAATATAATGAGAATCTTATTTTCTCATGCCCGATGCTTGGATTCAAGTACCTTTACATTTTACCACGGGAAGGGTACGTGGAAACACAACTTTGTTATGGGCATACCGCTACTCAATCAAACTTTCAATAAAAATTAACAACCATTCTGCAACCAATAGACTAAGACTAAAAAAAATGCGCTCACTATTTGTAACATTTTTTCTTCTTTTTTGTGTCATAAAACAGGAGTTAAAAAGGTATTATTTTGCAATTTCTTTCTTCGTTTTCTAATAAAGCTGTGCTAGAGAGTTTGCTTTGTGGCATCATAGACAGAACAAAACAAAGTAACTCCAACAGGTTTAACATTTTATTGCATAAAGAAATAACAACATAATTAAACTCAAGCGTTTTCGACACGCAGGCCTAACAGGAAAAATGATAATCTTTGTCTTGTATTTCGATCTGTCTCTTTTTGTCCTTTAGCTCGTCCTTGCTTTTGTGTGTGTTCTGATTGGTGTCACATGCCTGTAGTATAGGCTACACTTCATGTGATCTGTTTCCCCCCATGTTATTTACTCGCAATCATTCTTGTATCACTTGTTGAGTGTGTGCTGTTTCAGTCTTGAGTATCGTTGGCAGTTACAGTAAACATATATGTATAGTGCATAGTCGGATTTATCTAATTTTCATATTTATGTGTAGCTATTGCAGATGTAAAGTAATTCCTCATGAGAACATAAGAAGGCCTAGGCTACGTGTCAAAAACGTTTGAGCTTATTTTTATTTATGGTGTTCTTCTTTGTGTAATAAAATGTTGAACCCATTGAGATTATTTAGTTTTGTATATTTTCGAATAAAATTCAAAGACATACACACAGGCTAAGTTTCTTAATGTTTTTGCAATATGCCAAACAGTGTAAATTAACATGTATCAATATTCCACAAATTTGACCTCAAAGATATATATTTTTATCACAGGCCTGTCTACTGTGGTGACTCCTTTAATAACAGTAGCCCGGTGCAAAATGTTTATTCTACACCTGAGTTGTCACATCATTGCAATACGATCCACATTAAAACATTTCACGGATTGCTTGCGAACCAGGCGAGCATATTGCCGAATTGTAATCATGTTATCCTCATTTTCGTGTTTGAATTACCTATATAGTTTGAATTATCAACATGCGCTGTTTTAACGCTTTAAATAGCACAACCAAAATTATTGTGGGGTAATTAGTCATTATGGTAACAACGTCTGTGATACATTTAGCCTATAGATTAAACAACATCACAGCAACTCTCAACAGCACAGCGGTAGCAAGAATACTGAAGTTGAGAGCCAACTTCAATGCTCCACTGCCAGTTCCGTCGTTGGAAAGATAGACAGCTTCTGGATTCTCGTTCGGTCCGATAACTTTAGCGGTTTCTGCGTTGCAATTGTTTGTGTTGCAACAAGCCGTGTCGCAAGAACTAAAAATAATAAAAAGTGTGTTTAAACATTAACAGAATTTATCGCTATCCTATATAGGCTAGTAGAGTAAATCGGAGGCCTTGGACCCATGGGCTATATCCAATGGGGGGTGAGGGGGGTGATCACCCCCCTCTTATTGGAGTGGTTTGGATTAACTAAGACGATTTTAGCCCACTATCTAAAAATCACCCTCCCCCCCGAATTCTAAAAGTGGATAGAGCCGCTGAGTTTGGACCTAGTTTAAAAAGGGGAAAACAAAAAGTTGAAATAATTTGAACTAGTTTAAACTTCGTCACCTAATAAGATGCACAAGTATTCAGCACCATTTGCGCTGCAGTAGCATGCGTTCTTTTGTGGTTTCTTATTCCAGGCATATTTTGTTTTATGACATTATATTTTTCATATTCAGACTGTGGATGCTGCATCATTGGAAATTCAAGTCAATATTTCGAAAAAAGTAATGCAGTAATGCGTTTCGTTAAGCTGTATTACTATAGAAGGGGCACGCTTGAAAATTCGCCTAGCATTTTCCATAACCGACCACGAATGTAGGCATTATTATTGTTATGTTCCGACTATGGAAATGATGACAAAGCGGTGTGTTCTCAGGTTTGGTTTGGTTTGGTTGGTTTGGTTTTTGAACCTTTATCCTCAGACTGACAAACCCTTGACAGGTTATTCCTGGTAGTTTCGCATACTTGTAGAAGCTCTTGACGCAGGGCCGGTTACCGAGATGGGCAAAGTAAAGTTTTCTGATTGTTGAAGTATTGTTCCCGGGGAATTCCTCCATTCTCTCGGTGCCGCTGAATGGAGAGCAATCCAGAAATTGCGTTGCTCAAACGCATACTCCGAGAGTCGAACCAGCGCTGCGTGATCTTGAGCCGGGCGCGTAACCGCTGAGCTAACGAGACAGACAAGTTAAGAAAGCTAATCAACCGTTTTTTTTTTTTTTTGATAAGTTACAACGTCTGCAGACGATGGCTTAATCCAATTGCCCGCGACACACTAACACAGGGATGAACCTGCCCCAGCCGACTTGAGTCAAGCTCAATAGAATTCAAACAGGAATCGGCCGCTTCCATCAATGGTTCCATTCCAATATGTGCAAGTGAGGTTTGGCTCCCTCATCGGTCTGGGAGTGCGGCGCAGAGGAACAGACTGCTGCCCATGTTGTTCTTGAATGCCATATTAACAAGGCAGCAAATGGAATTCATAGCATAGAAAAACTGATGAAGCTCAACTTTCTACCACCTGCCCTAATGTGAACAACTGAACAATCCTGTCTCACATTAAAGAAGAACTAACACTGTCAATGGGTATTGGCCTACTTACAACAAAATTTAATTAACATTTATTTGAACAAAAATTATTTTCAAGCATAGGCCTAGCCTACTCAATGGAAAAAAAATCTTTACTTGATGGTCCAAGCGTTGGTGAAATCACTGCCGAGAAATGCATTGAATGCATCACATGACGTATAAGAGCAGAGCAACCTTGGTTCGCACATGCCGATAGCGTATATCACTGCAAAAGTTAAAGCTTTAATTAGTAATGGTGGATATTACGCTGTAAATACAAACAGAATACATACAGCCCGCCCCGATAGCTCAGTTGATCAGCGCGTGACTTCGTGAACGAAGAAGTTTCAAGATCAAGCGGCGCTGGTTGGACTGTCGGGATGTGCGCTTGAGCAACGCATTCTAAGGAAAGCTCTACATTCAGAAGCACCAAATGGATGTAATAATTTCCCGGCAACAAGACTTCAACAATCGGAAACTTCACTCTGTCAATCTCGGTAACCGACCCTGCGTCAAAAGCCCCTACAAGTATGCGAAACTACCAGAAATAACCAATCAAGGCTTGGTTAGTCCGAGGATAAAATTCAAAACCAAAAACTAAACCAAAACGAACATCAGACGTTGATGTTTGATTGTGAACTTCCTTGTGAGTTGTGATGTTGATTGTTGAATCTTTAAAAAGTGCGTAGATATATCTGGTTATATCATAAACATAATAAAAATAGCTTGGTCTACAGCAGGGGTCACCAAACTACGGCCCGCGGGCCAGAACCGGCCCGCGAACTAATTTCATCCGGCCCGCCACATGCTGCGGAAACAACAGCTGGTATCGTAAATTAATTATTATACATATCAGATGTCGTAGATACAAATTATTATAGATTCTAAACCTACAATAAGAATTGTTTTTATAACAATAAGTTACTTTTTCTATAATACCGCCATCGGTAATAGAAAAACTGCCAGACACTGTTATAAATTCTGTACACGTGCTTCCCTTGGCATAGGCAACCGTCTTTGGCTTTGCCTTTTTGTGTAATAGAAATTTCTTCGTTCTTATAGTTCGTTGTTGTATGTTGAATTTGTACATTTTTCCACCAGGCAGCCTACATGTTGGTGTTCTGTTTTTATCATTAGGCCACCACAAATGGGGACAACCTAGGCCAAATTTGGAAAGATGTAATGTTGTTTCAAGAGCACGATACCCTGTAGTGTATCACAGCGGGGGATGACTTTTCCAGCAACCTTTCGATTTTCATCACTACTTTGCTATTCCATCTTTGACATTGTTAATTATTGTGCTCAATTCAAGTCAATGGAGATTCTACATAATAGTTATGTAATATATATCTTTTCGCAATTTGCATCCGTCCCGCAGCTGTTAATCTCGCAGCAACCCGGCCCTCAGAGAAAAAAGTTTGGTGACCCCTGGTCTACACTATAGGCCTACCACAATTTAAGGATGTTTTTTTGTTTATCGTATCCAGGCTTACACCCAGTAGTTGAAGATTTAGATTAAGTGGACGGGAAGGCAAGGAAGACAATCTAAGTCTGGTCAATTCAAGGATGACCAATTGACCAGTGATAAACTAAAGAGGCAAATGAGGCATTTGCTTCGGGTCATCATCTAGGGATTGTAGGCTTTCAACCATCAATTTGTTTTGCTAAAATGGTGTCCAGTGACATGCATCATAGACAATATTATTGACTTATTGCATTACGGAAGAAAATAAATAGTGTTGTTGACAGTTTATACAGTAGGCCTGTAGACTACGAGTGTAGAAAGCTTCAGAAAAATTAATAAACGAACTACATTTTCAACATCTTAATTCCATACCAACAAATTAATACTCTACAATTAAGGTAGAAAAGGTAGGCCTATATAATTTTGTAATACTGTAGCCTACTTGTCTAACTTGTGAGACAAGTTGTATAGCATAAGTTTAAAAATTGTTGAGCAAAGCCATCAGGCGGTTCAGGCCTACCAGGTTGTGCTTTTTCAAAGACTTAGGCTATCTATTTTATTTAGTCAAGTCGAACCAGAGCCACTATGTCTAACTATGAGCAAATTAGTTGCCGCAATAGATTGAGTTTCGCTTTTAGAAGCATGATCGTTGCTTAGCCTACTTCACAATTGTAGATATAGGGCCTAGGCTAGCCTATTTAGGCCTATATCTACATTGTGAAATTAGGTGTTGTTTTGCGAAACGTGCATATCGTCAGACTAATAAAATAATGGCGTAACTCACTTTTTGACGAAATTGAGATATTAGTGTTTTGTAGGTCCCTAAAATGTAGCGCATCTGCCACATAATTTTCTAAGACCTACGTTAACGGGAAAGTGGTATTTTCGTAAAAATGTTAAATGGCCTAACTCAAACGCATGACTTAGGCCATTTTACAAATCTTTTTAATCGTTTGCTGGAAGTAAAGCTTTCCTCCAACAGAGCAGATGGTCAGAAGACGACGATCTAAATTGTACAGAAATAGAGCTTTCGCTTTATCACAAGTCAAGACGATTAATTTAGCACAAAATAATTATGTTTTTTCTATTCTATGTATCGTAATCTTGGCCATTCTCAAGTAACCGCCCTACTTAAATCTATCTGTTTTCTCTCTGTTCCTTTGAGAAGCTTCATTTTCCTAGCACTCTGGTAGTGCGACTTATCATCTTACACTGTGATACAGGTCAGATCTTCTCAATGCGCCGTTTCTCGGAGTCTTCTCGCACCCATGGCAGGTTTTTGTAGCAAGTCATTGTTGGATACGGTACCTAATTAATTCTCAGCTTAATATCACACTTAGCGACTTCATAAGCTCGTTGCTGAGTTCTTCGCCATCATTCTTGAGTTTCACAGATGGGAGAAGGAGAACATAGGAAAACATAGATTTTAAAACGTTTGAATTGACTTTTATGTGTAGGTAGCTTAAATGTGCCAAAGTGGGAAAAGAGGAAAATCACTTTTTGGCGAAATTTCTCAATGACTTGCCTACTGTAGATTCCCATTAATGTAGAAAGGTCACAATGTACAGAAAGAAGAAAATCTTGTAGGCCTACCCTGGAACTATACCATAACCCAACTTCATCGGCAATACAAAGAGCTTGCTTCTTCTTCTCTCGTTTGACTTGTAGTAGCTTAGATTGGCAATGCCTCATCGTGCAGCCATGATACGGTAGTTGCGTCCAGTTGTCGAATACCAATGATTTCACTTGGGTCCGTAAGATGGGACATTCGTGGAGTATGTGTTGCATTGTTTGTTCTGCCGCTCCGCAGACACATATCGGCGTATTATGCAACCCCCACCTAAGCAGATTAGCTCCAGTGCAGCCAACGTCACATCTGATCCTGTTCAATGTGACCCATGCATTTCTTGAGAGGTCTGCTCCAAGAAGGATGGAGAGTGCTGGTATAACTGAAAACTGGGGAGAGATATGTGGCAGCTCGTTCCATTCCTGGGCCCATATCTCCATGCAGCTGAAGTTCTTATCCACAAGCTAAAGAGCTTGCTGAATCACCAGGAATACTACCATTGAGCACAGCCTTTTTTAGGAAAGTATTTCATAATGAGAACTTCTCCGTTTTCATCGTCGGCTCCAGCTCGTGTCCGAGCATTGGTTGATCTTCAAATTGAGTTTGGATGGTGATGTCGTATGTGGCTTTGGAGGCCCAGTCTGTGATGGAAAAGACGTGGGCAAAAGGCACTGGGAGACGATCATCATATATCCGCCACCAATATGTGAAACCAGGCTGGAGGCTTCCAACTCTACCGAGCCTGTCCCCGCTACCCGTGATATCATCGCCATTGGGCTTTGTTTGGTCCAGGTCCAAATTGAAACAATTTAGGCCAATTGCTTGTATGTTTATTTACGGTGGTCGTAACTACGCGAGGGCCACGCACACACTCTTGGCCAGCTCCATGTCCACTGTGGCCCAATAACATCGAAACGTGCAGCTTCAGGGGAACTGGTTGCAACGGGCTGCCGGGTGCTCTGTTCATACCACGTAAGGGTCAGTGCGACGTGTGTGTTTCATTCAAATACAGTATTATTACCAAGAAACAATACGATGACCATATCAAGTTGAAGATTGAAGCTTGAGATGAGAAGACGAAGACAAAGAGTCCGCTAGCACAGTAAAATCCGTATGGACAATGGATTTACAGGCTGTACTTTTGTGTCCTAAAACTAAGGCAAGCAGTAGCCTATTTATGTAGCCTACTATAAAACCAAGCTGCAGGTACACAATTTTATACTATTCAATGAATCAAAAGATGCTTAGGGGGAAGGTGGGGCAAGATGGGACGTGGGGCAGGACGGGACACCGTGGATATTTTTAAAAGTATTAGCTTTAGCGTCCTCTACCCATTTAGATGTTAAAGGACACCATGATTCTCGATGACTTGCAAAAAAAAGAGATGTTCAGAGAAAAAACGTGGTCGTGGCAACAAGATAACTGATTAGAGGCTAGTTGCTATAAGAAATCTTATCAAAACTTTTCACATTTTAGCATGATTTCAGAAAAATTTGGAAGATGATACATGGTCTGGAGATACAGTAATAAAAGTGCTTTTTGGTGCATCTGACTTTTTAGATGTGAGTTGCATATATAATAAACAAACAGAAAATTTCAAAATGTCAGTCATTGGGGCAAAACGGGACAGAGCTGCTTGGGGCAGGATGGGACATCTGTTCTGCTTATAATGGGCGTGGCAATTTTGTATGTGATTTTTATGGAAAAAAGTAGTCTGTTATTTTGCCCTGATGTAATTACGTGTGCTGTAAATGCAAGTCATTTTTGAAATTACAAGATATTATCAGTAGATTTGTGGTTTTACAGGTGATTCCTCATATGAACAATACGCGTCCCGTCCTGCCCCAGGTGTGGGGCAAGATGGGACAAATTAATTTTTTTTGTTTTTGTGAATTATAAGGTCATGCGATACTAACTGAGTCTTTGTATCTTGCTGGTTGGTAGTGGTGTGCAATAGAAATAACATGATACCAAAGTTACCGATATTGATAAAAAGGAATTCTGCAAAACATCGATTAAAGTTAAGTGTCCCGTCCTGCCCCACCTTCCTATTGCTCTATTTGGAATGAAACAGAAAGTGATTTTCGCTGTGAAGTATTCGTTTTCTTGCAGTTTAATCATTTCGGATGGGTAATTTGTGGAAGCCCCGGTTTGAAGGAGATAGTTATTTGGAGTGATGGGTGTGGATATCAAAATAGAAACTCTAATGTCTCTAGTGCCTACTGTGCCCTTGCATGGAAGCATGACATCACTATTACTCAGAAGGACCTCGTGGCTGGTGTCACTCAAATGGAATGCGATAGCATGCACAGTATTATCGAGCGAAAATTGGTAAACAACATTTTTACGACGAGAGATTACGAAATTATCATCCAGAATGCCAGGGTCAGACCGCATCCCAACAATGTACAGAGGATACAACACAATGATTTTATGAAAATCGATGGATGATGCTTGTTGAGTATTAGGCCTGGAAAGAAAGCCGGAGATCCCACGGTTCATGATCTTAGAGGCCGAAATCATGACAGCAGTGAAAAGGCATTGTACAAGGTCCCATTATGTGAGGCTGCACAATGGGAGGATCTGCCACAGCGGTCACAAACAAACTTAGACGACACTACATGGATTCCTATTTTTTCAAGCCATCTTCCAATCAAATTGAGGAAATACAATGATCTCCAATCCATGAAACATGTTATGCCAACATTGTGCCACTCCTTTTTTGATAATTTGCCTCATTACTGATAATTTATTCAGCTTGTCTTGCCAACTGTGAACTGTTTTTGGGCGAAATATGCAGTCTAGCATGAAATATAACTCCTATCGTTAGATTGGAGTTGCTATTAGAAATTTTCCTGTTAATTCTAGTCGTATTATCACTGTTATTATGTCACCGTTGAAAAACTCATATTGATAAAGTCAAAATATCAAATGGCCTATAAAGTCATGTCAGTGCATTCATAAAATAGCCTAAGTCACCCCAGCACATTATGGGATGCAAAATGAAACAAATCAAAGTATACATGCTCATTGTACTTGCATCGACATGCTATTTTCGTTTAACTGTACAATAAATACGATAAAAACAACCGTGTAGACAGTTTTTTTCGATTTTCTCAAAACAAGAAAAAATGAGTTACGCCATTATTTTATTAGTCTGACGATATTTTATTGTTGCATGTAAAAATGATTGAAATCTGTACATACTGACAGATTTGTGCAATGCGCATGGTCTAGTTCTCCAACATGTGATACCGGTGTTTTTTTTCGTTTTAAGAAGCTTATTCGAATCTAGCATTCAATACATCCATCACCTGGTCAAGGATAGCCCAATGCGCAGCCACCAAAATCATTGACGGATATGGAACTGCACCCCAAGGAAGCAGTAGCGCCCAGGTTAAGAATCATTGATTTAGGCCGTCAATGCCTGGACAGACAATTAAAGAAAAACAAACATCAAAAATATTGTTACCTGACCCTTCTAATGGAGTGCTACGAGCCGTGACGTTGATATCCGCTCTGAGACACCGAGTATTCACACCTGGACACTCGACGGTTGAAAACACACTTTTGATCGGTTCGAAGCCGGAGAAGAGGGGAAGTATGAAATGAGCACCTACTTTGCATTGTACAGAGTATGTTGAAGTTATCGCATTTAAGATAAGCAAAAAACAAAGTAAAACTATAACAGGCTTCATGGTTTTCCTTTTTTCAGTACGACTATAGTCCTCTCAATGACGCTGTGAAAGCAAGCATATACTGTATTACCTTAGAAGAGATAAAGCATCGATAAACTGCAAAAGACGCAACAAAATCATTTTTCAAGTATATTTACACTAAAATTACACTATACAAGACAGTGACTATTGTGCTTTTGGAAGCCATTCAAATGTTGTAGCTTATCACCATGAAATCGTGCACGATTAGCCTACTTCAATGGATAGCCTACGATAATAACTTTATGTAAGAATAGCTTCACAATAGCACCACGACAACAACAAAACTCCCAACAACTTGATTGTAAGAACCAGTGTAGCCTACTATAGTTCATACCAAGCTAAGCTATCTCAAATAATATTTTTTCTGAATTTTGAAACTCTGGATAAGGGAAAAACTCATCAATCACCAATCTACAATAGCTTCAGAAAAAGTTAGTTGATTGCATAGGCTAACATTGGCCTACTCTTGTGATCAAATGTCTAAGTAGTTTATTGCAAATGCCACATTGTGCTAAAAGCACAAAATTTTAAATCCATTTCTAAAAAAGCCTCACCTATAAAGAGCTCGTCGTGTTATTCTTAGTATTTGCATTGCGTGGTTTCATCCGGTTTATCCTGCAATTATAACCCTCTACTATTCAAGAAAGGTTTTCAAACTAGGAAACTTCTTTTCCGTTAGTATGGCAAAGCTTCCTTTAGTCTATCTTAGTACGCTACGCCAACATAAAAACATAGTTTAGTTATCTATCATTAATCCGAGTCCTGGCTAAGAAATTTAGTTAACCATTGTATTTTTTTTCAGATGTAGTTAAGCTGTATGTATATTATTCCTGAAGAGGACATCTTGTGATGTCGAAAACGTTCGATACTTAATTTGTTGCGTAGTTTTGTGTTTCTATATGTAATAAACTTGAAGATGTTAAACTTGATCACGTTACTCGGCATAGTATGCCTATGGTTCAACAACTATATATTGTGACCAAAAGCACTTCATGCTGAGAGAGCGAACATTACTCATTAGTGGCAATTTTTTGTGTGTTAACTTTTTTTTAGAAAGCTTCAAACACAAGCTTGATTTGTACAGATTCTTTATATCATATCCCATCAGTTTATATTGATATGATTTGAACAGCTAATGAGTAAACTTAGTGTGTGTAGCCTGCTAAAAACATGTGAACACCCATAAATAGACACTGATGTCCACAACTCCACATGTTGAATGTAAAAATCTTTAACTTTGAAATTGAGAAAGATTTTTGGAAAGCTTAATCCTGGCACTATTGCATAACCTACTTGTAGAGGCTTTGAACCACTGACGCAGGGCCGGTTTCTAAGTTTGACAGAGTGAAATTCCCGCTTGTTGTTGTCTGTCAATTATTCCATCCAGTAGGCGACGCTGTCCTTGATAGGCTATGTATTGCTCAAGCGCACACCATGAAAGACTTTCATTGAAAGTCGAACCAGCGTCGCTTGATCTTGAACTCTTTTCGTTCGTGAAGTCACGCGCTAAACCTACTGAGGTATCGGCATAAACGGTAAGGAAAAAAAGAGTGAGGTTTACGAAAGCGAAAGAATAAAAAGACAACTTTCTTAAATTCTTGTTTTTGTAAACCGTAGGGGAGAACGGGGTAAGTTGAACCGGAGGGTAAGTTGAACCACCCCTTATTTTGTCTAAATAAATTCGTAAAGAAATTCTTGTGCGTCACCTATTGGTTAAGTCAGTTCAGAACGCCATTTTATTCTAGGAATCATGAAGAAAGCTGCAGTGGTTTGGTAGTGACTGAGCAGTACTGAATTTGTTGAGGTAAAAGTGAAAAATTAAAAAAAGTATGTTCGGTTTTATAAGTTCTAATGTTGAACGTATATTTATATGATATTGTAGCTAATATATAAGGCAGTACCACTGTAATATTTTCCCTTAAGCTTGTACACCTAGGTTTTATTGTTTTGATGAGAATTTACTTCAAAGTTGCAACACAGGTTTGGGGAAAGTTGAACCATTCAGATAAAGGTAAGTTGAACCATGGTTCAACTTACCTTACCGGCCAAATGTGACATCTGAGCATGGCACCAATTATACAGACCATGAAGAAAGTACAACAAAGTTAAGTGGAGCAGAGAGTCTTACAACTAGCAATGATCTTGATCATTTGACCACAAGCAGCTTTCATAATAATGGAAACTATTTGTCACCCGCACAGATCGTTCCCCTGCCAATTGCAGGCCCAAGAAAACAAACACGAAAAGGTCGTAAAAGATCTAAAACTCGAATTCTTACAGACACGCCAGAAAAAGAAAAATTAGAATCTTTACATGCAGCAAAATTAGCAAAAAAAGCACCAAAGAAAAGACTAATTCCAGACGAAGAAACCGATACTGAAAGCGATAATTCAACTGAACTACAGGCTATCTGTGATGACAACAGTGATGATGATATGCCTATTGTTGAACCATCAGAAGGAGCTTATTTGCTGGTGGGGTTTACAGGGAAAAAAAGAATTCTTCATTACGTAGGACTTGTCGAGTGTGTAGATGATAGCCTACAACTGGAGAATGTGAAGGCAAGTTTTTAAAGAAGGGAAGGAATGATCCAGCAACTGACCAACCAACATTCACATTCAAAGATGGAGATGAATGCTCCTTTCCCAAAAAGGACATTGTCATGACTCTTCCATTTCCTGAAATCAGTTGAACCACAAAGAGGCAAAACAAGTTTGTTTTCCCAGCAGACTTGAATAATTGGATGAATTTGCTTGAGTAGTTGTTGCATTTTATTCTGCTTGATCTTGCAAAAACAATTTTTGTCATACCCTGTAGTAGCCTAATGTGTCTATTTACGTTAAATACTGTATATAGTAGGATAGCTGAAAATGTTGAATGTTAAGCTCCGGTAGCATTTAAATCAGCACATTAATCCATGATAATGGAGAAGTTGTATATCATCTCGGCAGTGTTAAATCTCAATTTACCTGAAAACATCTCAATGATGGTTTTCAGCTGCAGTATATACAATTAGGCATATATTGATAGTGGTTCAACTAACCCTATTGTCCGGTTCAACTTACCCCATGATCAGGGTAAGTTGAACCACAAGACTGATCATTTTAGGATTATATTTATGTACATAATAAAAGCTGCTACTGCAAATAATCTACTCGTAAACATGCATGATAGGTGTCACAAACTTGTGTCCAAGTATCAGGTCCTTAGTGCCAGTATTTTACGATCTGTGGCGATAATCGCGATAAACGGTTCAACTTACCCCGTTCTCCCCTACTCTCTTTTATCGTCATGTTTATAACAGCAACACAGTTCATGTGGCTCACTGGCTCAGAATTTAAATAGGGTTCAGTGGGGATAGTTTTTTATGTAGCTGAAATGTCGGTTTGTCCCAAGGGCAGATACGCATCGAAATCTCACTACCCCAGTCGTGACCTCAAGGTTTAATATAGCCTTCGACGGAACATAACTGAAACTTTACTGAAAAGATTATTCACAATTAAACGCGGTATGACCAAGCGCACACAAGAGCAAACCATCAAAATTAAGAAAAATCGATGTTTAGCATTCTCCGCCTTTCGTTAATAAACAACAACTTAACTTAAGCGTATGTTTCTGTTGTCATACAGGAATGGGGTTAAGCTGCCTCAAAATGACAGCGATCTCTAATTTCAGCCTCATGTCAAATGCACAATAGTTTCAGCATACGTCTTGCGTTACTTCTTCATATTTATGACACAAGAAAAGAAACACAATGTCTACAGAATAATAGATATATCAAAACAAAACCAATTGACAACGAATGATAGGCTATATGCGTAAAAACACAGAAGTTGGTCAGAAATTGGAAAAGTAGCACAGTTAATGTGGCAATTCATCAAAATTATCATTCCACTAAAAGAACAACAATCGGCGTTCCAACCTGCGCAACACATTGATTGAGCTCTAAAGTTATGGCAAAGCACCACAAACAATAAATGCAACACAATTCACTGATTAGCTCTTGTTCATCAAGAACCATCCTAGAGCAAACAACATCCCAACCGGTCGGTTAGTGATCGTTGTGTCCTCCATGAACGATTTCACGTCGGATCGTTTGAGATAAAATAAATCGATGAGCTCCCCCTCATGTTCGCAGCCCCCTCCGTCTGTGACCTGTGGAAGTGATTTCATAAGCTGAAGATAAAACTATGTAGGCTACTTCGCATCTTGGTAACTTGAACATGCTAAGAGCAAAGTTCATTGCAGAATGGGATGTTGAAGATATTACGTTCATTTACGTCCTTACGTTCATATTACGTCCTTACGTTCATTTACTGATTGACGTGCTTTTAAGTTGTCGGAGGTTGCTTTTTTAAAGTTTAATGTAGTTTAGTTGATGAACGTTTTATCAAAAAGTTGCCAGAGGTAAAGTAGTTTAACACTGTCCTCACCTTCATTTGATCAGTTACTTCTACGTAGTAGATGTGTTGAAGACTTCCAGCAACTCCAACTCCATTCCTGCATCAACAAACCAAGTTTTCATAACTTAACGAATGACCATGAAGCACAAACAGCAAGGAAAAATGGAACTGAAAACGCATTTCATCAGTTTTCGTTTTGGAGATTAACTCAATTTCTATCTTTAGAAACTTGTGCACTTAAGAATGCAACGTATGTAAATACTAAGTATACATTGCGAAATAAAGAACAGGTTACAACCGTGCTCGTTTAATATATTTACATCATTTCTGAAAGCAAGAAACAAGTCTAAAAACAAGGTCTGAAATAAACGCTTAACAATAAATCCTTTCACTCCAATGCCCAATTCCAGAAGCTCAACCATATAGGTTCCCATTTTACATCACTTCAAGATCACAGGACGACTATTAGTTGAGGTCATGTCAAGTTAATAACTGTTAGGCAAGTTGGCTATAAAATGACTATACTACTTGTACCATAAAACAAAAATGTCTACTAAATCAAATATTAAAAGTAAATTTATCCAAAAAGTGCAATATTTTACAAGATGTTTAAATTCGGGTGTCCACTTCAAACAATCTTTGATTCATTTTAAAATATCTGCTCAATAGAAATACTCAATTTGAACAATAAAGATAAAAGTCAGATGAGTGTCCGAGCATTTGCTTCACTGCAACTTAACACTTTCAGACCAAATCCATCACCTCGCTTTAGATATCAACTTCAGTTGATCGGTTGACACTTTATAGCCGGTTTCCTCCAACACTTCGCTTGCTGCTATTTCTTGCCAGTGACCAGGCCGATCAACCAAACCCGCACACAATTCATAGGTGACTCCATCAATACCTGGTACTACAAACGTACCAGCATGAGCACGAATATGTATAATTGTTAGAAACAAGTGATTTTTTCAGTAGGCCTACCATAAACATATGATTGATAAAAACGCATTGGAATTGGATTGTTAAATTTTATTCAAACAATGGCGAAATTAACGAAACGTTTTTACAGTAGGTAAGTTCTAATCAAACTGTTGCAGGCGTACCAGTGCCGATACATAAGAATTTGACTGCCCGTACGCTATTAGCTTTTAGGGGTGTGCGCTTGAGCAACGCAATTTCAGGACTGCACTTCATTCAGCGGCACCTAGTGAATGGAACAATTCTTCAGCAACAAGACTTTAATTTGTCAGTCCGAGGATAAAGATTCAAAATCAACCAATCCCATCAAACCTAGCTTGGAAATAATTTATTGAGTTTTGTTTTGAT
Organism: Aplidium turbinatum; assembly: GCF_918807975.1. Lineage (NCBI taxonomy): Eukaryota > Metazoa > Chordata > Ascidiacea > Aplousobranchia > Polyclinidae > Aplidium > Aplidium turbinatum. The sequence continues at coordinate 60,113,699 of NC_137472.1, forward strand.
CAGAATGTGTTTTTCACCATTCTCAGATGGTTTTTCTTTCGCGACATAATTTCCGTAGTTTCTTATGACATTGTTAAAGTGATATATATATAGGAATATAACTTAACTTAATATATATGATATATATCATATATAACTTAATTTTTCAAATTGCAAAAAGGGGTCGAATGGATATATATATGTACATAAACGAAAGAAACAATTACTTTCAGACTCAACTGATGCAGATTCGGACAAAAGTGATATTACAAGTGTGAAAGTGTCTAGTGGTAAAAAAAAACATTTATTCAAGTTTTGTTCAACAATACGATACATCTCATTTAGAATTTGGCCTTATAGCAGCAAATGATACTTCTGTGCCGAAATCGCATATGTCGTTTGTTGAATTGGGGTCTGCTACTATTCGGTGAGTCCGATTCGGTGAGTTCCTAATCTCTAACCCTAAAACGGCAATGATAATTGGGCTACGTTACCAGATAATTTAAAAAAAAAATTGAAAAAATCACCGAATAGGGATCGGACTCACCGAATCGGACTCACCTAAACGGGCCATTCCGGTTGAATTGTGCTCTGCAATGACTCAATGAAACTTCACATCTATATATACAAAGCGCTTCTATTCCAAACATTAAATTAGAAGAATTTTTATTCCGTTGAGTAACAGGACTATATTAAATTAGAAGATAAGCGTTGGCCACAAATTAAGCCAAAAGATTTTTTTTTAAGGAGAAACGAATTAATAGCTGCACAAAAAACAAGTGCACAGACACACTCTTATAAATATAACAGCTTTACATGCAGTCTGTAAAGTAGGGCAAAGAATTGCAAATGCCCAAAAACTTCACGTTGATCAAATGTCAGGAAAGAACTGTGAATTTGCACATTGTAGACTTGTAAAACCAAGACTGGCGTTGTTATTGTCAGTATTTTTTGGCGCTTGAAATGTGTGACCGGTATGCCAAATGACAATAAGATTTCTGCCAGTACAGTCACTGTATTGAAAAGTTTGAGTAGCACTGCAATAGAATGTACAGTAACATCATTAAAACTTAAATAATCAGTTACATCCTGCTCACTATCACAAAGTGTTCTTAGCAAATTAGAATAAAAAGAAAAGTCTCTGAAAAAAATAAAACGATTTGAGCAAACGCAAAAATTAAGCATGTTCAAATCGTTCCTATATAATATTTATGTACATATACAATACATCACAGTATGTATATCAAGCCTTAAAGCAGACGGCGGCCATGGCCGCCAAGTAGTGCTTGAATGACCGCCGGTGCTACCTTCTCAGTGGGCCAAGTTTGGCCGCCGGTTTCTTCTAGCCAATTATTTAATTTCGCAATAGAATAAGCGTGGATGAACCATGGACTTCTAAATAGTAGCACCTGGACTGGACACGCAGTGACCAACATGAGGCCAAACAGTTGGTACAACAGTGGGCCAACAGCCAAGTAACTAACCCTGTTGGCCCACTGTTGGCCAACTGTTGTACCAATTGTTTGGCCACATGTTGGCCACTGCGTGTCCAGTCCAGGTGCTACTATTTAGAAGTCCATGGATGAACTGTCGAAAAAATGTAGTAGTAAAGAGTGACGCAGAATTAGGTCAGCGCGTTATAATCACCACTGTTGTATTGTGCAGGAACATTTGCTATATATCCAGCTGCGATCACCAGCGGGTCTGCTACTATTCGGTGAGTCCGAATCGGTGAGTTCCTAACCTCTAACCCCAACCCCTAAAACGGCAATGATAGTTAGGCTACGGTACCCGATAATTAAAAAAAAAATTGAAAAAATCCCACGTTAAGGGATAGGACTCACCGAATCGGACTCACCGAAACGGGCCATTCCGATCACCAGCTATAGCCTACCCGTGCACTCGCAAATGCGTGAGCGCATTCGGCCAACGCGCATTCATCCATTGTGCGCGAATAATAGCGTTAATTACCGTCACGCGACACACCAAGTCCCAGGTTTGCGATTTTTTGAATGATTATTATAGAGCAGTACCAGACGAACATAACTGAACAAAAACAAGACGAATTTTCCGCTTATTATATGATCTAGAATAAAATTTTTAAAAAACCTTTCGCGCATTTGCCTGTTTGACTAAGTCATGTTTGTAATTCCTGACATTTATTTTAACAAAGTGTTAATCCGAAATGCTAATTTACAGCGGCTGGCAATATTGTCGTTTTTATGTCGATGCAATGTTGTCGGACATTGAATCGTTGTTAAAAAGAAGAACTAAGTTAGTTGACATCCGAGGTTATGTGATTTATGTGCTTCAATGGTGACATCATAACGGTATAAATGGTCAGATTTTATGAAAGGCGGTTTTCGGTAATGCAGTTGAAACAATTTGATGTCGTTAGATGGTCTCGCAATGCCGGATTACAATCCCGATAAAGCAGTTATTGCTTGGTATAACGATTCTATTGCAGGACGTCGCCCAGACTTCAACAACGCTAAGTGATCATTTTAGCATTGTTGCAAGTTTAATTCTATTTACTTGTGCTATCGTTATTTGTATTTTGGCCTCCAAGCGCGCAGATTTGGGCCGCCGAGAAGGAGCTCTCGGTAGGCCACGATGGCTGCCGGAAAAAAATACGAGTTTTAAGGCCTGTATATACATACAACAGTATAGCAGATGATAAGAGCTAATCTTTAAATCTAATTTAAGTAATTATGATCATTAAGCCTAGGATTATATATATGTAGTATATACCGGTATACCTTCATTAAAGCATGTTATGATTGCGTTTAATTCTCAGCCTTTTTAATGAAATTGACACAAAATTCTAGTGTAGTATACAAACTTACAAAGACAGGTTAGCCGAATGAATGAACTTACTTTTATTTTCAAGTGCTAATTGTTCTGCACCAGCGCACCTTGACATGTACACAGCTAAATACAAACCATATGATTATCTTAAATGCCAAGTAGGTTAGGATTGAAACAAGTACCTACAACAGTATATAATATTTTATATAGTATAATATATATGATAGCCTACCATAAAACAATGAAAACTATTAATACTACAAAAAGTGCTCAATGCCAAGCAAAAAGGCAAAGCAGAGCGAATTAAATCAAATGTAGTTATTACTATCTGATAGCCTACCATATATATTTTATCATTGCAAAGGAAAAGTCTATAAAAATGTGGAAAAATCAAAGAGTGATATTAAAAACATATATGTAGCCTCAACAAAACTATTAGTTAGAAACCAATACCTTTCTCAAAAATGATATGATATATATATAACTATGAACTGCAAAAACTCCAAGTTAAACAGTGTTATGCAATTAAACAGCACACAAACAATAAAGTTGTTGCAACAACACACCTGGTCTAAATTGTCGCACAAGCACAATGCATTGTGATGTCACGTTGAATATCAATATAGCAACACTAAAAGACAAAACATATCATGAAAAAAATTTGACATGTCGAAAGATTTTGTGCAATCCATCCCTTAACATACGGTATGTAATTGAGTAATTTCTTTAAAGGAAATTTTGTGAATGCAGATGTTCAGTAAATTTTCACTTCAACATGCAATGTGTGATAGGCAACTCACACTCATTAGATTGTATAATGCCTACATCATGTAAACATGTTTCAATATTATTAAAAGTACCGATATATAATTGATGTCTACACAAAGCAATCGGATAGCCTACCGCACCTATTATGTGTCCTTATGTAATCCCATGTTTTCTGCACACCAGCCTAAAAACATCATAAAAATAGAGATTAATTTTTAAATTTGATAAGAACTTTATATTACACTTGATATTACATTACACTTATATTACAGATATCGACGGTAAAGACCTCAGAGTCATACGAAACCTCTATTGGGAACAAACGGCTGCAATACGTATAAATAACGATCTTAGCGAATTCAAATCGATACAACGTGGCGTCAGACAAGGATGTGTCCTATCTCCAGATCTTTTCAACGTTTACAGTGAGATGATTTTGAGAGACATCGAAAATATGAATGGAGTAAAGGTTGGAGGACAAAATATAACAAACTTGAGATACGCTGATGATACAGTCTTGATAGCAGAATCTGCAAACAATCTACAGGACTTATTAAATTCTGTTGTCAATAACAGTAAAGCAATGGGTTTAGAGTTAAATTCAAGAAAAACAGAATGCATGACGGTATCAAAAAAGAAAACTTATCCAAATTGCAACCTAACACTCAATGGTGTTACAGTGAAACAAGTTGATAAATTTAAATATCTTGGATATATTATAACTTCCGATGGCAAAAGTGACACTGAAATTAAAAAGAGAATCGCCATAGCAAAGGATACTTTCAGTAAAATGAGCACAGTCTTCAGGAATCGCAACATGACAATAAAGACCAAAATTAAAGTTTTAAAAGCATATGTAGAATCAATTCTAACCTACGGATGTGAATGCTGGACAATAAGTAAAGATATGAAGAAAAGACTAGAGGCTGCTGAGATGTGGTTTCTCAGAAGGATGTTGAGGATATCTTGGACTGAAAAGAAGAGTAATGACGAAGTTATGAAATTGGCAAATGCAGAAAGGAGATTAATAACAACAGTTAGAAGGCGTCAGATGCAATTTGTAGGTCATATTCACAGACATGGAGATTTGGAAAAATTAGCTCTATTGGGGATGATACAGGGAAAAAGAAGCAGAGGTCGACAAAGATTAACTTATTTAAACAGTTTGAATCAATGGGCCACAAACACAACAGTTAAAACGAACGATTTTATACGAATGGCAAATGACAGAGAAGTTTGGAAGACCATGATCGCCAACGTCTGTATCAGATCAGGCACATAATCATCATCATCATTACACTTGTGTAAGCCAACAATTTTGTTTTAAGCTCAAAGTATGAGTGCCATTTTAGAATATATCAAGGCCCCTACTTTTAAAAAAGCGTTAGTTCGTTTTACTAATTGGTTCTAGTTTTAAAATAGTATGATAATCAACAATAAATGAATTTTAAAATTGTTGTCTGTAAGCTTAATCCATATCTGCAAGAAATGTTGTCATTACCGGTAGGTGTTTTACAAATGACAAAACCATATGTTGAGTGCTATTAAACCAACACCTTTCACGCACCACACTATGCAGCAGTGGCGTATATATATTCAGGGTGTTCAAGATGTTCACTGAACACCTCAAGAAATCCAGAAAAAAAGAAAATTTCCATCGGTTGTCGATGTTCTTTATTTTCATTATATTTTAACATCTTGCTGCATGCTGATTGCTTTCTTTTCAATTGCAAAACTCATCCCCTTCTAATTTTAACACTCCAACGTTTGAGGTCATTGCCTTTAATTTTTTTCGGTCATTACCTTTAAGCTGGGTGTGCACTGACAGCTTGGCGAGTGCTACGGTATTTAAAATAAACAATTAGGAAAAATGACATCACAAGGCAGCAAAAACAGCAATGGTTTCAGTTCAGCCAGGCTGTTCACTCGCTGATCTCAACACCTTGGCACGTCATTGGAGGAATCCGAGGCAATAGCAAGTTTTAGCTTAAGTTGGATTAGAGTTTGAGGTGATCAGAATTGGAAACAAAAGATAAGATAAAATGTTTTTTATGCACCAAGTGCCAGTAAATTAGAACTAGCTTGTCTGAATCTGCAACAAAGCTTATGGCAACAGAAATGAAATAAAAATGCAAATTTAGAAAATGCAACTTAATGTTTGATATTATTAAGTCTTTTATTCAATAGGCGCTGTCAAATAAATACCTATTTTGTATTCTTCTCCATTCCGACAACATTATTTTTGTCAGTTCTGTTCATGTTCAGAATTTGTGCTAAAAATGCTCTCAGATTGCACCAAATTCAATGTTAATTTTAAAAATTTTCTGGGGGAGGCCCCCCAGACCCCCCGCTGTTGCTTTGCCGTCACTGAACACCCTGTCAAAGTGGTCACTGTACGCCACTATGCAGGGATGTTTACAACTTGATCGCAGAGTCAAAACAAATGAAATGCTGACTGTTAAATAACAATCTTATAAGAGAAAAGGCGAAACAGAGAATATCGAGTTGCATAACTTCCAACATCAGACAGTAATGTTTCTTGACATTTAAACACATGCATACCTGCATATAGTTTACCCTCATCGGTTTAATGTACTGTGAGTTGGCAGTGGGTTCTGTTGACAATATTTTAATGTCATCAATGGCAAATTTTAGTTTTGGCTGTGGACTACTCATAATGAATGCAAAATGTGTCTTAAGTTATTAAACTATGATTAAAGCAGTATGGTACAGTAATTCTTCTAAATAAAAATTAACTGCAAGTGTAAAAATAATCACAGTTAAAGAATAGCTTGAAATTTCTAACATTAAAACTTGCTTTGAACTTAATAAGCAGCAAGTGGTTCCTGATGCCCCATCCTGTAAGGACCATGTGCACCTAACTTAAGCAAATCCTAACCATCCTAACTTAAACAAATGCCAAACAAAACTTGTCAACAAAGAGCCTCCACATGAAAAAAGTCAATAATACCAGCTACCGCACAATATATAATTGCCTAGGCTACTTAACTAAGACCACATGGTCAGCTTCGCTAGGCTGCGATGCACATAAAAAAATCTGTATATTTCACCTTAGCTGATAACTTAGTTATGTACGGTACTGTACAAGCAACAGTTTTAACAACAGTTTATAGTAATCTTTTTAAATCTAAAAAACCCAATGCATGTGATAATGATAAGCTAGCCTACTCTATTGCAACTCAGTTTGCTTCAAAGTATAGGCTCATGACTCATGAGTCCAAACATCCATCAATAAATTTCTACAGCACTGTTGTGATTTCCAAGTATTATACTTACGAATATACTGTTTTATGTTAAAATGTTTTGACCTAAAAAATCTTCACTCTTTACAAATTGTCCACTCCACCCCCATACCTCAACAGTCAGCTAGATCATCTTCAGTTAAGCTTAAAATCTTAATACGGTAACTGTCTGTCCTGATAGCTCAGTTGGTTAACACGTAAGTTTTGCAACAAAGAAGCTTCAAGATCAAACGGCGCTAGTTTAACTCTCGGGGTGTACCCTTGAGCAACTCACGTTAAGGACTGCTCTCCATTCAGTGACATCTAATGAATGGAATAATTCCTGGCAACAAGAATTCAACAATCTGAAACTTTATGTACTCTGTTAATCTAGGTGACGGGGCTTGCATCACTGATTCAAAGCCTCTACAAGTGTGGAACACTACCAGGATTAACCTCTGCAAGAAGCTTTCCAAGTCCGAGGATAAATATTCAGTCAATTGATCAATTAATTATTGACAATTTTTTAAATAAAAACAAACTATTTTCCAAAAAATGAATTTGTCCAGTTACCCAATTAGTTGAACTGTGTATTTTTTCAAAAAAGGTTTATCAGATCGGCATGCATGTGGCATTGAATCCGCTCCTAAAACTGAAAAACTTCACAAATAGCAATTTAGCTTGGACACAACAACTTCAAATTTCCTGAACTAAATTATCTTCATAAGTTCATTTGGCAACATTTTTCAAGGAAGTTAGGGGAAAACCCTATGTAGAGTCTGGGCTTCCACTCATTATACTTTTTTTAATGTTGCTGAGGGATGCAGATGACTTGAGGTCTCATAAAATATATGGTGTGCATGAGTATTGAGTAGCCTCTGTCAGACTCTACTAGTGCTGTTACTATATGGACAGTGGTCAGTGGAATACCTGGACGACTGGTTTCACTGCTTTTTTTGAAATTTACAACTAGAGAGTTACCTTGAAATTAAAAATTGCAGAAATGCAAAAAATATTTTTCGTTTTTTCATAAATGTGTAGGGGTTCTATTTTTTTTTTCATTGAATATTTATGTTCAACAGCCCCTGATGACAACTCAACCGCTTCTGGCGCAACTACGCTCCGGTGACACAGAGGTAACGAAATGTGTCTCAAAGAAATGTTTTATCTGTGAGTTCGAATTGCAGAATTTAGAACACCAATTTTTGAATTCGTAAGTAGGCTACTTAGTTTAGTTCAGTTTGTTTATCTTTATCCTCCATTGCGGGAAAGCGGACTTGAGCGCTATGCATCGGTGTACGCCTTCCGACGTACACCTGACCCACGCTGCAGCCGACGGCAATGTCTGTTTCCGGTTGTCTACTTTACTTATGACTTAAATTTGGTACTACCCATTACTCGAAATCGATCACTGGGTAGAGGCAATTATCGTAAAGTTTCTTGCCTAGAGAAACAACAGCAAGTGCGGGTGACTGGAGTCGAACATGCAGGCTTTCGACTGTGAGCCCAACGCGCTAACCAATCGCCATTGCTGCCGCATTGCTGCCGCCATTGCTGCATTGGAATCAGATCGGTGCTGTAGAAATTCATTGATGGATGTTTGGACTCGTGAGTCATGAGCCAATTCTTTGAAGCAAACTGAATTGCAATGGAGTAGCTTATCATTATCAGATGCATTGGGTTTTCTACATTTAGGAAAAGATTAGGAAACACCAATTTTTGAATTTATTGAGTTTGGAATTAAAACAATATGTGTAAAACTTGTTTGTGTGGAGGTATTATGTAAAGTAGGGGAGAGTGGGGTTAGTTGGAAGGCGGGGTTAGTTGAAAAATTTTTTTTTTTTAACTCTTGATAATTTTTTTAAATATGTAGCCTACTGCCAACATGTGAAGTTGTTTATAAAAACACATAATCCATGTTAGTTTCGATTTGTTGGGTCAAGGTATGCCTGTTTGGCTGAAAATTTTGTATTTTCTTGCTTTCGAAGTAAAATTTTTGGCGTATTAAAAAACATCTCATGCGTCAATATCGTTAAAGATAGGCAAAAATTTTTGGTGTGTGTCAGCTGTAGGTGTTCTACAAAACTAAGAAATAAACAAATTTTAGTCCAATGCACCATGCTTGAATATTTTAGGAAAATAGTCTGTCATATGCTAATGGGGCTAGTTGGAAAATAGTGGGTGGGGTTAGTTGGAAAATGTTTTGATAACGGTATGACTATGTAGTATGATACGAGTATAACGTCGTGGTATGATAATAAGTAGTATAAGCTCCAATGTACTTGTTTTAAGCAGAAATACATTGTAAAACTTTAATTTGAATAATTGGAAAGTGCTATATGCGGCATCACAAGTTTTAACAGTGCGTTTATTTAAAAAATGTTTTTACGATGATTTGGTGTACAATTGATTGCATTTTAATTTTAAAGCAAGTAAACATATTTGCTTACAACCCCATGTAGGCTAAATGTTTGTTGGTTGAAAAAATAGTATCTAGTTCATTAGTGAGCATTAAACTGACGTTTTTCAAGTAACCCCAGGCATGGGATTAGTTGAAAAATCAATTGTATGTTTGTTTATTTTAAATTTTTATTAAAAGCTGAATTGACTCAATACTTATTTTTGATTGTATGATCGTCGTCGTCGTGTGAGCGTCTGGGGCCGAGGGTCTATCCTTTTACCACCCCAGATTCACGATGTTCCCGGACTACACTGGAAGGTTACTAGAGAGCAGCCAGTCTTTGGTTTCATCATCCATGACACGCAGACCTTCCACTCCGTTAGGTGGCTTGAAGATGGTACAGTCATTGATGATGTGGTCTGCGGTCTGTTCCTTGGCACCACATTCACAGGAGGAGGAAGAGGCCATTCCCCATTGGTGCATGGTTGAGCGGAAAAGCCCGACGTCGTACGGAGACGGTTATGGCGCACCCATGCCTGTCTTGGTAGTGTTAGACTGATGGGGCGTGTGTCGGCGTTGGGGATGAACGAATAGAGTCTGGTGGCGGTTGACTTCCATTCAGAACTCCATTTATGGTCCGCCTAAGCAGCCGCAGAGATGTCTTGTACATCAGCTTCGTTGATAAGAAGTTGAGCGGCTGGCACGAATGGGTGTCTTGATTTCAGTCGACGGAGGTGCTCGCTTGGGAAAGCAGAGATCCTGTGGTGGAGAAGGTGGTTAGGCTCTAGTGCCCGTCGACGGAGGGACAGAGTGGCTTCTTCGCGACGAAGCTCAGCGGGTTGGATGCCAGCGAGAATGGGGAGATTGTCCAATGGTGTGGGACGCAGGCATCCTGTCACTGTGCGCAGGGCGCTGTTTATGGCAGTGTCGATGTTATGGCAGTGAGCACTGCGGCACCAAACAGGTGCACAGTAGGCCTATTCTGCTGAAGAGTAGACAAGGGCTAAGGCTGCTATACGCAAAGTGTCAGCCCTCGCCCCCCAGCTAGAGCCTGCCAGGCGCTTGAGTAGCGCTGCGCGGGATGTGAGTTTCTTGCGCAGTGACACCAAATGGTGGCGGTATGTGAGCGATCTGTCCAGTGTCACCCCAAGATATATTGGCTCGGGGCAGAAGGACAGAGATTTCCCGTTGTTCTGGACGTGTAGCTCACGATCAGCTTCCCGATTATGAAGGTGAAAAGCTGCTGCCACAGTTTTGGTTTCGCTGAGTTTCAGTCGCCAGTTCTGGAGATAGGCTGAGAGAGTTTTCATGTCCTGGCTCAAGGTGTCTTCTAAATTTTCCCACAACTTTGTGGAGTGGAGAATTGCCAGGTCGTCCGCATAAGCATATTTTGCGGAGACCGTAGTTGGCAGGTCGTGGGTGTAGATGTTGAAAAGAAGTGGAGCCAGGACCGATCCCTGTGGGACGCCGTTTTTCAGGCGTCTCAGTCTGCTTCGCCGTGAGCTACCGGTGGTGAGGGTAAAGCTTCGATTCCTGACAAGTTCCATAATCATATGAACCATATGTGGGTCAGGAAGCAGGCGAAGCAGCTTGCAAGTAAGGCCGCGATGCCATACGGTATCATAGGCAGCTGTAAGATCTAGAAAAACAGAGCCGGCCTTCTTTTTTGCCTCAAAGCAATCCTCGATGTCTTGGGTTAAGAGTGTGACCTGATCTACGGTGGATTTTCCTCGCCGAAACCCAGCTTGCTCTTTTGGAAGGAGCGGGTCGATGATTGGGTTGACGCGTGCGTAGATCAGTCTTTCAAGGATCTTGAAAGGAACACAGAGGAGGGATATTGGACGATAACTCCTTGGGTCCTCTGGTGGCTTGTGAGGCTTAGGGATCCCAACTACTAAAGCTCTTCTCCAGATGTTTGGGATTGTGAGGTGGTGCAGGCAGGAAGAGAGGAATCTACGTAACCAGGACTTTAGGGCATGGTCAGCATGGAGCACAAGCTCAGGGCAGATCTTATCAGGCCCTGGAGACTTGTGTGGTTTCACTAGGCGGAGGGCGGTGGCGAATTCCTCTGGGGTGAAGTCTCCAGAGATTGCTTCCTCTTGTGGTGTTTCCACTCGCCAATGGGCAGATACTTCCTTGGCAACAAGACGGGATGCCTTGCGGTCCTTTGTCTTGTAGACCCCGTTCTGCACTAGCTGGGAAGCGATGGCATTAGCAGAAACGGGGCACTGACGAGCGGAGTTTGCTGAGCGCCCAGTGAGGTTGTTGACGATGCTCCATGCTTTGCGGCTTGAGTGTGAGAAGTCGATGGTTTGGACAGCTTCGTTCCATCGCTCAACATTCTTTGTGTCCAACCGCTCAAGTAGTCTGGTGGCGGCGGTGTTATAAGCAGCGCCACTTGTGGCGCTTAAGTAGGAGCGATAGAGAGCTTCACACTCAGAGTCCCAGCATGGTGTATAGCTGGTTCGATGGCCACGTGGTATTGTGGCCTTTGCCGCAGTTATTATGGCATTGCAGAAGTCCTGATATGCCTCGTCTGCGTTGCATGTTTCAGGTGATGGTAACTTTGCAGCAGACTCATTGGTCAGGAGGCTGTATTGATTCCAATCGTTTTTTTTTTGAAGTTCCATCGCTTCACCGGTGAACTCGGGACAGGATCCACAAGTTTTGGGGCGATGATGAGGGACGGCCGGTGTTGGGACCGCGGGAACTTCTCAAGCACACGTTTGTCTGGAAGAGAACTGTCGACACTCGCGAAGGCCAAGTCAGGGTTTGTCCATGTTCCCCAGCGGCCGGAGTGGAAACTGGCTGGTTCCTTTGGGTTGAATAGGAGGGCAAGATGGTTTGTAGAGGCCCAGTCAGCCAGCAATTCTCCGTCGCTGCTTGTGTTGTTGTAGCCCCAGTCGATGTGCTGGCAGTTGAAGTCGCCAGCGTAGAGACTGGGGAGGGGAACGTTGGAAGGAATGATGGCAACATTCGCGAGGGTGGGGGCTTGTAGATGTTGACGATGTTGTAGTCTGAAATACGTATGCACACGCACTCAATCTCCGCATCAGTTGGAGATTGGTCGACAAACGTTCACTTCAGGCTCTCATGCACAAACGTGGCAATGCCGTGCTTCCTGCTTAATGTAGACCCGGCTAGCGTGTAGTTGGGAATAGCCAGCCTATCTGCAGAAGTGCAGTGGGTCTCCTGGAGGAGGATAACGAGTGCCCGATTGGTATGGGCAAGCTGCTCCACAACTTTGGTCTTGCTTGTTATGTAGCCTTCTATGTTGAGCTGCAGAATGGTGGGGCGTCTGAACTTATCAATTGCCCCTTACAGCTGTGCCGTCCGGGTGGAGGCTCTTTGTTGACAAATTTCGTTTCTCATCTGGTTGAAGGCAGATGGTACTCACAGGATGGGGCACGAGGAGCCATTTGTCGTCCATCTCAGGTCTTCCTTGAGAACGTGATCCGCGACGCCGTCACCTACACCGAGCACGCAAAACGAAAGACCGTCACCGCCCTCGATGTCGTTTACGCGCTGAAGCGCCAAGGACGAACCCTGTACGGTTTCGGCGGTTAGAAGACTCATCAATGACATCAATGACGGTTGTATGATAAGGGACACCATAGGTGATAATTTAAGCAGCTTCAAGTTGTCAGGTTATGCACCAAGTTTTTTAAATTTCACTCTAAAAAAAAAAAAACTTTCCGACTAGCCCCACTCTCTCCTACTTTTAGATTAAAAGAAAAGGAAAGTAGTCATGTCCGCCCCGTTAGCTCAGCGGTTAAGTGCCTGGCTCAAGATTACGCGGCGCTGGTATGACTCTCGGGGTGCTTGAGAAACGCACTTTCAGGACTGCTCTCCATTCAGAGGCACTTAGTGAATGGAATGGAATAGGCTAATTCCCCGGCAACAACACTTTAACAATCGGAAACTTCACTCTGCCAATCTCGGTAACCGGCCTTACTTGAAGTGCCTTTACAAGTAGCCTATGCGAAACTACTAGGAATAACCTATCAAGGCTTTGTCAGTCCGAGAATAATGATTCAAAACTCAAACCAATCCAAATCAAATTACGTAATTTAAAATTGTTCAGTGGTAACCCATGACTCATGGTAAGATTTCCGCATAGAGGTGAATTGCGGAGATATTGAATAGTAGTTAGCCTAGTTCACAGCAACTTGAAACCGCTTGGAGAAAATTGAACGGAGAAAGTTGAAACGGAGAAAATTGAAAGCAATCAATCGTTATTGAACAGAATCACTAGTGAAGGCTGCGGTAGGTTATTGGGTGGAAAAAGGTTTGCCATTTATTTTTGTTCACAACATGTGAGTAGTTTTGGAACGCAAATATTATAGGAGAAAAAAAAACATTTTGCTCAAAGTTAAAAACAATGCATAGCCTATTTATCACGGGTCCCTACAAATGCATTTTCAGGAAATAAATTACTAGATATTCTTTGACATTTAGAGTGCTTTGATAAACTGAGACTAGGCCTACCATGCTACAGCTTCACATTGCCTTCCGTGATCAGTCACTGTATCGCGAGGTCTGTTTCTACATCACCATGACTTAATTAGTAGAAGGCCTACAGTGGTAACAGTAAACATGGGATGATATGTTTTCATAAATCGTGCATTTTCATTCTTTTTTGCGACACACGCTTTGTAGCCTACACCTGAAATTACGTCAGCTGTAGGCTACTTGGATATAATTAAGATAGGCTATAGCCTATGCCAGTTGACCTGACAATATAATAAAATTTTGTTATGCTGTAACAGTAGGCAAGCCTAGTATGGCTCCCAGTTGGCTAATTTATCTGTATTGAAGAGTACCCTACTTCTATCATCCTTAGGCTGCATATGTTAAGTAGCCTAGGCCTATATATAAAAATGTTGGATTCAGAATAGCGTACTGGGGTATGGGTGGCTGCAATAGTAAACTATAATCTCTTCGTGGGAAAATTGTAACATAAGATTCCCGGATCCGTTCGTCTGTATGCAATGACCGAATGAAACACTCTTCTGAAAACGTCTATTCAAGAATTGTATTTTTGTAAAAATAGCCTTAAGGCTGTCGAAATTTGGACGCAACACCGTACGCCACTAAAACTTGTCACTACAATACAAATTACTGAGATAAAGACGGAAATTTCGTCTAGTTGGTATAAGCACAAACAAAACCGTTTTAATATATGCGACCACTTTTCAAGCAACAATTTTAAGAATGAGAGAATAGATTGCATCATTCCAAACGCATGTAACCATCTTCTGTGACGTAATAATGATAAGCATTATGAAGCTATTCAAGCACCTGTTGGCTTTGGCTTGCACCATATCTCGTAATTCGAGATTTACCGATTATGTAATGTTTCACATGTGTGACAAAGGTGATGCAATCTTTGCTCATTTCCAGCAACAGTCCATGACGTAAGACGTCAGGTTCAGTAGACAACGGTTTTATGTGACGTTTGATTTGTACAGATATTGTCCGTAACATAACGGCCCCTAGTTATGACGGTCTAACATGGCATAACTAATGGGATAGGTAAGAAAGTGTTGTGCGATGTTCGAGCAGCACTTTGGGCTAAGCTGAAGCCTTACCATTAAACTGTCAATGCGAGTTATTTAGTTTTAAATCTTTAATTTAGGACTGACTAAGCCTTAGATAGTGGCTTTTGACGCGGGGCCAGTTACCGAGATTGACAGAGTGAAGTTTTCCGATTTTTGTTGTTGGGAAATTATTCCATCCATTGGGTGCTACTGAATGGAAAGCAGTCCTGAAGTGGGTTGCGCAAGCGCATACTCCGAGAGCTCAACCAGCGCTTAACCACTGAGCTAACGGAAGCTATCCAGTGGCGGCTCGTGCCATGGGGCTGCAGCCCAACATGAAAGAAAGAGAACAGGGAAAACATGTTTTCCTTTGTGTTTGTCCGACCCGGTTACTTTTTGTTGTTGTTGTATCCAGGCTTTCACCCGGTGGTTGAAGATTTCAGTTCAGTTCAGTTCAGTTCAGTTGTTTTTTTATTTCTGACCATCATATCAAAACAATACACGTCAACATAGCAAAGGTCGAGAAAAAGGTAGAAGCGACAAAACGCGAACGTTAAAACGTGCTTGTGACCGAAGTAAGTTATTGAGTTGAAAAAAATTTGGCACGGTCGCAACACCTTCAGAAAAATTTAAGATATAAAGGGAAAAAAAAAATAAAAAATGTAACAAAACATATATAGGCTACAACTTTATTAGCCTACATAACTTTAGCTGATATATTGAAGATTTGTATGGACAGTTGCTATGAAGATCGGCCATGGTGCGTTATCAAGAGTGCTGATGGTCTTAAGGGGAACACGTCTTGATGCGTTTAGCTCATAGCAAGAAGAGCAAGGCAGGCAAAGAAAACCCCACAAAGAAATCCTACCACGGGCAAAGCCATTTCAAGCGCAACGCACCATAGGCCTTGCACGACTCACAAAATAGATAGGCTATAACTTGACGACACTGAAAACAATGACGAAAACAAATAAAACAAACTAGCGAAAACAACATCATCATCTTTCGGAAATTCAATTTTACCCAGGGAAAGTTATGTCTTGAAGATATCAAGCGTGCTTTGATAAAAGTTGCGTTGATAAAGCGATAATTTTAAACCCCAGTCAGCTAAACTCGTCACTTCCACACTGATCCAACGTTAGCAAACGTTGAATTAATGCAAGAACGACAGGCATCGCCAGCTGGGATGTAGTAGTGGCATGTCACAGTAATATGATAAATTTGGGTTACCGTGTATATGTTTTACACGTTAAACCATAACAAAAGTGATAAAGAAATCCAATTTGGCATGTTAGAAAAATAGATAAATAATCAGACAATAGCATGACGATCCAGTCCAAGATATTGATATAAAAAACAACTGGTTGGAGCACATGGCCACCGCTTCAACGAAAGATGGCGATTGGTCGAAGAGGATGGAAAAACTTCTGAAGATTCTGTAGAACTTCTGTGGACAAAAAAACACAAGAACCAGAAGACCAGTAGGAGTACTTACAACCTTACTATTTTGCTAATGAATCTACACACATTGGCCTATCATTTCTGGGCAAAAAAAAAAAAAAAAATATATATATATATATATATTAGTATGTTTGGTGCATGTAGCCTAATACTTAGATAGGATCATTTTAAGAAAGATTTAGCTTGTTCATTTTTGATTTAAAGCCTTTTACAGTTTTGCATTCATTTCTTATAGTAGGGGGAAGCTTGTTCCAAACTGTTGGCCCCATGTACCGTATTGATTGTTTGCAAGTGTTAATTCTACAATATATCGGAATATAAGGAGAATTACTTCTTGTTGTTAGGCTACTTGATTGTTTACACATAATTATATCATTGAATGTTGTGGGAAGTAGCCTTTTTGAATATTTAAACATGAAAGTTGCAATCTCTGTAGTTTTCATGTGGTTAATTGATTTTAAATTATTGAGTTCCATTACATCTTTTACGCTTTCTCTGCGGTCAATGTTAAATACAGTACGAAGAAAGTTATTGCATGTACGTTGTAGCTTTTTCAATGTAGTTTTGTTTTCATGACACCATGTTGAGATACAATATAATATCTGACTCTCAACTAGAGAATGGTAAATGGAGAGAAGTGCTTGTTTGTTTAGGAAAGACTTAATTTTTTTTGTCACGCAGAGTGTTGATCTTATTTTTTGAAGCAAGATTTCCATATGAGATTTCCATGACAAATGCTCGTTTACAATTATTCCCAGAAACTTTATTGAGGCAACTTGCTCTATGTTGTTTTTTCGAATATTTAAGGGTGGGTTGCATGATAGTGTCTTGCTTCCTTGACTTGAAAATAATATATGTTTGGTTTTGGTGACATTTAGAGACAATCGATTTGTTGATAGCCATTGATCTATGCATACAAGCTCTTGATTTGCAATATCATATACAGCAGAAACGGTTTTATTTTTATATATAATGGTGGTGTCATCTGCAAACATAATTGCAGTTCCGTGTTGAAGGCAGTTAGGAAAGTCATTTACATAAATCAGGAATAGAAGAGGGCCTAAGATAGACCCTTGTGGGACACCCAAAGATATGTTGTTAACGTTAGAAGATAGTGTGCCATTGAAAACAACTCTTTGTTTTCTATTACTCAGGTAACTCATGAACCAATCATAGGCCACGCCTCTTATTCCGAAATGATATAATTTAGCTAGCAATATTTTATGGTTGATGGTGTCAAATGCTTTAGATAAATCAAGAAAAATTCCTAATGCAAGATGGTTGTCATTTAGTATACTGGTGATACTTTCTATTAGCATTGAAGCAGCATGGCTTGTGGAATGATTTTTTCTGAAACCAAATTGATTGTTATAGAAAAACTTATGTCTAATTAAAAACGAGTATAATCTGTTGTACATGATTCTTTCTAATATCTTTGAAAAGACAGGTAGTAGGCTGACTGGTCTGTAGTTGTTTGAATCTTTGCAGCTACCCTTTTTGAAGATAGGTATCACCTTCCCCAACTTAAATGTATTTATGAACTTTCCACTCGTTAAAGATAAGTTAAATATATGAGTTAAAGCATGCAGTATATTGTTTGGGGTTGACTTTACAACTATGGATGGTATTTCATCGATGCCACTGCTAGTTTTTGCTGGCATAGCATGAATAATATTGTTAATTTCATTCAAAGTAGTTTGATAAATATAAATTGTCTCAGAGCATGGAGAATCGAGATATGTTGAAAATATTGTATTTGATTTGGGAATTTTTTTTGTAAGGGAATGGGCAGCACAGGAAAAGTGATCATTGAAGTGATTTGCAATAGTTAATCTGTCAATGACTGTACTATCATTTATTTTGATGCCATGGTTAGTCTTAGACTGGGATTTACCTAATAGATTGTTGATTGTTTGCCAAGTAGCTTTCATATTAAACTTTTGCTTTTCAAATTTAGATTTGTAAAATTCCTTCTTTTTTTGTTGAACTGTATGGAAGTATAAGTTTCTTGCAGAGGTGTAGTTCTTTTTGGAGTGAATAGTTTTATTTGCTATGTACTTTTTAAACAAACGCTCTTTTCTTCGTAATAGATGTAGTAGTTCTCTATCAAACCAAGAATTATTCTTTTTTAAAGGTGTTTTTTGTAAAGGAAAATGCTTATTAAATTGACTAGTATATTCTCCTATGAATGACTTATAAGCTTCATCAGCATCAGTTTGATTTAGGCAACAGGTGATGTCCATATTTTCCAGAGCATTTGAGAAATTTTGTATGTTTGAGAAATTAAATGATCTGGTATATTGATGACATGTAACTGAGGGTTTTCCAATATTTGTACAATGCATAACTGGAAAGTGGTCTGAGATTGCATTAATTAGAATTCCACACCGACTTTCATTACCTGTTTGCACATTGGACCATATTTGATCTAAGACTGTTGCACTGGTGTCAGTTATTCTAGTAGGTTTATTAATTAGTGGGTAAAAAGAATTTGAGAACATCAAGTCTGTAAAATTGCTTACATTGATGTTTTCATAATCCAATAAATTATAATTAAAATCTCCCATTATGTAGCATTGTTTTGATGTACCTATGTTATTCATGCACTCACTAAGCAGATCAAGAAATTCCAAATTTGACTTAGCATCCAATGCAGGTGCTCGATAAATGCTACCACAGGTCACTTGTTTACCACCAACAAAAATATCAATAAAAATAGACTCAAATACTTTTTCTTTCATAATGGTTAGGTCATCACGCTTGGTATACATAATATCACTTTTTAAGTATATTCCTACTCCTCCACCGCGACTGTTAATTCGAGCATTTGATATGAATGTATAGCCCGGTAGGTTTAAGTAAGGACCTTTTGAATTAGGCTGAACCCATGTTTCAACTACAGAAATTAAATCAGGACTGATATTTATGGACATCAACAGGGCCTCAAGTTTAGTGAAATTTTTTACATTAACAATAGACCGAGCATTGATACATAATGAAGTGAAGACTGGCCCTAGTGAGCAGTCCATTTTTAGTTTATTGACAGTTGTTGAGTCTACATATGTTTCAGATATATTAGGCATAAAAAGGTCATCTATGTCATTGTTGCTTGTGTAAGATGTGCTAGCAAACATATCATTCAGATAGTCAGGTTTGAAGGTAAGATTTGAAACACTGTGGCTTCCAACCAGTGTAGCTAATTCGGTGTTTAGATTAAGTGGACGGGAAGGCAAGGAAGCCAATCTTTGTGTCCACCTTCAGGCATGTATTTAAGTGTCCTGCCACAGACACATGCTCTTGAGCGGTGTCGAACCGGCGCCATTTCGATTGACGTTCCAGTGTTCTCGCCACTCGGCTATGCAGCCGGCTTTTTTCACTTAAGAATTGCGGATCGAAAACAAAATTTTAAAGTTTCGTTTGGCAACACCGATCTTGAGCAAACTTCTTTGCAGCCCGAGATTCTGGATTTCAAGCGCTCTAAAAACCATCCTTGAAGCTCCATGTAGCGCTAGAAAGCTCTGTCGTCTCGCGTATACGTCACTAGATTTGTCCAGAAAGTTCTTCCTTGAGCACATAATTGCACGTCTCGGGAATTCAACTTCAGTAGCCTAATCAACCGTGAGTAAGGCGCTTTGCCGAATTCCTACCTTGGTTCATCGTTATGTAGATTTGCAGTCGTGTTGCGTTGTGTGATCGTATGTAAAACTCACCATTCCATACTAGAACCTTCTTAAAGAAGTTTAAATCATGATTTTTTTCAATATAGAAATCAGTCTTGGTAATTCTAAATCAATATATCAGTTTCGTTGTTGCTACTGCTTCTATTTTCTGGCACTGCCAGTATGACGTTTGAATCAGTTTAGTGCTATGTTCAGAGTCTGTATATTATGATTTCTGGTGCAGCAGCTATAACTTCTGAATCAAGACTGATAATAATGTAGAGGCGACAACATTTTTGTATCCAGTTTTTGGTGGTGGAGCTTTAACCATTCCGGTGTTTTTCTTTACTTTTTTGTATTGCTGGATCGAAGATTAATAATTATAAACGATTGCATTGTGAGCAAGCATTGACCGTCTGAGTTTGAGTTAGCAAACAACACAGCAGCGTATAGTCGACCTCGTGTCCTATTATTCCTTGCCGACTTCGCCCAGGAATGTTGCCATCAGTGGCGTAGCCAGGAAAAAATTTTGGGGGGGGCCAAATATTTGATGACTTGAAGTGAACGACAAAGTGTTTGATTTAAGTGAAGACATCGCCACCTGATGTGCAATGGCGCATCCTGGTGGCTTGAGCAAGGGAAGCAATAAAACTGGTGGGGGTTAGAGCGTGCCGAAGGCACGCGTATTCTAGGGGGGTCCGGGGGCATGCTCCCCCGGACAATTTTTGCAAAATTGCACTTAAATGATGGATTATAGCGCTTTCTTGGAACACTTTTAGGGTAATATTTATATGACATTTATTAAAAGTTAAAGAGCTATTAACTTTTTAAAGGGAGCTTTTACACACGAACAGGCAAAATCTGTGGCTAAAATTAGAGAACACCAAAAACTCAGCTACACAAAAACCCAACAAAGTAAGCCATTCTGAAATTGCTTCCGCAAATTAGTTAAAAGAAACGTAAATCGAGTAAATTTTGCGCGATTTACGATTTACACAATTTATTGGTGTCTTTCTGTGTGTCTAAAACAAGTCCTTGGGGGTGTTAATAGCCAGATGTCTTGGAAAACGTTATAAATTTCTACAAATTTTATTATATTTTCAACAAAGGGTTCAACTTCGGATTCAAACTTTGAAAATTTGGGGGGGGCCATGGCCCCTTTCGCCCCCCCCTGGCTACGCCTATGGTTGCCATCCCACTGATAGCTGTGTATGGGTGGATATGCTAAAAAGCAGCGTTCGCTACACTCCACCTCTTTTGGTATTTTACAGCAATTTTTGAATCTGTTAGGGCTGCATGGAAAACAGCCCCCCCCCTAACCGAAAAACTTTACAGACTTTTTAAAGTTAATTGTTATTTCGCAGAGTAGCGATGAGCCATGAATGTAGAAGTGTTAGCTGTATAATTAGGGTAGGCCTATTCAACAGATTATAGGAAGTGCTAGGGCATCTCAAAATCACTTGAACCTTGTAGCCTATGTAACTGCTAAGCTAGTCAAGACTATAAGCTCAAAGTTTGTCTCTAAAGCGATACGGTTAGTTTTTTTTTTTAAATACAGCTTAGGAATACATCAACTTCAACATCATCAACAACTTTTTCAAAATTTGGGGTAAGAACATGGTCGGAAGTCAGAACTCACCAAATTTAATTCGATTTTTCAAATTTTTCTGGGGGAAGACTTTTTCTTGAAGTTCGACAAAGGTATACTACGGGTAGCCTAGCATATAATCTATACGCTACTTGACACCTCTTCAGTTTAGAGCAAAAGAAAAAGTGAAACAAACTTCAAAAGTTAGTTTTTCCAAAACGAGATATCGTATTGTAAAGATAGGTTATGACGCTATAGGCGTAGTCTTACATTGTGTCATAAGTAGGCCTAACTCACAACCATAACAAAGTATGTAGCCTATTCAGTAAAACTGTAAACGTCACGACAAAATCTAGCTAGGTTAATCTCTGATCATATCATCTGATTCGTCGTCATCAAGCTCATTCGAGCTCGGTCTCTGCCAGGTTTGTTTTTGAACAATAAAAAGAACAATGCAAATAAATGCAACGATGACGACACCAATGACGTTTCCCAGGATTGCGCTTGGGTTGAGACTTGGGTAGTTTCTGAAAGCAAAAACCACGTAACAATAAAAAATCTTTTTTCATTCGTTCTTTTTTATTCAATTGCTTTACCATTCAAACTTGGTGTGTTATTAGGCTACTTTACTTTTATTTTTTAAATAAAAGTAGGCCTAGGTCTAAGTTACGATGTAATAATTTACTCTTACTTAGTTTACAAATGCAGAATTGTAGATACAAACGACTGCATTAGCCTAATGCTGCGTGTTCGCTGTGGTAGTAGGCAAGTGGTTTCACTAGCTTTCGAAACACAGTTCCCTAGTCATGAGCCATAACGAATACTACCACAACAAACTCGCAACATCAGGCTAAAACAGGTCGTTCGTATAGCTACATTAGTGATTTAAACAACAATCATGCTGTTAAAAGCGAAACTCAATCTATTGCATACTCTCACATACATCATGGTAGGCTTATAACCCGCTGTAGGTTGAATCAGCAAATAATTAAAGGAAATCTAGAATTTAGTGGCAAGAAAAAAATGACTCCAACATTCAAATTTCTGTAAATGTCATGTTTTTGATCCAAGGCGTAAGGAAAGAAACCGGTAGTTAATAACTTCCAGGGCAGTAGTCTAGCCTAAATCCCATTTTTTCTGGTGGAACTCATTCACTTACCTCAAAGCCCTTCTAACAGTTTTAAACTTACACGAGCCTATTGCAAATGAGCCACTTTACCTTTATGAACCCCATAATGCTCATGACTACAATATTATTTAAAAACCTATCGGCGTATAACGGTCGGGAACTCCTATGAAGTTTATAAACCCCCAAAGTATGTTTTAACCTTCAACGCTTAAGGTATGAAGTTTGATAACATTTATAAACACTCGTAACATTTGCAAAAACCCTCCTAATATTTATGAACTCGTCAACTCATAATGTCTGGTAAGTTTTGTAAACCCCCATAGTGTTTATGAATCTCTATAATATTAAGAAAGTTTATCAACCTAATAGCGTTAATAAACCTTCATACTCTTATGACGTTTTTGCTTCTATCCTGACAAGTAGTTTAAATGATTTTTTCACATGCATGTGATCAACAATGCACTTACTTTAGAAAAAATAGCTTTTCATTTATTCCAGAAATAGCAGTAATTCCGGCAAAACATAAGATTGCTCCACCAAAATATCGATGGACCGGAAGATACCAGGCTCGTCGATCATAATGTAATCCGGGAAACAAGAAGGAAACAAATCCGAACAAATACTGAAACAGATCGGTCACAATTTTAAAATATTGCTGTTGTGTAAGCTACGAATCTCCTACAAGTCAGCAGTTGTAAACTGAGCATATGACAGTTGAGAAAGCGACAACTGAGCTACTGTAACCATCATTTCAGCTAATTGGCAAGTGATGGAACAGAGAAGGCAACAACTGAGACAACTGAACAAGCCAAAACTTGTCCTGTCACAAGTCAGCAAATTCAGATTGGCAAGCGATGACCAAGCATATGTCCATTGTCCAATGCTGGCTGAAAATTTCATTTGCTGACTTGGCAATAGGTGAAATGTACTTGCTGAGTTGTTACATGCCGAGTGGTCTGACGACAGCAAAATTGAGTATGTCTATAAAGCAGCAGTATTAATCAAATCTAAAACTTTTTACAGGAATATTATCATCATTCTCAAAATAGTCAAAAGATGGATATAGGCCTAACAATTAATTAGTTATCTCTTAAGTTTTGTGCAAGCATCTAAAATAAAGTGATGATGACTTCCTTCAATTCTTTCACTTAATGTCTCGTAGACTCGTATGTTCGCTGACAGGCCACTTCGGCTTTTTTAATTATCAGCAGGCTATGAAGTGCAGCGGACAAACATGAAAAAACAAGCGTTTCTTTCAAACACAACAAGGCTATAAGCGGAAGTAATCGAAGCTACTGGCAATCAACAAAGTAGTTTTATACCTCAATTTAAAAAAGTTGCTGTAAAGCTATTAGCTCAAATCGGTAATTTTAAAGTCTCCAACTTTGAACGTTCTAAGAAAATTGTAGCCCACATACAGCAGAACAAAGCAAAATTGCTTTAAAAAAATCTACAAATTTTAATGCGATACAGTTTAGGGTTAAGCTGTATTGTTTGATATTGATATGCATCATTAGGACTCGTTTTAGGAACAAATAAGTTTGAAACTGGGTTTTGGATTTAAAAACTACACACGCATTTTGTCGTCATTTCGAAGAAGTCTCTCTCGTTTGTTTTTTTGTTTTTTTTCAATCTTTGTCAAAAACTATATTCAAAGAAGCCATAAAAATGTATGCAGTAATACGAAAAATATCTGTTTTTTTTTTATACATACTGTAGGCTAATCGCAGAAATGCGTTGCTTTCAGCGCGTCACAAATAGGGTGACAATGTCTGCTTTGTAATGTATTCTACTCAATTTCTAAAGGAAGTAGTTGCCGGCTACACACAGGGCCGGATTTAGCTGATGGGGGGCCCGGGGCACTTTTAGATCGGGGGGGGGGCCCCCTGTAAAAACTTTTTCGCGCCTACTGCGCGAAAAGCCACCTCCACGTCTACAATAGCATTACTCCAGCACTACACACCAATTTGCAGAGTCTTTAAAGGCTGAAAGGAAAAAAATAACACAAAGTTACATTTTTTCCACGTAGGGAGCCCTTCAAAAGTCGGGGGGCCGGGGCACATGCCCCTCTGCCCTCCCCTAAATCCGGGCTTGGTCACACAACCGCTAGGCCTACTGCATGTGAACAAATTCTGAACCACACCTGCAGAAAGAATAGGATGACCGTTATTAATCCACACCAGCTGTGAAG
Source organism: Aplidium turbinatum (assembly GCF_918807975.1). Lineage (NCBI taxonomy): Eukaryota > Metazoa > Chordata > Ascidiacea > Aplousobranchia > Polyclinidae > Aplidium > Aplidium turbinatum. Next base: position 60,138,465 of record NC_137472.1, read on the forward strand.
ACTGTAAAGATTGGCAATCTTTTGGGCGTTGTGAAATTCAAACACAGCTACCAAGCCTAAAAAAGAAATTGTTTTCGTCATTAAAGTTAGCTACAAACAATAAAATACAAGATTTTGTATAACAGACTGAATGGTATGTTCTATCTCTATAACCAGGAGTAGGCTTACTTTAAATCAGTGTTTCCCAACCCGAGTCCGCGGACTCAAATGAGTCCGCGGAAGACTCTAGGTGAGTCCGCAAGCACATCAACTAAGATCATATATGTAAACAATATGTGTTTCAATGCAACTCTGATGTAACTCAACGGACTTGTTTGTTTAATTACGCATATTCGCACACTGGGCTTTTATTTCATTCGAACATTCGTTGGCTGTCACCAAGAAAAGTGCTAGAGAGTGGCTAGCCTATCTACGCAATGAAATCGGTGCTTTTTAAAAAGAGCAGAATCATAAACTTGCCAAGCGATTCAACGACAACGAGTGGATTGCCAAATTGCTGTTCTTATCTGATTTTTTTTCAGCCATTTAAACCAGCTGAACACTACTATACAGGGAAAAAATAAAATCTTTTTGGATGTATCGGAAGACATTGTCGCATTTAAAGGTAAAATGAAACTGTGCATCCATCGAATAGAAAGTGGGAATATAGCTGCTTTTCCTGCTTTAAACGCATTTTTGGAAGAAGAATTTGATTTGAAGAGCATCGGTGGAATCTTTCTTGAGCACCTTACTTCATTTATGTTCGAGCTGGACAGATTACATTCCTTCCCACAATTTCAACAAAGAGTTTAAGTGGGTGCGAAATCCCTTTGAGGTTTCAGCACTACTGATTCATCCGGAAATAGATTGCATTGGTGAGTAACTGGTCGTGCTGCAAGTCGACAGCTGTGGAAAGAGAAATACAAAAATGTTTCTCTGACTCAACTTTGGGCTAACGGCCAAGTAAGGGAACCCAATCTATCTGAACTCTGTTTGCAGGCAACAAGAGCTCTTTTGCCCTTTCCGACAACATATCTTTGTGAAGCTGGTTTTTCAGTACTAGCTATAATTAAAACCAAGCACCGCAACCAACTACAACCAGAAGACGACATCAGATGTGCCTTAACGACCATCAGCCCCAATTTCCATGAACTGGTGACGCAAGTTCAGGGACAAGGTTCCCATTGAAATTTGAGAATGTGAGCAGTAAACAAATTCCACTAGAACAAGTTATTTTGTGATTGCTGTAACATGAGTCCGCAAACGTTTGGGCTGTTGCAAAAATAGTCCGTGAATTGAAAAGGTTGGGAAACACTGCTTTAGATGGTAAAAACTTGTCAGGATTTGTTATGTATTTACTATTTAGCTGTGGCCACAAGGTTCTAAGGAATTAACCTACAACCTGAAAACTGTAACAGATTATAAATTGTTTAAAACGACAGAAGAATTAAACTTATGCTTCTGCCTTGAATTTCTAATACATCGGACGACGGACGTATAGCGAATACTTTAAAAACAGAAACGCTACGTTGGAAAAAATTCCTTACCGACAATTGCTCCCACCAGGGCTAAAAGTAACAAGACGGCATGCAAAATCTTCAGTTTAACTTTTCTTGTGTTGGGAAAGAGTCGATACACCATAATGGCTGAAAGGAGTTGAAACAATTTAAATTTATGAACGCAAGAAAATGCTTTGTCTGCCACATAAAATATAATGGTCTTGGACTCTTGGTTGTCGATAAGATAGACAAACGATTGGGCTGCTTTACAATACCATTCATAGCGTATTTCTGAAAATATCTTTAATTCCTACAGCTCCACAGACTAAAAAAGGAGTAAAATCTAATACTGTATCATAAAACAATGTCCACTTTCGACACAATTAAAAAGTCATCTTCCAGAAAACCAAGTTAGGTAACAAGGCAAGTTTGGCCTAATAATGAAGTGTGTAGGTAATTTATAGTAGAATAAACATCGCACATTTTGATCGTCTCATGTCGGCTAATGCAGTTTCATCTTAAATGCAACCATTCCTACCATTTTCGTTAGCAAAGTTTTGTGCCTATTACTTATTTTGCTTTACCTGTTCCGTACAGATACAACAATCCAAGAGCCATGCTCAAAGGATGAGCATTGAATTGCTTTCCAGTACCATCCCATGCAAATCCTCCCAAGTATTTACTCAACCAGACAGATATCATCACGACAATGCTGATTCCCAACGTCTGCGGATGACAAAGTCTTAATTGATTTGGACGAAACTAAAATGATGATTACGGTCTGCAGCAACTTGTCGAAACATCGCGTCATCGCCATAACAGAAGCATTGTTGTATAGCATGCAAAGTAACACGGTATAACAGTTGGAAAGATGATTTCGAATAACATATTGACACTTTTTGACTAGTAAAGAATGTTGTATAGACTCTAAAAGTTTACTTGGTTTCAAAAAGTTTTTTTACAGTTTATCACAAAATTGTTGGTTGTTGCAGCGAAATCTAACTAGGTATGATCACCTGCGCTACGACAAATGCAGCGATAATTCCACATCTGCTTGTCGAGGGTTCTACATCCATTTCTTTGATTGCTGATTATTACGTCACTACACACTCTTGCTACTCATTCACAGTATAATATCCTGCACATAAATATATGATAACATAATACTTCTTTGCAACGCAATGTTGTTCAATGCTTTGATGCTAACCGGAGTAGTTATAATTTGGTTGAAACAAAACTATGACAACGAATTTTGTGAAGAAATGAAGCAAAAAAATCCAAAATATTATTGAAATGTTTTTTGTTTTCAACACTCATCAGCTCTTACTTTCGAAAGAGTGACAGTTCGATACCGTTTGAAAGAGCATGCGGCTGTGTCTTTAGCTAGACACTTGATGACATGCCTGAAGGTGGACACGAAGATTGGCAATTGCCCCCCTTCTTGGCTACGCCACTGCATGTAGGCTACCAACGGCAAGCTACATGCCATGGAAACGTTGGAAACCTTGCTTGTTTCGACGTGAACTTACACAGCTAGGACAAATACGTCTCAAAGTAAAATCACACACGGTACCGTACCACTGTAAGTGTCAATAAAGTAAATGCATTACATTTTTTGCCAACTATATACCTGACTAGCATCTGAAAAACTTATACCTTGAATGATTTATTTTTTTATTTTTATGTGAATCGTTACTGTAACCAGTCGACGTTAGCTGTTGCAATCCGTTAGAGCAGTTACTTTTCACAAAGGATTTCAATGTTAGCAGATAGCACAAGAATGACCGCACTTTCTTGCACGCTTGGCTAAACTGCAACTAATGGCAACCACAGGTCATGATTAAACTTAAAAGCTGTCGAGCTCGAAATGAGTCGAAAGTAAAGGCACAAACAATCGAGTTCTAGCAACGCGGTTCTAGTCTTTCAGGAATCATATTTGTTTTCATTTTCAAGCAAATCAGTGTACCACCTGGAAATTACAGATAAATCATGGCCTACGTCATGTCTTGCAGCGTTTTGGCTACAAAGACTTCCTGCAGGCGCGAATCTAAGAGTTTTTTTCGGGAGGGGGGGGGCAGAAAATTTAAAAATCAATTAAAAAGAAAGAAAAAGCTAAACAGATATGAACAATGATACTACGACATATGCGATATGCTAGAAAATAGACATTAAAACAACCATTTTCATCAATTGTGATGCCGAGGGACTAATATCAGCTGTTTAGAAGCATATCAAACCATTTGATGCGGAAACATACAATTTTTCACAAAATTTCGGGGGGCCCGGGCCCCCTGGGACTCCCTATAAATCCGCGCCTGACTTCGTTTATTCTTAAAACAACAACAAATAATTAATATTCCAACCTGCAATGCCGCAACAATCGTTCTACCTGGAGCAAAGTCCAACAATTGCCACCGAAGATGGTTATGGGTTATGGTAAATTTTTCCTTTGGAGTTTGAATACCGCCAATCAGTTGGGATGATTAATGGCGTAACTGGAATTTTCTGCACTAAGGTAATGGCAATTATTGCCCTTCCTGGTGACAATTGTGAGATATAATCGACACTTTACAAAAAAAATTACAATGTTTGAGCAATTAAGCCGGCCACGATTAAGCCTATCAGATACGGCTTAATTGCAAAAAATGCTAAATAACAAATGCTTTGCTGTGATGTAAACTTTTTCACCATCAAATCTCAGCAAACAAATCAGCTCTTTTCACGTTAAAGCTTTATTCTGACCTTCGGGAAATGAGACGATAAGCTTGCCACACTCAGCCTTCGGCACTAATGAGAGTAGGGTGGCCAGTTATTTTCTCTCGGCCGCCTTTTCTTCAGCAATGGTGCCTACCCCTTGTATTACACCTTGAGAATTGGCTTATCAACAAACACATGCGTTGACATTTTGTCAACATCAATTTTTAGGTGAGATTGCTCCAGTAGTCGAACCAGGTTTGTATAATTGGAAAGCTAAAGCCTTATCGGTTGCACCATCCCATCGCCTTTTTGCATCAAGCAATGTAAAACGAATGGATTTTAAGAAATGGAACGTGTGCTAAAAATTAAATTAGAAAATAAACAACAGTACACAAATCTTTCATTCTGAGTTGCTCTATTTGCATCATTTTTACATCTACCGACGTAGAAACAATGTAAAAAACAACTTTTACCCAGAAAAAAAAACAACTTACCCAAACTTTGAATATTACCCGAACTTTGAACACCCACTGTTATATCGTCGAGCATGTTTTACTGTATTGCCAAACAGCAAATCTAACCATCAAACACGAAAATTCGTAAAGCATTTGTGTAGGAACAAGCCCAGCTATTTCGATGTAATTGTTAAAGTATTGTAAAAAATTGCTGATTTGCTGGTTGTGCCGGGTAGTTGTGGGCTAATAAGACAATATCGGAGGCAGTTTAATGAAACTTTGGAACCTTTTTAGCGTATTGCAGCTTTTGTGCTTCTAAGAAATGTAGTTGCTTTCCTTGTATTCTTTGAACCTTCCCAGAAAGCAAACCCGTTCCATTGAGTCACTGTTTGCAGACATTGAAATGTATGGAAGCCTGCTAGCTAAGTCATGACGTATTGTTGCGGAGTTCAAGCTGATTTCTAAGGTTTTGTTGCCATTACGTAGTCTCAATACACATTAATGATAGAACTGAAGAATAAAATAGCTAACAGCAAGTTAACGACCTACTAGCTCTCATCTTTGTCGTTGTGCAGTTTTCTATACCGCACAGCAACTCAGGCACGACCTCTTCTGAGAATATTGTCTTTTACAAATGAACATAGTTGAAACTTTTTCTGAAGCCTTTATTTCTACATTTGCACTGACATATCGCGCAATATTGGACTGTCCATGACTTTCATAACAGTTGGTCAGTTAGAAAGTCATGTCAAGCAACTTGCATGATCAATGCGTGTGCTTTGTCGACACGTTTACGCTGTTTGATGACTATTGCCAGAAAAAGAAATCAAGAAACCTTCCTGCCGCAACTGAACAACTCCACAAAATCGTTAGTTTTACATTGACTCTACGTGTGCAGACGTTGAAACACAAAACGACTGATTTGCTCACCTGGTCACTGCCTTACAGCAACAATTTGATGAATCTGTTCTTTTCGCGTTGATTTCATTTCTACAGACGTTCTTGCAATACAAAAAGCAAATTTCTCTAGCTGGAAAGTCATATTTCATGAACAAACCTGCTGACTTCATTTCTTACTAGCTTGAAACTGAACATTTTCTTCAGAAAAATAGATTTGCGACTTTACTTTACAATGCTAAATGTAAACAACAGAATTGAACAGATACTACACGGTAAAGTATAGTATTTAATGAAGCTCATGTACTTTGGCTCGCTTGAACAATTTCTGTTGTGTTGTTGCGTAACAGCTGAAGAAGAAAGGGCACTTCAACACGAGTTGTTACATAACGAAACGCGATGCAAAATTTTGCACAAATGGTTTCGTTGTTGGACGTAGGATACAAGGCATTAGAAAAACAAGAAAAACAAGTCAAAGCAGCAAAGCAAATTACTTTGTTTTGTAAGCTATTTACTTATCTACATAAATTTACATACCTTATTGCGCTTTGCTGTCATGAATTCAACTTCATTGAGGTAGCCAGAGTGAACATTTGAAGGTGCAACAAAACGTTTTAGAAGAAAAATGTTCTGGATGGAGTAAAGTATATTTGAAAACATAATAAAAGTGAAAAAAGATAAGAGTAAAGATAGAGTAAAGTATACATAAAACCGTATGCATGCTGTTAGTTCATTTTGTAAATTTACTTAACATATAGATTAGACCACAGAAACAGAAAATGTTATATAATATACAAGTGGACCGATAGTCTACTAATATACGAAAAAGATATGCACAGATAAGCCTATGGAAGACCGACACATAGGCCTACAATGAAATGATTTTTGTTAAAGAACAAGCAACAAGTTACCAAGGTGTTTAGGCCTGCTGTTGATTACAGCTTCCTGTCTCAGCTTTACATTGATATTGGATTTTTTTTCTCGTCCACGCACCAACCGGTATAGACTTATAGTGGCATTTTTCTGCTTTTGTAAATTTGGCGCTGAGAAGCAGGCCGCACAGCCCACGTCATCAATAAATACACCATCATTACCGAGCTGTTTGTCCCGTTAGGTCAATTGTTACTCGCCCGAATAAAGATCAAGCGGCGTTGGTTCGACTCTCGGGGTGTGCGCTTTAGCAACGCATTTCAAGAACTGCTCTCCATTTAGCGGCACCTAATGGATGGAATAATTCCCCGGCAACAACACTTCAACAATCGAAAATTTCAATCTGTCAAACTCGGTAACCGGGCTTGCTTTAGCAGCTTAATGCCTTTACAAATATGTGAAACTGCCACAATTAAGCTCACAAAGCACCTTTCCAGTCCGAGGATAAAGATCAAATCCATCAATCAATCTCACCTACACTCGATGTGCTGCACTGCATCAACGGAACATCAACGAGCATCAACATCAACATTTATAGTCCGAATTGGCTACTTTTTATAAATTAGTATTTCATAGGTTACTTTTCGCGTACGAATTCGCTTCGGTTTCAGCACATTTTCTTGGTTTTAGGGAGTTTATTCATACTTCACTACTTGGCATAGACTATCATTTAAACCCTTTTAACCTTGACGAGATTTGATTGTGAGAATATTTATTCTCGGGCTGAGAAATTGTTTTGTCAGCTTAAAGTCATAGAAATCTGGCATACTTTTAGAAGCTTTAAACCACTGACGTAGATCAAGTCACCAAGTTTGACACTGAGTTAGCGTCAAGTTTCTTCCTATTGAAGTGTGTTTATTTTTAATTATTTTATCCACTAGATGCCGCTGAATGGAAGGTTATCCTTGAAAGGGGTTGCTCAAAATCGCATCTTGTAAGTCGAACCGGCGCTGCTTGATTTTGCTGTTCTTTTTATGTTTACAATGTAGAATGCTTTACCAACTGAGCTATCAGGACGGAATTACAAACCTCACTTCAAATGTTCCCATTCTAACTTTTAGTGGATAGATCAATCAAGTTCGCTAAAGTGGACAAAACTAAGAAGTAGAACGCATTACTTTTATTCATATGGAAGCTACACTTTGGAGGCACCAACAAAAGATAAGGTTATCTAAGTCAAGATTTTCTCATATTTCACTTTGTAGACTACACTAATTGAAAGGATGGCACACAAAACTAAAACAAAACAAAAACTAAGTAAGTTATTAATACCAACAATCAAAAGTTTTAGTTAGGATTAGTTTTTCAGTTAGCAACAACAACTATCATCGACGAAAGAGAAACACAATAAAGTAAAAGCACTAAACAATGGATTGCACAGATTATTTAGCAAAGTAACTCCAACTTTTCTGCAACCCAAAATCCTGTTGTCGCGCCTTCTATGTCAAACGCTCATTAGAGACCAAGACAACCTTCGACAATATGCGGCTTGATGAAGAATGGAAATGTTCTGTTTGTGAAGCAAATGCTCAGTTCTCCTTAGCAGATAATCCGCAACAGCATATGAATGTAAATTTTGAAAAATCATTCAAAATTGATAGTAATTGAGGAGAAAGAAAAAACAGTTTTTAAGAACAAAGCGGATCCATGTACAACACGTGGTAAAGTAGTGATGCAGAATTTGATACAGTGCAAGTGGGTGCAAAAGATGGGTACTTGTAAGATGGAATAAGAGCTACAACAAGACTGGCAAGTGTTTTGAATGCGAAAAAGTAATTTTCAACAACCAGCTGAAGCTGGAGTCGAACCAGGTTTGCATAATACGTATAGCGTAATATATAAAGCATAATAGTATTTACAAATTTATTCTTTACCAACTCTCACATTCGGAATTCCAACACGATGTGGAACTGCATAAACAACCACGTGGAATTGTAGCGTTTTCAACTGATGATAATGGCTCTGCAGAAGTCCTGGTATGCTTTGCAGTGCATTGCTACAATCTGGTAATGGTATAGTCTTGCAGTAGATTCGTCGTGAAGAGACTGTTTGACCAGATCAGTGGCCGAGTGGTTTCACATTCGGCTTTGGTGCTTGTAGATCTCAGATCGATTCCAGGTCGGGTCAAATCAAAGATTTTAAAAACTCTATCGATTGTGTTGTTTTTTGCATAACGCAGTGAAAGTAAGTCAAGTAATAATGTGATGACATCGTAAACCTGATATCAGATTAAAAATGAGCCATGTCGCAAAAATACCTTAGGTGTTGTAAAAGGACAAAAAATAAAACCATACCACACAGATGTGTTGATTCCAGTTGTTTGTTTTCGAAGATTTATCGGTGCAGATGAGACAAGTGGCACGAATTTCCAGGCGGTAATGAGGGACGGTCAGAGCAGTGATCGTGAAAATTTCTTAAGAGACTGAAAACAAGTTTGTAAAAAAAATTGTTAAATTTTGAGAATAAAAAGAAATTTTTCAGAACGTCTGGCAAGCTCATATTTGTGCGTTTTTATAAAAGATAAATGCATGTTAAGTGCTGTAATCAACAATGAAAATTATTTTGATAAAAGTTTGTTGTTATTTTAATTTGCAAATAACAACAAATAATTTACTAAAGTATAATAATCACTGAAAATACTTCTGTCAGGAAAATATTGTCAGCAGGCTCCATCCGCGATTTGTGAGTGTGGCAAGGAGGAACAAACCGTAGACCACACCATTTGTAATTGCGCCATCTACCATGCGCCAAATGGTGTGCGTGGTCTGCGTGAACTGGATGACAAATCAATTGAATGGCTGCTCGACACCTGCCCAAACATCTAGACCGCGTCGTCGCCACTGCCCAAGGGTGGTAAAAAGCAGAGCCCCTCGACCCTTGGAGCGGCGAAGAAGGTTCAAACGAAGAAGAAGGCTCTTTTTCCAGATATTGCCCATTTTATTATTGGATTTTGATGTGTGTCTTTACTTTCACTTTACCAAATTTTGTATAAAGATAAGGATAGCATACGGTTCTTTCCGATGCCATCGTAGATTTCAATGGATTAAACGGAAACACAGTTTAGTTTGAAAATTCAGAAAAACACAGTTGTTGGTGGAATTTTTCGTAGAAGGACTTCCTTCCATTACTCTTTAGACATATTCGTAAGTCCCTTTTTATTCTAACATATGATTTTCAACATTCCGGTTCAACATCTGACTTGGAGTAATGCTTGACTTGAAAAAAATTCATTGATACGCCACCACTTGAAATCATCTATTAGACATAAGTTATTTACTGTCAACACAGAATAGAAGCTTAAAAGGTGATGTGAAACTAAAAAAAATAAGTATATATATACGAGGGTCACCAGACACCCTTACCGCCACTTTCTCACCGCCTAAATTTGGTTTGTAAAATCGTTATAACTCAAAACCTAAACGGGACAACAAATAGTGTTTAAAACGAAGTTTATTGAATTAATAGATTTACTTGGAATATGCAAAGAAAAAAAAATTCTGCACTATTTATAGACAAAAGGTATAAAAAAGTCTATAGAAAGCAGAGACAAACAACGTAATTGAAACTTTACCATACTGCTGAGCCCAATTGCAATTTACAAGTAGGCTAGTGCAATCGATTCAGAAGTTGAAACAAACCCAAAAGTAGCCCAAAATTGAAAGTTTACACATTTGAAGTAAAAAACAAATTTATACGTCAAAGTAACATTTATTTTGTGAAATTTGGTTTGGAATAAAACCAAATAAAGTGTAATAATGTGTGTAAGAAAGGGTATTGAAAACGGCTCGTAACGCCAATAAATAGTCAACCAGTTACTTTCAATGACTACCGGTTGTTTACTGCGTTTGTTTTGATTCTAGATGATGTAAGTTTAGTTTATTTTACTTTATCTTGTGCGGACTAAGCAACACAGTGAAACACGAGAGTTGAAGCTGTGCTAAACGGAAGAATGATGGCAAAACATAGACGTGATAACATGCTAAAATAGTAAAATTTGTTTTCGCAACTTGATTGAACTAGTTTGGCTTGGTACCGATGTGATACGCTTAAATGTAGTTGGCTTAAAACTATTCCAAAAGTAGAATAAACCTCTTGTTATAAAAAAAACAATAAAGTTTATCTTCGTATCACTTTTAAATCTTTTATGCATTGTTGTGGCTAAAATAGTTGATAACAACACATTCTAATGTTGTCTCGTATCAATCAAGTTTTCATGGAGGCAAGAAGCATCACTCTAAGTTTGCTGTGGAAGGGAAATTTTAAAAAGCATAATTATGTTACAATAAAAGGGAACTTATGAATATGTCTACAGTGCAGTGGGAGGAAATCATTCCAAGGAAAATTCCACCAACAAACGTGTTTTCCTGCATTTTTGAAACTGAACCATGTTTCCATTTCACAAAAAAAAAAGCGGAAACCTTTAAAACCCTTATGGCTGTGACAATAAACCCGAACTCGATGCAAAACTTATACAAAGATAAAGTGTAGACATAAATCAAACTTATATAAAATAAAAGTGTAATATCTGGAAATTGGCCTGCTGATAATATTTTAACACAGGAATATTTTTTGAGTACAGTATGTTTAAGATTGCTATATATAACCTTCTCCGTTGGTGCGCCCAGTTTTAAGTATATAGCATTGGGGTTATTTTGACTTTTTGCTGACAGTAATTTGTGTACTTTAACTTACTTTCTGAACATAAAAACCTGTCTGTTTGTGAGAATTGTAGGAAAACTTTGATACACAGCGAGCAAAATAACAAATTACTCTTCAGAAGGAATAATGTAGGTACACTACTTTTACTGTGAGCAAATAAATGTAATTGCTTTGCAACACGTTAGAGGAAAGACCTCTTTTTATAAAATCTGCATAGTCAAGTGGTTAAAGTCATGACTCGACGTTTAATTAGGCCCCTGTTTGACGCCGCTTAGGAGCATAATGTGGCTTTGTCTTTGGCAAGACACTTAAAGCCATGCCCTCGATTATGGAGTGGCGCCTCTTCGATTATTGTCATTAATTTCTCCCATGATTATGAACATTAATATAGTACTCTGGAGAAATGTCTACGGCCATTGTTTGAGCTGTGGCCTATTGAATTAAAAATCTGTAATTTGCAAGGAAACCAAACATTATTTTTTTGTAAAATTTTCGTTCCCTTTATCAATTATAAAATAATTTCTTGTGTTTTTTTAGTGACTGCAAACTACAACTCTGCCCAGGGTGTGACAAACTTGGTGGGTGTAGTTGCTATAGGAAAGGCGGCAAGAGAAAATGTAAAAGCTACCACAAATTGTTGCAGTGCCAAGACCTATTTTGGCTAGCAATAGACGTAGTAATCTTATTTAAACTAAATCTTTTAATAAGCTCTTCGGCTGACATTATGTGACTGGCCATAGATTTGGTAATTAGTTCAAGTTCCATTTCGTTTCGTTTTTCCAATCTCAGGTACTGCTCCCTAGAACAAACAAAGGAAAAGCCGGACAAAGCCGACATTTGCTTATAAAAGTAACATTTTTTTACTATTTTCTAAAACTACTTCAATAAATATATTTCATACAAAAATCAAAAACCCCGTGCTTCACTCTGCCGTAAAGAGGTTGAAGTAGTTTTTCCATATTTTTTTTTTTAATTGACTACTACTATGTGAAGATATTCAGGTGTTATTTTAATTTTAGTTTCTCTTTTATTGTTGATCATTGATTGACAATGGATCACTATTATTCCGAAAAATGAGCTCTGCAAATTATTTTTGCTTATGATTACAAACTTTCTTGGGTAGTTTGTTTGAGGCAAAACGAACATATTGACATCTCTTGTCTAGAGGCTCAGTTACTATTAATCTGTCCACACACAGCTGTAATTAGTACAGAAACATCCCGAGTGCTATAGTGGTGGAGATGACTTGAGAACAATGTTTATCCTCTTGCGTAGCAGTTTATTGCAGTGAAAAATGAATTGACACCATCAGAAAAAAGGAGGTAACCGGTCTGACGGCCAAAATTAAATTATTAATAGAATGTAGAACAGAAATGCGGTACGCTGATAGAAATAAAATTTAAAAATTGATACTCATACCAAAGCAAGCTAGTAACTTATACAGTTATGCTGTCATAAGGTTATATTGCCATCTAGATACACTGAAGTATACTTTTTGGTATAATATCCGTACATATTGAAACTAAACGCAGAACGCTCGAGCTTGAGAAAGCTGGTCTTGATTGAAGAGGTTTGGCCACGACACATTGGTTATAAGTGGCACGTAACACACTGACAACGTAAAAAGACTTAAAACTATGAAAGTGTAACACAATTGCAAAAGTGCGACCAAGCGCTCTATGAAAGTCCAATCTTAATAGTTATGAAAAACAGCAAACTGCCGTGAAAAAAACAGAGGAGTGTCCTATGAAGAGCCTGCAGGATTGCACAGATTTCATAACCAATCACAAGTGACGTCAATGAAGGTAGAAATGATGTACGTAAAGCACGCAGGAGCTCCAGCAAAGAATCCAGCTCAAAAATGCAACCAATGGAGGCAAAATACTAATTTTAAGACTGTGCTTTGAGTATTTTAAAATTATTTTTTTCTCACCTTGCTTACAGTACATATCACATGATGTGATCTGTTTGAAACCATTTGCATTGACCTTTGGGACTCTCGTGTTTATTGTTGAGTGTTGAGCTAGTCAGAAGCACTGTGAAGTTTTTTTTCCAGTTGATAAATTTAACATTTAACCTTTTTATTTTGTTTACTGTAGATTTAAAAGTATTGTTTTTCCTGAAGAGGACATCTTGTGATATCCAAAACGTGCATAATTTGTTTCTATGTAGTTTTCTTCTTTGATACTTTTGTAAATATTATTGTAATAAACTTAAACATGTTAAATTAGATTACGTTGCTGGGCTTCCTGTGCCTACGGCTCAATAACGCAAACTCTCTACCCAAGCTCTAATTATAAGACCCAAAAGTAAACTTTAGATATACGATTAAAAAAAAAATGTTGAAAATATTAGAAATAACACTCATTGACAGTCAAGTTGTTTTGAATTAGTGATATAAGAAGCATGGTTGATATCAGGAGATTTCAGATGTCAACAATATGGACGGCAGAAGAATGCTTCTCAAAATAGCTGATTGCGAAACCCATGGGATAAATTGTTTTTGCAAACAATGAAGTTGTTGCTTAAATTTTACATGTTAAATAAAGTTAAGTAAGCAACGATCATGCTGATAAAAGTGAAATGCAATCTATTGCAAATGAACCGAAATAGATAGTTTAAAAATAATTCTTTAACTAGAGTCCTTTGTTAGTTTTTCGTTATGAAATAGTTTCAATCGCAATCGCATTAGACAAACAGAAACCAAACTGTCTCTGTGAGATCAATGCACAAGTGAATGTCTCTATAGACCTACATTTTTGTAAACATTGCTTTTTTATAAATTTGTATATTAGATATAATATGAGATATTTGTGGATGTAATCAAGCACTCCAAAGCGGAACAATGAAAACAATAATTTCTGACAAGAATTAGGTATCAATTTTGTTATCACTTGGCAGGGAAATTGGAAACAGATGCCAACTCAATGCTCCTTTGCTATACTGACTCAACTAATTTATGGTCTGAAAATTGATGTTTCAAAGGAACAGCTTATATGTTCTCTTGTAATATACTGTTCAATTTTAAAGCAGTTAAGCAATTAAGGGCCTGAGTTGAAGAACTACTTAACAAAATACTACTTTTGAGATAAAGCAAGGTAACATTTTTTCAACGCCTTTTTATTTTTTTATTTGTATACAAATATCAGAATGTGTTATAGCGAAATTAAGTTAATTTTTTAATCAAATTTTGCGCGGGCACATGCATTGACCATTAAACAACACAGAATTTTTGTGATAAGTCACATTTTGTGGAAATTGAGTTAAGTAGTTCTACAACTCAGGTCTTTAATTTCAAAATTACTTTTAAATCTTGGAATTTATTATTATTCTTATAAATAATCAAGCAATTTATGAGTTTAAGATTTGGTGTCAGATCAGTTGAAGGAAATCCCAGCAATGCAATAAATGTTTCTGTTTATTGAAAATGCGACAAACAAAAGGCACAGGATGATATTCTTTTCCACAACATCTGGATCATCTTGTGTGAAATGTTGATTTTCTGAAACAAAAATAAACAATTAATTGCGGTATCGTTTTCACCTGTTTCATCTTAAACTTCCATTTTTTTTCCAGCAAAGAACTTTTACCAAATACTTATGCATTTTCCTAATAAACAGTCCCTTGACAAACAGTTGAAATTCTTGGTTACATAGGATATGTCTATATAAACAAAGGTACGGCCAGATTTGCCACATTCTGCAGAATTTTCCAGATTTTGTCCAATTTTGATAAGTGTCTGAATGAATTTTTCTAACACTTACATTCTAACGGCTTCCCCAGGTTTTAGAGTCATGAGACGTTCAAAAACAAAGACGTTTAAGACAATGTTGATTTGCTTGATCATTGATGAACATGAGACGTTCACATGAAACATGAGACGTTCAAGACAATAGGTTTTAAAGTCATGAGACGTTCAAAAACAAAGACAATTTGATTTCAAAATTTCAATCAGACTGTACTCGCTAACAGTCTGATTGAAGGTTTTTCAATCTTTTTTTTCTGATTTTCTACTGCTTCTACAAGGCAACGAAAGCTTTTACATCATTACGAGTCGGCAAAAAGTAAATAACCTTAGAAAATTTCAATTAGGAACCACTAGCAGTAGAAGCAAGTAAAATATTCAAAATGTGGCAAGTCTGGCCACATCTCTAATGTGGCAATGGGACTACTAACATTATATTACTTAACTTTTTCTTTTAACCAGGTATTGGGTCGAAACTCTAAAAAAATGGAACAATGTCAAATCTTTTTGTAACTTATTAGACCAGATGGTTAGCTTACAAAGTTACTTTTAAAATCTGGCAGTATAATTTTACAACTGCAATCTATCGTTTACTTACGCAGAGTGGAAACGATGTATCAGTAAAGGCAATTTTCCTAATTCAAGCCAACTCTGCAGTTCCCACCTACAGTACAGAATAGTAATTAAATTTGCATTTTGTCTTTTTTGTCAAACGATTTTCTTGTATTACATTAACAACTTTCCTAAAGAACTGCAGTGAAATTATTTTCAATGACATATTAAAAAAATCAATTTATAACGAAGACATAAACATAGTGAAGTGTGGGCACAGATATGTCTATATTTATTGCTCTGTTGTTTTAGGTAAATAAATAAACGCTATGTTAAATTATCTAGCTGAATGAAAACATTCATTGGTTACACAACCACCTGCCTACCTTTGAAAGAGCAGTAGACATCTATCTACTGCTCAGTATCAAGAAGTATGCAGTAGAGCGCTACTTTTGCAGCGCTGCTAAAAGCACTCTACTTTGATAGAGTTAACGATAGGGGAGCTACATTTTTATTAGAGAGCGGCTGTAGTAGCGACGTTATTTTTTTCGAATGTAGCGGACACAAAGAGGCGATGCATTCACTTCAGTCGTGCTTCTGCAACCGCTACTTCCAGTTTAAAGTATAAAAACTAAATCGTTTTCAAAAAAATATTTAATGGAAACATTACAGCATAATAAATTCCACCTTGAACTTGTTTTCCACAACAGCTTCAAAATGTAAATGAATGTGGTAGTGAAAGTTGATATCATTTTCATTTCGTTTAGTAAAATTTCGGCAGTAAAAGTTGATATCATTTCGTTTCCAAGTAAACATCCCAACGCAAGTTACTTGAATTAGAGCTTTCCAGTGACAGTTTAAGATAAACGTAGCGCGTAGATGTAACGACAGTGCACGCTACTGTGGCCGAGTAGTGCGTTACTTTTAAGTGATAGCGATTGGCGGTAGCTCCGCTCTTCTAGCATATTATAGCGACAAGGCATTATTTTAAAATCTGACAATGCCCACTATCAGTATCACGGGGCATCAAATTGTTCGTTATGAAAATTAAAAATATTGTTCATGCGTCGTGTGCTTCGTACATTGTAGTCTGGGTAGAAAAGTTCTCATTGTCCTCTGGCGCTGGCAACCTGGTTATAGGCCAACTACTGTTTAAAACTATCCGCCATTCATCCAGTGCAAAAAGTGACGCAAACATTCACTGACATAATATGAGTAAGTTGCTGTCTTCATGGCAAGCTGTTTGCAAATGTTTTGATACGCTACGGTATTGGTACTCTATTGAGTTTCCGTTAAAAGTTCCAACTTACAATATGTATCTGTTTCTATTTCTGATTGATTTGTTTCCCTCGGTGTGTTGTCATTAAATATTTGTTTTATATGATTAATTTTCTTTCAATGTGAGTGCTATGTATTAGCCTACAATAATCAGTAGCTATGTATTAGCCTACAATAATCAGTATACTGTAAAGTTGTCTTGTGTAATATAAAAAGCCCCACAGTTTATATTAATGAAGCATTAAACATATTTTCATAAAACATTTATAAAAAGTAATTTCATTTATTACTTTTATCCTGACAGGAAATCAATCATGTTTTACATTGATTCAACGATTTCATTCATTGAATTTGGTGTATAGGTAAGAAACTGTCGTAAGTGCTACTAACTTACATGCTTCGTCAGAGTTATCTTGGTTATACTCGGCACATTCACGATGACAGAGCTGTCTGCAGGAGAATTCCTTGCATTGACTCTCAGGGCATATGGAAGCACATGGTCTAAAATGATAAGTAACATTTTTGAATTAATTAAAATGTCAAAACTTGGCAATGATAATTTTGTTGGTTCTAATAAATAAATTAATATACTTGAAAAACTTTATCAGTTGTAAAAAGCGCCTTGCATCGATTGCTTTATATCATACGTTTTGAACTTACATTTTATAGTAGGCTTCAGATGCACTGAATAGAACGGCAAACATCACAACTAAAAATATTAACTTGTTCATATTGTTGCTCGTTGAAATATTGCTTTTAGATATTTTGAAAGTATAATGATAGTAAACTTTCCTGTTTCGGCCTTTATACGTACTCTATAGAAAATAATCGTCATCGAAAAAGATTGGAGAATTTCCGTTTCGCCCTTATTTGGTAAAATTAAATGCAGTTTTCTACCATCCGCTACGAATAGGCTACTGCATAGTGAAGAAATATTCGAATCTCATAACAACCGTGCAACTGATTTTACGGCGAAATTGCAGTAATGTTTTAAAATGGTTTGTGGAAGACCACCTAAAATGAAGTTAGAGTCATATGAAATAAGAACAAATAACAAGATCACTTTTAAATGGAAAATATGATGGTCATGTGGCTGTAGCGGACGCTGCTGATTAGCATGTCTGCCCGCAAAATTTTTTTCCCACGAGATTTCTGTCTCATTGATTCTAGTCACTCTAATAGTAAGATTTTCCGAAAGTGTTTCGAGAGATTGGTTGATTCAGATTGCGAAATAACTATTTGCCAATGAAATTCTGCAATGATAATAAAATATAAGCTTTCCCTAACCCTACTATCTTTTTGAAAAGCTCTTGTGCATCGCAAAAATTAATTTAAGGAAAAAAAAAAGTTTGACTTCGACGGCGTCGAACCCTCGTCCTCACGATCACTGGGCAGACGATGAAGCCACTGAACCAACCGTGCCAACAAGAAAATGTTGCATTCATACGGTTTTAATACAAACTTTTACCAAAATATGCAGATGAGACAGAAATCTCGTGGGAAAAAAATTTTGCTGCCCGCCCATACACAGCTGTCAGTATAGGACTTTCAACTTCTTAGCCTTAACTTTATCTTGGGCCCAGAAACAGTTTTGAGTGCAAGACCTCGTGTCCCGATCACACCTCGCCATTCAATCATGCCCAGGAGTGACGGGGACACGAGTTCTTGCACTCAAAACCGTTTCTGTGCTCAGGATAAAGTTATAGCTAAGAAGATCAAAGAGCCACGGCTTAAAGAAAGATGCGAAATTACCATGACGATTCATACTTTTATACGGTCAACATGTTCGAATGAAATCTTCACAATGGAAATTGGGACATCATGCTTACCTGGAGTATGCAAAGCGGCCATTACGTGGACGTTCCCATTTATGTTTTTACTTTGCCTCTTCCTGTTTCAAGTTGTGATTTACTTTAAATAAGTAAAGTAGGCCTAAGCATGACCAAGAGCAACCTCAATATTTTCATCAATGTTTTGGAACAAGGTCAAGCCTTTTTCCCTAAACCATATGTTGGCTTCTTGTCCCGATCAACATGGCATTCTTGACGGAGTCCAAGAAAAGGTTCTTCCGTAACAATTCGATAAATTCTAAGCAGTAGTTACTTTACAGAAGAACATAATTTTACATTCTGCAATTATATGAAACTCCGCTTCGTTGGTGAAGTCAGTCGCTTACCAAACTAAGCTAGAATAACTAAAATAATAATCATTCAAAGATCTATTTAACATTTTCATGACCAGCTCGAAAATTAATACCAGATTGTTACTTTTACAAACAGTTTCTAAGGCATGCAATGCACAATGCTATGTATAATTTCAATGTGATATATGCTCCTCTCGCCATTCGTCAAATCAAAGCCGCATTTGGAATTTTATTTGCTAATTAATTAAGATGCTGAGCAGTCACTGTAAAGAAACGTTCTTTTTGTACGGTGTTTATTTTATAAAAAGTACAGCAAAAGTCAAATCGATTAGCTGTTTAAAATTCACCTCTGATATCATAAGATACCGTCGGAACCGTGTGTTTGGCAATTGATTTTGTCGGCAATCAGTTCCTCAGACCAACCTAAACAGCAAATTAAGATAGACAGATGAGTAATTTTCAGACAAGCGTCCATACTTTAAAACGACTACGTTTTACAAGCTTTGGTGGTTGGTTTTGAATCTTTATCCTCGGACTGACAAAGCCTTGATAGGTTATTCTTGGTAGTTTCGCATACTTTTAGAGGCTCTTGACGTAGGGCCGGTTACCGAGATTGGCAGAGTGAAGTTTTCCGATGGTTCACTATAGATGCCTCTGAATGAAGAGCAGTCCTGAAATGCGTTGCTCAAGCGCACACCACGCGAGTCGAACCAGCGCCACGTTACTTTGAGCCGGGCGCGTAACCACTGAGCTAACCGGGAGGACAGGAAGCCGTGACTAGAAGCTCGTTTGGAAGTTAATTGCACTGAAGTCCATTTAATTTTGTTAAACATCTTTTTAGATGCATTAACTCCATCAGCTAGGTAGAATCTTTCAACGGAAATAGCAGGAAAAGTCAAAATATTACTTCAATAAGTAATATAATCCTAATAAAAAATATAATCTTTTGTTTATAAAGAAGAGATATATTGTATTTGCCCTTGAAGCAAGACCAAAAATTAAGCCTGACAAGTCTACACAGATAAAATCCATCGGAAATGACTAGTTGCCACGGCTATAAGGCTTTCTAATATAGATTTTGGAATGTTTGAATTTAAGGATTTGCATCATTTTTGTTTGTAAAAGCTTCAGCTAAAATCTTTGCTGGTTCTAATGAGACAAAATTGTTACCTGGTTAAATAAAAGCGCATCAGCTATGATACATTGTCTACAATGATGTATTGTAGATTGTAGCCTATATAATACATAAAACAGTGTTCGATTTATACCAGTGTTAAAATATGACAATAGTATGAACCAAATAATTACAAGATCAAAAAAATGCTTTAATTTTTTTTTTTTTAATTTTTAGTTTAGTTCAATGATAAGTAGGCCTAACTGGAAAAAAATTGGCCTGACTGATGGCTCATCAGCCGCTAATTTATTGGATAGAAGCCTACCTGGTGTAACAGGTCAGATGATAAAGAAGTTAACTGTTATATTTTATTTCAGAAAATTAACACTGCATCGAAGTTCGAATATCCAGTTATCACGAAAGAAGTTATTATCATCATTTTGTATTCATGAAATGTCGCACATCGAACAAATATATGATTTCGTCAGATATTTGAAAAAATGGCAAATCATTATTGAAGTTTAATGACTTTTTGGTTAGTATGGTAACCACTTTAAAAAGTGGAAATTCTACCATTGAAATTGATTAGAATGAAACCGCCAACCAATCAGAACATGTTATAAGAAGATACCGTCCAATTGTGACCTTTCTAGCACTCAGCCGGAGAGTTATTGCTTGTTTTGAACTTTATTTGGTAATTACAGAAGAAAAAAGAGCAATAGCAGTGGTGGGAATCGAACCCGCGTCAATGAAATAACTACTTTCTAGCCCTAACCCTAACCCTTAAGCCAACCAGCTGACAAAAAATTCATCACTTGATTTGCTTTGTATCATCTTCTTTTCGCTCTTTTTCACGTCATAGAAAACGGTAGCTTATGATTGGTTGGCGGTGCATTCTAGTCAATTGCAGTGGCAGAATTTTTCCTTGTTAAAGTGGCTACCGGTTAGTATAGTATAGCGGTGGGATGGCGCAGCGGGTAAGGTGCTCGCTTTCTAATCACGCAATCCTGGTTCAACTCCCGGCCTATGCTGGCTGTTGACAAACACCGGTCACCTTTACCCAGGGTGTAATAAATTGTGTGGGCGTAATTGCTGAAGTAAAGGCGGCCTAGAAAAATGAACTGGCCACCCTACTCTCGTTAGTGCCGATGGCATAGTATAATGAGAACCTTATCTTCTCATCCCCCAATGCTTGGATCAAGTATGGGACTCACCTATCCAGGATCATCCGTGAAATTATTCCAAAACATTCGAATTCGTTTGGCTATCCCGGTTCAAATACTTATATGAAAGACAATTAAATAATAAGGTACTATATTATTAATACTACAAAAAAGTATCTAGTGGCCTAGTTGTTGTCAGGGTTTGAATAAAGACATACAGTAAGGCCTACTTACTTGGTACTGAAATCATTAGTTTCAAGTTAATATTTTGACAAGAAGTGGAAACATGCTTTAGTTCTGAGAATACAGGAAACACAATTGCCGGCGGAAAGTTTTCTGTTTCGCATATTGGGATACAGTAAAATATCACTTTCAAAGTTTTTGTAGGCATTGATTACTTGCTGTTGAGTCTGCTTAACATATGTTAAAAATAATTCGTTTCCAAAGCGCACTGGTGGCAAAGGGGCAGCACGAAGCTTTGGGCGCCATTTGAGAGCACACGGCTTGTCTTGGCAAGGGAATTCTGAAATAATCTTCTGATTCTTTTGATTGAATATCATGATACATCTATAATTAATTTGTATTAAGGGGCTAATTATCCAAAGTTTGGAAACTTCCCCGATAGGTCGCTTGACAAAGGCTGTAGATTAGACGATCTCCTTGCTGCATAATGTAGCCTACAAAGAAAACGCTTGTTTGAAATCGTGTAGAAAACTCTTCACCCACATTTTCTAAGTACAGTATTTGCATACTTCTGGATTAGATTTTTTCTCGACGTGGTAGAGCTATATTACAAACGGTAACAATATATTTCTAACCAAACCTGACCACTTTACGCACCACGACTATGCGCTTTTGTGACATCCTAGATGTTTTATAGTAGCCTAATTGAAAGCCCAATAGCAAAGCACCAATGGTGAAATGTTTCTCAGAATTACTGAAAACGTTTGAGGTTGATGTACACCAGTATATCAGTTGATACAAAACCTGAACAGGACATTTGCCGGTCATAAAAAACTGTATGTAGACTTAAACTCTTTTTACATTAAACATAAAAAAAACTCTGAGCATTCCTGCGTCGCCATACAATGACTGACGTTTTATGAAGAGGGAAGATAGTGATCCGGGAAATTTTTAATACCATTAATAATTCAAGATTAAATTAGGTTTTAATTGTTTTAAGTTAATAAGTTTAATCATTCTGAAGGTTATATTTCAGCTCATCTGTAAATGAATAAGTTGCAAATCGGATGCTTTTGCTTCTTGAACAGAACAAAATATTTCATGATCTTCTTTTTTTTAGGTTCTGTTTGATAGTCAAAATGTTCGGTAAATTTATAAAGAAATACCACTGTAATCTTCTCATGTAGCTCCAAGTATAACTTACAGTTGTTTCTTGCCAACTCATAACCTCGTACCTGGGCACTCGATGAACCTACGCCTTGTTGGTACAATAGGTAATCGCCCTACTCAAGATCAAGGGGCGCTGGTTCGGATCTCGGTGTGTGCACTTGAGCAACGCCTTTCATAACTGCTCTCCATTCAAAGACATTTGCTTAATGGATTAATTCGCAGATAAAAACACTTCAACAACAATGGAAAATTCCCAAACGGGCCTGCGTTACTGGTTTAAATCCTCTACAAGTATGTATGCAAAACTGCCAGGAATAAACTATCAACGGCTTTGTCAGTCCTATAAAAATTCAAAACTAACCACACCAACCAACGTTATTTATTGCCGGAAGAACGATTTCTTCCATCTGCACCGCAGTAAGCGACTATTAGTGAACGCATATTCGTCATCTTCGCAAAAGTCTTTGAGACTGAAGGTCTCTCCTTTTATCACCAATGTTGGCGACTGTTTAGAACAGCGGTTCTTTAACTGGGGGGCGCGAGCGATATCAAACTATATAACTAAACGCATGTGACTAAGTGGATTTATTGCCAGGATAAAGCAAAAAAGTCCCAATGCCATTGGATCTCACTGCGTGATTCACCATGAGGCTCTGGCCTCCACGACTCTACCAGCTGCAATGAAAAATAAGCTTACAGTAATCATACGAGCCGTCAACTTCGTCAAAACCAGTGCCGTCAATACGAGACTGTTTACCAAGCTGTGCAAGGATATGGATTCGAACCATGAGACTCTCCTCTTGTATACATCTGTTCGTTGGTTATCGAACGGTAATATGTTAGCCCGCGTGTATGAAATGAGAGATGAACTGATGCTATTTTTGGAAGCTCATGGGAATCTCCTTCTGCCATTTTCATCAGAGAAGTTTCAGCGGGAGTTGGCATACCTCGTGGACATTTTCGAGGCCCTCAATAACTTAAATCTGCTCTTGCAGGGCAGAAATACTAACCGGATTAATAGCTATGATTCCATTCGAGCATTTGTGGCAAAGCTGGGGTTGTGGCACCACCGAATACAAATAGGAAATGCAGCTTTATATCCCAACCTAGATACTGCACTTGACAAAAAGCAACTTGAACTGGAAGGTGAGCTTAAGGCTGAAGTAGAAGCTCACCTTCAGCTTTTGAAACAAGAATTCGAATGCTATTTCCCAGACTTGGGTGACACCAACCTTCCAGAATGGAAGATGACAAGAAATCCCTTTCGTGTTAACGAGGACATTCTTCCCGACGGTTTGCAAGAGGAATTCTTGGAAAATAAAGTGTACCTCCACTGCAAAAGACGATTATGAAGCAATGTCACTAACTGATTTTTGGGTTAGGCTAAATATTTGCACATATACAAGGGAGTGGGTAGCGTGGCGATACGCACACTTCTTCCGTTTTCGTCCACTTATCTGTGCGAAAGTGGCTTTTCTACACTTTTGAACATAAAAACAAAACATCGAAACAAACTTATTGATTGTGAAGCCGATCTGAGGTGTGCATTATCAGCTACAAAGCCTCGAATTAAACTTTTGGTTTCCGAAAAACAATTACATCCCTCACATTGATGAAAGCTAAATATAAACTCCTGTAGTCATTACACATAAATGTTTGCTAATTTTGTAGTTTGTTGGGGCGCAAGTTTGGATGGCACGTCAAAGGGGGGCGCGGCTCAAAAAGTTTAAGAACCCCTGGTTTAGAACTATAAGGACAGACTACTGGAGAACAGCCAGTGTTTCGTATGGCCATCCAACAAACACAGATTTTCTGGTCTATTTAATGAATGTAGCGCGTGGTGAACGTAAACTTGTAAAGAACCCTGCATTCTAAAAAAAATCAAAGGTTTTAAAATTGACCAAAATGAAGGTGCATCAATATTTTGTATTATTTTATTTCTTTACAATACTTCAATACTATCAACCTATTTGATCTTTTAAACCTTTTTGATCTCTGAAGTACAATTCACACTGCGGGAAATGCATGATGCAGAAGTTATCGAAGTCACATGTTTGAATGTTACACAGCTTGCA
Source organism: Aplidium turbinatum (assembly GCF_918807975.1). Classification (NCBI taxonomy): domain Eukaryota; kingdom Metazoa; phylum Chordata; class Ascidiacea; order Aplousobranchia; family Polyclinidae; genus Aplidium; species Aplidium turbinatum. The sequence goes on from NC_137472.1 coordinate 60,163,004, forward strand.
GTACGCTGGTCTAGCAAAATTGAAAGTAATATTTAATGTATTATGTCGCAATAATGGTTAGCATTAATCTATTTATAAAATTTAGCAAAATAGCATATTGTGCTTAAACCGTTTAGGGAAAACAATATTTGTTTGGCATTTGGTTAGTTGAAAATAACCAATTAACTACAACAGGGTTTTGTCACCCTGTTTAAATATTAACATTGCCTGTCACCTTTGTCGCAATCAGTCAGAGAGCCATTTTTAAGATAGCATTGATGAGTAAAAAAGTATCCATTGTATTTTAACTGACGAACTACATCTTGCAGGTTTACAATTTTCCATATGAAATGGATTTGTTCCCTGCCTCATCATTAGTGCGTCCGCTCCGGGAGTTAAAAGTAGCAAAGAACACACTTAAATAAACTTGTTGGGTGATAATGTAAAAAACGAAATCCGATGCAAATGCACAAACAAATTGTCGTTAAATCAATGTTTCTTCAATAAATGAGTTTTTTCTGGATAACGGTTTGCTTTCGTTTACTTTCTAGTCCCTTGCGCTATAGTATCTGCAACGCAGTTATGCAAAGTATTGGCTAGAATTAGTCAATCATGTCAAGTATTTTGTTATCAATGCATAGACAGCTGAGATGAGATACAGAGAAGATATTGTGATAATTTTCAAATTAAATCTTTACTAATAATCTTTTATTTTTGTCTATTTCAACTCTCTACTAAAGCTTTGCCTATTTCATAAGCGATCTTTTAGAACAGAGCTTCTCAAACATTGCCTGGCAGCTCGTGGATTGTCTGGAAAGAGATTGGACTTGGGACGCAATGTCTATGATTGAAAAACAATAAATTTTTGACTGTAATATCTAGAGAACCAGACTCTATCGAGTTTTCTCATAAATCATTTGTAAAGCTGTAGATAAATGGAATAGCCCATTTTGACTATGTCACAATTGTCATAACAATAATAATTTCACCTATTATTTCATTTCATTATGCGTATGTTGTGAAAACTCACAGTGCTTGCATACAGTACAAAGTAGGATCGCAGTTGAGGGTGACTGATTGTACCATAGACGTCTAGTGTACGTTACAAAAGGTACGTAGCCACGGTAGGTCTTAAAGAGGAGCCCAAAACTTTATCTTGCTCCGCCTTCCTATATCAATTGTTTTTTTGCTTAACATTTTAATACCATTATAATCCAAGTTTAATGACGTTGGCCCCCTCAACAGTTGCTTTGCTCATCTACGATTCCCTTTCTAGCTCGTTACTGCAATAACACCATCCTTCGTCCACAAAACGGAATAGAAGTTCTTCGTCCTGTCAAGGACAGAAGACCAAAGACTTGCTACATGATGCATTTCAAGATGCTAAACTACCTGATGAAGTCAGAAATTTTAATATCTTAGAAAGCTTAAATCGATCATAAATGTTTGGATCATTTGAATATTAAGTATTAGGACCGGTTAATTTTTTTTTTCGCTAAAAAGAAAGTTATAAGATTTATTGAGCTTTTTTGTGTAAATAGCGTGGCAGCGTGGCCGAGTGGTTAGCGCGTTGGGCTCGCAGTCGAGAGCCTGCATGTTCGACTCCAGCCACCCGTACCTGCTGTTGTTTCTCTGGGCAAGAAACTTTACGATAATTGCCTCTACCCAGTGATCGATTTCGAGTAATGGGTAGTACCAAATTTAAGTCATAAGTAGAGTAGACAACCGGAAACAGACATTGCCGTCGGCTGCAGCGTGGGTCAGGTGTATGTCGGAAGGCGTACACCGATGCATAGCGCTCAAGTCCGCTTTCCCGCAATGCAGGATAAAGATAAACAAACAAACAAACAAACTCTAAAAATGTGAAAACAAAAATAAATCACTGCAATCTATCATCAACTTCCCACAATCTCAATACCCACAGTCATCAGACAAGTTTAGACAGTATTTCTATGATTAAACATGTAAACTAATAGATTAAAATCGATCACTCAAAAGATCAGAGTAGGTCATATTTAATAGCATAAACTGCAATGAGCTCGTTTCACTTATCCAAACAAATGAAGCGTTTAGAACGAAAATTGACTAAGTCACATTTTCACTCGAATTGAGTTAAGTACAAAAACGTATTGCTTTCATTGTCCTTTGTCACCAGACACAAAAATATTTTGGTATAAAGGTTGCTAAGCCATCATTTTCGAATACAGGTTTTGAGCGGAAAGGTAATTTTTTCTTCTAAAAGTAGCTAAGTCCGTTCTGATCAATAGCGTCGAGTCATTTAACCACGTGACATGATTTTTATTTTGCTTTTTGGTCTGGTTCTATTTTAGAGGATATAAAGTCATTAGCTGGTTACCGGTTATTTAGACTGAGACACTGCCTCTGGTTTAGGTAGGGTAGGTGAAGGATTAGGACCATTGGTAGTGTTAAAAACGGTAGGCCTAGTGTTTTTATCAGCTTTTAATTGTAGATATTTTGTAAATAAAGACCAAATACCAGTAGGCTAGTATTTATAGGCCTACTGCTTTCGAATCAAATTCAGCAGTCCACAGGTCCAGTTTGCAAGAAGTTTAGCATTGCAGACTTCAATATTCATTGGACATGATTAGGCTATTCGATGGAGTGTTGGTGCCAGCAGATAACGAAATGAAGTAGCCTACACTTAACCTAAGATTAAGTAGCCTATTAGATTGGACTATTATTTTTATAACTTATTCTGCAAAGGTCCTAGCCTATCTACCAGTCTTCTTTACTTCTATACTACACTACTAATGAAGGGAAGAAGGTTTTGAGAGTGTACCCAATTATTATTATGTAGTCTAGTAGGCCTAACCCAATTATTATTCTATTGTACATTGCCAATGAAGGTGGGGAAGTCTCTGTACTTTACCTGTTTTTTACCCCATTAATTACCGGCCTAATTTTTTCAAGATAATTCTAACCCAAAATAATTCTTTGCAGATTATTCCAATGTCATATTAGTACGAGGTTTGAAGAAATATATTTAAATAGCTTACTTTACAGTAGTATCTGGAATAAGAGATGGCAAATTCTGTTAGGCCTATAGAACACTTAAAAGTGCTTAAGTCCATCGTTTGTGTCTAAAAGTGCCTAAGTCCAGCAATTTTGAAGAAAAGTGCATAAGTCCAAAAAAGAATATTATCAATATTTTTTGACAAGTTCAACTAAAAAATCAATTAATAGTGCAATCAGAACTAGGTTGGGGTTGTAGACACTGACATATGGTAAAAACAAAAAAACTTTTAAATCTTGATTTTACAATGCAATTGAAAACTATACATGTCAATATCTTCTTACTAGTATTTTGTGACTTAGTCACTTTTCGTTCTAAACGCTTCAAATACCCAATCATATAAATTTTGGTGATTATGGACTTCGTCAATAGATGAGTATATCCTTTTGTTGAAACTTGGTTAATTGCTGAAAGTAAAACGGCAGAAATAAGTATTATGTCATTCAAAAATGTTGAAATTTTCTGAGAATACAAATATGTGTACACTGTACGTACATAAAAAGAACACATAACTGCAGACAGGACGCCACTTTTTTCGCTGATTTTTGTCCATAGGTAAAAGTTGCATATTTGTTTCAATCAATCAATCATTTTATTTTTCGTCATTAACGCGTCCGGGACGAAAAAGATACTAACTACAAAAATCGATATAAACCTACCAGCACGTTAACGAACGGGAAAAAGTGGTAAAACCTTGAAAGGTTTAAAACGTGCCTGAATGAAAAATTTTGTAGTAGGCTATATGTCTGTAGTTAGCACGGCCACAAAACCCAAAAAAACAAATAGCACAAAATAAAACAAAAACAGAGAAGCACACATGTAGTAACTACACACATGTAGTATTTTTCACTAAACAGAGGGCTAAGTCTGAAAGTATGTCTTATGGTTGTAACTGAATACATTTGAAAAACTATAGCAGATTAAAACATGCAGCAACAACAGAAAAAATTATTTACGTACTGAAGTTTTGCTTGGACCTTTTGTAACGCTGACAACACAATCCTTCATTTTCTGAAGTTAAAATCTGAAAGAAAATCGAGTAACATTTAGACATGTATTACTGCAGAATATAAGTAATTTTCTAAATTTGTAGATCTAGGTGCAAATCGTTTGTGTAGCCATGTAGGATAAGAGTTTAACTGACGTCATTGCCGACACCGAATCAAGAGTGCTGCTGTATTGGCAAGGAGCTTCATATGGTGTATTTGAGTGTGCACATACAAATCATAGAATCATAGAATTACCAGATGATCAACTAGGTATTACAACTAGAATTACCAGATGATCAATTTTTTTATATTTTTAGACACAACTTCTAAAAAAAAATTGACATTTCACAGCATTGGTCTTAGCACTTTTTTTGTGCAACTTTAAACTTCGGATTAGTTTTTAAACAAGCAAGCTTTTGGGTGACTACTGCTTTAAAAATGTCAAAAACGTATTTTTAAAATTGTTAAAAATATCTGGCGGTACTTATTACTTTCCATTTGTCAGATAACGTAGTATATAGTTGGTCATCCCGTAATTTTACGAATTTTTGATATAACTTATTTTTTTAACGATTTTGTAGGCTACCAACTAAACTCCACTTGCTGAAGATGCAATTACTGTAGCGAAATCGATTCTTGAAAATTATGGTAGGAGATTAGATTGTTGTGCAAATGTCAGCATTTGATGAATGCAAAATAGCAGTATCATCTGCCAAACAATTAGACAACTGCATCCAAATAAAAAGTGTGAATATTAAAACAAGCCAAAAAATAGTTTCTAGTTTTTTTTATAAGATTTTCTAAGTTTGTGCTTCATGTTAAACTTAAAATCTGCGTTTTACTGTGTCCCTGGGTTAATTGTTTCTGAGTCGGCTGCATAGCTGAGTGTTGAGAACACTGGAACGGCAATCGAAAGAACGCCGGTTCGACACCGCTAAAGAGCATGTGGCTGTGTCTGTGACAGAACACTTAAAGGCATGCCTGAAGGTGGACATGAAAATTGGCTTCCTTGCCTTCCCGTCCCACTTAATCGAAATCTTCAAAGGCCTCGATACGACAAACAAAAAAATTGTTTTCTGTTTTTCATATCCAGATTTTCTCAATTTGACTTACTGTCAAATAACTTGTAATCGATGCGCATTGAAGAAAAGACATTTGTGAGAAGATCAATATCACGTGCAATGATGCCAAACAAATTTACCAAATTAGGCGTTGAAATACAATTGATATTTAAAAATTGAGAAAAAAAATCAATATTCGTTAAAGTTATGGGATTTAATGATATAATAAACTAAGCTTGTTTCAGTGCTAACCTTCTTCGTTTGCTTGGTCTCCTATGCCTATAGGACGGCAATGATCACAGTTTCTCCAGCAAAATAAATCAATGACGCATTGATATGAGTCGCACTGGTTGCAATGCGTAGGCCTTAAATAAAAGAATATGCAAATAAATAAATTACAGTGAATGCTGTTGCTTTCCAATTAATCAAATGTTTGTAAAATATTCACTTTAAACTGACTTTTTGTAGTTATAATATACTTTACTAAACAAAGCATGAGAATATTAAGTGTTTTAACAGAAAGAAAACTTTTAATTTAAATAAAAAATCGGTTACAATTCTTACAAAATTAAGCTCAATCGTGTTGTTTATTCTTGAAAAATAGTTGTAATCTGCGGTAGGTCTGTTTTTTCTCAGTCATCGCTTTTGTGTTTGTAGAAAGACAAGCTTTAGCATAAGTAGTCGTTTTGTAGTTGATTTTGTAACAGTTGATTGAAATGCTAAATTCTTTATCTAGGCTTATTAAGTATGTAGCTTATTTACTTGCATATTTTAATTATTATTCAATTCAATGAACAATATTTCTACAATGAATTGTAGTTAATTTGGACGTGTGACGTCTCATGACGTCACAACCTGTGTTGAGCAGAACGTATGCCCAACATTAAATTTTCTAAAAGAGAAAAAGAATTATCATATTCAAGTCTAACATTAAGTGGACGGGAAGGCAAGGAAGCGAATCTTCGTGTCCACCTTCAGGCGGGCCTTTACTGTAAGTGTCCTGTCAAAGACACAACCGCATGCTCTTCAGCGGTGTCGAACCGACGCCCTTTCGATTGCCGTTTCAGGGTTCTCACCACTCAGCTATGCAGCCTACAGACTACAGAAATGAAAAACTGCCACAACCAAACTTCCAAAGAAGCTTTTGCAGTGCAAGAATAAAAAATTGGACAACCACTCCAGTTGAGAATTTGAAGCAGCCTCAAACGAAAAATCCATTCAGAACCTACCCAGCAGAACTTTCTTCAGAAATAAGTACGACACCAGCAAAGATCACAACCCAAACAATCATTTTGTCCATCTTCTAAATTTATTTCCACTTATAGTCTTTTCGATTCTTGATAAAAGCCTGTGAGGATTTTGCTCTTAAAAAGTTTTCTGAAAAATAATCGTCATCGAAAAAGATTATCAATGTTCTTGAATTATGTCGTCATAAAGGAAAAAAAATCTTTGCTTGCTCTTATTTATTGAAGACTGAAATATCATCTTGTTTGCTTTATTAATTGTCTAATTGTAATCAATCAATCATCAGCTGGACACATTGGCATCCATCTATGCAACTGAGATATTTATGCTCTGAAGAAGTTGCTGTTAAGTAGATCTTAAATCTGACATACAAGCTTTACTCGTCTGATACTCTTACTTTCTTTGAAAAGTTTGTTAATATGTTCAACTCTATTTGGAGCCTACTTTTAATATTTTATCTCAGGAGTCACTAACTGGCGCCCTACTGGAAGCATGTGCCCCGTGAAAGGCATCAACATACAAGTATAACCTTTGTTGCTTGTAGTGTTGCTACTATTGTTGTTACACTATTGTCTCTTGCATTGCAATTTGTCAAAAATTTCCTTGTTTTCTACTGATTATAAAATATCATTTGTGGTTTCTTTTTAAATAGATGAGCCTTGGAATCGATCGAATTCATGTGAACAAGATTTTCAAGCTTTTGTATGCTACAAGAAAGATAAATAAAAATTGGTTTTACGCCAACAGGTGTGTTGGTAGGGTTAATTCATTGAGTGTGTCAATAAATTATATAAGTAAATCTTCAGCTTATGCTTTAAATTACAATAGTTTGTCTTTTTCAAAAAAGATCTTTTTGTTCATTGTTTTATTTTCCAGCTGTCGTGTGTTTTCGATAGGTTCCAAAATTTGAAAAAAAATTGCAAAGCATCCGTCTACTTAAAAAGAAGGCCTACCCATCTTTGTAACAGAGAGATAATCCTACACTTGCTTGGCAATAAATATTCAAATCTAATCGCTCGCCTCACAATAAGACCTCGTTTATTCGGTATTGTGGAAGAAATCTAAAGTGTTGGATCTTAGCTTGGCATTAGCGTTGTTAGATTATTTTTGTTTTTTTGTGATATTCTAAAATAAATAAAATATGTTAACAACATGTAGAGCTAAATATTGGGTACGAAATGTGCTATTTGAGATTCAACCTCTCAAAAATGTTATTAGCGCGTCCTGCCACAGCTTTCAGGTTTTGGTTGAAGATTCCTGTTTCAGGCCATGCGCAGTTGAGTTTGTTGCAGAGTGATTCAATTAGCCTACAATTATTATTCCGGGTGGACACAAAAGATACCCCAAAATACACAAAAGATAATTAGTTCAAGTTTACATATTTACGATGACACCGATAACAATATCGTGTTTTTTTCATTTCAATTTTGAAAAAAACAAAAGACAATGTAAAGTGTTACAGAGTAAGAAAATTTGCAGATTTAAATAATATTAAAAATGATGTTTCACAGATTTTGATGATTTCAAATATGTTTTTTGTATTCACAAGATTTTTGTTCTGTGATGAATATCTTCTATCAGTGTATTTATTGAGTTCCATCAAAGATAGGGAATCTCCTGACTAAGAAGCAGCAGGCCAGCTATTCTCCACCAAGTATCAATTCAGTATTTTATTATTAAACATATCTTCTATCGGTATCTATCACTTTTTGCTTTTGCTTCTCACACAAGAATTTTCCTTACATTAAGCCTTAACACCAATTTTCTGTCTACTGTAATAGGATAACTAAAGTTTTCTAAGCACAACACACTGCCCGTTTACTAGCGGTACATCACTATCTTGAGACCATCTGTTTAATGGAAACGGAAAGAAGCTGTCGTTTCGGAAAGAAAAGAAAGCACGATTGTTGAAAAAGTTTTTTTCTTTTTTTCGATAAATATCACATCTGTATTTAACGCATTTAGCCAAAAATCGCTGAGAAATATTTTCTATGTAATCATGTTCTTGTCTTAAAACGTGCCCTTTTAATGGCAACCTTGTGCTCTTATTAAAACATAATTGATATACTGTATTTAAAATTTTGGTACTCCAAGACCAAATTCACATCATTGTAACAAGGGCCAGGAAATTCTAGGATGTTGAACGCTTCTGACACGAGCAATGGCCTATAGTAGTCCCTGGTCATGAGTTGTCAAATCATAAATCAAAACTTCTTATCAATATAATGAAACTATAAAACCGTTTATGTTTACAGACATAAATACAACTATAGATGTTTGCAAGAGTAACTGCAAGATAGAGGTTTCTTGGTTTGATGACGTCACACATAACAGCGCTTCAATCAAACATCATTTATTACGCTTTTTGGTTTTGCATAGCTTCTCATGGGGATAGATCATGCAGTGTAAAGAGTAGAATCTCGTCGGATCTTGCTTTGTGCTAAATAGTGGTTTTGTATTTCCAAATGAAACGGTGTTTTCATTTCCCGCATAGTTGAATGTTGCCTGTAACAAATGTAAAAGTGACTAGGTTTGTATTAAACTTGTCTTTTACATAAGGTATTTTGCATACTGAATAATCACATAATGTTTCGCCACGTAAGCATAGTTCTCCCCGATAACTCAGTTGGGTAAGGGCCCGACTTTATGAACAACAAAGACGCAATATCAAGCAACGCTGGGGTGGGCACTTGAGCAACTCAATTCAAGGAGTGCTCTCCATTCAGCGGCATGTAGCGCACGGAATAATTCACAGACGACAACACTTCGACAGGCGAAAACTTTATGTTGTCAATTTCGATAACATGGCCTTTGTCAGTGGTTCAAAGCTTAGATGATTGCGTACTGTGATTAAAATGTTATAACATCCTTGCAGTACCGTATCCAGGGGAGGGGACACTATGTCATGTAGGCTACACTTCTACAAAACAATCCAAAAATATATGCACATATTTCTTCTTTTGGCTAAAGTTTCTCGCTCACTTTGCTCGCTCAATACCATTTTTTTCCGTAAATAAGTGGCATTGGGTACATACATTTTTAGTTGTAGATTGTGAAACCTACTTAAATATAAAACTGTTGAGAAAAGTATAGCAACTTCTGCTCTGAACGAAAATATTCTTTAACGAATTCTTCTTTATTCAGACATCCAATGGAGTAGATTCTCCTGATTTTTTTTAGTTTTTGCAATGGTGATTAAGAGGATTGAAAGTTAAAAAAGTTGAAAATAAAAAGTATTTTTGTATTAATTAATATACCAGTGTATTAGTTTAGTCTTGGATGTTTACCTACAGCACTGTGTTGTCAAATCTTTTCAACAATTGTGATATTAAATTTACACGACTTTTTATTCTTATATTTAACCTTTATCAGCACATGTGTTCACAATTTGTCAGCATCGATTTTTTGTGTGAGATTGTTCTCGCCCGTATGCACTAGCTCAGCAACGTTCAGTTACGAAAAAGGACTTATGCTGTAGCGATTTCAATACGTTAAATTATTTCCACAATTAGTTGTTTGCGTTTTACCTTAAAGGGGCAGACAACCCCATTTTCAAATGCAAATTGAGAGTTGAAATACATAAAGGGGATATTCAAAAACACGTTGCACTTGTTTTTATGAAAAAATACTCATTTGTTCTCACGCAATCTTAAAACAAAGTTTTGGTTTTGTAATTCGAACACACACCGCACGAACTGTTGTCAATATAAAATTTTTTCTCGGGTGACGTCATGCCAGTACTGCTGGACAAATATTTTGCTTGTTTGAAGTGTGGCATGCGTTTGCAGCAGTGGATAAGATTATTCCAAGTTACAATTGAAGTTCAGATTTAGTTTATTGTAGCCTTGGTGCTAGCTTACATCATTTTACAGACTACACTAAACTTTTTATTGGACGTTTAACCTAAACATTTTGGGCTAGACCTTGCAGTGTTTGCATAGTTTTGATGGTATTTAACAGCAAGGGTTGCAGAGATTTGCATTTATTTTTTACTTCATGATTAGTCAGTGCTGTTTCCTGTGCTGTGTGCACGATAGGCCTACCTACCAGTCTCAGTATTTATTCATGTATTTCAATTTGTGATTGTGTATTGGCTAGACAAGTAGGCCTATATCTCAATATGCATTCTTCCCCAGTGCTGTGTGAGTAAACTAAGCTAAACCTGTTACAATTTGGTACTCATCATGCCAAATCGGTGTGTTGTACCGTATATAACTGTTCATCTGGCAGTTCTTCTAGGCTACTGATAAAATTTCTTTGTTCCATTTTCCAAAAAATCGTACCATAAAAAAGAAATGGAACAAGTCTGTAAACACCACAAGAGTGTGGCCAGGATCAACAGAGTCCAGCACAATATGGCGACTCCATTTCAAGGAAACAGATTTTCAAAATCTTTTTCAATTTGACATGGGTCATGCCACACGTCTCAATTTAAACCTTAATGCATGCCCTTCAATTTTCCAAACAAAAACATTTCAACAACTTTGCAACCGTTGGATTCAAAGTCCAGTGGAGAGACAACTCCACAACAAAATTCCATTTTATCCATGCGACCGGCTGCTAGGAAGCGGCAAGTTCTTGAGGTAATTTTAAGCTAACAATTATATTACTACATGTTTGTTATAAAGTACCGTACATAGTAGCGAAGTAGCATCCTTGAGAAATTGTTTTCCATAAGTTTACAATATGTATGCTGCCTGCTGGTATAGTGATTCCCAGCTGCATGCGCTTTTAGAACATCCCATGTATAATTCACCAAGTGCATTAACAAAAAATGTTCCTTCATATATACATTGTTTTCTTTTTCAGTTACTGGCTAGGGATGCACCCAAATTCGTACCCTGAACAATTCCTACCCTCAATTCCTACCCTGGAAAGATCGAGAGAAAAAATTTAAAAAAAGCCGAAGTCATGCCAAACAGAAATGGTTACTTGTGATGCTGTAACACAATATGACATGTTAGATTTCCGTGCTTGTTCATCAAAAGGATGCCAAGCTGCCTTGAAGCCAATGAGTGCGGCGAAAGGTAAGAAACTTTGACTCTATAATATAACATATTATGAAATAACAGTAGTGTACATTTTAATAGCTTTGGAAAGAGAAGTGATGCCAAATAATACTGTAAAAGTTGCTTTGCTTGATTTGGAATATGTTTATTGCAACAACTCAGGCTAATGCCCTGGTATTAACACAATCTGTAGGTGTGACCTGCAACTTGCAATTGAAAGAAAATGAATGTGACAAAACATTTTAAATAAAGTAGGCTAAACAATATCACACCAAATCAGAAGAATCGATGTATTTAAATACAGAGCTTTCGCCACACAGGTGGCTTCATCAGTATAAACTTATTCAAATAGAAGTTTGTAAACAATGATATATCTGTTATAGATATTTTATGAATGCTTCCTGATGTATGGAAACACACACATACTGTAAACGGAAGTGCTCAATCTTTTCCTTAAAATAGTGTCATTGATAAGAATTTTTAATATGTCATTGAGCAGAATATTGTACTTCAGCAATTGGAAGGTGATGGTATTGACCTCATGTTAGCGGGAGATGGAAGGGTAGATTCTCCTGGACATTGTGGGAAGCACGGCACATGCACGATCATGGACACAAGATTGAATAAAATAGTGGATTTGCAACTTCTTCAGGTATGGACTTCAGCCAGTACATTTTATACTTTAGCTAGCAAATCCAGCTTCTTTTACACGACTCATTGAATAGCCAGTGTGTCTTATAACAAATTTACGTTTACTTTACGTATGTTTGTACGTAATAGTTTCTCTGCTCAGCGCGCTTTCCATTGATTGTTTTCTCTGCTCGCGCCTCACTCCATCTCAGCAAGCCCATTTTCATAAGACCTTTTCTTGCTGTGTTCAGTAAAAGGGACTTTTGTTACTTTAAGTTCTGATCGTGTGAGACTGACTTAATTTGTTCGTTTTATATTATTGGCTTGTGTTTTGCAGATGTACTTCGTTTCTTACTTCATTTAAACCTAATAAATGGTCGTTTCAGTGTGAACATACCCAGATAACAAATCAGTCGCTTTTTACATTGATTCAACGTCTGCAGACGTTGAATCAATGTAAAAAAGCGACTGATTTGCTATATGTGTACTTTTCTCAAAACTGCTCGTAAACAGGCCAACTTCGCCCAGAAAACAGCAACGTAATGATGATTTATTGATGCTAAGCAATTTCACTGAAAACAATTTCACTGAAACAAATTCACTGAAACAATACAAGTTGTATTTGGCTGTACAGTGTACAATGTACATGCTTCCCATTGCCAAGTCAAGAAAAATTTGCGGCCATGGCCGTCTCCCATCGAATCGGCACATACAACACTGCTACTTTATGCAATTCTGATGCTTTTTATTTTATTAGGATTTTGGAGATACAAGAGTAAATATAACCAAAAGTTGTTTTTGCAGATGCTGTAAGCACATTTCCCACAGACAGTTTGTTCAGTGGATCTGGGGTTATCTTGGTAGATCAATCCGTGTGCCTCTGATGTCATGCGTCGTTTCGGCCATTAGATCGAAGTTTCCACGTGACAAAAATGAATAGTTGGGTTTAAGTATCCTGATTTGAAATAAAGTCACAATACAAAGTCTGCTTTGAGAAAAGCTTTTCCGTGTGCACAGAGAGATGACAGAGAGAGTGAATTTTGTACATGTCCAGTAAGCTATGCTAGAGGTCCTGAGAGAATCTTCCTAGTTCTTTACAAACTAATATGGTACTTGCCGAAAGGTAGTTGCTTTCAGTGTTCATTTTATCAACTACTAAGCCGCTTACAATCGACATAAATACATGTAGTTCATTGTATTTGTTGGAAACGACACTACGAACACTTGCTTACAATGCATCTTGCGCGAACATAAGATCGGCTAGTACTCTCATGACGTCACACGTGATTATCGCACGGTTCAGTGAGCACGCGTCGCTCTGAAACTAAGGGCTAACTAAAACGGCCCTACAAAGGAAACGCAATGAAATTAAGGGAAAATTTCAACGACAACTACTTATTATACATGTCTAGAGCACTTACAAACAAAAAAATCGAAAAGTATGGTTTGGGGTTTACTGCCCCTTTAACCGGCACATTTGTTGACAAAGCGTCAAAAATCAGAAACAATAGAAAATAATCTTGAAAGGGGGGAGTTTAGAATTTAAAATTACAACGCAAAGCTAGCTATTATCCCATATGAATAGCCAACGGCTTGTAGAAGAGTTGCACGTGCATTAAGTGAATAGCTTTCCGAATAAAGATACTTAGATTGCCAGTCCTTACTTTGAATCACACAGTTCAAAGTATCAAACGGAGAAGTTTCTACACATGTGGAAAGCATACTCAATCTACATGCGTCACTTGAAGCCGACAGGTTTGCCCAAGACACAGAAAACTTAAAAAAAAAAACAATATCGCTTGGAATGTTGAACAATTATTTCTTGTTGTGCCACACGTTTCTGCGTTTTTGTGTTTGTTATTATTTGTGCTTCGTCTGAGAACTAGTAAGTTACAACCATTTACAACTAAGGCCTGAGTAGCAAGCAGACCTCTCGATTGGGTTTGAGGGTTGTTTTGATAAGGTTTTATTAACATATCATTTAAAAAGACAACTTTACTTTGAAAGCAGCGAATTTGTATCGAAAATTACAAGAAAATGCCATGTTGAAAATTTTGTCAACATCTGTGCCGATTGAGTTACCTAAAATCCCTGTTCTAATAAAAGTTAAATAAAATCAAACTTACATCAAACTTGAACCGATTGGGGTCGACGAATGTTTGGTTTTCCGAATGAGTGTGTATGGCGACTGGCTCTGTGATCGAGACGTTCAACATTCCGTTCACAATCAGTCCAATTGTGACGTCATCTGCTCGTTTAATCCCGACACTCATTGGAACAAACACTTTCTCACTGAAGAGAGAGAAGGAAATGGCTTTATTTGTCTATCAGATTCTATAATTGTACCGCACACAATAAGCTTCCTTCACAATAACATACACTGAGCAAAAAAGTAAATTTTTTTTATGTATACAAAAGGATTAACAACAGATGTGTTACATTATAAAATCAAATGAAAAGCAGTATTACTCTTCATACATAACATTGCACCATATCGGTTACAACAACCAAATTATCTTAGTTTTATAGTGCATGTGTTGTAAATGGTATACTGCACAATGCACATGCTGTATAATATATCGTGTATGCATTATCTCACATTATTGTTATTGTTTTATGTAATATAGGATTTCCTAATTTTCCAAAATACCTAAAAGACTGTGAAATTTTTTTTTACAGTTTACTGCAATATATTTTATATTTACGTCATCCATGGCGTCATTTGATCCGCTAACGATCGACTGATGCAATAGACTCCTCCATGAACAAAAAGGTAAGAATAATTTTTGCCTTTGTAAGTTGCCTAGAAATATATCAATTTGATTATGGATAAAATTGAGAGCGTAATCTAATGGTTGCAAAAAAGCTGAGGCGTTAACAAATACGGTTATATTTTCATGGTGTAAAACAGGGGTGTGTACCCACTCATGCTCCCAGCTGAATATGTGCATCTTGTTTAGACTACGGGCAGTCAAATTTTCAAGTTTTGTCATTTATATTTTTGCTTTGGGGGACCCATTTGGCCAGCTGGCTGCAGATTGGACACTCCTGTTGTACAAAATGACCTTACCTTCCAACCACACTATTCCAACACTGCAAAAAGCAATGTATAATATAAATGAAACCATATGATGATTGGTGATATAATTATAATTTTGTGTAGATATGTGGTCAGTTAATATTACCACATAGTTTCGTTACCGTTTCGTGAGATTGATTGATTGATTGAATTTTTATCCTCGGACTGAGAAGCTTCTTGCAGAGCTTAACCCTGGCAGTTTCGCATACTTGTAGAGGTTTCGGATCACTGACGCAGGCCCGGTCACCGAGATTGACAGAGTGAAGTTTCCGATTGTTGAAGTCTTGTTGCCCGGGAACTATTCCATCCATTAGATGCCGCTGAATGGAAAGCAGTCCTTAACGTGCGTTGCTCAAGCGCACATCCGAGAGTCGAACCAGCGCCGCTTGATCTTGAAGTTTATTCGTTCTAAAAGTGACGCGCTAACCAATTGAGCTATCGGGGCGGATAAAAATATTGTGAAATCAAACTGCATCATCATTTAATTAAATGCGCTGCAATATGGTGTCAACACCAGGAGCAGTACAATAAAGTCATACGGTGGATAAAATAATTGCATATAAAACAATTTTAGTCATAACTAAAACTAAAAGTAAAATTGAATAAATCACACTAACTTTAAATCCACCAGGTCTACTGATTCGTCCGATGTAGTACCAATCTCTCCATTCGTACTGGTTCAAAAGCGCCACCATACGAGTTGGATTGAGATATATGTCATCGTCTAGATGGCACCACCATCTATGCATAATTATCAAGGTTTGAATTAATGACTTTTTTTCACAATTTGGGTAGAAATCTTACTTTTCAACTATAAACAGACAAAACTTATCAACAACACGGCATGTAGCATGATAAAAGAAATAGAAAGCAAACGTTTTCGGCTATACAAAATACCAATACCTTGTTTGTTACAGACATAATAAAGACAAGCACGATCGTACCACAAGCAGCTTGTTGTAATTGCGATAGTACTTAAGCAACTTTGTAAGCAGTTGCTGCGCACATAATGCTAATATATACAAATAACTGTTTTACAAAAACATTTTATAATTATTAAAGAAAATTAAACAGTTTGTATTTTTTAATTCTGCTACAAAAATAGCCAATTCCATAAACAACTTTAAGCAAATCAATTAAAATTCATATAACCTAAAACTCACTATCTAGAGAACTCTGAGGAGCCTTTTACATTACATAGACTACAGTACAGTACAAATGTCATCTTTATAATTTATGGTTGGTGAATGTTTCACTGTAGCTCAAATCAGATTTACATCCATTTAAAATAAGAAAATGTCTTTTACCCTAAGTTTAAAATTGGAGTTATTCCAAATAGGCTTACAGTATTTAATTATCGTACTTTGTCATTTGCACTTACTTTTTCGCATTTTTCTTAAATGCTTTGTATTCTGCAACAGTTTTGCAACTTAGATCTTCCCTGAATAATTTAAACATCATTAATGTTTGAAGCAATAAAAAGATTTTAGCCTTCTTTGTTCTTCTTCAATTGTCTTGCCCGAACCAGGCATCGACGGTCTCAGATAAATAATTAGACTACATATCTTTGTTGCAATAACTTTTAATTTTTTGTTTTAGCTTCAGTTTTGAAATATTTGAAAACCAAATAGTGTGTTGTAAACACGACAAATATATTTGAAGAAAATTCCTATCACATTCGTAATTGTAAGTAACGAAGTAGACTTTGGTGTTTTTCAACTTCTATTTCGACATCTCGATCTTATTAAGAATTTAAAGTCTTTATGCAGGAAGTAACCGAGCGATTATCATAACAAGTAAATGAAATCAGCCAAGTTTGTAAGCTCGTTTAATATTGTTATTAATCAAGCTTCCACCACTATAAGTCAGGTTTTCAGTATTTATTCAAATATAGTAAATTGTTTTGATAATGTATTTACTTTTAAATAGTAATAAATTAATTCTATTTGAATAAGGTAAGAAGAAGCCTCCTGTACAGTGGTAAAGGCTTGATTAATAAATTGCAAGAATTAGAAGTTTTCCTTTTTCGAAATTTCTTTGGTCATCGTATTAGTTGGTTCCAACAAGATCTTGTCACAGAAGATGGTGTCAAAATCAAGATAGGCCTACATATGGATTAAATCTCTTCGTATTCTGCAGTTGTTTCGATACTTATTAGTTACTATTGACTAACTGCTTACCATTTATGATCAGTTCCGCAAGACGTTGTCACGAAATTGAAACCTGCAAAAACACATTTTTCTCACAACTTACTATTTCAGGAAAGAAAAGTATTTCATTTCCTGAAATGTTTTGTAAAACTATTTCTATTAGAAGGAGCTGAAGATGCTATTACTACAGAAAAATCGATTCCTAATAAATTACACTGAGAGATTATATTATTGTGCAAATGCCAGCATTTGAGGGAGGCAAAATAGCAGTACCATTAAGGAAAGAAAAGTAATTAGAACTTACTGAACACGGCTATAAACGCAGAAACAAAGTTGTAAGTTCATAAAAGATTTTTATTTTGCTTATATTTTTCTCATTTTCAATGTTAAAAACCATTAATGCAAATATTTTAGCATTAACTATTATGTCTATTTTTACTTTTCCGTTTTCTTGTGTCTTCATCCAACTCGTCCGTGATTATGTAAGTCTGTAAAGTAATCACAACAATAAAACTAATGTTTCGGCCTTGGACTTCTTATAGTGCTCTAGGCCAGTGCTTTTCAACCGGGTATACTGTATACCCAAGTGTATACCAGATCAAAACTAGGGTATACAGCTGGAGAAGGGTATACAAAGGGTATATAGCTTATATCTGTGATAGTGGAAGTCACAACAGAGGTACGGTGGCTATCGCGAGGGAAAGTTGTTTCCTGTGTGTTTGAACTTCGCGAACAATTAGGGGCATTTTACACTGAACACGGAGACCCAAGTGCTTCCAAGTTTCGTGACATATTCTGGATTGCAAAATTGGCATACTTGGCGTCGATTTTTGATCGATTGAAACAAGTGAACATCAGTCTTCAAGGGAGAAGGGGTGATATATTTCGATTAACTAGCAAGATCAATGCGCTGAAGATGAAAATTGCACTCTGGAAAGAGAATGCTTTGTCGAGGAACTTCAATGACTTTCCTGTACTAAGTCATTACACGAAAGAGTCTAGCTGGGAGTTTGAGGACGTTTCTACTGAAGATGACTTGTCTGCCTTTATTGTTGGTCACCTGAAATTAGGGGAAAGCCGTGTAATATGAACTGCTGTGTATTATGAACCCCCTGTTGTTTTCAGAAAACGTGGCAATAAAAATGTTTGATTTTTAACAGCTTGAATTAAGTAAGTTTGCTAGTCATTCGACCGGAAATGTTCTTGTTGAAAGTTGGTGTGTTGCTGAAGTTTTGGGGGTATGAAGGTTTAAAGCTTGTGTGATATTATTTTGCAGATGGAGAAATTGTTGTTTTTTTTATCAGTATATCAATGGACTTGCAATTTTTTGATTAATATACCCTCAAATAAACTTGATGATGGAAATCACAACAAGTTTTGTTTAAAAAATGCATTATTTAGTTGATTATCAGCATTTTAACTGGAATCACCACAAGTGTGTAACATGAACCCTAGCTGAATGTGTAATATGAACCCAGGTTCATATTATCAAGTGCTTTGTGATGGTGTAATGAATTTTTGTAAACTGGGGTTCTGTGAACTGGGGTGGTTCTGGGTTCTGTAAACTGGGTTCAGACTTCAATTTTACCAGCATTTTCAATGCACTGCACGTCATTCGATAAATGTTGCTTATCGTTTTGTGAATTTAATACTTACTTTTAAAAAGTAGTGCATGTTTACTAAAATTGGTGTAAATTATTTGAAAACCTTATGGTAATAAATTTTGTTATGCTGCACATGTAATGTGGCTTGCTTTAGTGCAGTTTTTGTGTAGTCAATCTACCTCTATTCAGCAATGATTCAAAGCGGTTCATATTACACATCACAGGGGTTCATATTACACAGAGGGTTGTGTAATATGAACTCTTTTGGTAAATTAATAAAATTGAAATAACTTTTTTATTACAAAATATCACATACTAATATATTGATGGGGAATAGGTATGCACGTTAGCTTGCTATTCTGTAAATATTGTCCATATTTTCATTGCAGTTGTGAAATTAGGAACGTTTATTGTTAGGGGGTTAATAATACACGGCTTTCCCCTACTTGCCGACAATTTGACTACGTATTTTCCTGAAGATAACGAACACTGTCTGGAAGCAAACTCGTGGATTATCCAACCATTTAATGACGAACCAACTGAGGATGAGGAATTATTGGAACTACGGGCTAATTTAAATCAAAAATACTCTTTCCGAGAAGTGGATTACACAGAATGTTGGGTTTTTCTTCTTGAATTTCCCGAATACAAAATCTTGCGCAAAAAGCCATTGATGTCTTGGTGCAGATGCCTACCACTTATTTGGGTGATGAAGGATTTTCCAGTCTTATTGAGATGGAATCAAACAAACGAAACTCGATCCTTGACATTGATTCTTCAATGCGAGGAGGAATAGAGAAAGAGCTAACACCACGTTTTGTCCAACTTGCCGAAACAATGCAACAACAAGCTAGCCATTAAATCAACTTCAATTTTGACGTTTTTTGCACTTTTGCATGTGTTGTTTCTTGTGCCCAGTTCAAGACTACTATAATCACTTTAACAAACAATTAATTAATTATTTGTTTTTTTTACTTCCTGTGCACAATTAAACATTGCTATTTGTGAGGTATACGAAGTTATTAAAAATTGAAAAAAGGTGTACCACGGACAAAAAGGTTGAAGGGCACTGCTCTAGGCTACTCAATACAAAATAAATTTTAAGGGTTAGGTGTTTTAATTTGTATTGTTTTCACCTAGTAGTAACAACTTAATGCGTATATTAAACAGTTAATAGTCTGTAATTGAATAGTTTTTTCTTTAGACATTTATAAGTTAAAAAATGCACTAAATTGTTCGTTTTGAATTTACAACAAAGCGAAGTTGCTTTTCTTTTAAGCAATGAAACAAGACGAGGCTAAAATACTAAACCTTGTTTCGGATCGAAAGGGCTTGAAATTTTGAAATACCGTTAGGCTATTATTATTCTTGCCAGAAAAAAATGTTAAACAGTGTGGGGTAGGGTGAAACTAATAAATAAAGAATAACTCAGAGCTAAGTGAAGTGGAAATCGTTTCTGCTTTAAGCATTGCAGAATGGCAAGTTATGTTGTACCCGCACAGCAAACAATGTCGGCTGATCGTTGGCCAACGGTCGCGAACGTCGCGGTCGGCTTTTCGCCGCAAAACAACCATTTGCCAAACTAACATTATTTCTTTAACTGGACAAAGAATCAGTAAAAAAGGGTACAACATGTTATAATTTGGTGATATAAACCACATAAAACATTTTTTTTACCAAATATATATTGTGTAAAACTTGGTTGTGGACACAATGCTAAGACAATGGTGGGCCAACGTCGCATTTGTCGTCGTGGGCATTCAGTTGAAAACCAACCTCCAGCCACCGATTGTTTATTTTGATATTCCGGGTGAAATAATCTTACATAATGAAAAGTACCCATTACAATTCTGTGAATTGAAGCTTTTATAAATTTTTATTTCAACAAACGTCAATATCATAAATAGGTTGTTAACACAACGTTGAACCAACGAAGAATCAACGTCACGTACGTCACCGTGGGCATTCGGTTGTCAGCCAACCTTTTGAGAATAAATCTCAATTTTGGTGTTTCTGGCAAACAAATTAAGAGATATGGCAAGTATGTATTATAATTCTGTGAAATGAAGAATTTTTAAAGTTCATTTCAACAAAAATTTGATATGACTAATATAGTTGTTGACGCGACGTTGTGCCAATAGTGGACCCCACAGCGCGTTCGTCGCCGTGGGCATTCGGTTGTGAACCAACCTTTCTACAACAAATATCATTTTTCGTATTCACAACAAAATAATTCGAAGTATTGGCCAGTATATGCTACAATTTGACAAAATTAAAGTGAACAAAGGTTTATTCTAACAAAAACGCTATGTAAAAAATAGTTTGTTGACGCGACGTTGAGCCAATGGTGGGCCCCACAGCGCGTTCGTCGCCGTGGGCATTCGGTTGTGGACCAACCTTTCTACAACAAATATCATTTTTCGTATTCACAACAAAATAATTCGAAATATTGGCCAGTATATGTTACAATTTGACGAAATTAAAGTGAACAAAGGTTTATTCTAACAAAAACGCTATGTAAAAAATATTTTGTTGAAGTGACGTTGAGCCAATGGTGGACCCCACAGCGCGTTCGTCGCCGTGGGCATTCGGTTGTGAATCAACCTTTCTACGACAAATATCATTTTTCGTATTCACAACAAAATAATTCGAAGCATTGGCCCAGTATATGCTACAATTTGACGAAATTAAAATGAACAAAGGTTTATTCTAACAAAAACACTATATAAAAATAGTTTGTTGACGCGGCGTTGAGCCAATGGTGGGCCCCACAGCGCGTTCGTCGCCGTGGGCATTCGGTTGTGAGCAAACCTTTTGCCAAAAAATCTTAATTTTATTTTATTTTATTTATTTATTTGCAATCAGACTCAAAGTCCATAGAATTCAAAATGCTTAGCCTACGCAATTGAATCAAATAGTTTTCAATTAGAGAAAACACAAGTCTCACGAAACAAAGTGTTACAATCACTTATACAAATAGCCTATATTAAAATGTTGCATGACCAAATGCTGCATAAATTTGATTAAAAAAATTCATCTTTTGATAAACGTTTTTACAGCTTTTCAATAGTTTATAAGTCAGTAAATCGGTTGGATATCGGAAATTTTTGAAAATGAAATATAAGCCGTCGCCAAAAATTCATATAAAAATAATATTTTGTTGAAAATACAACCAAGAAAACTCAAAATGCAAAAATTTTGTCTTGTTTGAGGATAAGGATTTTCGTTAGCCTACATCTGCCGTATTTAACGTTTGACTAGAATTAACTACATCAAAATAAAATAATTTAATTTGGACCAAAAAAATGATTTCATCATGTTTTTACAGTAACCGCAAATATCCCCCATAAAGTAGCCTACAAATGATCATATGAATGTTTGTGGTGGGCAAAACTATTTCTCAACCATTCAGACTTTCGAGTGTTCAATACAAATTACTTCCTTTAGCCACAAAACTTGTTGTTCTCATCTCGTTTGCTTCGAATTTTCGAAGTATTTCGTTTCGACCTAAAAGTTTCTATTGAAAAGCAAAGTCCAATTTTTTCACATTCATCCAATGTTTGAAGATGTTGAATCAATGTAAAATGCCTGATTTTGTTCGCCAGTGATTTAACCCAAATAGAATTGTGGTTTAATTAAATCCAAAGTTTGATTGAATTGAATTAAGTTTAACTACTAGATTCACCCGGACAACAGAGCAGAAATTGATTTTCATTGATTCAACGTTCACAGATGTTGATACAAAAGCATGCTTTGCTGGCTGGCAATAAACAGCTCTTTGTTAATTAGGTCATGCATTGGTGTTAATTAGGTCATCCTCTTCTTTTTTCATTTTTTTCCCATGCTGCCCTGCTTTTAAATTTATTCACAGTAAGTTGTGACGGCTTGAGGGCTTGTACGAATTACAAAGATAATATTGCGGTGCTTTGGTATGTCAGCAAGGTCCAACCAATGAAATTGCGAAAGATTTTAAGCCTACAAGCTCCAGCCTCGAATACTATCATTATTCGCCTGGAAAAGCATTGGTGAGTGTATACTAGGTACTGCATATCGCTGTTTTTATTGTTGTTAGCATTTTTGATAAAGCATGAGATGGTTCAATTAGTTCAATGTAGTAGCCTACTATAATTAATTATAATGCAATACCGATACATAATTATTCATAAATTTAGATTTTAGGACACACCTGGGTGTGTACTGTGCAGTGCATTGATTTTTGTGTTAGTTTTGATAATACTAAATAGCTTATCTCCTGTTTTTTCGATGAAGTCAACTTTTTGTAGCAAGCTTGCGCGGTGCGTTTTTTGTAAGGATTCTGAAAGTAACGAAAAGGTTCCAGATGCTTGTTTAATAGATCAATGAAAAGTCAATTCAATACCATTACTTATTTTAAGTCAGTTTGTTTTAAATGGACACTGGTAAGCAAAATGTTTCCTCCTACATTGATAAAAAAAGCTCACCCTCAATAATTTGTTTATTTTTATGTCGCCAGTTTTGTGGCTCAGACTAGTGTCTTGTATCGCAATTTTGCAATTTTGGTACGATCTAATTGATTAAAAGCAATTAGTTTTAACATAAAATCTAAAAAAACGCTAAATTATTGGGTCAAGTTTTTGTTAGGTCATTAAGGTCATTTTCACATTTTAAAGTAAATTGTTTTGAATATTCAGGTCGATGAAAACTTGCTCTATTTGTGAGGAATAGGCTGATGATGATGGATGGTGGTGATGACGGTGATGATGAGGCTACATCAGATTTCGATAATCCTTTTTCACTACAAGCACAAGCATGGTCGGCTTAAGCATTTACCCCTTTACCTTATGTTTCTTTTTCAACAAACTCTCAGTTTTTAATGAATAATAACTACAGACAAAGCTTCTGTAGTTAATTTAATGCAAGGTTGCATGAAAAAGGTGTTAATTACAGTGACGAAAAATCATAATTTTGTATTTGTAATAGAAGTAATTCGCAAAATCTTTGAAGAAATGATTTCAAAGTTTATTTGTAGCAGGATAATTCTCATTTTCTTTTCCAGACTGTTGTAATCAATGTAATTCTGAGTTTATCCATGGGAGATACTTTCAGAACTTTTTCAGTGTGATTAGTTCATTGCTTTATGGGAAAAAGTTGCTTGTTAGAGTTAGTTACGTGGCTTCAGCAACCAACCTTTTCCACTAGACATATTGGTTTGGACCAGCTATTGGCAATTTATCCCAATGACATTATTATTTTTAGATGGAGTACGAAGAACCCATAACTTGTCCACAGCAACAAATTCAAATATCGATGCCGCTATTTCAGACTGGCTGAAATACGTAAGAGATGAGGACTGAGAAGTTTGAGAAGAGGAAGACAGGAAATTTGATTTAATTTGCCTCATGCCCTTTTCTAGACCGCTGTTATATTTAGCATGTTCTTTGTTTTTGCTGTGATGGTTAGAAATAAAAACAAACTTAACTGCCATCTGTCCTACTCTTTGCTTGTATGAGTGCCTTTTCTAGCAATGTTGTACCGAGTGGAATGCTAGTATGGTAAGTGATAAGGTTTACTGCGAATTGAGGCCTCAATCCCACGTCTTCGTGGTCATCATTTTCAGCACAGATTAACTCGAAAAAAGTGAGTTAACAACACGCCACCATGTGGTCAAAGTTAAAAAACGTTTTCGGTTTGGTGAGGTCGTAATGTCTAACCCTTGTCAGAGCAAAACGTGAGCGTTTGGTCGTAGATTAGCAAATGATGGCCAACGCTCGTCCCACGAGTAACCAAATCGTTTTCGCCAGAGGGGATGATAGTAAATTGCGTCTTCCACGTCGACCCAACGAAAGCGTTTGGTCGTAGGTTGGCCAACAGTGCACTAACGTTGGTTCTACGATTAAACAACTCTTTTTTGCCACAGTGAGGATAGTTGTAGGCTAAATTGCGCCGTGGATCCCACGTCGAACCAACAAAAGCGTTTGGTCGTCAGGTTGGCCAACAGTGCACCAAAGTTGGGTCTACGATTAGCCAAGCATTTTTTTTGCCACAGTGAGGATAGTTGTAAATTGCGTCATGGATTCCACGTCGAACCGACGAAAGCGTTTGATCGTAGGTGGCAAATGGCCGGGAAAGGGTTGGCCAACAGTGCATCAACGTTGGGTCTACGATTAGCCAAGCCTTTTTTCGCCACAGTGAGGACAGTTGTAAATTGCGTCGTGGATTCCACGTCGAACCGACGAAAGCGTTTGGTCGTCAGGTTGGTCGCAGGTGGCAAATGGTCGGGAAAGGGTTGGCCAACAGTGCATCAACGTTGGGTCTACGATTAGCCAAGCCTTTTTTCGCCACAGTGAGGACAGTTGTAAATTGCGTCGTGGATCCCACGTCGAACCAACGAAAGCATTTGGTCGCAGGTTGGTCGCAGGTGGCAAATGGTCGGGAAAGGGTTGGCCAACAGTGTGCCACCGGGGGATCGACGTTTAACTAACCGATTTTTGTGACTGACGATTTGCCCAAGGTGGCCCGCTGGCGGCCAAATTTGTTACGCGCCAACGTCGGAAACCAACGGAGGGCCCACGGGACGTTTCCGATGGTCTAACGTTGGACCAACGACACGTTGTTGTGCGGGTACATACAGTACATTTGTACGATATTGATAACTAGAAGCTAGGATTTATGTCATCATTTACTATGACAATGTCATTATGATGTCATAAAAGTGTGTGTTATTGTGTATGTAGCCTCAGTGACTACACAAACAGAGTTTTCAAAACAAGAAATTTCCTCACCTGAGACTTTGCTTTTGGGATCCACGTATCTAAAAGAATTCTTAAACGCTTTTTAAGATTCTTTTTTGTTGTTTTGACTGTAAAAACGATATCATCCAGATTTAACTTTCTTTTCCGAGAGTTGTACATTGAATCCTCGTATTTTTTATTGTCTTCACTGTCTTTGCCAGGAAAGTTTTTTAAGCTTTCTTGTATAATGGATAATTCTTTTTCATTTACAGCTTCCATACAAACTGTGTCTTTATATTTCCGATATATCATAAAAATCACTATAAACGTGAAAATTAAAATTGTTGAATTGTTTTTTTTCGTGCCTTTAAATATTCTTCTAATCATTGCCCTTCCTTGTTTCACAAAAGTCAACTACAAATTGATATATCTAAACCACAAACATCATCATAATTGTGTGTATTGTTATGTAGCATCGCATCCATTACACAAGTGCAGATGTCTTAGAATTTAAACTAGAAATCTTCAGCCTTAGTGCCAACACTGGTGTTTACAAATTTTTACTGGAAAAGGGGCATTTTTATGTAAGATGCCCTAACGGCAGGTGGTCTTCCACTCCGAAAACCCCGCGGAATTACAAGCAAACATTGAATCTCTGCCATGCAGCTATAGGGCTTAGCCTTAGCACATTGATGCCTTACTGTTTCAAACGCAATTGAAAAAAGTTATTCCTTGTTTATAGGGTTTAGAGTTTACAGACAATTTATCACTAATATTTGATATTGAACCTTATTGTTACCCTTTAATGATGATACATTGAACCTACAGCCAGATGTAAAAAGCAAGTAGGCTACAACTCCAAACTGGAGCTAAAGCCGAAATCACAGGTGACGTGACAGAATTTGTTAAACGTGACAGCTTTTAAAGCCGGAAACGAGATCTTGGCTATATTTGGCTATTTTGGCTGTAGAAGTAGACCACACAGTTTTGATTTAACCTTATTCTGTATATCAAATATTCAAGCATGGGTAGAAAAATTACTATTAAGCTGTATTGAAGTTTTAAATCAATTTCCGGTTAGATTGTACATGTCTATTCATCGAGCAATGCCTTTCACAAGGCACTTTTCATAGAATTAGGAAATATTTCCCGAAGTGTAAAAAGATTAAATTAGTACTTACTAACTACGGTAATCACCCATTGTAAAGAATAAAGCTACATTAGGCTACCTTACTGTTTTTTTTTGGAGCATTTGTCATTGCAGTCTTTCACAGTCTGTGTAATTTGTAATGTACGTAGTCCTATATTGTCATCTTTATTGCCCTACAAGGATTGCAAACCATTTAAGCAGCAGAAAAATATGTCCAACCTCAGCAGCATGGTTGGAATTGATTAATTTTCATTTGGTATAAACATATTATCGCCTAATAGTAGGTTACAAGCTACAGTAGGCTATCATGCTTTTTAGAATAATATGCTAATCATAAAGTAGCCTAGCTTACAAAAAGTCGCCTATAATCTTACTTCCTGCACAGTAGGCTACACAATCACCAGACCGCTATCTGACACGTGATAACCTTAGCAACGTTGCAGGCTTTGATTTTTTTTTTCACACTCATGAACAATTACGCAATTGGCAAGTATTGCCTCAGGCTCTTCTACTGTACTGCAGTAAACGTAATCGTGGCATTGTAAAGGGCAATGGAGAACAGGCCTATTTATCAGCAGGTGGTTTGACAAGTTTACTGTTTCACCAACCAGCTCAGTGGCCGAGTGGTTTCGCCTTCGGCTCTGGTGCTGGTAGATCTGAGATCGATTCCAGGTCTGGTCAAACCGAAGACTTATAAAACGGTACCGATTGTGTTCTATTCTGCATAGCGCAGTGAGAATGAGTCGGGTAATAATGTGATAACATCGTAAACCTGATATAAATTAAAAATAAGCCCTGTCGCTAAAAGACCTTAGCTGTTGTAGAGCGACAATAAATAAAACCATAACATTATTATTATTATTACTGTTTCACCAGTTCTTGACTGCACCACTGTTCCAAGTTATAAGTTCAAACCGGCAGACTTTATTAAACCAAAGACGACAAAGTTGACGCAGTTTATTTAATACCGCAAGCCTACGCGTTCCGGTTGCCGATATGAAGAAGATTTCTGTCCAAGGAAAGATAGTGGAAAGATTAAAAAAAGATGTATAGAGTCGGTGAGAGATGACACCTTTGCAAGAAACTTGGACATAATCAACCCTAGCAATAAGGAATCTAGGCAAATGGCTTCAAAATCTGACAGACCTCTGCTAGCGGGAACAAACTTCAGGTCTCATCTACTAACGAAGGGACAAACGGATGATGATACAGTAGCCTACGCAAAGAAAAATCTAAATGACTTGAAGCTGGAGTCACAGTCGAAGTCGTGGCGTCAAATCTTTGAGTGGTCTGATTCGTAGATAACATATTTTTGATCGACTCCGACGCATGCAACTTTATTTCACATGTGGCATTTTACAACCCTTAGCGCATAAAAATAAACTTCAAATTTTCAGATTTGTTTTTAACGTGTAGTCCAACCAAAACACAATATATAACGGTACTACAACTTGTAACTTGTTGCAAATATGCAACATTGAGCTAAAAGGTCAACTGAAAGTATTTTTTGTTTCATTTTCTTCACAAACATTCAGTCTACTTTTTCAAAGTCATATACTTCCCAAAACTATATTTCTGATGATGACAAGCACTGGGTTTATGTGACTCACGATTATACGCTTGTGGCAAAACACAAGCGCCACAGTACATCATTGTGCAGTGTAGGCTAGGCTATCCAGTGCCGGTCTTAGGGTTTTTCGGGCCCTGTGCGAAATATGCTTTTGCGGGCCCCAATGACAATAATCCAATTCAGTGGCGTAGCTAGGTACTTTGAAAGGGGAGGGGCGGCGGTGGCGGCGTGATCGCCAAAGACGACAACCAGCGGCGGGGGGTCTGGGGGGCCTCCCCCAGAAAATTTTGAAAAATTACTTTGAATTTGGGACATTCTGAGAGCATGTTCAACAAAAATTTTGATATGAATATTACTGTGAAATGGTGCTGTCCGGTGGCATAGCAAAAGGATAAGATCATGCTTTCTTTGGCATTTTTCGGAAATAAAGCTATGTCTCTACAGTATGTTGAGTCTGGATGCAACCTATTTCGTCCCCTGAAATCGTGTAACAAAATTAAATTTCGACTTATTTCATCCCCTGAAAAGATCGAGAAATTTTGAAATGTTTGCGGCAACTCCGATCAGCGATTTCGGCTATGTCGTTTTTTTTTCTCGATCTTTTCAGGGTACGAAATATTCAGGCGACGAAATAAGTGAATTCGTTGAGTCTCTATGTTTTCTTGTTGCGAATTCCTTTGCTGAATTCACTTGTTGAATTTTTCCTTTGAAAATGACAAAATTACTGCATTTTCTGAGTAAATTGCGGGCCCCCTAATTTGCGGGCCCTGTGCGATCGCACGGTTTGCACATCCCAAAGACCGGCACTGAGTGTATCAACCTACAAAACAAGTGGATCTCATAAATTTGTAGCCAGCGTGGTGTGTGGTAGTCCAAGCCACCCGCCCGTTCGTATACTAGCCTTCAGCGTGACCACGACACCCCTGGGCTAAGTAGTGGCAAGAGATGATTGGAGTACAACGTCTTCAAATCTTCATGTACGAATGACTTTTATTGCGATGCTATCAGAAGCAAAACATAGCACCTTCTCAACAAGAACAAACTGAATAAAAAAAAACAAAAAACATAATACTAGAACCATTATCACCGTTCCATCACCGGATGAACAGAAAATGTTGACCGTCTGCAATAACACCAAAACCAAAATGTACCGTTCTCCAACTAAAAAATAAAAGGATTGGACCGTTCGAAAACCGAGCAGAAACAGGAATACCCGAGAAAAGCAGCCAGAGAGTAGCCTACGCTCCAAGCACAACTCGAGTCGAATGATGTGATGAAGTGCACAATCAGGGCCGTTGACAGGATTTCTCGGGCCCGGTACTCATTTATTTTCGGGCCCCCTTCATCGACAATGTTATAAATATAAAGGTTGTGTACAAACTTTTATTGATGTGCTGTTAAAATGAGGATGACACATGCCGTTCAAAGTAGAAAATTAGGAATATCATTTATATATTCTCAAAGATTTGTTGTATCCACGAATTTCCCCAACAGTGCAATTACGCATTAGGGATTTCTCCGTATACCGCAAAATCCTTGCTCTCAATCACGATCATCGTCGGTATTACTGTATGTTTAAAATTGTTGGAGTTTTCGGCTGAAATTAATTCTTTGTAAAGTAGAGTAGCCGTAGGAGAGTAAAACATTTTTGGGGGGCAAACATAATTTGCCCAAATTTTGTCTTTGCGTATATATTTTCAAAAATACAAAATTACTCACAATCTCTGGGAATCATCAACTTGGCCGTGTGCGAAACATGAGCAAAAAAACACGTAGGCCTACAACAGCAAAACAAGGCTGAACTTACTTTAATCTACTTTCATAGACCTGTCTGTGTCCCAATTAAATATATAAACCATCAAATTAAAACATTCTTGTGTATCACAAAAAAATATACAGTAGCCTATAATATATTAAGCCTAACTAGATTCAAAAAAATTTGAACTGAGACTTCACCAATAACTGGATAACAATAATTGCTGAATATTCATGTCACCAGATTATATGAAAATCTCCAGACTAACTTCAATAAAAGGCCTGACCAAAAGTAGCTCAATCTTTTCAATTCAAAGATAGTCCAAAGACTCAATATTCGTAAATTTGCATTGAACAAAACTAAAATGACAATCCGTTTACTTATCAAACCAGTAACATTACATTACATGTTGCTTCAAATCCTACTGTCTGAAAAAACTTTGACAGTTTACCATGCTATGTGCATCAAACTTCCACCTTTGAACAAAACTACTTTTGAACAAATTCCAAAAATATTGAATTGATATTATATTACAATGAAATCATAGTCAATGTTTTTTCAGAAGATCATTACAAAGATATTCTTACTTCACAATGAAGCAGCTAGGCCTACTCAAATCACAAGCACTGAAGAAAAAAGTCTCCCAGATAATAACTTCAAACTCAATCGTTGTCACAAAATACAGATCACATTACCAAAAAACATAACACAAAAATAACACCGTTTACATTGTCTGATATATTAACTGCATGAATAGGATGACAAAACAACATAACATGTGTCTTTATATGTGATTGTTGTTGCTCTAATACTGTGTCATAGATAGTAAATAGCTGAGCATATCAACCCTGGGACTGGCAAAGACAAACAGCAGCTTATACAAAAAATTCAATACAGAAAACAGTTAAACCATAGCTCACAAAAACATGAAATTAAATACAGGAAATATCACAAGTTGTTTTCATTTAATGTACTTTTTCCACTTTGTACATTACTATAGTAAGTGGCCGGGATCAATGCTCACAAAAGTGGTGTATTATGTGGCCTCACAACTGTAGATTATTAAAGTTTATAACAAATACTTATTTTGTTTGACCATATCTAAAACTGATAAGCTATCTTTGTAGTATTTAAGTCAAGTTTTGCGAGCATAGCATAGCCTAACTCATGGTAAAATTGACTTATCCAATTATTAGATATTTTGCCAAATATTTTTATAAACAACTACATAGTGCGATATAGAGAAAAAACAAAACCTTCATAAGCTCACCAGAACCCAATTCAACAGGGTTTCAAAATTCTACCAATGAAGGAATGTAGGCTAGTGTGATATTCTTATGAACATCTGTAATAAGCTTATCTCAGCTTGTCGAAGCATTATTTTGCATTTTTTTGTGCAAATACTGAATCGAAATTTAACATTCTGCTCAAATTTTACTACCAAATATAAAAGTTTTCAAAATTGTTGATACTCTGTTTTACATCCAAAGCAAAATGTTTTATGCAACACTATAAAGTCACTAAACTGGTAGAATGTTGAAAACTTATGGTAAAAATTGATTTGTCCAAATAACTAGACATTTTTGCCCAAATGATTTTTATAATCAACTACATTACTCATTAGTAGGATATTGAGAAAAAACAAAAAACCTCATAAAGTTACCAGTAGCCTACCCAGTAGACTTTTAAATCTTACCCATGAAGAAATGCAGCCTACATGTTAGTGAATATCAGTAATAAGCTTACCTTTGTTTCCCAACTGTGCTTTTTGACAGTTCTACTTTGCAGTTGTCAAATCGAAACTTATCATTCTGCCCAGATTGCAATACCACATGCAACAGTTTTCAAAGTCGGTGATAATACATTTACATTCAATGGAAAATATTAATGTATCTCATAAATTACAACAATTATGTAAAGTTTCTAACCTGGTGAGGCGTCGAAACATTGTGGTAAGATTGATTTGCCAAAATAACTGGCCATTTTTGCAACATTTTTTTTCAGCGGGGAAGCGACCGCCCCCTCTGCCCCCCCCCACATCCTACAGCTATGGTTTGTAGATGCAAGTAGCTAGAAGTGATTACCACCAAAAAACATATATATTCAGAATTAAAGAGTGGGTGAAGAAAAATATTTCGTGTTTTTGAAAAAAAAAATTGTGGTTAGGGAAATCACTATACCCGGAAGGGGGCCCGGTACTTTACCAGCTGACAGCTGAAGTGGCTGTTTTAACCTCTGATGGCAATTCCTTTAGATCTGATTATATTAAGATCTTGATAATGTTTGAAGTCGCGGGGAATCTTTTAAATCCGGGCCCTCTAAATATTCCGGGTCCGAGTCCAAAAGTACCACCTAGACCCTCCTGTCAACGCCCCTGTGCACAATGGGAAGGTAAAGCAAGGTAGGCTAACGCAAATCTAAATGTACATTTCAACACTGTAGGGGCAGAAGGTGAGACTGATGACGCTGTTCACATTCCGATTCTACAATAATGGCAAATATTGTTTGATCAAAAAGAAGGCGACGTAGGTAGGCTACAACGTAAACTAGCAAGGCGCCTACACATTCTAACTTTGAGAAAGAGCACCGGTTGCAGCAGTTGAGAGATGTTGTCTTAATTGCTGTTTCATAAGCAAAAAAAGAAGAAGGGATGGATTCTTTCATTAAAGATATTAATTGCAACAGTGGCAGCTGACTTTGATGATCTTTTGTGTGGACGTCGCTATAATAGCATCTGGACTGGACGCCAAACGCTTGGCTTCACTCGCAAGGCAAACAGGATTGCGATATTGGCGGTTTTAACACCAAATGTTAGAAATTTGAACGTTTTTTAATTCGTTTGGCAGGTTACTTTAATTTTGCCATTTTGATATACTTTTATCGTATTTTTATTTTTTTTTTAGCATTGTAAATAGTTTAAAAAACGTTGTTTCATCAATGCGCAGTGGCCTAATACAAAACATCAGGTTTGAAAAGGCGACTTTTCCAGAATCTTGATGATGTTTTTCATATTATTTCATTTTCGTCTGATTTTATCAACAGCATGATTACTACCTTAGTCGGTTATAGGTAAACTGTTCGTAAACAATTGTTCGTAAAACAATTGTTCGTGAGCAGTTGTTCGTGAAATTAAATCCTTAAAACAATTCTTTGTGAAGTATTTCTTGGTATACATCAATTCTCAATTGCATGCACGAAGAAATGCTTTATGAAGAATTGTTTTACGAAGAATTAATTTTACGAACAATTGTTTTACGAACATTTGTTTACGAACAATTGTTTTACGAACAACTGTTTACGAAAAAACGTCGGACACCCCATAGTCTAAGGCAGTGGTTCCCAACCGGGGTGCCGCGGCACCCTGGAGTGCCAATTGCAATGCTCAAGGGTGCCGCGAGATATTGCAATACTGCGACCCATTATTTATTTTAACTTTAACCCGTTAAGTGTGGAATTTATTTATTTAGTTTAACTCTAATCCGCGGTAAGCCTTTGTTTTCTAACCCAGAAAAAACAGCGTGAAAGAGATTTGGACTCGTTGCTGTTCTTTCCATAAAAACGTTTGAAACGCATCATTATTGCCAGGTTTCATGATTTTATTTTGCGTTTCACGGCGCGCAAAGTCAAATTGCAGTGATAGAATATCGGATTGTGTGACCCAGCACGATTATAAAATTGCAGGCTACGATTGTTTGCGAACCAGTATAAAATAGGAAACATTTGCATGGGGGATACAAGCACGATACATAGCCTAGCTAATCGAGAAAAGGCTAAGTTATAATTAATTTGTTCTTTATACTTATGAATATATTTTGTGATTTGCTTTGCGATTGCAATTGGGTCTCCAAATTAGTGTAGGCTATTCAGTAGATATCTTCGACCATTTAAATAACGTAAATGCCAAAATGCAGGGCAAAAACGAAACTCCGTTAACTTCAACCGATAAATTGAATACACTGAGAGAAAAACTGCAAATGTGGTCCTTAATAGTGGAGAACGGAAACTTTGACATGCTTTCACACTTCTCTGAAATGAAGAACAAAGAAGTTGTCTCACTAATAAGTAACTCGGCAACTAAAATTACTGGAAGAAAAAATCGAGAAGTATTTTCTCAGCTTGTCCACGGAAAATTACGCATGGGTGAGAAATCCATTTTTACTGGACTCTCATATTGTTTTGAATCTTAAGAAGAAGAATTAATTGACATTTGTAACGATGGAAATTTTAAGCTTATGCACAAACAGATGCCTCTCGACGAATTCTGGATAAAAATTCAAAATGAATATCCTTGCGTTGGAAAGAAAGCTATTGTTCGTTTGCTGCAGTTTTCCACGTCATACCTATGTGAGAGTGGATTTGCCGTATTAACAAACATAAAAACTAAAAAACGAGAACGACTGCTCATAGTCGAGGAAGAAATGCGGGTGGCTTTATCTAATGTGCCTCCAGATATTAAGGGACTTTGTGCAAGAAGTCAAGCCCAAATTTCACACTAACATTTGAATAAATAGCCTACATTTATTTACGCGCTCTATACTGTACAACTCATTCTATGTTATTTCATACAGTGATTTGAAATACAGAAATCTCATAAAATTGACCCAGTTTTGCCAAGGTGCCGCAAACTATTTATCTCTTTGATAGTGTGCCGCAAGGTCAAAAAGGTTGGGAACCACTGGTCTAAGGTGTTACGACCGTGCAATATTTTAATCTGAAAATGTATTTAAAAACGTCAAGTTTCTAACATTTGGCGTTGAAACCACAAATGTGACAATCCTGTTTGCCATGCAAAATAAAGCCTAGTGTTTGGCTTCCAGTCCAGATGCTATTATAGCGACGTCCACGCATTTTGGTCTTTCGCTGCCATCATTGTTGTGAGAACTATCTGTGTTTATTGTGTTTTGTTTATTTGCCAGCAGAACAAAATAAACTGAAATACAACTGGAGCTGGTAAATAGATTATGCTTTATTAGCAATGCACTTGATGAATTCATCACGGCCTATTACCGCTGCGCTTAGGCCTACTTTCATAGGCTGCCGAGTAAAGATTTTTCCTTGGCCCAGCGTTGGCTGGCGGTTGTTCGGGTTGGCTGAGGGTAGTGTAGTTTTGCCAACTTTGGAAACATTTTAATTGATAATACCTACGAAGAATTATTTTAAGTTTGCTTCATGGTACACAATTGTAATGGGACAATGAAAATGCAAAAAATCTTAGAATTAGGAAGTTGTTCTTTCCAATGTTGGTGTGCAGTTGTACAGAACTTTGGACCAATGTCATTATTTGCGAACGTACTACGATAACCTCTCATTTTTTTTACGTTATTGCTATAAGTAAAAAAAGTTTTAAGTTGGCCCAACTGCGACGAATGGTGCAAGATACGTTGGGTCAACAGAGAAGCACTATTTTACCAACTCACTGCGTTTGACCGAGTTACAATGTTTGCTGGGTTTGAATTACTGACACAGAACTCATGACTAAGATTAACAAACTGAAGTATATCTTGTTGTTGTTGTTCTTCTTCTTATGAACTTTTATATTCTTCGCCACTCCAAAGGTCGAGAGGATCTGCCATTTACCACCCTTAAGCAGTGGTAACGACTTAGTCTCGATGTGGGACTGCCTTGTTGATGAAATGTTGTTGCATTTGCAGGCTTTACATCTAA
Organism: Aplidium turbinatum; assembly: GCF_918807975.1. Lineage (NCBI taxonomy): Eukaryota > Metazoa > Chordata > Ascidiacea > Aplousobranchia > Polyclinidae > Aplidium > Aplidium turbinatum. Next base: position 60,198,634 of record NC_137472.1, read on the forward strand.
ATTATTAAATCCGCTAGATGTCGCTAATGGATGGCTGTGCTTGTGCTCCTTGAAGTGGAGCCGCCGTTTCTTAATCTTATGGTTTCGTTCATGACAATGTCAAACGATCATCCGCCTTCATAATCAGGACAGACCTGCAGGGGAGGGTGACTAGTCCTCACACCCTTTGGTCGACGTACATGCGATAGTGGGCTGTTTAGTGCCACAGATCTATAGGCTCTTGACCTACCGATATAAATCAATCAAGTAGACAGTTTGCCTGGGTTAAATTCTCAGGAAAGTGAAAGTTATAAGATCCTTTGTATGATTAAAATGGTTGTGCCTGACCTGCAGTCCTTGTATAACAAAAATAGTTTTTAATTATTATCTTTTAAACACAAAGAGGAAATTAGTGTAAATAGGCAACAAGATATACTGCAAAAAGGATTTGCAGCACCGATGTTTCTTACATAAACCAAATTAGCCTACGATCGAACGAATTTTTAATTTAATTTGATCACAATTTCCATCACAAATTTGGTCACAAAAATACGAAACTACCCTTTACTTTATGCAATGCACATCTAGCGATTCATGAAGGGAAAAAAACTGTAAGTGTGTAATAAATTGAAGTTTTTGAAGTTGCTTATTCATGTTTTAATTTGATTGACATTAAAAAAATAAAATAAACAAATAAAAATAAAAAGTACGAGAATTTTTTTATTGTTGCAACTAAAGTTTGTCACTTTACTTTTATAATGTAGCCTATGACCTAATTACCTTCTTGATTTGCATAAAAATTGTCATTATTACTGCTCGTAGACTAATTTCGCGGACTAATTTGTTTCTTGGCAACCACATAACATTTTTAGTCATTTTTTTTAAGTGAACTGCTGTAAATTTTACTGTACTATGTTGTTGATAAAAGTTGTACTGAAGAGGGTTTAATACCCGAAATCGCGCAATATGCAACAGAAGAATTTCAAATTGGCAACAGAAGAATTTCAAATTGGATTTTGTCTCACTTTTATGCATGTACTCATACAATTAACATGTAGGCCTACTCTAAAAGGTCGTCGTTTATATTACAGTGTTCACATTTGGACAATGTCACAAAAAATGGAGAAACGAATCGATGCCTTCGAGCTCTGGACATACAGGCAAATGTTAAAAATTTCATGGAAACAAAAAATCACTAACGATGAAGTACTCTCCAAATTCAATTCAAGCAAAATGCTCTTACAAACAGTCAAAAGAAGAAAATTGCAGTATTTCGGACACACAATAAGGCAAAATTCATTACAAAGATCACTAATAGAGGTAAAGGCAGACCAAGAATGATTTGGACAACAAACATCACAAAATGGACAAAATTAACTTATGAATGTGCAGTACGCACAGCTCATGGTCGAGAACAATGGCGCATTGTATCCAACCCTCCATACGAGGAAGGAACAAAATGATGATGATGATGATGTTCACATTTTCTTATAGCTAATTAGGCTTGGCTATTAAAAAAAAACACTTAATAGCCAATAAAAATCGCCAAATTTGTAAAATTTGGCTATGAAAATAGCCAAGTGGCAATCCTGTTCTGCACAGCAAAGCTGACATGCGGAAGCTATGAAGCGTGACTCGTACACTCGTACACGCCTCAGGATTTCAATCAAGATTTATTTGTATTCGATCAATCTGTCTTGCAGTGGTAAGCCGATATTGAATGATAGTGATCATCCTATGACTTTTGGCCAATCAAAACGCAGTTTTTAGTCTTTTTTGCATTTGACCATCAAAGCAAAAGTACGTGCAGGCATGTTTTCAGTAAGGTAACATGAGGGCATGAAAAAGCTGAAAATATGAACTGAAAAATAAACTAAAAGAGGTAAATTTATTTTTGGACATTTAGCAAGGGGTTAATCCAAGTGATCCAGGGTAGATCCAATCCTGGTAGTCCTGCTTTGGGTAAGATATAAACAGTGGTAGGCTATAGGTGGTACACCAAAATGAATTCCAAGCACTTTCTATCCAAATGCTACCCTACACCAGTAGTATGATAACAATCATCACGTTTCCTTTTGCGCCCATTGCAACACCATGCAGTAATTCAATAAACTGCGAGTCACATATTCAAATACAAAGGGCGACAGGAAGCAGCGAAGGGACATGGTCAGCAGTCAGCTGCTTCCAAATATTTTGGTGCTGCTATTCTACTGTATTTGGTGTCTTATCACTTGTTCTAAAGCAGTGTCGAACCCACATCCTTTCGAACGTCGCGCAGACGCTCTTACCGCTCGGCCACTCATGCAATGACTGCTGGGTGATTGCAGCATTTCAGGCGCAGCTGCAAATGCGTCGGTTTCAGTCGCCGGAGCAATCTTTATGCAAAGCTTGCAGGATTTAGCACAGAAATGTTAGATTACCTGTGGTGAAGGTTGACCATAAACACTTAATTACTTACTGTCAAAAGTTCCGCCACAGCTCACAAGATCGCTGCTTAATTTGTCATCATTATGATGATATAATGGACACCTGACCCGAAGGTTCTGTGATCAGGTTGATTTGTTTAGATTAACTATTTATTACAACTACGTCGCGACTAGGACCCCACAGATTGAGGTCTCGTCGCTGTTAGAAATCGTGCATCGCTTGACTTTTTTAATCGTTTGTAAACTATTATTGCAGAAATTATTTTCTGAATTTGTCGTGCTGTATTTCTCAAATGTGTATAAACATTAGAGCTTTTCGGGAAAATTGTTAAGTAAGTCAAATTGAAAAAAAATAATTCAAATTGTCAACAAACCGAAAAAACCATGGACAGATACTGAAGACGAATATTGAAATCTGAAGAAAGAACAGTAAATCAACAAAACTGTACATCTGTAATCTTGCATATTGCAGTTTGTCGTTTGAATATCTGCTTGTCTGAGTCTATTTCTGCCAATTTGGTTTTCCAATGTCATTGGAAGTTCGAACTATCTGAGTCAGTCTAGTCTGATTGATTGCCTAATGTTGTTTCATCACTCGTCCGAAAACTTTTGCAGGCGTTGGCTCAGCAACTCGAACGCTAATTGGTTCTTTACAACCTCCTCCTTGTCCAAAAGGCTTTCATTGGTGGAAAGAAACAATCAATGACAATTACTTTTCTTTCTTTTTAGTTTGGATTTGAACAACTGGTCAGTTTGAATAGCTTCAGGCACAATTTCTTATATGTCCGAATTTCCACGTGTTTACAGCAATCACCGCCCACGAGGCCACAGAAAGTAAATACTTTTGGTTTTGTTGAACACTGGATTAAGTTTTATCTTTAGCAGCATGATCGAAACTTGTGGAATCCTATAATTCTTATGCAACGTCCGCAAGCGTTATAGCCTATCTATGTTAAAAAAAATCAATTAGCCAGGATTTCATGGACAATCAAGTCCAGGGGAGGCTCGCTAGTGTGTGCTGCGGTGCCACAGCACTCCTACAAACGTTTTCACGAAAAGTTTCTCAAATATCTTAGCGTTTCTTCTTTCTAAATGTATTTTATGTTCTTTATTAGCAGAATTGCTTACTGTTATAAGTGTAAATTATATTTGGAAACCCTGAGCGTGCAAGGAAATATTTTGCTCAAGGTTACAATAAAAGAAAGATTCGATTGTGACGTCCAAGAGCCGTAGCTTTTCTTGAATTGCCAAAACGAATAGCAAACCTTTGTGCTGTGTTCAAACAGCACAATTGAACAGGAAACTATTCCAAGTGGAACGCGAGTGTTACGTTGTGAAATTTAAGTGTTACGAAATAAACCAATTAGTAAGCTTAGTTTTCATTTTCACTGATCTGTATTACGGTAGTCTTAGTAACAGAAGAACGCAAATAAAGAGGCACAAGAAAAACTGATAATGGAATAAGCCTACTTTCCATCCTTAGGAAAAACTGCTTGAATTTAGTATACCATGCAATAAGCAACGTAGCTTTTCGACATCTAAAATTTAAAAGGACATATGCCACGAAAGAATTGTTTGTCGAGTAAGTTATGAAGAAAAACAAGCGTTTTCTCTTTTACCATTTAGAACGTATTATTCACATTTGTTTGTCGATAGTTCCATTCAAAATATTGCACATTTGCGAAGCCAATATTAAATAAGCCAAGTTTTATCACAATTTTGAACTGAAAATACTCAAAATGCACCAAATCAAATTGTTACGGACAATCGTTGCTCAGACCAAACATAAAACCTTTAACGTCACAATTTACCTACGTCTTACGTCATGGAATATTTCTGTAAACGATGAGGTCTTGCATCATTCCGAATTATGAAATATTGCATCAGTCAGATTCACCTCGTGTGAAATTACTCCATAAACATTTTGACTGTTGTGTTATAGAAGCAAGTTATATGCGTTTTAAATATGGCAATCGGTTTCGTCATTTTGTAGATTGTCGATGAGAAAGCTGGTCAGATATTAAACAGTTCTGCTTTGCGTACTACTGTAGCTACACGAAATTTCCGTTCTTTATCCAAAAATTTGTTTTGTGGTGACAAGTTGTTTTGTGCGTAGTGCATACGTGTTGCGCTATTTCTTGTAACAGTTCGTGTAGCTGTCCTGTGTCTCGTGAAAAGACTTTTTCAGAAGAGTGTTTCTTTCGGTTATCGCATACAGATTTGGGAATTTTATCCTACAACTTTCCCACGGAGATATACGGTTTACCGCTGTGACCACAATTGTTTTTTTTTTTAATTTCTAGGGGAGCCCCCCCCCCCCCAGACTCCCGCTATTATATTTTCCTTTGACGAACACGCGACAGGGCTTTGTCATTCCGCAGCACCCCTATTTCTAGAACTCACTAGCTAGAAGAACAGTAGTTTTTTGCTGACCCCAGAGTATTTTTTGGATGTGCCACTGCAATTCTGTCATCCCAGGACAAGTCGCAGTGGGACGACAGAGAGGGACGGTTAAAGATTTCTCTGCTGCAACCCCTTTTCTGGCATCGGGCCGTTTCAGATGAATGAGAGGGACGGGTTACAAATGAGGTGTCACGTCCTTCGCTGCCTAAACATTTTCAAATATGTTCTACGACCGTATTAAGCTAGTGAGACTCACCGCTGCAATCAGCCGTCCCTACTATCAAGGACGGCTGAGAAGGGCGGTTGAAGATAGATTAATAGAGTTTTGACTGGCTCTTGCGTTTTTTACCCTAGAAGGTTGTTTAGAAGGTTATAAACTTATACAGTACAGTGCAACTTCAGTGAAAATCTTTTTCATCTAAACCCACTAAAAGCATTCAATGATTTTATTTTGTTATTGATGAAAGCAACGCATGAAAACCCACTGCAAAATTTCATTGTACAAGCTCCAAACAACACCGAAGCCTGTTTAGCCTGTGTACAAATTACATAAACAAACAAAGAGTTAAATAAAACAAATACAGCCCGGACCACAGCTGCAGAAGAGAAGCAAATATACAGCAAACAATTAGTGATTATATTGACGCTTTTCTACAATTTACGCATCTTCTGATTCGTAAGACTATTTCTGACACTGATGGCAAACATCAGCACAACAAAATCCGTCGTTTGCTGTCTGCTGAGTGCTGACGTCTGCCGACGTTGAATTGTACGTAGAAATATTAAAAGGACGGATTTTGCTGTCTGGAATCGTCTGTTTTGCTGAAGATAAAACCCATAGTAAATCAGTCGCTTTATAGGCTACATTGACTCAATGTCTGCACACGTTGAATCAATGTACAAAGCGAACGATTGGCTGTCAGGGAAAGAACTATGAAGAGAAATCAGAACCGTCAATAAGATGGTCCTAGTTTCATAAAACTGAAGCAGGCAAATAACCTAACTTTGTTTTACTTAACATGATCAGACTGTTATTTCAATTAACATTTGAAACATGGAATTAAGTAGGTGATTGAAACTTGCGAGGTTGTTCGAAGAGATTTCTATTTACTAACCCTAAGAAACACTGTATTTTACAATTTCAAAACCTTTTTATTCTAAAAATTCGTAAGTATGAATAGAAAATCTTGTCGTTTCGAATTTCGAAAAAAAAGTATATATATTAATTTTGTGAAAGCAAAATTGGTTGCAACAAAAACTAGATATTTCAAGATGAGGAAATATGTTCAAATCAAACAGGATTATGTCTTTAGTGCTATGTTTATTTTGTTGTAATTTGCAATAAAAATTTCTTTATTTTCTGAAGAATAGTTAAGGTATTAAAACGAGTACAATTTCCTGATACAGTGTTTACAAGGCTAAGCATTTTAGAGCATTTCTGTGATGACGTTGTTTCACGTGCCAAAAGGTACACAACATTTAAAAATATTAAAATCAAATCTAACGCTTTTTGATACCAAGGATGCTACTTTTTATAGGTATAAAAGTTAAAAAACATGAATCGCATTCATATCAAATGAAAATCAAGGCATTGACGATTTTCTGGCAGCCCTGGTGTCTGGTGCGTTTGATTTGTTCGATTCTATGTACAGTATTAATGGGTGCACCAAAGTTAAAATCGTCAACACACAAAAACCAATGTGAATATAAGTAAACCCATTTTTGACGCTTTGGGATAGATTGAACAAAGGAAACTGTAGCATTCCAACTGTACCAGCCACGATATTGTTTAATCCAAACAGTTTTCCCAAATGTTCAGGTGGGAATATAAGGATCAGCAAGGTTGAACTACCTCCGTAAATAAATGTTTTCAAGAACAGCAAACATGCGTAAGAACCATAAACACTCGGAATTAGCACCATAATAGATAGCAGGATGCTCAGCAAGCTAGTTACAAACATGGAGGCACTTAAGCCTCTTACATTTAGCAACGAGTTGTCATCAATATAATTTTTGCTAAACTTTCTAACCATATCAATGATAGTGCCGTTTAGTGGTGCAGAAAAACAACTGAATAATAACCATATTCCCATTGCACTGGCGTAGCTTCCAGCAGCACCTGCTGAATCAACATAAGTATCAACCCACTTCACTAAACTGCCAATAAAAAAATTAACCCTGAAGGTTATCACTGTGAAATGGAAACAGTTCGTCCAAAATAGCTTATTGCGCAGACAATCTAGGAAAGTAATTTCTGCTTCTTGATTGGCAATTTGCTCTTTTGCATTTTCACAAACTGAGTTGCAATCAACAACAACTGCTGGTGATGAATTGTTGTTGACTTGTTGGTTTTGATTTTTATTAAAGCAGATCAATTCTCGCCACCCATATCTATAGTTTGAAGGCAGTGGTATTGGTATTGATCTTTTTGGCATCAGAATAAAGGTCTTGATCCAGGGCAGGATTGTTAGGAGAGTCAAAACCTGAAAAATGTTCTTGAGAGCCACTCCAGAATCACTAACCACTTTTATCAACAAAAACACCACTGCTGCTGAATCAAACATTCCAGTTATAAGAGTTGAAACAATTCCTTGGTATGTTTGTGTCAGCTGAACAAGTTGTAAGTTGCTGAGCAACAGCCCAATACCAGCAGTTCCTAAAATAATCATCCCAGAAAAAAGAAAGTTTGGTGATTCCGGTGATGAAACGGCAAGAAAGACATAGGACAGAGTGTAGCTGAAAGTCATGATAGAACGAAACACCCAAGTACCAAAGCGGTCCAGCATATATCCCAAGAAAAACGATGCAACGAGCATGATGTTAGAGGATAGCGTAAAAATAAGATTCAGTTTTGACTCCTGTCCTTCACAAGAGGTTGGCACAGATGCATTTGTTGTATTCGATCCAGTGATGGCATGGGTATCACAAAAATAACCAGCTTCTGCAAGAATGTACTGCAACATCGGCCACCCAAATACAACTCCACTGTAAAAAGCATTCTCAAGCAGTGCACTGACAATACTCAAGCCATATTGCAACTGCATCTTAGCAAAAATATTATCTGTAAAATCCCTGTAAAACAGAGGAAATAGGCTAGTAATGAATTGAATGCTAGAAGTAAGTAGATCTACAGTAATTCACAACTTGTTTAGTAATTTTGTGAATAAAAGTGATAGCCTTTGGAGAAACTTGACCTCCAATGGCTGAAATGATGAAAACAATTACATCTCAACGGCATAGACGACTGGTGAGAGCCCTAACACGATGCTCGAAAAGTGCGTTTAAAATAATTATGCCAGATCTACCGCCATCATCATCAACAATAACAACAATGGTGTGGATTTGCCATCTATGAATTTAAAACTATCCCCTTCTCTATTGGTTATTCACAGCAAACGTTCATCTTAATAACATGAAATTATTATTTTTATTTAATATAATCCCTTTAAACTCATAATCCGATTGAACCATTGAAAGCCTTTACAAAAGCATTAACTCATTAACCGTACTGTAAACAGACGGTAAACGAAACTTGCTTAGCAATTTTAGTAGACTTTACCTACAGTATTGCACATTAAGTTTAAAAATAATTCCGTGATAGAATCATGAAACCACCAAATCCGGAAGCCTGCATGTATGCGAGGAGTGTGTGACGTTACAATAATAGAATCATTAAGAATGGCAATAGCAATATTTCAATTGTACGTTTAAGTTTGGTTATTATATTGGCCTCACCAGTATCGCCCCACCATGAAACTTGACTGTTAGTGCTGTCATGGCGATTGAGACCTCTATGGCATGGGGCAGTGGCAACACTGCACTTTTCAGGAAACTATCTTTTGCTACATTTTCAAGCTTTTCCTTTCTTTTTATAATTTTATTGACGTTACATAATTTTGCAATCCGCTACTATTGTTCAATATAAAACATTTTATTGCTTTTATTGGTTCCAATCGAAATATAACTTACAATAATTCATTTTACTGTTGTTCCTCAGAAGAGATTGCAAGTGAGCACCAAAGTCATTTCAGGAACAAGTAACTGAATTTTGAATGGCGACAAGTAATTGAAAGGCACTGGAGTCTAATTTTCAAATCAAGTTTTTTTGCTGACACTCACCGCAAAAACAATACAAGCCAAACATAGTAAAGATCTCGAAAATTAAGTTACGACAAATCGCGAATGTTAGCATGTGCTTGAGACTGAAGTAAGGCCTATTAAGTTAAACAATTCGGCACGGTCAAGACGGATTCAGAAAAATTTCATATTGGCAAAATAAACAGAAAAAATTAATAACAAAAAAGTATTTATGGATTTAGATGATTATATTTAACAAAAAAGTGATATTATTCAGAGTTATGAACTACCATCATTATCAGCCGCTAAGGAAGACATTGATTTCTGCTAATCTTGCACATGTATCACAGAAGTAGGTGGTCAATTCGAGTACGGGAACAATATTTTATTGGAGTTGTTTTAGCTCTTCTGCACCGTCTTGTTTGTACCCAAAAGGCGGAAAGAGTAGTAGAAAGTTCAATTTAGTATCGACACGCTGTGCGACAAATCACTACAGTTTGGATGCACAGTATTGCAGCTTCCAGTTGCAACTCTTTATCATAGCAATCGTTCAACTTCATCATCATAAAATTGCTTCCATCAACGCTAACTTGAACTACGGGTCTTATGTAAACAAAAGTCAAGGTTTATTGATTATTATTAAACAAAAACGTTATTTGTTTCCAGCGTTTTTACTACATCGCTACATGTAGTAAAAACGTTGGAAAAAAGCCAAGCACCAATTACAATGACGAAGATCGATTAACTTGGCGGCTTTTCATTCCAATTTGTAGCCTGGCGTTGCACATCGATTGCATCATTTACTAAGTTCTAGAATCTAATCAGTCGCTTTTTTCACTTCAACTTCTGCAGACGTTAAATCAAACGAAACTGATAAATATTCTTAACCTAAATAATTTTTTATAAATGTTTTGTATGAATTGTTTTTATATTTTGGTAAGAACAATCTCAGATGAGCACAGCCTAAGAATTGCCAATAGTGTAACTTCAAATTGCACTTTGCTGAAACTTTTAAGTTGCATTTGAACTACTACAGTTAGCCTTTTACTGGCATAACACACTGAGGTACGAGGAGTCTTTTTTATATCTTTTTAAATGAATAGGCTAACTAACGAGTAGCCTACTGTGTTTCGAAAGCTAGTCCTCAATGGCGCAATAACATTAGCCTACAACATTGGTGAGAACTTACTGAAACGTCGATACGCTTTTAAAATAAAACAGCCAAAACACAACAATACAACAGGGTTATAACATTATAACTGGTGAGCATTGTAACAATATACTTTACAATATTTACAAATAGTTTTAACAGTCCAACGTTTCGGTTTAACTTAAGCCCTAATCAGGAATCTGAATCCTGAATATATTAATAAAATTGCAATAAATTTCAACTTCTAGAAGGTAACTATCAAACTTATTACAAGCATCAAGAAATACGCAGAGATTAAAAGCTACAGTGTGGAAAACATACAGACGGAAAACAAATTTCATCAGGAAAAAAGCAACTGCGTAACTGCAAAAGAATTTGCACCACAGGGTACGTGATACTTCTAGTAAATGTTGAGAATGGACGCGACTCCCAGGAAATACACTTACGCAATTCTTGGATAAAAAGATTAACTGATTTTGACCTTTAATCAAACAAGATCACCAACTTTACTTTCCATAGAATGCGTAATATTCAATTGCTTTAAGAAAAAAAAATTAAATTAATAAATTTAAACAAAATTGAGAATCGCATATACTCAATAGTCAATATGATACGGTAAAATAATCTTTTTTTAGGCTTGATTGGCCATATCACAAGTAAGAAAAAATTAGGACACACTGTTTTTTTGTGGAAAGATCAACAAAAAAACAAGCTTGCGGAAAACAGCGTCCCACTTTCTTCAATAACCTGAAGGATCATCTTCATGTTACAACCACAACAATTTTGCATGCAGTCAAATACCGGAATAAATGGAAAGAACTAAGCATGAACGCGTAAGCCTGAAACAGGCATGTTAAATTATTTTATAAAGAAGAAGAAAAAAGATACTCAATATAGCCTACAATAACCTACAGACAACTAAAAACCTTGATTTGATACTGAAACGGAAGATTATTCACAGCTTTTCGCATTTTTAGTTCTATTCTGTGTCAAAACTAATATCCTGTTGTTTTATTTATACATTAAGTTGATAGGCCTACTACATAAAAAAATTATCAAAATGCCAAAAATACCATAATAACTATATACCGAAAGATTCAAGGAGTTATGAATATGAAATAATGCTTAGGAATGATTTTCAATGACAATAGATTTGCAATAATCTTATTACATTTGAATATAAAACCAAATTTAAGATTCAACCGAGAGGGCGCACAGATTGCGCAACTAGACGCATGAGCAAATTGAAAAATTGAGGCATGCCGGAAAATCACAAGCGATTAATTAAAAATGCCCACACCGTGAATAATACTCAATTGTTATTCAAGAAAAATATATTTAAATTAACAAATTAAAACAAAACTTAAGAACCGTAGCCTATATACTCAACTTACAGCAGCTTACAGGCTATTTAGACCATTGATTTGTAGCTGAAATAGAAGAATATTCATAGAACTCCCCATGGCCAAGACCCAAATGTGTAACGCGTTATCCAAGAGATCATACTTAGTTGATGGCAAATAAGAATCCGCCACATCAACATATTTATCAAGTCAAGTAGGCTATAATGAACTTACCAACACAGATATTAACCTGAGCGGATGAATTGTTGCACATTTCAAGGAAGTACAGTCAAGCTAAATTAAATTGTTTGTTGCTAGAGTCATAAGTATAGTAGACAACCGGAAACAGACATTGCAGTCGGCTGCAGCGTGGGTCAGGTGTACGTCGGAAGGCGTACACCGATGCATAGCGCTCAAGTCCGCTTTCCCGCAATGCAGGATAAAGATAAACAAACAAACAAACAAACAAACAAACAAAGTGAATGGAACTTTCGAAAGAACGTTGTATGCTGTTTATTTGGGTACAACCATATTCGGTTGAACTACAGTTCGTTAAACAAGAATTTGTCAAACTAAAATTTATTGTAATAAAACGACACTATAGCAAAATCTATCACACTGAATGTGAGAAATTTTTAAAACAAAACAAGAAAAACAACGCAAGAAGCGTAGGTTAAGGAAAGTGCAGCTAGCACCTGTATTGCAGCGGTGGGATGGCCCAGCGGATAAAACGTTCGCTTTCCTATCATGCAAGCCTTGTTCGACTCCCGGCAAGCTGGTTGTTGAAAAACACCGCTCACTCTTACCCAGAGTGTAATAAATTGGGTGGCAGGGAGAAAGGAACTGGCCACAGGCCACCCTACTCCCCTCAGTGCATACGATTTAGTACAATGAGAACCTTATCTATTCATCATACGATGCTCTGGTCAAGTATGAGACTTACTTTTATCGACATAGGACACCAAAGCGCAGTTCTTCTGTTCAATTTTTACAATTAGTTTAAAACTGTGGTAAGACCACCATTTTGTGTCTTGTGAATACAAAATGTTACCTTATAATTGAAAAACGCTAAAATAACAAAGAAAATTTCTTGGTCACTCAATCAAAGATGACGCTCTTAGTACTTTGATACAGTGATACAGTTGAGAAAACAAGATAATTAAAAACAAGTTTTTCGACAGAACGTCTTTGATGCCTTACGTTTGCAACTATTTATTGATCGCCAGTTTGCGGTTACTGTATCTTGTTTTGCTCAAATGTTGGAATTGAAATTTAGATTGTCAATTATTGCACAACAACAGCTTATTATGACAAACCACTTCGAAACAAACTAAACCATAAACAAATTGAAGTCACGTTAACGAGTCACTTCGGCAAAACAACAATCTGACTGAAACAAATACAAAAATGCTACTAATGAATTGCTAGTACAACCCAGTTAATGTTTAACAAAAAAAACATTAATAGGCTATATCTTTACAACATGCAGCTGTCTCTTCTACTCATCTTGCAACCAAACCTCCCATGATTACTGTTTCCGGTCTTTTGCTATACGCTTTTCTATTACTCGCTGTCGATATTTATAAACAATAAACAAATACTGTAAAAGAAAGTTAAAGCGAGTTCTGCACCACTGTCCGTAAGCAGAAAATTTTCATTCTTTGTTTAACTCACAAACTCGATTCTAAACTAGGGTAACGAAGTAACCTGATGAAATTGCGGTTAAATTTAATTTAAATTCAACTCAAAAGCAGTTATTTATTATTAGTTAGATAACAGTTTTTCGTGTCATATAGTAATATGAAACATTAGCATTTATTAATTAAGTTCTTTAGACTATTTTGAGAACCAGTTTTGAATTCATTCAACGTTTACAGACGTTAAATCAATATTAGAACGTACTGATTTGCTGTCTGTGTATTAATTATAAGAGAACTTTTTTCTAGTCTTCAAATTCACAAACTCTGTCTGAAATGACATTCTGGGAAATGTACATCAACATCAATTGTTGGAAATAGGTTAAGCTTACCCAGACAGCAAATCAGTTGTTTTCTACATTGATTTAACGTTTGCCAATGTTGAATCAATGTACAATGCAGAAAAACGACTGATTTGCTGTCTGGGTAGTTTACATCAAGACAACATACTTCTTATTCTATTATCATGTGACAATCTTTAATTTGGAACAAAAAAATGCGGTGGTGTTTACGGAAATTATTAATTTCCTCATAAACTATCATCAGTTCCTTTCTAAATACATGACAGCCTGAATATATGACAGCCTGAATATATGACTGCATTAAACGCATTCTCTCGACATTCTTCTTCTTCATTGCATGCAAAAGCTGAAAAACATCTCGCTTTTTCACCACTTCTTCTTCATCGTAGTCACACGGCCGTAGCCCAGAGGATCACGCAAGCTCTTGCTCTATCGTTGAACTCAGCCAAATCTTGTTCAGAGCACCTTGCTTTTAGCTCTGAGCATTCTAGTAGATGTTGCATTGTTTGCTCCTGTCCGCATTTGCAACGTGTTTCCCATGGAATACCCCCAGTGTCTCATTAAAGTTTTACACCTGCCAATACCAGTTCTTAAGCGGTTGAGGCATCGCCAATACTTCGACGGTTCACGCTTTCCGGGAGGAAGGCCCTCTACCGACAAGAGCTCCATATTGGCCAATATCGGTCCGGCTGCCAGTCCCTCCTGCCATTGTTGAACCCGCACATTGGCAGCGACATCGTCTTGACCTAATGGGACAACTGAGGCAAAGAAACTTTTTCTTGACTTCAGACGCTTGTGTGCTGGAGTCTAGCCATACACTGGGTGTCTCAAATCCATTTCCTAACAAGATCTTTCCTTTCTGCTGGTCAGTGGTCACGCTTCTTCTAATGTTGGGAGAAGTAGGCTAATTCCAGACAGAATGTGCAGCGACGTGATGTTGGTTGGTTTGAAACAACCTGTAATCGAACGGCAGCTTTGGTTCAATATGGGGTCAATTTTCTTGGCATGTGCTGAGCATTCCCACACTGGGCAAGCATATTCTGCAACCGAATAGCATAAGGCTAAAGCAGTTGACCGTATTGTGTCAAAGGTCTGCGGCATAGCATTTAAGCTGAGATACATTGCCCCTTTAACAGTATTACGGGCTTTATATTATGCTTTGTTTCAATCCAAGATCCAATACTCGATTATAAATTGAGGAAGAGCAAACTCTACATTGCTTGCTCCACTACAAGTGCTACAAAACAAGTTCATTCGATCCTGCTTATTTTTGCCGAGGTCAACAAATACAACTGTTCTTTATCACCAATTTAATGTGCTCAGAATTGACGATATTATTAAATTAGAAACTGCAAAATTTATGTACATATATGTGCACAAAATGCTGCCCCGGGCCTTTGCTGGCTGCTTTATTTTTGTAAATGAAATTCACCATCATAAAACCCGTCAGAACCAAAAAAAATGATTTATATTTGCCTTCTACGACGTCAAACTGTGATAAGAAGATGTTATGTTTTAATGGAGTGAAACTATGGAATCAAGTACCAAAAAAAAAATAAAAGAAAAGTCTTACAATGTTTTTAAATTTAAATATAAATGTTTATTAAAGAATTTGTGCAATGATCACTCCTGAAACGTATCATCCGTTTATTTCTCTACACAATGTTTTTTTTATGTTGCTCTGTGTTATTCCATTGTTAAAGTATTGTTAATTCCATTGTTAATTTTTACAAATTAAAGTGCTAGTATTGTGCTATATATTATATACCGTATGTGTTAATGTTCTTAATTTTGGGTCTTTTGTTTAAATGTTTGGGTGGCAGCTGACTTTGGTGACCTTTTGGTCTTTCGCTGCCATCCTTGTTGTGCGAATTATTTGTGTTTATTGTCTTTTTGCTTTTTGTGTCTTTCTTTTTCGCCAACAAAACAAAAAATAAACTGAACTGTACTGAACTGTCAGGGAGGGCACCCTGATCGACATTGATTTGCTGATTTGTCTGATCGACGATCGACATTGCTGTAAGGCGATTTAAACAATCAAGGAATCACATACCTTCGACTAAACTTGGCAACAATAAAAGCCTGGTTTGACTGGTTTCAACTGTTTGAATAAACCAAAATGTGAAAATATTGAAAGCTTAGATTTGCTTATTTAAAAATTAATTAAAGTATTCCGCAAACAGCCACTTTGTCTCAATTGTCTGGTTCAGGTCTGGGAAAGATCTGATCAGATTGATACCAATCTGATGAATGTCTGGACCAGATAAAGTTCAATTTCGTGTCTAGGTTTGTTTGATTTTGAGGCTTTTTTAATTTCATTTTATTTTAAAATAATTCTTTTCTTTTTACTCCAAGCAATTATTTTTTTTCTTGTGAGTGAAAACAAATTGAAAAATATTATTATTCTAGGAACCCGGAATTCCTTATAGTAATTACAATTTTAAAGGCGTGATGACGTGTTGCAAGCAATTCACCGAATAGTCAGTCTTACAAATTCTGAAGACAAACATCTTTGAAATACCTGTCAAATTTGGTATAAAATAAAGTTACTCTACCTTGATTACATTTCGTAGCTTTTGTTTATGAAGAAATTTGTTTGATTGCACGAGACCTCTGCATTTTTGTTAGTACTAACTAAAATTATAGCGTTATTGTTGGTCACAATGTATTGAAGACCTACTTTTCAGCAAGGTTGTCTTCGACCGTCCTACAATTTGTTAATTCCTTTTTTCTAAATCTCGTGGTTCAGTTTTCAATCATATCAACTATTTGCGTCTAGTTTAGTTGAATTTTTGTCCTTTAATGTCGATTTCTTGCCATATCTATTCATCTTTGTGATGAGTTTTTTTGCACAAGATATATTTTCCCAACCGTCAGCAATGCCCATGATAACTCATCGACGTAAATCTTGAAATCAATAGTACATTCATCTCGTTCATAAAAATTCTGATTACCCATGGACAAGCGGTGGGATGGCGCAGCAGTGGTGGGATGGCGCAGCGGATAAAGCGCTCGCTTTCCAATCATGCAATCCTGGTTCGACTCCCGACTTAATGTGATTTTTAGAAAACACCGCTCACCTCTACCCAGGGTGTAATAAATTGGGTGGGCGTAGTTGCTGAAGGAAAGGCGGCCGAGAGAAAGGAACTGGCCACCCTACTCTCGTTAGTGCCGAAGGCTTAGTATAATGAGAACTTTATCTTTTTATGCCCGGATGCTTGGATCCAGTATGGGACTCACTTTTACCCATAGACACAATATTCAAGTATTCAATCAACAATATTCGATTTTCATCATTTTTTAAACTTTTTCCCAATCTTATTTTTTTCTAGTGGTTTCGACAGAGAGAAATCCTTGAACTTTTTACACCATGTTGTTCTCAACTTCATGTGCGCTTTTGCCGTTTCCACACCTCTGCATTGTTTGGTATGCATTGTTTTCCTTGAAATAGTTAAGAAGAAAAACGAAGTAGCAACTGTAGCTACCACAATAGATGCATGAGCTGAACACAAAACAAGTGCGCATGCGCAAGTCCATTACCAAAACCACTGCTGGGAATTTGCAGTAACAGTGCCACGTTCTGAAAAGATATTTAACTGAACTTGTTTAGGTAAGTTTTCCAAAACAGTCAGTGTCACCGCTAAAGCAACACAAACAAAGTTTTACCTAAACAATGAGTAACCTCCTCAATAACCCAGGCTTGTAGCCAAAAATCTGTTCCAAATCAAAGCCGTATCTGCATAAGAACGTAATGCAAGAGTTTGAAAGTAGCCACTGCCTTATAAATGGTGCAATATTTTGTCTTCTGCAAAGAAGTGAAATACCGTGCTCTGAAAAGGTTTACTTTACTCAATTGACCTGGTCAAGCTGCTGGTTTCAAATTTCTGCAATATTATTTAGTTTGTATAACTTGGCCTTGACCAGTACAAAGGTCAACACTTTTGTACACCGACACTGCTGATGGAACGATGTACAACTTAAAAGGGATCGATGTAATTGTCTTTTGCAAAAAGGAAAAAAAGAGCGAACATTTAAAGGATGATTGATTTGTGAATGACGACCATTGCTAAGTTTGTAAACTTGTAAAAAGATTCTAAAGTTGCACAGTCCAAGATATTCTAGTAATCCTCCCACATTTAATTAGTCGCTATTCCGAACATGGCCCGATATGTCACATGTGCAAGCCTTTTTTTCATATATGAAAGTAGATGACTTTATTTTTAGAGGATCAAATTTATGCTAATCTCCGTAATTAATAACTCGTATGTAAGTTTTTACATGTAGTTTGAACAATAGCACACTCGAACAACTAACAAAACACTTCTGTTTTCTATCTACCAAACCAGCTACTAAGTAGTAAAAGTCAAAGCTCTGCGCTCAAAAAGTACTCTTGGCTCTTAAGATCTCAGCACTGGCTGACCTACTGCAAGTGTTTATAATATTCAGAGACTAGGTTGTGTGTTGCAAAATATTGTGTGAAGATGATGTCACAATGCAAATTGACGTCAAACAACAAGCGCTATTACTACGCTACAGAAATTAATGAAAATGTTGCTTCCAATGCTTCGTGAAACTCAGCAGCGTGAGAACTCTCACTGCCTCCATATTCACAAATTTCAATGTCTACAGGAGCTGTTTGAACTGCATTTACGAAGTTACTAGGGTTCAACCTTTGCATTTTAAAGTAAAAATAAAAATTCGTATTTTATGACCTAAACCAGACAATATGACTTTTTATGACTTTATAACTTCTTCAATTGACCCCGCAACAACGTCATTGTTTCACTGTTATCGATTTGACAACTTTCTGTACCATCAAAAAATACGACTTTAATGACTTTTGCTGGCCCTAAATATGACTTATGACAGGCTGACAGCCTATTGTAAAGCCAACTTCAGTAGGCTACAATAAGAAGATAATGTTGCTTTAAACATTTCAGTGGCAAATTTATCCACATCTTCCTGAAACTTTTCAAAGCTTGAAATGCATGGACCACTTACAGCTAGATCGCCTTTTCTAAAATGATATCCCTTTTCACCAAAGATTTGCATGCAATATTTCTTTCAGAATTTGTGATCTCTCCTGAACAGTGAACAAGCTAAAAATGGTTATAGGCAAATTGTTCGTAAGCAATTGTTCGTAATACAGTTGTTCGTAAACTGTTTTTTTGTAAAATGAAATCCGTAAAACAATTCTTCGTAAAGCATTTCTTCGTATACATCAAATTTTAATTGCATGCACGAAAAAATGCTTTAGGAAGAATTGTTTTACGAAGAATTAAGTTTACGAACAATTGTTTTACGAACAATTGCTTACGAACAATTGCTTTACGAACAATTGCTTACGAACAATTGCTTACGAACAATTTGTCGGACACCACTAAAAATCGCTCTCCAGTCATTTGCATGTTGGGACTGTGAACACCTTTTGTAGGCTTTAACTGAAGTATATTGCAGCATTATCACAAATCTAACCACAGCTTCAGAATACATGGGTATAACTTTTGGTTTAGAAAATTTTCTATTCAATAATCTAGTTAACACACACGAAATTTCATCTTCAGAAAAGGTTTTCAGGTATGGCCAGAAGTTCTTCAGCATACTAAAAAGCCAAACTTTGTTAGTTTTACATTTCTAGCATTTACAAACTACTCAGGAAGCTGCACTACAGTTTGGTTCATCTGGTTTAGTTTTGCAAATGTGAAACTAAGTTGCTTTTCTTTCATCATCTGACTACAAAATTAAGTAGGCTACAGTAGCAATTAAAAAGTATGCTGAGGTGAAGATAAAATTGGGCCTGCAGTCATTGCAAATAAGAATCTTGACTTGCTCCGCAATCGGCCACATAATTTCAGTACATTGCTTTTCTGTGTTACGTTGCTTGAGAATATTACATGAAAACTAATTGCAGACTACAGACATTGTACCACTTATTAAAAAAAGGGGCGATTACTTTAAACCCGTATCAATGTATAGTCAATCGGGGATCCGCGTAAAGCACATACAAAAACATCAATAAATTTGAGAAAATGTGAATACTATAATATTAACGACAACCTTTCAACATGTATTCTAAAAGGTTGTAGTTAATATAGTATTCACATTTTTCTCAAATTGTACCACTTCATTGTTTTTGTTTCTCGGCAGCCGATTGCAGCAAGAATTGACAGCGATAGACATTGTTCCATTTTACTGTAGCTGCTTGACTTGCCTTTGCTTTGCTGTGACCAACTGCGTATGAGTTTTGCTCCCATCAATAAAAGTGTGCAGCAGCGCAATATTTTAACTCTAATCTTACAAAACTTTCTTACATTGAGTCAACGTCTACAAACTTGCGATTCATGTCTACAGACACACAATGCAACAATAATGAGTTTATTTGGATGAATTGTTACGAAACAATCGGCCAGGTATTGTAAAGCTTCAATAACATGATTTAATTTTTTATATAAACCAAAATTTTGTTACCCTTGCTGTCTAACCACAATGCAATTATAATTGAGACTATCCATTTGTCGTGCGTTCGGATTTAGCTTTTATACTGCAAACCATAGAAATGCTTTCAGATTTAACTTTAATTGTTTGTTCTTTTACCATTACATCTGATTTATTTCGTCTTCTTTCATCGTCATACTTAATTTCAAGCAATGACTGCCTCATTTACGAAAAGTGTCCAAGTTTCTCAGTCTGTTGTTGTTAATGTAGATCTGTGCTAATGTAGTTTTGTCGGTTTGTTGGTTTCAGTAGGTCAATCTTTGTCTGCCTTGGGCACGCTTCACTTCAATTTTGCATTTGAGAGAGAGGTGTTCTAATTATCTTTTTCACTGGATTCTTTATCTGTTTAAATTGTCGCAAAGCGTTTTGGTTAGAAAAACAAACAGCAAAAATGAACGGCAAACGAACTAGAGCAGACCACCAAGAATTTGGACTAATGATATTGAAGACTGGTCAGAACTTAATTACAAACTGCAGTAGAAAAATCTCACAACAGAGAAACTTGGCGGCCTCATTGCCTCCAACCCTCGACAAGAGAAAGGAACTTAATGATGATGATGGTTATGGTTAGTTTTTCTGACAGTCCAGAAAATTATCTGTATTTTTCTAAATGTCCACAGCACATTTCAAAACAGTTTGTTCTTTTATTCATTGTTTTGTAGTTTTGTTAACTGTCTATCATCTTTCACTTATTCTATTTAAAGGTTGGATAAGTGTAACATTTTAATACCCTGCAGCCAGTGGAGAAAGATGTAGCCTACTTGTTGCACTATACTGATTTCATTTGCTAAAAAGCAGTTTTGCTTAAGCAATACGTAGCTTAAATATTCAAAGATATCGTGATTTCTAGTAATCTTTTAGACCATTGTGTTTATTCGAAAATTATCATAAAAAAACAACCTATTTTCCAAAATTCTAAATTTTGCCAAAATTTACAATTTTTCTAAATTTACAATAATTGATCTGCTACGAATATGCTACGTCAAAAGTTGTTCTGTATTCCATTAATTTAATGAACATTGCATGGAAACAATTTCTTTTTGACGGCAAAGCAATGTAATTGTAACCTAATCAACTATACACAGTATAACTAGTCCAAATACTTTCATGCAGAGTTTTTGAAAATACGTTTGAGAACGAAACGCCTCTTTACTGCCACTTATTGATAGTTAATTCAACTTTACACCACAACGATCTGCTGATCTCCAACTCATTGCACAGCACATTATTCTTACATTGATTTAAAGTTTGTTGATGTTGCGACATTGAAAAAAGATACAGATTTATTGGCTGGACAACACTGCATATTACGCACCATTTGCGTCATCAATGAAACCGAACAGCAACTTAGTGCGTTTGTAAACTTTGCAAACCACTAAAATTAATGTCTTCATTTGGTTATAATATGTTAATTATTACCCATTTTGCTGCTAAGAAAGTAGTTTTTATAGTTTCAGCTCCTGCGATAAAGTCAATGGTGCATTGGTGCTGACTGACGAAACATTGGTACTAAAGCAATTTTAACATCTTGTGAGAGTAGTATCCTGCATCTGCAGTCAACCAGAACAACGCAAGAAAATAATTGAGATGTTAATCAATCAACATTTCACTGCCGATTTGGACACGATTGCGATTTTGCTCTTCCACATATTGCATCTGTCTTTAACTTTCCTCATCATTGGAAAATAATGGTTTTCTTTTCTTGTGTTATCCATTAGGTTCTTTACACCTCGTCAGGGCTTAATATCTTTAGGGCACCTCTACCGTTAGGTAATTGGTCAGTCTTGAATCTTTATCCTCGGAGTGACAAAGCCTTGATAGGTAATTCTTGGTAGTTTCGCATGCTTGTAGAGCTTGTAGTTTCGCATACATGAGATTTTTGACGCATCAGGGCCGGTTACCGAAATTGGCAAAGTGAAGTTTTCTGATCGTTGAAGTGTTGTTGCCGGGGAACTATTCCATTCATTAGGTGCCGCTGAATGGAAAGCGGTCCTGAAATGCGTTGCTCAAGCGCACACTCCGAGAGTCGAACCAACGCCGCGTGATCTTGAGCCCGGCGCGTAACCACTAAGCTATCGGGGCGGACAGCTGTATGTTGTCTTGCATTCTAAGATTCTTTCCTCTGCTCTTACCAACCACTGAATTAAGTTCATGTTTTATTGCTTATCGTTTTTATTGTGATTACTATGCCTTGGTAAAAACTAACGTGAATTCCGTTTCAACCCAGACAGCAAAATCCGTTATTTTTACATTGATTCAATGTCTGCAAACATCTCACACATATGATTTGTCATACACATATGTCATATGATTTAAAATCTAAATATTCTATTTGTATAAATTAATGCTTGGTAATTACTTCGCCAAGACAGCTGGTGGATTTGTGTCAAGTTTACTTACAGTAGGCCTTAGATTTTATCTTGTGCTTTTTTATTTATTTGCTTATTTTCCGTTACAGAAACTTTGCGAAGACACTGCAGGGCAATGGCGATTTATTTTATGTACGGTATGTCATTTGCAGTGACGATCGGTGAGGGAAAGCAAGGAAAGCAGTGCTTACCTTAGCAAAAACTATGCAAAATATAATGACTGAATTCTAGGTTTAACTTCTTATTATTTTTATCACGTCTATTTTAACTTGAAAATTACTGTTTTCGTGGCTAGAATTACTCGTAACGCTTGTGAGTAGTCTAAGACCTCACCAAACCGCATGTCTTGCCTATAAATGCCAATTAACGTAAACGCTTCTGTCAGAAACAACCACTGAGGCTCCAGGTAAGCAACTATCAAAATTGCTTACCCAAGTTCAAAAAATGTCAAAAAACGCCTTCGTTTTAACCAATCCTTACTCGTATTGCAAAACGTCACCAGCTGCTTAGCCAATCAGATAGGTTAGACTTGCTTAAGGTTAGTCTTGCTTTCCCAGTGACGTCAATGCATACATTTGCTAGAGCGACTAGACTAACTCGTCAGAATGATCTCTCGTCACGGTACACGCACAGCATCATAATTGCTGTTTTTTGATGTCTCCTCGCCATGTACTTTAGCCTACTAGCTTTCCTAGTCATGCCTTTGCCCTTTTTACAGCGTTGATATAACGTTACTTCGCCAATGTAAAGCTATGGACATACTCCCAAATATCTCGCATACTTTGAAAGCAAAACTGGGCTATTTGCAATTCTGTGGACATACCCCTTTTCTAGCTTGATAGTATGAATAGGTCTATGTCTAATGCTACCATAAATTATGGACATAACCCCCTTATTACAGAATCGTGCCAAGGATCTATGTCAAATTTTCCATTCAGGTCATGATGCAAATTCAAAAAAAATGCGAAAGAATTCAGTCCTTTCTATAGAATTATAACCTATTTGAATTGCCAAACAACATTCGTGTGAAAATAACTTGTGCAGTGCACCTGAATTAATATGGTATGATAACTGGTGTATCATCGTGCATTTGTGTTATTATTAATCCTTCCTTTTCTGGTCAGGTTGTTAATGACCAGTCTGGTTGACAGTCACTACAGAAATGGGCAGTGGGCAGTACAACTGATGCAGTACTGATACAGGGCAGTACTGATATTCCTGCGCTCATGGTTCGCTTCTTGCTCAAGTCACACTTGTGATAGAGTGACAGAAAACCAATTGCTACATTAAGACTATAGCTGATACAAAGCGACATTTAATATAACGTATCAAACAGTTTTTTCTTTGTCAATTGTGAAATGGTATTGACACTAAAAACTTCACCTGTCTCAGATGGCAATTTAAGTATTGATAGAAGCTGCGTTTCTCCTTGATAAGAAGCTAGTACAGCGAGGCAGTCGACACTTTTTTTCGAAGTGTCTATGAACAAACGCCACTCTTAAGCTCTATATTGTGGTACTTCCATTTTCAGCAGAAACCCTTTGATGTCTTTGCAGTAAACAACTTCAACTTATTGGCAAAAATATGGAAGCAATTCTTTTTCTCTCGCACGGTAAAATGTTATGGAAGCTCCGATTCCAAGACAGTTTTTGTCTTTGAGTCGACATGCCAACATTTCTGCTGCTTTTTTGGATAGGTTAAGATCCCTGATGAGATCACTCAGCTTTTCCTTGTTTGAATGTTTCTGGAATAGCTGAACTACTTTCAAACACACTTCCACCGCTGTTACTTGCAGAACTTTCTACCTCTTCATAAAACTCATCATACTCCATGGCCATGCACTTCCTCACAGTGAGGCACAGGTCATTGAGCAGATTCTAAATCCTGGTAATTCCAATTGCTTTTCTTGTGACGATTAAACCCCTGTATGTCTACCAAACAGAAGTACCGTAGCAGTCATTGAAATGGCTTTTTGGTTCTCTTCAAACCATTGGTACACCAAAATTAGGATTTTTAAGTTTACCTTTAGTCCACTTTCTCAGGCTTTCTACACATGCTTTGCAGATAATATGAGGTGCCCATGGCCTATCTTGGTCACCAAGTTTCACTTTAAAACTTAGCAAACGTTAAACTTAGCAAATTTTCTCTAGCCAAAATTTGAAAATATCGATATCTCAAAAACTGGAGCCAATTCAAAGAAACAGATGTTAGTTTTGGATTCAGTGGCAAAAATTGCCCAGAAGCCGTTAAAATATCTTCGGCACTCAAAAAAAAAATTTTGTTGGCCAGTGTAATTTAAACACTGTAAAAGTAATATCACTATATCATTTATCCAATGCAAAACAAAGCAAAATTATTGCAATCTGCCGAGGATTACACTTACAAAGTGATATGCTACCATACAATATATTTCTGTTTGAAGGCACCAGCTCTTCGCCACGTACACAAAATGTTGAAATAGGCTACAAAACTCCATTTGCTGATGACTACATGATTGCAAACAACGCCATGTTCTTTCAAAAGCACCACATCAAATCCAATCCTGGCAGTGTAACGGGCTATGTCCAGTTTGTGTTTTACAACCGGTTGTTACTTTGAGAACCTCACTGGCCTATGTCCAAAAAAGGGGTGTAAAAATGGGGGGTGGCACACAATTTTGAAAAGCATCTAGTTGTGTGCAAACCAAGGAGAGCGTGGTATGGTTGTAAGTATGTGGCACTGGTGTTTGATCGATTTGAGATATCAAAAATATTCAAAAAAATAAATGTTTTTTTGCTTTTATCTCAGTTTGATGATTTTGGACATAACACCATTTGGTTTTACCTCAACGATATAAAGTAACCTACACACACAGGCTGCTTTAATTCTGCACTTTGGACACAGCGTTTAATTTAGCTGAGTTGAGAAACCAGAGTATAACAGAGGGAACCGCATCCACACAATTTTGTGTTTTATCTCGAAGACACGTTGGCAACGCATAGATATGTGAGCTACTCCTGGTCAAAAGTTTACAACAAATTGCAAACTAAAAGTATTAGAAGTCTAGCAAGATTAATGTGCCGCATTTTATTGTAAACAATAACTATAGTTATAACAATAATATTTTTGTTTACCCTCGCACGTTGGTGGCAATCCTATAGACATTGATCGTACAAAAATAAAGTGATTGCACATATATCGACTATCTACCCGCGGCTAGTCTGGTTAGTGCAAACATGAACTGTGGTCACGATAACGCGTAAGCTGTACGCCTGCAACGGTGACAACTGCAAGCCCTAGTATTCATGAGGGTGTGATTTCTTTCAGGTGAAAAGTGGAAAAAACGGAAAATACTTATTTCAGAGCTTTATGAGAAAACTCGGAACGTTGCTGCCAGTAAGTAAATGTTTTTACCTCGTCAATACAGTTTTCTTTGCAAAGGTTGTTTTTGTGGGTGGCTTCAATTTTGGCGTGGCCTCTATTTAGGGGATTGTAAACCAGTATTGCATTGTTTTTTTTTTTTAAGTAGTTTTGCATTTAAAAAGTGTTCTAATTTCAAGTTAAAACGAACATAGAGTGAAAAATTATCAAGTGAATAAAATCAGCCAGGTTAGAAAACAACGGCTCCAGCAGCAATTATTAGTTTAGATATAAGCACGGAAAGCATAAAAGCACAATAAGTAAGCGTTACAAGAAAAAGTTGAAAAATCTTGGTCCCTAGGGGTCACATTCAGGCAACAGTACTCATTTCTTTCAGCGAGCACGAACTTTTCAAGTTGAAAAGTGGTCCAGTAGCTGAACAAAATTTTTCTGCAAGGACCTGACTAATCACAAGTTATTAAATCTTTGTCAATCATCTCTCTTAGCCTATAGTTAGTAGCTTTGACAAGGAGGTCCAGGTGGTATGTTTCGATCCGGCCCTAGAGGATTTTTGGGCCTGTAACTTTCCCAAGGGCCTGGAACAACAAACATCGCGTATTCTTTGGATATAATGTGTTTTTTTTAATTTCATAATTAAGCGCCCAGTAGCTCAGGATCCCAGAATCAAGATGTAATGTTTTTTTTTTTTTTATCTGGGTACGAGTTGCATTTAAAATGTCTTTGCCCCAATGGTGCAATCGGGGAGAGGGAGAGAGGAAGAGGGCAATTGTTAATAAATATTTGAATTAGAATTTTCGATCTTTTTTACAGCATCATTTGACAAAGTTTTACTATATACTTAGGCTGAAAGTACTCTCTAATTGCGCAAATTTATTGTATATTAGTCAAAATATTTTGGGGAGGGCATCCAGACCTATTGTGGATGCTCTACTTTCAATGACTCATTGCCGGGCTCACTTTTATCATTATTTGACTTCCCTTCCCAAAGTTTTGAGCTGGCTACGCCACTGCCCGTAGATTATAATGTGAGGGTTACGTTGTCTTGCATAAAAAAATGTTATGATTTAAATTTTTACGAATAGCAACGTTAAAAGAATTCAATAGCCTACATAACTACAACTTGTTGCCATTTTATTCAAGTACTGTAAAGTGATTTTGAACGTAAGTGCAGGAAGCTTTTTGTGAAGTTGTTTTGCGTTTTTAAAGTTCCTTGAAAACGTGTTCTTTTTTTAGAAATTATTTAATCTGAAGTAATTTCAACAGAATATCCAAACAATCAATTTTCATGGCACAAACTTTCATCTAAATTTCTTCTTGGTTAGGCTATTATATTTTCTGGGAAATACTACGCAGAAAATTCTCGGAAAAGCTGCAGACCACAACTCGTGCTGATTGTGAACAAAGTTGCCAAACTTGCAGTTTTTTTCTGAAAGATGAAATTCGCATTTTTTGAAGCATGTGCGTAGTTTTTTTTTAAATTACAAGTTGGCTGTATTTTTTGTTCTAATTTTGATAAAACATGAAATTATTTTCTCTTTTCTTTCAAATGATTTAGCTTTTTAATTTTATTCTACTGTTTGTCGCTACAATTAGGCTACATTTTAAAATGAAACTTATTTGGCAATTCTGCACAAAAGATCCCGCGCAAATCAGCAGACGACAGTTATTTTGTTTTTAGTCGTTGAAAAAAAGCATGAAACAAATGGTTTGTTACAGCTTTCAATTCAGTCATCATTTTGCTTATTTTTGCATCATTTTTCACCAGAGAAATGCTTTAAAGTGTGTTTCTGTCTATGTCTTCTAAGTGTGGAACCAAAACATCAGCTTAGATAAGTTACAGCAAGAAATGACTGATTGGGAAATTTTCTTGATTAAGTTATAAAGTTGCTTAGAAGATTCATCGAAAATAAAAAATAAAATTTCATTTCAATTTGCAAGCTTTGGTTAGTTTCATGTTTTAACAAAAGTTTATTTTTTAACTGCAAAGTTAGCCTAAGACTGCTCAGGTTATTTTTCAAATACAAATAAGAACATTGACTCAAACTTGAAAGTTTTGTTCAAAGACTGTGGCTATTTTTCAAATGCAGTGATGCCAGATAAATACTTCTGTTCGAAAACTTCAAAGACATTGACAATAAAACCTTGCAATTTGGAAAATTCTGAAGTCTTGGGCAGAAAGAACAATTTTAATCTTTGCTCTAACCCCAATCTTATTTTCAACTCTGGCAACAGTTGCCACGAAAAAATGCTTTTTGATTGTCACCATGGCAAATAGCCACTTCTTGTTCAAAATAATTGTTTGTATTTTGTTTCCAAGGTAAATAAATTAAAGTTTTATTCTTAAGTAAACAACTTGGATTCAATGTTTGATTATTTTGTGGTTAGAACCAAACTGTGGTTTTAGATTACAACATGGTTAGCCGAACTAATATTGATTGGTGATATTCCTGCATTATCAGGTCGCCATGATGATCACTCCATCATCGCCATCAGCAGAATCTTGAGGGAAGGCAACAACGAGGATGTGACCGTAGCCGCAGGACGTCATTTTGATGGAGGGAAGATAAAGATGAATGCCTCCGACACTCAGAATGACATCCATGCGTTGACGTCATTCCTCAAATCGATGCCAGGGCGGATTGGATTACTTGATCTGGAAGGATGCCGAATGAATTCCAACCAATTCCGTCCATGGAAGGGGGCGATCAAATCGATGCCTGGATCCGTAAGTCATGTTTAACTTTTATAACCAACGTTTAATGTCATTGAACCATAATTGCAATAATATCAGTTGTTACGTTGATTCAACGTTACTTTAGATCAGTGGTTCTCAACCGGGGTGCCGCGGCACCCTGGGGTGCCAATTGCAATGCTCAAGGGTGCCGTGAAATATTGCAATAGTGCGGCCCATTCTTTATTTTTACTTTAAATCGGAATTTATTTACGGAATTTATTTATTTCTATCCGAGTTTCAGTGCGTATTAACTTTCGCATCTCGTAGTTATTACCGGCTCCTTTCTGGAAAGTTCGCTCAGTGGGGAAGTCGCTTGGCTGCCGGTAAGCCTTTGTTTTCTCGCCCAGGAAAAACAGCGTGAAAGAGATTTTGACTCGCTGCTGTTCTTTCTGTAAAAACGTTTGTAGCGCATCATTATTGCCAGGCTTTATGATTTTATTTTGCGTATTAAGGCGAACAAAGTCAAATTGCTGTGATGGATTATCCGATTGTGTGACCCAGCAAAATTACAAAATTGCACGGTTGTTTGCGAACCATTGTAAACCGATTGTTGGGTCAATTGAAGGATTTGTATTGTCAGCAAAAAGGCAAAATAGTGATATTATAACAACACACTGTTTTTGTTATCGCGAAGTTCTTGTCGGAAAAACATTAGGGTCAAACCAAAAAAAAAAATTGTTAAACAAAGTTATCAAAATGGTCAACTACATCAAAAGTAGACCACTTAAATCACTCCTATTTGTCAAGCTTTGTAAGGAAATGGGAGCAAACTATGCTAATCATCTGTTGCATACCGAAGTAAGATGGTCGTCGCAAGGAAAAGCATTGTCACGAGTAGGCTATATCAGTTGAAGGATGAAATGCTCTCTTTTTTCAGCCTTGAAAAGCAAGAGGAATGTTGTGAATTGCTTTGCGATTATAATTAGGTCTCCAAACTAGCGTATTTAGTAGATAACTTCGACCATTTAAAATAGTGAATGTCAAAATGCAAGGCAAAAATGAAACTCTCGTAACTTTAATCGATAAAATGAAAGCACTGAGAGAAAAACTGCAAATGTGGTCCTTAAAAGTGGAGAACAGAAACTTTGACATGCTTTCACATTTATCTGAAGTGAAGAACAAAGAAGTTGTCCCACTAATAAGTAACTCAGCACCTAAAATCATTAGAAGAAAAAATTTGGAAACATTTTTCCAACTTGTCCACGGAAAATTACGCATGGGTAAGAAATCCATTTTTAGTGGACTCTCATATTGTTTTGAATCTTAAAGAAGAAGAATTAATTGACATTCGTAACGATGGAAATTTTAAGCTTATGCACAAGGACCTGCCTCTCGCGAGTTCTGGATAAAAACTCAAAATGAATATCCTTACGTTGGAAAGAAAGCTATTGTGCTTTTTCTACAGTTTTCCACGTCATACCTACGTGAGAGTGGGTTTTCCGTGTAAACGAACATAAAAATAAAAAAAACTGAAACGACTGCTTGTAATGGAGGAAGAAATGCTCGTGGCTTTATCAAAAGTGCCCCCATATATTAAGGGACTTTGTGCAAAAAGTCAAGCCCAAATTTCACACTGACTTTTGAATAAATACATCTATTTACGCTCAATATAGCCTACTGCAAAACTGATTCTGTGTTATTTCATACAGTTATTAGAAATACAGAAACCTCATCAAATTGATTCAGTTTTGCCAGGTTGCCGCAAACTATTTATCTCTTTGATAGGGTGCCGCAAACTTTTATCTCTTTGATAGGGTGCCGCAAGGTCATAAAGATTGGGAACCACTGCTTTAGATTGTTTTATCATGCGAATCCAAATCAGTTTCCAATTCTTAATTTTAATTGCTTAAATTTTGTTAAACTTTTACAAATAAATAAAACGTCACATACAGCAACATTATTTAATTGTTGTATCATAATTATGTGTGTTTAGATTGTTCGGATAAATCTCCATCTCAACTATCTATCTGTTGATGACGTCATCGAGGTAATGAGCAAAGTTGAGGAGGAAGTTGCATTGGGGCTTTGCCTCGAAGATGGTCCTGGTGGGGTGAGAATTCCGAACACGATAGAACGATTCATGTTGAGGGAAGCTCTGGATAGGTTGGACAATAAGGTGAGAGTTACGTTGCATCAACGTTATCTAACATAACATCTAGAGTCCATTACGTTGCATGAATATTATCTAACGTAACATCTAGAGTACATTACGTCGTATCAACGTTATCTAAAGCAACATTTAGAGTACATTGCGTTGTATCAATGTTATCTAGCATAACATCTAGAGTACATTACGTCGTATCAACGTTATCTAAAGCAACATCTAGAGTACATTACGTTGCATCAACGTTGTGGAAACTTCTTTAATTTGATTATTTGCTTTGTTTTTTTACAGAAGTTGAAGATCGATGTGACATGAAGCCATCATCTCTTAGCCGTGATGATGATATGATCGTCCACAAGGATCAAGATGTTTGAAAGATTTTGTTATTTATTTTATTCATGTTGTTTAATGCTATTCGTTCTTTGTTTATTACATGACGAACCACAAAGTGTCAACGATAAACGACGTTGTATCAAAGCAAACTTCAACGTTGACGATAATGAAGTTGTTGCCATGAAAGTGTTGGGGGTCACCTCTCTTCAACGGCATCTAGTGTTGCAAATTGATAAAAATATTTTTTGTTAAAAAAAATTGCTTGTGTACAGTGTTGCCAGGTGAGTCAATTGTAAGATGTTGCCAGATTAATCAAACACGTTGATCTGATATTCCTATATATTTTATTTTTTCACAGAACTACTGTATTACATTGTAAATATGTCTTTTCAAAATATCTAAGTCAAAAATATCAAGATATAATGGATAGTATAAAGCTTCAATTTCTGTGTAAATATTTGTAATGTTATATCTTAATGCTTTAAGCTTACTAAAGATTTGTTAAGAACGTATTGAACTTTGCATCTTATTCCAAGTGCTTTTAAAACAAATACCAATTTAGTTCTACCCAGTCATTTGATTCAATCGCCATCACACTACAACACTGTATTAAAAACTACCGTTTGTGTTATTTCGCAATTGAGGCCATCAGCACTGATGAATTTCAGACTGAAAAATGAAGGTTTTGCAATACTTCCTTGGATGTAACGCTTTTCAAAAGCTTAACCTACTAACTAGAAAACAAGAAGTTTTGCGTTAGAAGTGCAACCAATCCTTTCTTTCAAATTGCATCATAAAAACATCATTAAAACAATATATCTTGCTATAACAAGCGAATGAAGACAACCACAGACGTACTGTTTAGGTTTTCGAAAGGAGATAGGGCAGCACCATGCTTGCTACGGAAAGCTAATACGTACATTAGTGAACTTGTTGTACCAACATAAGATACTGCCTACTTGTAATCGATTGAATTCGTGTTACTATGTTACATGCTTCCTTGCAAGCTTCAACTAAGGTATTTCTGTCGTAGCTCAGTACGTCTATTTCATAAATAGGTCCCTTGAAATGCGTCACTTTGTTCTACTTAGTAGGTAAGCATACCAAGTGAGTATAAAATTCTACACAACTCGATGTTAAGTTTGTTAAAATACTGTAAACAACACTTGATTACGACATACCTTTCACTTCACAATCAAACATTTGGAAAATCAAAGTCTCAAGAAAAACCTTACTGTCAATAAAGTTGACACTTCTCAACTGCTTTTGATGACATGTACAAACTTGTTTGAGTCTTGTCAGCATATCACAGCTACCAATTTTCCTATTTTTGACTAAATGCTCAAACGCCTCAGTATTTTTTTACGTTGAATTTATGACAGTATGTCTGTAACTTTTATGGTAAGCTACATTCACAACACCAAACAGCACCAATGTCGTTAATATAGTCGTTTTGCATCCCATTGTGTGCTTATTTTCCCGACTTATTTTCCCGAAAGAGTCTGGGCGTTATATGCGCAATCTCTGCAACAATCTTGTCCTCACAATTTGACGTGATCTCATTCACTCGTATGATGACGCGCGAGTTATGCTCAAAGCGAGAGTTCTTGAACCTTCTTTCCAAAACTGATGCGATACATGTTACCCTGAAACGACAAGTAGCAACAAAAAAATAGACAGTAATCTAAAGCACATCCGGGTGGAAAAATAATAAACCGTTTCCCTGGAACATACTGAAACTCTACAAAGCCACTGTCAATGTATTTCAACCTGCAAAATAGGTAGCAAACTACCACATCGTCAGGTTAGTGTAGCCCAGGGCTACTCAACTAGCGGACCGCAGTCCGAATTCGGACCTTCTAAGTATTGATAATGGACTTCCGGTTTCTGGAAAAATAACCTCATTGCAGCGTTTCAGGGCCTCTTTAAATATATTTTTACAGGAAGAAATTTTTCTTTGATTAAGCTAGTAGCTGAGGGGATTTGCTCTCCAGACTGCCAACACTTTGTCAAAAATCCAAATCGAGTTACCTTTTTTCCTAAAAAATGTGTTTTGGAGCTGGTACTGATAGTTCAACTTATGTGGTTGTGTGTGAAATTATTTATTCACCAAACCACTGAAAATGTTTAATTTGTCAAACTGGACCATTGTTAACATTAGTTGAGTATGCCTGGTCTAACACTTTTGCAGCGAAATGAAAAGAAGTTCTGCCAACTGTAAAAAAAAAAAACTACAACAAAGCTTGTTTCGAAGAGAAAATCGTTGGCATGTGCACTTTTACAATAAGAAGGATGACAACTTTAACTTTCACACACAAGGTAAACATTAAAAATATAGAAAAAATGCATATCATATCAGTTTCACATTTCAAACGTATCATGATAAAATCAAATATCTATGCGTTATTTGACACAAAAACAGAGACCATCAAAATTATTAAGCTAACATTTTGAGGGTTGCTTTCGACAACATGTTTGTAAATGACGCATCGTCTGTAGCAATTCCTGCGTTCGTTATGTAATTGTCACAGGGAACGCTTGACTGGATTGCATCGGTATAGACACGGGTTTGGAACTGAATCGTCGATAATTTAGCTTTGCTTGTATTTGTGCAATGCTTCGACCTTTTGTTTCTGGGATAAACATGACGTAGTAGACAAATAAGACTATACTGCATCCAATCCATGGGGTGAATGAATATGCGCCAAGAACCTGTTATCATGTTAAACATAAATGACATCAATTTGACTTTACTTCAAACTATTCTTTCAAGAGCTGATGTGTCAAGTATTTATTAATTACAGCTCAATTATAAGCTCAAACTGTGAGTATCGGACATCGGAAGAAAAGGAATATCCAAGATACATTTCCTTTTCGACATTTGGCATCATTTTCAATTAACTATACGCTTAAAACACTTGCACTGCATCAGTTGCTCACTTGTGCTGCATCCGTTGCTCAACGCCTTCAAATTCGTACAATGTAATATCACATAACAAAAGGTTTAAATTTTTGTTCCATGCAAAGATAAATATTTACACAATTTTTTACTAAATTATTTATTCATTTGCTTAATTATTTAGTCACAGCTTTTGAATTAAAAAAAAAAAGATTTCTGTCAATTTTATCTAAAATGAAGTTGCTACTTTGAAAACGTCTGTTGTAACTACGCAAAAACCAAACATATACCCGATTACTAGAGAAAGATAATAAAATGAAAATTTGGTTACACATGTTCAATTTTTCCTATCTTTATTTTGTTATTTAACGTAGCAATTAACTTATTAAACGTAATATCAATAAATACTTTACCTCCATGTATGGAGCAATAAATCCAACAAACCAGCCCAAAATCCAATTACACACAATAACACAACCTAGATAGTGGATAGTGGACCTGGTCGGTTCTATGGTTATTATTGCTGGAAGAGATGTTGCTGCAAGAAAAGTGCCACCAGAGTAGCTGTAAATAACAGCATCGTTAAGACATAAAACAAAACAATAAGTACTTACTCAAAGATTTTTTTGCAAGCCAAAGTTTAAAGCAGGTGGGCCCAAACCCACGAGGCCCACGTGGTTCCCCCATGCCTGCCATTAACTAAGCTTTCATTGTAGGGTTTTAATACAACAGAGAAAGAAAGCGTTCACCAGATATTTACACATATCAATGAGTTCAAACGATATCATCTATATAGCTACTGCTAGGTGAAAATAGAAGCTGAAACTATAATGTCATTGGATTACTTGCAAAGAGATTCACTGCGATAAAAAGTTTATTTACTAAAGATACTCTTCGCAATAAATTGTGACATTACAATATGAGTGCTTATTGCCAAGAAAAACAGTCAAAGTAGAGCAATTTAAAGCAAATCTAGTGGCTACTCTACTAAAAACTTTAAAATGCTGCTGCTTAAATTAAATAAAAATGTGAAATGTTTCAAAGTTGCAGTATGAATCAAACGCAAGTAAAAAAAATAACATTCTCACAATATCAAGAATATGCCTATTGCAATAACAGCAACGTATGGCAAGGCAGCAGGAGCTAAGTCAACCGTTGCTTGGGATGAGACAAAGAGAACCAGAGATATTATACCCACAGAGTGTGATACTAGAAGTATTTTTCTTCCACCAAATCTTTCAACAAGCTTCACCTGCAAATGCAGCAATGTCTTCTTTAGAAAAAAATTAAAGCTCACTGATAAAAATTATGAAGATAATGATTTGAAATACTTAATGTAAAATGTTATTCAAGTGTAAATTTAAAACCTATATGATATTGAAAGTGGTAATATGCATCATGTATTCGTCATGTACGTACATATTGCATACAGCATTATCGCTTCACCTTCAGGAATGTATAGCATCGTTTGTATTTGGTACATACCTTTACATCTCAGAAATGCTATTATCAAAGAAATAAAAAAAAAATTCTCTAGCAATAAGATAAAACTCGTTACCTACTCCGAAAATTGACGCAATAAAACGAACACCAAATAGTCCAACCGTCACATTGGTAACTTGATCATTTGGTATACCAGCAATCCTGAATATTCTATCGGAGTACAGGAGGATTGGAGTCACTCCGTTTAACTGAATGTTTGCATATAGGCAGCAAACATTAATGAACTGCATTCTAAAAGCGCATAAAACCACATTAACAAAATACAATTTTTTCTATCTTGCATAGAAATCTCCGAAGAAAGACGTAAATTAGGATCGATACTGCTCAATGGAGAGCCAATTGACTTACAGCTATCTATAAATACTTTCTTCGTTTTTATAAGCTGATGATCAGCACTCATCACAGTCGTTTATCAGTTTTGCATCAATACAACTTTTATTACATTTTGAACTGAACAGTGTTTAAGCACAAAAAATAAATTTTACTTACTCAAAGTACTGTAGTGATAGCAAAAATAAAACTAGTAGTCTACCTGTATTGCTTCTTTTTGAAAACTTCGCTCAGCAGAACTGCTTTTTTTCCTTTTATTTCTTCGAGTATATTTTCGTATTCCCTTTCCAACGCCGCCTTTCAATAAGTTAAAAACTTTGGTCATTCTTCAATATCATGGGTGAAAACATGTTATGTACAACGATCTTTCATTGGATTAATTTGTCTTAAAACTAGGCTGAAGGCAAACCAGTTTTCAACTTTTTGACACAAAATAGAAAGGTCGTCTTAAAGAAATTCTCAGCTTGCCTCTATAAACGCATCATGTGGAAACTATTGTTGGATGAAGTCTTATAATGTCTGTTGTATAAACATAACTACAAACTTCGTCAGTGACGTAAATTCAAATAAAAGGACGTCACTTTTTCCTACCAAATTAACCCAATTTCATTAAAAAAGGACGCAACAGCTCAGGGCAGGTCTATAAAGAGAAATACAATGACGTTTTATAGCTGGCAAAATGTCTAACGCAATTATGTATCATGTAACCACCCACAAAAATGCAAAATTTTCAGCAAAATGGAAATTTTCAGAAGCTGTGAGGAAGCTGAAGGAATAGTTCAAATGACGCCAACTTTTTTTCTTAGGTTAATTAAGTATATTTAAACAATATTGTATCTACCCAAACTAAAAATATTTAAAAAAAAAATTGCGTTTTTGACCCCATTTTTCGATTTTTGGGCCCCATGAGGAGGCTGAAGACAATTTGTTACGAATCTCAAATTTTGTCATGAGCGTTTTCTCACTCATTGGCACCATTTCCCCACTACCCCGAGAGAATTAAAAAAAAAAGTTCAAAAACGAGCCACCCTACTGCTGAATAACGTTTACATTTCTAAGTTAAGCATTGATC
Source organism: Aplidium turbinatum (assembly GCF_918807975.1). Classification (NCBI taxonomy): domain Eukaryota; kingdom Metazoa; phylum Chordata; class Ascidiacea; order Aplousobranchia; family Polyclinidae; genus Aplidium; species Aplidium turbinatum. The sequence continues at coordinate 60,235,210 of NC_137472.1, forward strand.
AATAGACTGCTGTCTGAAAAGAATTAAGTTAAACATAGCTTCAAAAAATTAATTCATTTATATGACATTTTTTTATTTAAGAAACCAAACCTTTGAACCTTCAAAGGACATTGCACCAGTTCGTTGGAAAGTACAGTTTGAAAATCACGGTAATACACAAATAAAGCACAACCAACCAATTTTTTAATTTCGTAATTTATCAATCATGCTGCAAACTCGGAAACTTTCACGGACCCCCGAAATCGCTTCGTTAACCTCTTCGGGTTCTCGGACCCCCGGTTGAGAACTACTGGTGTACACAATGATAACGGGTGATGTGATCTTTTCTTACACAAAACTGCAATAGCAAAGTTTTCCACAACTCAGCAATCAATCTTACAGATGTAAAGCAATAAAAATAGTCTTCAATACTAAATAATGTAAACATGGTTTAAAATAAACCAAAAAAATTTTTTTTGTAAAGTTTACCGTCAGTGCAGCAGTCATTCCTTCATGTAGCCTAATTAACGTACAAACTTTGAATTCATCTTACCTGTGACCCAATGCGTAGCTTTTTTAAAAGTGCCATGGTCTTGTCCTTGTCATCTTGTCTAGCCGTGTAAAAAGGTGTCTTGGGAATTTTCCAGCTTATCAGAATGTAAAATAGATTTAGTAGAGATCTCAAAACAATTGCTAGTGGCCACAATTCCTCAGTTCCCAAAACCTAAATATCAGACAAACTTTACAAACTACAAAAATTCAAACTAAATAATAACAAATGTAGTTGAGTAGGCCTATAGCAATTGAATTTAAGTTGATTACATTCACGATCATTAAACTGTAGCTTATAGATTGATTGAGATACTTTCAAAACGCTGAGTTACAATTTTTGAGTTATGCAGTCAATACAATTAGATTAGGCTACATGATAAAGGATTCTTTTTAAGTATTAAACTGTTGAAACTAACAGTCTCAAGCCTGACGATATTAGAACATTTAGAAATGGTTATAAAACGACGCGGAAATGAGAAATTGTTGATTGTAGTTCTTCGGTCAATATTCGTGTATTTGCAATGTTCTGCAGATTACTAAAAAATTAAACATGGATTCTGAAATGCTTGCATATAACTATTTTCATTTTCACCCCGAAATTCATTTATGCGGCAAAAACTGTAACTCATGTTTTTTTAACCCTTTAATGCCCGGACGAACTTCTACAAACGAAAAAAAAATTTTGTTTGTTTTTTAGTGACATTTGTGACCCAATAAATCCATTTTTATCAAAAATTTTATTTTTTGTGTTTTAAATAAAAAATTAAAAAATGTTGCCAAATGGCTACATTGGGCATACAGAGTGCGCAAATATGAAAATTCTTAGATACAAATTATCCTGTAAATTCGATCGCTGAAGGTCCAAAACCGAAGTAGAAATGTTATATGCATTTTACAAAGAGTAACCAGAAAACTAAAATGGCTTTAAGATTCTTTGGCAGGCTATTTGCTATTTATATTATATTCCTCCGGAGGAATTTGCTGACATTTCGATTACAGATGCTCTATCAAGGGATTCATTCTGATTGTCATAGCCTTCCTCTTCTCTTTTCTTCATATTTGTGTTATCATTGAAGTGCATGTAACAGCGTTTCAAATCTGTTGCGTGGCATGCAGTCAGCTATTAGAGAGTATCTCGTTCGTCTTTCCCAGTAGGCTACATCCTTTTCAAAGGCATCTTTACAATACTGATGTGTAGGAGGAGCACTCCTATAAACTTTTTCATTTCAGCAATAGATGTAACCCAGACACGTCCGTTTTTTTGATGAGCGTAAAGTTTTGATTCACGGACAATATTTCCAAACAGCTCGTCATCAAAAATCTCTAAAAAATACTCCAAAGGGGTTTCATATTCAGATAGAGTATACCCTTGATCCTCCCACTGAACATCCAAACTGGGTTTAAATACCTCCTTCTTCCACGTATGCTGGCGTTTTGTGGTTTTACTGGTTGAGCGTTTTGTCGGTTGAACCTCTTTCACACTTTCCTCAACCACTTCAACTTGTAGCTGTCTTGTAGCAGAAGGCGCCGAAGATAACCTTGATGAAGAAGTAAGCATTCCGCATCTTCACCGGACTCATCCTCTTACTCTGAAATGTCACCAGCGGGCACAACTATCCCAATATCTCATTCAACACCAAATCTACATTATTTTCATCAATTGTAGATAATTCAGGCGGGGTTACAGTAAAGTACGTATCTGCATACAAAGTAAAAAAAATTCAGAAATTTATTCTATTCCATGGAATTTGGACTCTCTTTATGCCCAATGTAGCCATTTGGCTACATCAAAACTTCGGCTAACATAACTAAGATTAAAAACATTAACTTGAAAATTAAAGTATGTAGGCTAGTTATTTGTTGATAAAACTTCGTGAAAAAACACAAAAGTGGAATCATTTCTTCAAATAAATACATCTGCAGTGCTCTGAAGCTGCCTCATTTTCTGACTATTTCAACTTTTCAATGGTCACCTCATCACCATGCTTTCTTCGGAAGGGAATTGTGGGTAATTAGTGTTTCCAAAAAATTTCTTTGCTATTATTGTCTTCACAAGAGATAGAATGGTGGATTAAACCATAACAAGGAAACATATTTGCTTTTAAAAAAGTTACAGAGGCCCCTCAATTAAGGTGTGCCAATTTGATCGGTGTGCTTGTTTGATCAAACGTTTTAAATTATTTGAAATAAGGAGTGAAATACAAGATTTGAAACCTACCTTTGGATGTGTAAAAATGGCCCCGATTAAAATTCCGAAACCGATGCACAATGATGACGTACACAACCAGAAGCTTTGTCTATCTCGTGTACTCACTTCAATGATAAGAATTGGACCAATAACTATAATTTATGATAACACGCAAGCTGAGATGTCGTTGTGAAATACTGTAGAGTTACTATAGCTAGATACTAGAAATGCCACACGAAATCAAGAACTTCCTTTTTGGAATGTGAAACCAGGAAATTTTGATTTTTGGTTTTCAAAAATGCAAATAGTTGATATTTCAAACACTAGAAAAAACTGATGGATCAAAGGACAAATTAAATCTTCTACTAAAACTTATAGCTATTAAAATATATTGATAGTTTATAATTTTAATTGTAATGTAGAAGTAAAAAATTAGAAACACAAGCATTACAATCTACGCTACATCATTAAAAATTCTATTCTAACCTTATATAGTCTAATGTTCCATTTTTGCTCATAAAGTATTTCTACCATATACATACACGTCTTTATCCAACTTGTAAATAAAAGAGAAAAAACTAGATTGAACTCTAGATCTATTGGTCTAGAGTTGTTTGGCAAAACAACTACTATAGCAACAAGATATGTTGCTAATTTTGCTTCATAACCTTCGAACCCCAATACATATCTATTGATGGTACATTTGAATGCGCGCATTGTCAAAATCATCATTTTTACAGTATAATTTAAATTTAATCGTTTGGACGAAGAATCACGGTCAAGAGAACAAACTCGTTTTTTGATTCAACATGTTTCAAAATATACATGACAAAATAGAGAACAATGTTATTACCAAACCCAATTCCATTGCTAAGACCAATCACAATACGCCCAATGATAACCGCTTCATATGATGACGTCAATTTTCCAACCAATGCAAAGATAAAAGTCCCAATCACTAAACAACTGTTGCATAATTGAAATACATTTTTTCTGCTGATATACATCAGCAGTCTTCCAACAGATATGCTGCCAATAGCTGCTCCTATTGTGATGGAAGATGACGATATTGACAATAAAGCAATCCATGTAGAAGAAGGCAACGTTTCGTTGTAGCGATTCTGTTTTTAAAAATTAGAAAAAACAACAAATTAAAAAGAAACGCTGTAAACAGACCTTACCTTTAGTATGTGGACTACAATGTACTAAAGCTGGAAACCTTCTCATTTTGAAATGCTGAAGTACTCTCAGTGTTGAACAATTTGTTGCAATGAAATTATCCATAAAGTTAATCTCAAACCAGACACAGTAATCTTTATCCATGCATCCAAAGTCAGAAGAATGTTTTTGTCAGTGCTTGCTTGACTATTTTAACTCAAAATAACATTTGATCAGCCAGGAGCAGCGTAAGACCATTTAGTCACCAGACCGCTGTACAAATTTTTATAGCACATTCATAGCCCACTTTTGCTTTCAAAGTAATCCCAAGTTTCGATTTGTTTGTGAACGACAGCAAGGGTTTTGAAACCTTTTTTTGCAGATCTTTGTTGTGATTAATAATCGAGATTTGCAATATTTCGATTTAGAGGTAAAAATTGTTTGATTTATTCATTGAAACTACTGTAAGCAAATTTTACATTGTTGATATCTATTGGGTTCTGAGACACAAAATAGTCCATACAATACTACAATAATTTATAGGAATGGTTTAATGTACTTCGACCGCAGCGTTTCTCGGCAGCCGATTGTAGCAAGAATTGACAGCGATAGACACCGTGTTTAAACCCTTTAAGCCGTACTTACAACGTGTTGCCATGGCCACCTGGAGATGCGGCCTGATTTGTCACATTTTGTAGATTTTGATTACAGCTACTGCTAGTGTTTGACTGACATTTTCTGAGATTTTTTTTTACTTTTTGTTGTTTCTTTATGATATAAAAGCTGTTTGTTGCCTTAGGGAAGCAGTAGCAAATGAGAAAAAGTAAGTTGAAAAACACGAATCAGACTGTTATTGAAAAATTAACAGTCTGACTAAAATCTTCGAAATCAAATTTCCTTGTTTTTCAACATGTGAGGATGTTAAAACCTATTGTGTCATCTGGGGAAAACAGTAAAAAAAGCGAAAAAATATAATTTTTAGAAAAATTTATCTAAATATTCGCCTAAAGTTAGCAAAATCTGGAAATTTCTGCAAAATGTGACAAATCAGGCCGTATCTTTAGGTAGCCATGGTGTTGCATATTACTGAAAAATTGCTTAAAAAAACATTTAACAACACACTATTTAAATTGTACGTAGGTGTCGCTAAAGGGTAATATATTGTTTTAACTCGAGTTGAAATATTTAATGAGTGATACAATTTTTATTACAACTTTTTGTTAGCAAGACATGAAGGTAGTATCAATCCAGGTATATCTAAAACAGAGGAATGTAAAAGCTCGCAGCAACTGCCTTTTTCACAGCAATAGAAGGGCGGTAGTTGAGGTAGTTTTTTTTTAATTACAGAAAGTTGTGTAATGCTTCTGATACAATCAACTGCTGCTGATACAGTCAGTCCTGAAATGGTTGAACTGCAAAAATGCTGAACCATCTGCTAAAATGTAGCGTACTGGACTCAAGCTTAATAGCAAAGTCAGTGCTAAACAAACTTAAGCATTAAAAATGTAGACACAAGCGAAATCCAATCTATTGAAAATTTAAGCATGTTTGCAAAGCTCTTTTTCGAAGCCAATTTGCTGGTGGTTTTTCAGACCTTCAGTATGATTCTAAGTTGTGAATAAGGCAATCGTATCTTGCTAAGTAAAAAGCCCCAGACCATAAACGGTTGAGCTTTGCAGTCATGTGCAAACACAGTTGGAGCTAAAAAAGCCCTTCTATTGTCAGACGCAGTAACAGCTTTCGCATCCTTCTGTTTTACATCCCTCATGTATCAATCTTAATAAAAACAATACTATAAATATTATGTTTGTGATTTTTTGTCATAATGCTATACAGTAATTATTACCTGATAAGTCTCATTAAACATTGCTTGAAACACTGGGGCGAGTGGGTTGAGAGCAACAAACTGGAAACCCAATCCAGGCATGCACATGACGGTAGCCACCAATATGCACACTGAAAAGTTTGAATTTTCCTGTGAACAAAAATGTACAGACTCAGCATAACTGATAACAAAAATAATTATTAAAATGAAATTTTCACATTATGAAATAATGGCAAGCAAATGGCTAATAAAGAACAATGGGCTTATATAACTTGGAGGGTGTTAATTTATTGAACCTTGCGAAAAACAGACATCAAAAGATCAAAGAGTTGCAAGATATGAATTTGGAGAAATAAGGAGAAGTCAACTGAGAAAAAAGCGAGGTAAATACAGTAACCCAAAACGAAAAAAATATGTCACTTTACATTTCATGCAACGTTTGTAGACGTTAAATCAATTTAAACAGACATATTAGGTAGAGGTAAGAAAAGACACAAAACCTATAAAACCCTCCAGATAAAATGAAGTAGGATAAAGACAAAACGCCAATATATAGTGAAAGACCAAGTAGCAATAGAAGTATGATAATAAAAAAAGTGAAATAAATTATTGACGAGAAAGTGTAGACAGAAGCAAAAACAACTGACAGTTTTTTTTTATTTCGTTGTTAAATTTTCAGAGTATCTGCTTAGACGATATATATGGCGAAGGTTATTAGTTATTACAGCTTGTGCAGAAATAAATTGCTATGCACTATGTACAGTAGTGCAGCATCCGGTTAAGTAAATTCCTGTGTGTTGCAAACAGCATTTGCTCTTGCTTAGCAAGTCTTCGATTTGCTTGGTCGTGATCATTTAACAATATTAATAATCCACCACTCCACCAGTTATTTATCTAGATCCGGTTAAATCTCAAAATGAAATCTTTTTGCTGTTTCTAGGCTATTGCTATTTCTGGAATCTACGTGTAATTTTACAGTTCTATAGTTTCGACACTAATTTTTTCCATAATGCTGTAATACAAGAGTAATTCAGAATGAAAATCATTACCGTTTGTGTCATCTTTGAAGAAATCTTTAGACGACAAATGAAGAAAATATTTCAATGTTTAGGCATTTACTATTTCTTAATCATATACAATATGAATATACCTAATTGAAAATATGTTTATCTAACTCTGGAAACAATTAGCCTTGCTGTGTATGAGAACGTTTAAAGAATAAAGTAGAAAGTTGGTTCATAATGCAGTAGCCTACTGGTACTAAATTTTTTTCAAAACATTGCAGGTATCTGCAATCTTCGTCTTTCTTATGCTGATGGTTAAACAGCTTACATACAATTTTGCTTGTAGTGCTTCTAAATATTGTCATTTTCTACCTTTCTGTATGCAGATTCCTTACAAATGAACGCCATAAATCATTAGAAGTGCAGTAAATATCTCACAGCTCTAGTTTATTAGTTGATTTGTCGTCACACTGAGTGCCGTGTCAAGTGGGACATATTTTATTTCTATTTTTGTTGTTGCAATACGTCCACGAAATTAATCTCAAACCAGACACAGCAATCTTTATCCATGCATCGAAATACAGAAGAATGTTTTTGTCAGTGCTTGCTTGACTATTTTTACTCAAAATACCAAGTGTTTGTTCGGGTTGTATCGGTTTTCATTTGTCTTGACCCTCATAGTCTTGTTGCTTTCGTTGTAACCATTGTGATTTTTCAAAATATATCCATCTAAGCTAATGCTAAACCTTTTTTCGTGACAAATGTGGCAACACTAAACAGCCAAATCATCGACTGAGACAAGTAGCCTACTTCTAATTCTAACTCATCGGAACAACAAAAGTAAGCAATTTCTTTTATATATTTAAAGCAACACCGCATGGCCAACTTTGCAAATACTTTTGAGGATGAATAAGATTGGTTTCATTCCTTCCCTCTTGACTTAAAACCCTGTAATTGCACGGTTTCGTCAATAAAAAACATGAAAAGAAACGGCGACTAATGCTTGTCATTAGAATTTAAAAAAAAAAAACACCATCGTTCTTGCAGCTCTAAAAGAAATGGTTACATCGCACAAATATAGCAACTGACATAGACGACCTCTAGCCTATACAAGAGTAGTTAGATTTTTTCGTGTGCAGTAGGCCAAGTTCTGTATTTTATGGCTTATGACGATGATGAAAAGCTTTGGCTGAAAATAATATCAATAGGAGAAGAATCATTTTTCTTTACATTTTTTCTTCAAAAAAAACAAAAAAAAACACACTGTTTCAAAACAATAGACAAATTGCACTCTGAAAAATTATACGCAGCCAAAATATAAACAAGAAATAAAACGTAACAAGAATTGATTTATAGAAATAACGGCTTGTAGGTCTATTTTAGAAAAAAATGATACAAAAAAAGTAAATTTTGCACAAGGTATCACGGATAAACTTGCGAAACAAAACATGTTCAAAATAGCACGTGCACCTGCTGTAAACACCAGTAACGTAAAAATATTTTGTAAAAATTAGTTCGCCAATGTTAACATTTTGATACATTTGTTTGCACATTTCTTTCTAAAACAAGAAAATAAAAAAGTCCGCATGCTTTCTTCACGATTACAAGTGGCAGACTTCATTTGTTACCATTGTGGCAGCTTCTAAAAATCCCAAATCGCACATAAGAAAGCCTACAAATAACGTGGTTCGAAACTACAAATATTAGTTTCAAAGTACTACGGTATACAGTATATACGTATATATAGGCGTAGGCTATTACAGAAAAACTAACATGGATAAATAATTAAGCACTACCGAAGGTTTCATATTGGGTAACAATCATCAGGTGCAACACTTATTCAAATGGACTATCTTGTGTTTTTCACTAATTTATAAATATTTAAATACCATGATATACTGCAGGTTCTTCTGGTGCAAACTAAGCTGAACCATCACAAAATGTATAAGGTGATAATCTGCTTTTATTCCAACGTTTCGTCAATCAGACACAACTGATTTCTTTAATGGAATCTCTCTTCTTATTTTTAAGGATTAAAGCAGATTATCACCATATATATTTTGTGATAGTTCAGCTTAGTTTACACCAGAAGAACGTATATCATGTTATTTAACTAAATGCCTGGTGAACTGCCTCAATCAGTTTTTAAAATTCTGAATATTATTTAAACCAAATATAGTTATTAGTCTCTAAACCCTTGAAAACCTGAATCACCCTAAAAGGAGGATCATCAGAAGGTCCTTATTAAAATAGAATTCTATTTGATGAAGGACCTTCTGATGATCCTCCTTTTAGGGTGAAACAGGTTTTCAAGGGTTTAAAGACTAAAGACTCATAACTATATTGATTTAATTTGCTCTGCTTGGCTTTTTGCTTCGCATTGAGCACTTTTTGTAGTATTAATACAGTAGTATGCACCAATGAGGAATGGCCTCTTCCTCCTTCTGTGAATGTGGTGCCAAGAAACAGACCGCAGAAGACCACATCATCAATGACTGTTCTATCTTCAAGCAGCCACCTAACGCAGTGGAAGGTCTGCGTGTCATAGATGATAAAACCAAAGACTGGCTGCTCTCTAGTAGCCTTCCAGTGTAGTGAGGGAATATCGTGAATCTGGGGTGATAAAAGAATAGACCGTCGGTCCCAGAGGCTCACACGACGACGACAACGATTTATTGTTTGAACGGTATTTATATATTTGTATATAGATTCTATTAGAATAAGTGTTTTCCCTGTGACTGTCATCCAACATGAAACCTCAGGAAGTGCACCCTTGTTAGTTTTTCTGGAATTATTTTATCCCTGCTTGCTGCATTATGCACTTTGTTTGCAACTGCTGCAACTTATCTCTGGAATATACATAATAGGCCTCATTTAAAGGACGAAGTGTCCTCTGTGTACAGGATTTTATGAGGTATGGCAATAAGAACAATTACAATCCTTGTCAATGCCTGCTTTGATTATATAATTGTCATTGGCAATGTTTGACTCTTTTTTGTAATCGTGTATGAACTCCTGAAGCTGAACCTTCGATACGTAAGCTTGGCTTGTATTTGATCAATGCTTCTTCCCTTTGTGCTTGGGATGAACATGATGAAGTAGAATAGGAAGATTATGCTGCATCCAATCCATGGTGTAAACGAGTATGCTCCAAGTATCTACCATGAGAATAAACAAAGATTCATGAGGCTTTACTTTCCATAGAGCATTTTCAAGATCTATTATCATTTCAATATTTTCAACAAGTAAGGACTATGGAGACTTAACTGCATTAATTAAAAGGGCTGGTTTGCCTTGGTGGCTTAACTTACTTGTGAGTGCATACGTTAGAAGGAATCTTGTTAAAAAGCTGGATAGTCGTGATGTTTATTGCTGAGACATTATAAAAACGTGAGGTTATTATTTTTGAGCGATTATTAGTTTACAACAGTTATTTTTTTAGTTGTAGTAAAGTTGGTGATAAAACAAGTTTAGTGGTATTAATCTGTATTTTGTGATTTGTGTAATCGACTGCATAGTGTATTGAACTGCGCTTCAAGTGCAATCATTTTTCCAGCATTATTTATTTAAATTGAATAAAAAGCGATTTCATTTTTGAAAAGTATAGAACGTTGGTAAAAAATTCAGATCCCAACGCGTAGCCGAGTAATTGATTCGACGATTAGTCATCAAGTCATGGTTGCTTGCAGCACGTCGATTTGTCATATGTTGCAGACTGTTGCAAACTGTTCAAAACAGTCTGAGTGAAAGATTTTAAAACTTGCATTTACTCATCGTTTCTTGCCTGCAAAATATATAACATTTTCCCTCAATTCACAAAACCACTAAAAGAAAGTATAATTTTATAAAACGCTAGACAGGCTCTTAGACATATCAGGCACGTTTGACGTTCGAAAGGACGTGGGTTTAACACTGCTTCAGACAACGCAGCTTTGTCGCAGCAATGATTCTTTATGACGTGACAAAATAAGGACAGCAGGCGACGCGAAAGCCATATTTCCCTTTGCTGCTTCTTGTTTTATGTTGAGTTGCATCTGTGATCGCAGTCTAAGAACTGTATTGTTAAAAAAGGTAAAAAAATTACTTGAAAACATAAAAGATCTTGCAACAAGGCTCTGAGAAATCTATAGAATTAAACAGAATCATACTCCATATTTTGTAATTTAAACTTGTCAAAAGCTGTTTCAATACCTCAAGGTATGGAGCAATAAATCCAACAAACCAAGCCAAAGCCCAAAAAATTACAACACCAAATCCCATGATTGTTGGTCTGGTTGGTTCTATGGTTATTATTGCGGCAAGAGATGTTGATGCAAGGAACGTGCCACCAGAGTAACTGCAAAAAAAAGCTTGTTAGATTTGATGTGTCTAATTCCGTAACATCATGATTTCAAAGCATAAACAACAATTTTTAAACGCGATATTGAATAGTGTGTTTCCACATAAGCAATGAAACAAACAGAAACCAGAAAAATCATTAACATGAGAGAAATTAGAACTTGTCAATTGATGACTCGAACTGAGCCTACCAACGTTAAACGCTTTTTTTTCCGCGCAAACAAACATGTCGAATTAGGGTGGCTCGTTTTTGAACTTTTTTTCAAATTCTATCAGGGTAGTGAGGAAATGGTGCCAATGAGTGAGAAAACAATCATGACAAAATTTGAGATTTGTAACAAATTGTCTTCAGCCTCCTCATGGGACCCAAAAATCGAAAAATGGGGTCAAAAACGAAATATTTTCCAAAAATATTTTTAATTTGGGTAAATATGATATTGTTTAGATATATCTAATTAACCTAAAAAAAAAAGATGGGGTCATTTAAACTATTCCTTCAGCTTCCTCACAGCTTCTGAAAATTTCCATTTTGTTAAAAATTTAGCATTTTTGTGGGTGGTTACATCATCATAATCCATCGTCGGTTTATTCCCCACTAGTGGGGGTGGCCGATAATTGCGTAAGACATTTTGCCAACTAAAAAACGTCATTGTAGTTCTCTTTATAGACCTGCCCTGAGCTGTTGCGTCATTTTTTAATGAAATTGGGTTAATTTGGTAGGAAAAAGTGACGTCTTTTATTTGAATTTTCATCACTGACGAAGTTTGTAGTTATGTAACCACAAACAAAAATGCAAAATTTTCAGCAAAATGGAAATTTTCAGAAGCTGTGAGGAAGCTGAAGGAATAGTTTAAATGACTCCAATTTTTTTTCTTACATTAATTTGATATATCTAAACAATATTGTATCTACCCAAACTAAAAATATTTTTGGAAAAAAATTCATTTTTGACCCCGTTTTTTAATTTTTGGGCCCCATGAGGAGGCTGAAGACAATTTGTTACAAATCTCAAATTTTGTCATGATTATTTTCTCCCTCATTGGCACCATTTTCCCACTACCCCAAGAGAATTTAAAAAAAAAAAGTTCAAAAACGAGCCACCCTAATGTCGATGTTGTTGTTGCCACATAGGCCTACAGGTGGCCCAAAGCAAATCATGTGTTGGACATTACTCCATGGGGAAAAGTGACAAAGTAAATTACAGTTATCTGATGGGTTTAATAGGTTTATATCAAATTAGTGTCAAAACTTTTATCTTTTTTTCATCAATTTTTGCTTTATCACGCGATATCACAACAAAAGAAAGTCGAGCAGTAAAACTGTAAATCTACAATGCTTGATGTAAATTTAATGTAAAATATAAGCAGAAAAACGGTTCCACTCACAATACTAAGTACACTGCAATGGCAGACACAGAAACATATGGTAAGGCTGTGGGAGAGAGATAAGTTGTTGCTTGAGATGCAGTAAAGACGCCCAGAGCTAGTGTGGATACAGAGTGGGAAACTAAAAGCATCTTTCGACCACCAAATTTATCAACAAGTTTTACCTACAAATAAAAATATAACTTCAGTCAAGCAAACTATTATACAAAATTTGGCTGCTTGCTTTTGTTTTTCTAAGTTTTAAAGCAAGTTGGTCGGACATCTCGAAAAAGCAGGTAGATGTACCCAGACAAGCCACTTAGTGGCAAGTTAATAGTTAGTTTTTCTGTGTAGAACTTGTAGTTTTTACTTGAACCGCTTGCTGAGTTGTTGCATGCAGAGTAGTCTAATGACCACAAAAACCAGAGAGAAAAATAACAATAAATTGAAAGTGTTTTAATGGTTTCAAACAGTCCGACATAATAATTGGAGCAGTGACACTTTCCATTCAATCATAAATATTCGATTATTTTTAAACCAAAGAGATTTCAAAACAACCTGCAGGAGAATTGTAACCTGTGGAATGTGATGGATAATTTTAAAAACACAATTATGAACCACAGAATAATAAAGTGATAAAAAAGAGGAAAATTGCAGTATGCACCAAAAACAATACTGACTTACACCAAATATTGATGCAATAAAACGGGCAGTAAACAATCCAACCGTCAAGTTGGTAACTTGATCATTTGGTATTCCAGCAAGGCTAAAAATTCTATTGGAGTACAGGAGGATTGAAGTGACACCATTTAACTGAATGTTTGCATAAAGGCAAACGCAGTTGATAAGCTGCATCCTAAAAATGCAAAAAATAACTTTGACATAAGTCACTCAATGTGACGTACAATCACATGATTATGATTACTTAGTCTTAGGGCATTAAAATCAGGGCTGTAGACCCGAAGTCGGAAGGATTTTGGCGTGTCCGGAGTCGAAGTCGTTAAAAAAGGGCACACTCCGACTCCGGCTTGATATACCAAAGATTGAAAAATGGTATTTTTGTTTGCAATTGCTTTTTGTTTTCCTTATTGCGCTCTAACACCTTACCAGACAAAAGATGTGTTTATTCTTGGAAATTTTTGCAAATGTTGTCTTTTCGATTTCGATCACAATTCCAGTGAAATTAAACTTCAAAAATATGAAAAAGGCAATAAAAAAAGATCTGACAACCCTCAAAATCTGGCAACGCTGAATCCAGAGTCGAAGGCTGCCAGCTACAAACCGAGGAGTCGGAGTCGTATATTTTCGCCCGACTTCACAGCCAACTACTGCTTAGAATGTCAACTAGGCCATAAATGTTTACCAATATAATTAAAACTTAATTGTTAACATTCCAACTGCTCATTACAAGACCTCATAGTAACATTCGTTCCTAAAAAACATTAGGGAAAAACTATAACTTTTGATTAAAATGAGTTGCAAAAAAAATTATAAAAACTACACGCTTTAAAAAAATGTATATTTGTCATGGTGTTTTATTGTTTATTTATTTTTGTTTGCAATAACACCAAAATTTGAAACCTGTATGACTTTGTTTTGAAAATTTCTTTCATTGCAATAGTTTTCCTTCCCTTTATTTCATTCAGTATTTCTTCATATTCTGTTTCCAATGCCCCCTTAGTCGTAAACAAATTTAATGTCATTAGTTATTGGTAAGAAAAATTAACATGCATTGACACATCTGAATTCAAGAAATCTAAGCCTAGCTCGCACAAATGCACAGTGTTAGTTTTTAAAATATTCTGTTTTTGACTTCATCAATATTGTCACTTTAGACTATAGCAAAATAAATATATTCCTTTTTACATTGTTCTCCATGTGGTAGAAGCAGTGATGTACGAGCATACAAAAAATATTGACGCCGTCATCATAAACGCAAACGATCGAAAAACCATACTCCGTATGCGTCAACGTAACTTGTAAAAAAAGTTGGCGGCGTAAGCGTTAGCGCATACACTAGCGTAAACTCATTTTGTTTGCAAGGTGCCAAACATTCACACGGTATAAACCACTTGAAACAAACAAGTTTTATTTTGAATTTCCACGAAGAAACACAAGCATCTGAAAGTGTTCATCTGACATTTTGCTGCGCTTTGGTTTCAATATGTCTTTGCCCATTGAAAACATTCTTTCAACTGCAGCGCTGGAAGGTATTGGCGTGTTATTGGGAATAAAGTACATTAAAAAATATGCGTTGACGCTATGCGCTATAAAACCGCGAAAACTTTACGGCACAGCCTCAAACGCAAACTATCCAAAACAATGTGGCCGTAAGCGTTAGCGCAAACAAAAAGTCTACGCCGCAAGTCTACGGCGTAGAATTTGCGGCGCATACGTACATCTCTGGGTAGAAGTAAACATAAATCCAATTATTGATATTAATGTCCAACTATAAATATTTTTTGACCAGCAAAAAAGCAGGATCTTTACAAAAAAGTTCTCACGCAAAATTTTAGCTACAATGTAAGAGTAGGGATTTTGGTAAACAGCAATTTATCCAAATCGATATATTTTAGTAAACGCTGCTGGGAGATTGTTTCTTAGAGAAAATTATCTAATTCGCTTTTATGTCAAACGAGGAAAGTGGCCCAAGTGGGTCGATTGATTGGAAAGCATACGCCTTACCCGCTATGCCATCCAACTTCCATTATCTATTAGCCTATAGTGAAATTTTGTTGGAACCCTAATTTCTCTTCAGTTATTCAGTTAAACGCCTGGTTTCTGAATTGACAACGTTTCATTTATGTCATTATTGATTGCGCCTACCAATTAAAGTCTGAAAATTTGGTCAATTTTCATTAGTTGTATTTGTACATGTTTTAGATGCAATAAACCAAGACTCTGTTTCTCGGCAGCCGATTTGTAGCAAGAATTGACAGCGATAGACACGTGTTTCGCCCATGAGGCTGGGCTCATCAGTATCGCACCGTATTCTGCCACAAATTTATTCGACCACCGCTTTACCAGTCAGTTTAACTCTTATCTTTGTGGAAACAAAGAAAGAGCCAACAAAACCAGCAGGCGCCAGGGCAGAGGACATTGTGAAGAAAGGGGCGTTCTTCCCGGCTATCAGCACAAGGCTGAGCACTCACTAGTACAGCGAGCAGCTGCGATACGTGTCGAACACCTGTTTATCGCTGTCAATTCTTGCTACAAATCGGCTGCCGAGAAACATATTGTTGATTGGATGGTCTGAATGGCTAGCGTGGAAGCTACACCGTTATGGTTGGCGAATCGCAGCTGCTCGCTGTACTAGTGAGTGCTCAGCCTTGTGCTGATAGCCGGGAAGAACGCCCCTTTCTTCACAAACCAAGACTCTATTAAAGCTCTGTCATTATCTCTGAATCTTTTCTTCAAGAGGTTCGTTTTCAGCCTGATAGTGGTGACCTCTGATAATACATTCTTGCAATCAAGCGAATGACAACAAATCGAGACAGCAATTGTAGCTCACAGAGCTTTATTTTATTCAAAGGCTGATTTTCATCACAGCACAATTTCTTATTGAATTAGTTAAAAATACAGTAGAAGTTCAGTTATTCACACCTGTGACCCAGTACATAATTTCTTCAAGAGCGCCATGGTCTTGTCTTTATCACCTTGTCTAGCCACATAAAAAACGGTGTTTGGGAGCTTCCAACTTATCAGAATGAAAATGATGTTGGGTGTAGTTCCTAATGCAGCTGCGAAAGGCCAAAGTTCTTCAGTGCCTAAAACCTAAAAAAAAACTTTCATGTTGGACTGATATTGAAGCATATGGGCTACAGACAGTCTGATACAGCATTGGAATTCAATGGCTGGTGTAAACAATCTATTGAAGTATTTCTTTTGTTTATTTTCTGTGCAACAAAATAAACTAAACCACAGTTCCAGTACAACACTGAATTGTCGCAATAAAAATGTATAATAAAAAACTGCGGAAAATTTGGTTTAGCATGACAAACCTTAGCAGTTTAAAATGCCTGCAGTCTATGCTACAGGGTGTCTCACAAAACTTTTAACCCATTCAAATAACTTTATTTCATGAACCAATCAACATAGTTACAAAAACTAAACTGAAATGGAAAGCTGAGATGTTAACAATTCTGAAAAACAACATGTCTACAATGTAATACTACATCAACAGTAGTAATACAGCAGTTCATAAAACATGCTAGCTGAGTGGTTACGCGCCGCGGTTACCGCCCCGTTAGTTATGGTAACCGCCCCGTTAGTTATGGTAACCGCCCCGTTAGCTCAGTGGTTACGCGTCGGGTTCAAGATCACGCGGCGCTGGTTCGACTCTCGGGGTGTGCGTTTGAGCAACGCATTTCAGGACTGCTCTCCATTCAGCGGCACCTAGTGAATGGAATAATTTCTCGGTAACAACACTTTAACAATCGGAAAACTTCACTCTGCCAATCTCGGTAACCGGCCCTGCACCAAGAGCCTCTACAAGTATGCAAACAAGTACCAGGAATAACCTATCAAGGCTTTGTCAGTCCGAGGATAAAGATTCAAAACCAAACCAAACCAAACCAAAAACATGCTCCAGATGGCCACCGTTGCGCTGGAGGCGTATTTGAGCACGGCGAGCGAAGTTGTCAATGACCCGAACACACTCTTCCTTTGGGATGGCCCTGATCTTCTGGGAGATGGCTTGTTTTAGTTCAGGGATGGTCTGAGGATTATCCTGGTACACATTGTCCTTCAGATAGCCCCACAGATAGAAGTCAGGGGGGTTGAGGTCCGGGGAATGGGGAGACCACTCAGGGTCTCTGCGGTGGCTGATTAGGTGGTCTGGGAACTTCTCATCCAACCACGCCAGGGTGACATTAGCAGTGTGGGGGGTGGCACCATCTTGCTGGAACCATTGCTTTGCTCTAAGGAACGAGCTTCTTCCTCTGGCTCTGTTTCTACGCCCCAGAGCGGTCCAGAACTGCTGGAGGACCACAAGCTAACGCTCCTTGTTGACGGTGACTGCGTTCTCATTTTCATCTTCGAACCAGATTGGGCCAATGATGCCATGTTTTGAAATTGCAACCCAGGCAGTGCATCTGACTGTGTGCAGGGGCCTCTGTAGAACTTCATCAGGAGGAGAGGTGCCCCAGAACACGTTGTTTTTACTGTTTAAATACCCATACAGGGTGAAATGAGCCTCGTCAGAGAACCAGAGGTTGTCAAGGAAGTCAGGGTCCTCTTCGACGATGTCCATGAACCACTGGCAGATGGTAACTCGCTTAGCCTTGTCTGCATCAGTAAGTTTATGCTTTATCTGGATCCTGTATGGATAGAGTTTCAAATCTTCCTCCAGAATCCTCTGTACAGAGGACCGGGTCAGACCAAGCATTTGGGCCCGTTTACGGATCGTTTTCTTTGAACTTCTCCCAACGGAGTCCTAACTGCATCAATGTTCTATGGAGTCCTAGCTGTATTTTGTCTCCCATTTTTTGGTGTTGTAGGCATTGTCTGGTTGTTGTGAGGTAATCCAGTAGCTTGAAACTTTTTGACCCAATAAAAAACGAGTGGTTTTGATGGAAATTTGTTAAAGTCATACTTTTGCCTGAATTTTGACTGCACTTTTTTGTACGATTTTGACTCCAAATACAAAGCCACACAGAAAATTTTCTCTTCCTTGGTGTACTTCATCCTTGCAGATCTAAATTTGTTATGGGCTAATTTAGTTAAAACCGAAAAAGAATGAAAAAAGCATTAAAATTGACAAAGTTATGCAAGGTTATACGGGTTAAAAGTTTTGTGAGACACGCAGCTAAAACAATTATCTCATAGGCAAAAATTGTCTAGAATGTATTGTAATTTTGTTTTAGATAAGTGTTGCAGAAAAAAAAAACGTGCACTGTACAGCAGCTTGCCTTTGAGTGGGTTAAAACGACTCCAATTAGAATTCCTAACCCAACGCACATGGATGGCAAGCAAAGCCAGAAGCTTTTTCTTCGTCTGGGGCACACTTCAGCAACGATAATTGGAATAATTACTGTGAATAAACATAACGTAACTGTCATAATCAATGTGTGTATCCTAGAGGACAGGCTACACTTTATGAACTAGAATAAGTGAGCTGTTTTATAGTGTGAGTTTCAGTTGTTATCAAAGTCGGTTATTTTTCCAAAATTAACCTTTAATTGCGCAACTGCTGTTGCCTAGAGAATGTTATACTCTAGTACAGGGTTTCCCAAACTTTTTTGGGCCAAGGACCACTAATTTTTCGTAAACAACTTTTTAACTGCAACGAAGGTGCAACAAGTAAGATTTACAATACTGGATAGCAAAAGCTTTCAAAATCATTTAAGTTGTAAAGAACTGCTGCAATTGTCTTTGACAGGGTACGTAGCCTACTGTACAGCGTATATGTGTGACTTTACTTTCTTGTCATGTCGCCACGGACTACCTGTGTACTCGTCGCGTACCACCAATGGTCCGCGACCACAGTTTGGAAAACTCTGCTCTAGTATTTCCAGAAAGTTGTTTAATTTGACGGAATGTTATAAGGAGTTGTATGCTGCAATGACGCCACAAACAGGTTTACATGCTGCAAAGTTTGACTAGAATAATGATTCCCTGTGACATAACTTTAATGTAGTTTCTGGAAGCTTCTGGTTAAAGTTTCTGGCCTGTTGAGTATAATAATTAGAAGATATGATCGAGATGAGAGCTGATATTATCAGAGTTGTACTGTAGTACAGTACTTCCAACTGTTACATACGGCGAGGAAACTTGGAACCTTACAAAAACATTAACTTAAAACAAAGATCAATGCAAAGAACAGACAAACGAACTGTGGTGGGTTTAACAAGGCAGACAAAAAAACTGCTGAATGGATTCTCAATCAAATAAAATTTAGAGATATTGTGATAACTATCCAAAACCTAATAGGGGCAGACCACAAACGAAATAGGAGTAGATCACCAAGAATTTGGACTACTGATATTGAAGACTGGTCAGGACTTATTTACAAAACTGCAGTAAAAAAATCTCACAACAGAGAAACTTGGCGTCTCATTGCCTCCAACCCTCGATGAGAGGAAGGAACTTAATGATGATGATGATGATCCAAAACCTAAAATGGTCATGGTGAGGTCATATAACAAGACATCAGGACAACAGATGGACTATCAATTTAACAACTTGAACACCTTAGGAAAAGAAACCCAAACGAGGAAAACCAAAAATGAAATAGAGAGACGAGATTGATAAAGAATGTGGAACAACAAACTGGTACATAAAAGCACACGATCGATTGGAATGGCTAGAAAAGAGGAAGGCCTTTCGCTCAGTAGTGGGCTACTACAAACTGAAAATGAAGATGATGGACAAATGATTGTATTGCAGAATTGTAGCCAATATTCTTGTCGTAAGAACCAATTGTTCGCGGTTATTTCGCTTTATCTGTTGGAAGTGCTGAACCTTTCGTTAAGTCCTTCAAGTATTTCCTTCTACAATCTCGAAAGTAGAACTATTCGACTACCGGTACTTAAATGGATTGCTTAACGTCGATATCCTAATAAACTACGTAATGAATCTTTTTAAAGTCTCTACGTGTAAGAGCTAGAGAGGCAGTAACATTACAATTTAATTTTTTTTTTTACAATTTTCTTTTCGTTGCGCAAGCAATAGAAGAATAAAGTAACCTACACGCATACATTCCCGAAACACTCGCGTACACCTTTACACTATCTCACGAACTCCCCAGGGATCCGCGAACCCCAAGTTCGGGTCCTGTGATCTAGATCAAAGGCCGCGTCGACTATGATACTATTGAAGTATATGATTTCACAGGAGGATATTTAGCATCAGTAGAATCATACTTTATGATGAAATAAAGTATAATTTAAATAATTCAGATAATACGAAACCAAGGAAGTTTCCAGAAATATTTTGATAAAACTACCATTCAACGTTTTATAAGCAGAGAAAACTTTTTCTCAAACCGTTGAAAATTTTCAACATAAAAAATTTCAACGGTTCGAGAAAGAAGTTTTCTCTGCCTATAAAACGTTAAATGGTAGTTTTATCAGCAATTTTAAATAAAGACTCTAATTTTAAATAAGACTCTTTTACATTTTCATACGGACCTCAAGGGTCTGCGAACCCAAGGCTTAGATCCTGTAACTTAGAATGTCATTTGTAAATACGAAACGGTTTTTCAATTCAATTCAGCCCTAGAGTTGTATCAAAAATAAAATATCGCCATGCCATTTACAAATACCGTTTGTGGTTGATGTATGACGCCTTTTCTGAATGCACAAAGTATTCATTAAAATATAAAATTCTTACTAAATCCAAGTCCGATGCCAAAACCAGTCACAATACGTCCCATGATAACTGCCTCGTATGATGATGTCAATTTCCCAACTAATGCAATGATGAAAGTCCCAGTCAAAAGAAAAGTGTTGGAAAGTAGCAGCACACTTTTCCTGCTGAAGTACATTAACAAGTTTCCTACAGACAAAGCACCAAATACTGCTCCAATTGTGATGGATGAAGAAGACACAGACAACAACGTAATCCACGTGGAAGATGGTAAACTTTCGTTGTAGCGACTCTGTTGTAAAATGGACAAAAATCAAATATATGAATACATTACGACACAACCCTTTACAGAAGACTTTTCAATTTACATTATCGTGAAATGTTTGTTTGTAAGTCTGTGTAACAATGAGTTCAATAAAATTGTACTGTATCAGGAAACAGACTTTACGTTATTGAATGTGAGTATCTAGAAGTGCTAAACACATAAATTATGTGCAATATAAAACAACAAACTGATAATGCTTTCAATATTACCTCATCAGTCTGCATACCATCTATAGAACAGGGGTCACCAAATGGCGGCCCGCGGGCCGCATGCGGCCCGCCACGCTGTATCGCTGCGGCCCGCGGAAGGTATCAGCGTACAAATATAACAAAAAATACTTTTCTTGAGGAGTTAATGAGCACGAAGGCAAAAAATACTTTCCGGGAAGCATATTTCCGCTTTGCATACGATTCCACCGACCGACCAATCAGATTATAGTTCTAAGTGGGGGTTGCTTAAAGTTATTCCAATGCGATGTCCAGCCACACTGTCCCAGTGGTTGATTAAAACGTTTGTTTTCGAATTTCGAAATTGTCTGTGAGCATAGGGTTGCTTATTTTAAGTTTGCAAACGTCATGTAAACACTAGTGTGCGTTTCACCGGTATTGTGTTTCACGAGCAGTATTCCCTTTATGCTAGTTTTTGTTGGCAAAATAGGTCGGTGTGCCAACTCAATTTATAATAAATTGGCAAAATATTATAAATAGATTTAAAGACTTTTTCTGATTGTATTATGAAAATATTTAGCTTAGTACTGCAAAACGTTTTTTTTTTAGGAAATATGGAACGTTTCACGATTTTGCGTGTCACCCTTGCGCGGGCCATGCTAATCTTCTCTGTATCGTTCCAATTTTAGTATATGTTCTTACTTCTGCCGAAGCAAGTACTGCAAAATGTTGTTAATCAACAATTCTTGCCATGCTGATAAGCACCGTAAGTGAGAGTTGTCAATAATAAAATAAAGACGGTTTTATTGACTCTCACAAAAAGGATGAAAAACCAACTCATTGCTTTTTTAGAGGGAAGACTGTTCATGAATTACGATTTTTCGGTGATTTCCACAAGCGTTTGTTTCATGGTACCTGGTTTCTTTTTCCCTGTTATTGGAGCCTATTTTTCGCTGATATGTTTGCAGGTCACTATTGTTGCCTGTATTGGGATGTGTCAAACATTTCCTTGTTCACTGAAACTGTTAATTGCAAGATATCTTTTGCGAAGTAAAGTAACAACACCACTCTTGCTTGGCGATGAATATTCTGATGAAACCGCTCGCCTCGCTATAAGTGCACAAAACAAGTGGCCTCGTTTATTAGGCATTGTTAAAAAAGTCAAAAGTGTTGTAAAAGGAGCTTGGCCTGGCAGTAGCGTTGTTCGATTAATTTTGTTGCTGCGGTATTCGAACATAAGTATGAACAACATGTAACGCTGGATACTGGGTACGAAATGCGTTCTTTTCTAGCATAAGAGTCAACCTACCTATCATTTTATTAGTGCGGCCCGCCACAGCTCTCCTTAGTGCCAAAGTGGCCCGCACGCAAAAAAGGTTGGTGACCCCTGCTATAGAAGAAGAAGAAAGTTATTACATTTAACAAAATAAACTAAAGTCATAGATTAGTTAGTAGTAGGAACAATCGCATAAAATAATACTTTTCAAATAGTAATTGTGACTATACAATCTAATTATGTACCTGGTACGTCTCATTGAACATTTTGTTGAGCACTGTGGTCAATGGATTGAAGATGACAAACGAGAAACTCAGACCCAACATGCACATGATCGTTGCCACCAAAGTGAAAACTGAAAGTTTGGAGATGTCCTGCAATCAACAAATTAAATTGTATTTTAACAATGAAAAAAAAAAGAAATTAGAAGTAAATTACAGTTAAATGTGTTGTGTTGCATGATGGACAACACAGGGTCTAGCAACCACAGACCCGCAGGTACCTTGAGACTATGAGGGACGCTGGCATTCCTAAAGCGTCCGTCTTTAATTTGTACTTGAATAGGTTTCACCTTACTCTAGCCATATCAGACCATTCTTCTTTTACAACATTACATTTATATTAAACGTGTGTGATCCTTTATAGAAGATAAAAAAAAAACTTAGTTAAAATAACAATGATGAAATGCAAAGTATTGTTTGTACAACCAAAGCTTTTTCAGAATGAAAGTATGTTTATGTACTTTTACTCAACAAGACCAACTTAAATTGAACGATTTGCACTCTTTGTAGGTGGTGGCTGAGTCAAGCAAGATTGAAGGCTTAAACTGTAATTACTCTGTGACTAAAACAACTGCAACAACACATTACAAGTGATTGCTTGCGGGTATATAAAGTTTGTAAACAAAACTTTAAATCTTCACAGAGTTTTCAACAAATCATTCTGCTAGAAGCGAAACACAATCTATTGCTGGATTTCATATGTTTCATATTTGAAGTGAAAGCTATGTCAATACATTGCTTGTTGACAGGGTTTGGAATTTTTGAAAAATAGTTCCGATAACATTTAGGCCAAGTCAAATGCTCGGCAAAAGTGCAAACATTATCCTTTATAGCATAACATTTTTTGCAATCTATAATGCTTTTACTGTAATTCAATTATGTTCAATATTGACTCATTTGCACAATTGGACTTTTGCAAATGCATTGTCATTAAAACATGTCTTTTCGTAGAACGAAAATAAAAATTAAATATTTTTTTATTTCACCCTTTAATTAGCAATGTAAGCACTTACATTTTTGGTCATCTCTGAAGACATCTTATTGTGGTTCATCCAAATAATACAATTACTAAATGCTTTCCTTTTGCGCTAAAGTAATGGTTTCAACACTTATTCTACCTCTGAAAAGAATAATATTTATGTATAGAAACAGTAACTCTTTATTCTGATTTTCCTTATCGGTTGCTCAATGGAAAAAGCATGGGAGTCACCTTTCTTGGTAAACCTAACGACCTTCAGTAAACTGGAAAAACCTAGTCCACTTCCATTCTCTTCTCATCGATATTATTTTTATGCTAAGAGAATGTGCAGGTGTCTGCTACCACAAGGCTACAGAAAAATACGAGTAATTTCTCTTAGTGTTTGATTTTCTTTTGTAATTCTATGTTTGGCAGGCAAATCGCTATACAGTAGCAGTTGCAAATAGTTCTATGTGTGAATAATAACTTGAGGTACAGTACCACCAATATTTACAAACTGCTTTATTTTTCTACTTTCCTTGCATTTGAGTTGTTACTTTTTTGTTTTCTAGATTCTTCAACAGGAGTAAGAAAGTTCAATCAAAGATAATCACACTTTGTCTGAACTGACTTTAACTTTATCAAAACATGCTCTAATGCTGCATGTTGTTGTAGCGTTGTCATTAAATGTCAACAATGCTATCGTGTGCTCATAGTTGTGCCGTTCTACTACTAAGGTTATGACCGGATATGATAGAAACTAGACCAAAAAACTGTTTTGTAATGTTTTTTAAAAAGCCGCTTTATATAACAAAACTTAGCTTTCGTGTTATAAGTTACTTTAATTTACATGCAACGCGTCATTAACTAACGTAACATGTCAAATTATATTCAGAACTTTCCGTGTCTGCCTACAGTGGAGGATATGCTATGTAGCCTACTATGCCCGCAGTGAAATCAGTGATCTGATCAATGCAGATGCAATTCGCCACTGCGAAAAATGTTTCAAGTCAGCAGTTCTTGCCTGTTTATTTTTAGCATCCACTCAAGTGATGAATTTCTAAGCAACCTCCTAGAAAATTTTGTCCTGATATTACTGGAATACATTGTGTGTGCAAATACAGTGACATAAATTAAAATGAAATTACTCAAAGCATTGTGATCACAAGCGGAATTTGGAAACTAAAGTTTAAATATTTCAACTGTTTTTCTCATTTACTTGTCTTTGATGTGTTAGCAATTCACATTACGTGTAAAAGAATCAATGGAGTTGAAACACACTTATGGAACGGAATTGCTCTAATGATTTGCCTTTCCGTTCAAGGGCCGGTCGCTTTCAAGAATTTGCTTTCCGCTTTTGAAAGGTAAGTTGCTGAACCTTATCGTGTAACAAAAGCGTGAAGGTAAGTGTTGCGTCATGCTGACTCATTGCAGAAGACAAAGCATTTTACAGATAAATAAATATCAATATACATTCAGTTTAGTTGAGGTAAAAGCGGCAAAGCGCGAACTTTATAACGTGCTTGACACCGAAACAGGACATTTAGGTTAAAATATGCTACGGTGGCAACATCCTAAAATTTTTAAATTTAACAAAACTGAAGAGAAAAAAAGAACAAGGAAACTTTATAAAATTGATGTGAATAAAAGCAACAAGAATAAAAATAAAAACTATACAGTTTGCGATGTTGATCAGCCTTGTTGCGTTATCAAAAATGCTTATGTTTTTTGGGAAACACTCTTGATCCTGAATGCAATATAATTTATTTCTGTTTATTGTATTCCTGTGCATAAAACTACAGTTTCTTGCACATTCACGAACTTTACACAAGCAATAACCCTTGTCGAATAATTGCTTACAACTTCACATAGAAAACGTCGCAAATGGTACGGTTGACAGGACTGTTGCGAATTTGAAAATAATCACGCATACCCAAAGTCCTACATGTAATCTGCGTTATCCCACTAAACGCTATCGGATTATGACGTACACTGAGCTCAGAAGCAAGTCGCCTTCACATGACACTATAATTCAGCAACGGATACTGCCACCATGTGCGACAAAATCAAAAGTTCTCATAATAATGGTACAGAGACAACCATCGACGTAATATCTATGCAATAATAAAAATGTTGAAGAAGAATTCTAAAGCCACGATACGTTTGTAACAATAACAATTACCTACAAATCAAGATAGTGACCGTCATAAGAGCGTAACTACCATAACAGTGGAGCAGCCAGCACAAATATTTTAAGGGGAGTCAAATATTTTGACGAAGCGTTTATCAATACTTTCTTTGGGAATTTTGTATCAAAGGACGAAAAATGCTGATTTGGCAACCTAATATTAGTTAAAAGATAAGTCGGTAGATTTAATCTTTATAAAATTCACTTTTCCCGACACTTTTCATTTGAAACAAAGCAATATGAAAAATGGCAAAAGCGTTGACAGCAGTGGCATCGATCATATTGTAAAATAGAGCTACCGGCCATCTTCTTGTCATTCTCATGGGATTGCATGTTCTAACCATTCTGCTAAGAGAGTCGACTTCACTTTTGGTGCTATTGTAATTCAACATTACTTTGAATGCAACAGGTCTTGGGTCCATTGGACCCCACAGTACAAGATGTTGTTATTTTTTTATGCTACATACCTTTGCTTGAAATCAATAATTATTATACTCTCCAAAAGATCACGAAAAGCTGTGAAAAGCCAGGTATATCAATATCACACCTGCTACATGTCCTTAAAAGTGGCAGAGCGAAATTTGTTTTAGGATTCATTGGACTCCACGTTAGACAGAGGGTTACAAGAATTACTTCAACAAAACAATTTTTTAATTCTGGTGTCACCGTATAAAAGTTTATTTTCATATTGTTTAATTTCCTTTGGATATTGCTTATAGTCCATCCATACAAGAAGCGTTTTGCATACGAGTTTTCACCTTAACAAGCATGTTGATAACATTGCATCAATATTTAGTATGTTTTTTTCTTTCATAGAAGATTTTTGAAATATGAAACGAAATGTTTTGGTTTAAAATGTGATGAAGATATTGGACGGAAAAAAACATTCTTCTGTTTCATACTCAATAGGCCTATTTAAGCAGCCATGGCCTACTCAGCTTTTATTTAAATAATTATTTTTCACCTAATGTGTGTATTATCATGGTCTTTTTTAGGCTGGGTGCGTCACACGGCTAGTGAGTAAATCATCTCGAATTGATTGCATTGTTGATATTATAATACTCATATACAGTGCAGCGTATGCTATACAATTGCTATTTTACATGTTGCGATTACACAAACGTGCTACGTAGGTTTGCTACACGCCATAAGCATGTTGCGTAAGAGGTTTGCGGAATGCTACCAAAGTTATTCTCTGTGCAAAATGATTCAGCATTTTCCTGCAGTTGCTTAAATTAGGCCAAGTTTAAAGTTCACTGTGTGACTGTTCTCAAGTGTGTGGTAAACAGTTGGCACAAAAATTATAACAAATTAGTTCGCAAACGAAGCATAAACTTTGTAAAACTTTGGTATTTGATATTCCTCAAGTTTAATAGCTGTCGATTAAAAGAAAAAAGTTCGTTGCAACATGCAAGTTTTGTCTTTCAAGGTGAATCCACATGACCGCATAGCGTCATCGTTCCACTTTATTGCGTCACTGTGAGAAATGCAACAAAAGCATTTTTAGCTGTAATTGTTTGTTAAAACGCGTTGTTTTTCAGCCTTGATAATTTCAAAGTTAATTTATGCATAGAAAGTCGTATTCAAAATATAAGCGTCATTTACTTGAGTGTGAGTTTCATTGAGCGAAGTTGTTTGACAAAAATTTTCAACCAAAGTATTACAGTATAGCCTAACGACGGTATATGACTTGCAAACACGCTCACATAATGTAAGCAAAACCATCGCAAAGCTATATTTGTGAACGCACCTGCAGATAAATGTAACTGTTGAGCATAGACATTTAGTTCGAAGATTATATTGCGCAAAGTTTAACTTCCTTGTGTCATTTACTGTATTCAGCGTGAAATAATAAGAAATACCAAACAACATGTTTATACAAAAGCTTAAATATTAAACAGCAAATACATGAGGTGCAGACAGATAGCGCAATCAGACTTGCGTTGCCCAATGAAGGAGACAGACAAATTTCCAACAGTTTAGTTTACAAGTAAAAAAAATCTTTGAAACTGTATAGACTTGAAGAACTTAGCCTACATATTATGTACTTGTCACTTAAATACTGTACACTGCTATTTATGACATTGCAACGTGACTAAGCATATAGGCTACTGTAGTTAAATCGTTCCTGCATTAATTTCAACAGACAGTAGGCTACAATCCATTGAAGATGGCGAAAACGGTAACTGGAGGAATTATTTTACTGCTTTATGTTATTGTGAGACAACACCTGAGAGAAGTAGAATCGTTTTGCAACAAATTTATTAATTACGACCAAGAAATGCAAACACGTTGGAAGTGTTGGGCAATAAAATATAATCATTCCAGCCTTATATCATAAAAATGCAACCTAACTTTGAAATATAATAAATACAAATGTTGCTAAAAATAAAATTAATTTTAACCTGATCAGAGAGTGTTGCTGGTTTCTGCAAAGGGATAATGATTCATCTTATATTCCCAAAGATGAAATTCCCTAATAATATCAGACACTCAAGTAACTTGCTATATAAATGTAACTGAGGTAATCGTTTGTATATTTCGAGTTTATTCGAATTGGACGTGTTTCTGTGACTACAAAGTGCTAAGTAGCGCATGTCATCACTTGATTATTATTTGCCATGTTTTGTAAATAATGGTAATTACAGGGAGAGCCTACCATTTATCTACATAACATTAGAAAATAATAATTTTTCAGTTTTCGGCATCTCACAAACTAAACGTAGGCTAGTAGAAAGATTTTAGGTTCAGATTCAAAATCAGTGCTAAAAAAATAGCCTGAAACAATTGAAACACTGTCGGATGCATAACTTTTTTTGGTTTATGTATGTACTACAGCATTGTTGATGTGCAAAACAATTTTTTTTACAGATGAACTCCATCTTCTCAGTTTTTACCCTGGTGGCGACAGTGATGTGCATGCTAGGTCTCAGTTTTCAATTTGTTGTTTTCAATCCATTAGCCAGAGTGTTCAATGCGATCTTCAATGAGACTTATCAGGTGATGTTGTTGGGCCTACAACACTAGCATAAACTAATAGGAGATATTTCAAAAGTTATAAAAAAGGTTGTTCGTTTAATAAAAGCTTAACCTACTGTAGATATGATTGTTCCCATGTTTTGTTTTTGTTTCCTTGTTACTTCTAGTAAACATTAGCTTTTTAGTGGATCAACCAGTTCTAAATATGTGTGGTCTTGATTCATATACAATTGTACAGTGTACACCATATTAGATATTGTTGACCTAACTTTCGGCGTTTTAATTTGTTTCACTTCTGTCCTTTGTAATTGAATTTGCTCATTCAACTTTATTCTACTTCATTTGAGTTGACTAATTTCTGTCTGTAAGGTTAAACGTTTCATAAATTTTTGAAACACAGAATCGCTACAACGAAAGTTTACCATCTTCCGTGTGGACTACGTTGAGGTCTGTGTCTTCTTCTTCGATCGCAATAGGAGCTGCTATAGGCAGCATTTGTATTGGAAGATTACTGATGTATCTCAGCAGAAAAAATGTTCTGCTACTGTGCAACAGTTTCCTAGTGATTGGCACTGTCATCACTGCATTGTTTGGAAAATTGACGTCATCATATGAAGCCGTTATCATTGGACGTATCGTGAGTGGCCTTGCAATTGGACTTGGATTTAGTAAGTGCAACATCTTGCAATTACTTAAAATGCGTTTCAATTTCACAAAATTTAATTGCTGTAGAAAAAAAAGTTGAATTTTTCTAAGGAGTCCCACCCAGGTTCTGTTGTGATTATTCTAAGCTTTTTCTTCTTATTCTTCTTCTTCTTCTTCTTCTTCTTTTTCTAAATCGTCTTTATTTTCTTCTTTGTGTACCATACCTGTTCCAAGGTCAAGCGTTCATGCACAGTTTTTTTAATTGATCTCGGTATTTAACTGCATTCAAAATTGTTGTGATTATAACACAGGGGCGTATTCTCAATGGAAGAAAGGGAAGCATTGCTTCTCCCTTCAAAATTGAAAAAAGAGAAGACGATATTTTTTAGTAAAACAATTTCGTGTGTTTTTTTACCTGTATACGAATTAAAACAGCTTCTAACTCATGTCCCCGTATGAATTCAGCTCGGTTTTAATTTTAAAAAGTTGAAAGCTTAAGGAAGCAGAATCCATTGAGGAAAGAGTTTTCCTTTGATTTTTCCACTAACAGCAGTGTGTTTTGACTTATGAGGTTCTACTAAAATGATTGAATCTAGCAAAATAAAACTAGAAAATACTTCTTCATTTTGAAAAAAAAATCTTGTAGCCTATTAACTTTCAAATCAAAAATTGATGTTTTTTGTCTTTGCGTTCAATGAATACCTGCATAGCGATATACATTGCAACATGCACTAGATGTGGCGAACACTATGTAGGACAAACCATGACAAAGTTTTCCACACGTTGGGCCGCATTTAGATCTATTTGGAACAAGTTTAATTACTCTGATAATTCCAGTGACAAAGCAGCATTATTGAAACATTATGCAAAATTCCACATCATTGAACTGAAAAAGAAACCAGCTTTGACAGACTGCTTTGTCGTTAATTTCACTGAACAATTCGATAAACAATGGTTAGACATCGCTGAACATTAATGGCTGCAAAAATCAAAGCCACCATTATCATACATAAATTGATTCGACAATCCACTTGGTCTGTTTTGTTACTCCCATGTAGTGTAGATTATTCAACCATGTCAATTGACACTTTATTCCTTTTGATGTTGTATCAATGTAAACTTATTGCAACGGACCGTAAACTATATTGCGTTTTTCTTCGTATTCGTTTTCTTGAACGGTTGTAATTTACTTGATGGATGATAATGTTCATGTATTTCTTGAGTTTTGTTCCAGTACATTGTTGGAAATCGTGATTTTTATATTAGGCTTATGCAACCTTTTATTTAAAATAGAAATTTTACTGACGATATCGGAGTTTGGTTTGTTTATTCGTTTTACGTATTTTTCAAGTTTTATTTTTTACATGTGCTAGTTGAAGATGCTATTGGTATAGCGAAATTGATTCTTAAAAACTTTACACTAAGAGGTTAGATTGTTGTGCAAATGCCAGCATTTCATGAATGCAAAATAGCAGCAATATCTCACAATGTTACTAATTTATTGGCAACATTTGAACTTGCAACAAATAAATTTCTTGAATGAAGGATTATTTAGACTGTTTAGTTTCTTATAATTTTTTCTTGTTTGTTTTGTTTAAGTTCCTTTTCCATCAAACCATTTGTAGAAAAAATATTTAATTGCATTTTTTTGCAAATAAAATTGCTGTTAAATTTTTTTTCTTTTCATTCAGAAGAAGAGCAATGCTTTGAGTTGGTTATGTCTGAAGATTTCATGCCAATTAATGAAGAAAAAAAATAATGTTCTTGGCGATTTTCATGTGAAACTTTGATTAGCTTACAATGACAAACATCGCAACTTTCATTTTTTTAATTTCAGTAATTATTCCCATCATTCTTGCTGAAGTTGGCACCCGAGCCAGACAAAGCTTCTGGCTTTGTATATCTGGGTTATGTATCGCTTTTGGTGGTCTAGTCGGAGTTGTCTTCACCCATCCAAAGGCAAGTTTCAACTGTTTCGATAATTGGAGTTATATATTTACCATCCCTACCCAGACATCTGATAATGACATCTATGAGGAGGATGTGGAATGAGTTTTCTTTTACTGTATTTCATTATGCTTCTGCTAAGGTGAAAATAGATAACTGTGTGCTTAAGGTGAAATTAGATAACCGTGTGTAAGGTGAAAATAGATAACCGATGTGCTTTCACAATCAATATTCTTAGTCCGGCGGCAAGCTACATTTTTGTCAAAAAATATATGAACTGTTTTTTTTAAGCCAATTGTAAAGTAGCTGGTGCAAGTAGTAATGTAATCATTTTGAAATCGACAAAGACATTTGCTGTTCAAGAATTTGTTGTCTTTACGTGTTGGAAGTGGTGCCTCATTTGTCAGTTCAATCGTTTCATCTATCATCTCACAAGTACAACTATTCGATCATTTATCTGACTGTTTAACATTTGATATTTCAATAAACTACGTCATCAATCTTTCCAAAGTCTCCTTACGTGTAAGAACTAGAAACAATTGTGATAGAAACGATCATTATAACACAGCATAATGCCCTCCCGTGTCATTGTTCTTTGTATAACGGACACTTGTATATCATTACTCGATGATGTGCTGATGGATGAGCAATATCGCTAAAACTTTAAAAAAATTGGCCATTCAGTAACAAAAGTTGATAGTGCTTAAATAGGCGAGTAAGAATTGACATAAAAATAGCCGGACCCAGACATTTTTGATAACAACCATTTTTTTTCATAAAAAGATAGGTTACCTGTTTGAGACTCCAAATCTAAAATTCGGCAAAATTCGGACATAAGGAAAGGCTTTTTTGAGGGGAGCAATTATTGAACGGCGCGCCGTCTAGCGGAAGAAAAACATAAGTATTTTCCGTCGTGCTAATTCGCGAATTTCAAGTGAAACAAGGATGATTAACATAGTGTCTAGAATTACCCTTCAGCAGAATTAGCTATTTTACGTTGATTCAACGTCTGGCGACGTTGAATCGACGTAAAATAACATATTTTGTTTACTGAGTGCCTCATGTAACAGAAACTAGGCTGCAATGATAGTGCAGTGGTTGTAAAATTATGCAAAATACTAATTAACTAAGATTGATTTCGGAAAACGTAATTTCGTTTGTTACAACGTATTTGAAGAACATGAAAACTACGAGCACATAAAATTTGGTAATGATTTATACCTTGAACTTTTACAAAGAAAAGATTTCAGAAAATGCTCCGAACAAATGTTCTTGCATAATTAAGGAGTTGGATAACAACTATAACATCAGACCAGCCAAGTCATTAAATCAATTACATCATTGCCAAAGAAACACAAAAGTGGTGATCTGAAGAAATAGGTCGTTACATAGGTAGCCATTCTTACTTCGATGCAACGTCGCCAAACGTTAAGTTTAAGTAAAATGGAGCAATTTTCTCAGCAGGTTGTCAACTTGATTTCATATTGACACGTGGTCGGAGCTATGGGACAGTAAGTTACATGACCAATTCTTCAGTTCTAACTTCTAATACGCGTGCAAGCAAGTAGTTTAAAACGTTGAGTTTTTGAGCCAATATGGAAAGCAATGTAAGTAAAATCTGCGAAATTTGTCAGAAAGTGGTTGTTTGTGGAAAAAATGGCAGAACGCTGGGTTCAAAAGCAGTATCAACACTAACCCAGTGGTCTGTTAAGTATCGTGGTCAAATAAATGAGAATATTGGCGACCAACGGGAAATTGCAGTCCATAATATTTGCTACAGAAATTATACGAATCGAAAGCTTTCGCTCGAAACCAAGCAGATGCACACAAACCGCAATCTACAGCTTCGCGATTAAGGAGAACTACATTCGACTATAAAACCCATTGTTTGATTTGCGGTGAAGAAATAGATCTTGAAAAGTTCAAACAGAATCCAAAGCAATTTTCCTCGATAGGAAATGTGGAAATTGTTGACAAAAAAAAAAAAGAGTAGTTTGCTACAGGATACATTAATAGCGGAATGTGAAAAGAGAACAAATGACATTTCAATTCAAATTAAATCTAGGATACTTTGTGCAGGAGATAGACGAGCTGTAGAAGCTACATATCACAGAGATTGTCTTCAGCGATTTCTCAGTAGCTGTACTATAAAATCTGATCAGGTTGGTGGAAGCATGCTCAACTTCCGCAACTCAGATTTGTTGAAGGAAGAAGCATTCAAAAAACTCTGTTTGTGGATGAATGATATTAATCGAGTAGGTAGGCAATATACATTGCAAGAGCTACGCGATCATATGTCGACATTTTCATCTAGCGATGTTCAAACTTACAGTAGCAAACATCTAAAATGGCGTTTGCTGGAGCACTTTGATGAGCAACTGAGCATCACTGAGCAGCAAGCTGGAAGTGTTATAAAGAAAGAAATTAAAAAAATTGATAAAGCTCAAACATCTTATCCTGTTCCTGAAGACATTAATCTGGAGTATCTTGCTTCCGAAATACCGAAGTCGCTTAAAGTCTTAAATGTCTGAAATAATGCCTCGATCGCGGAGTGAATCAGAAGAAGCTTCTACAAATTAGTGTCCCATGTATTTCTGCAGTTAGCAAGCAGGATATTTTACATTTCCCCTCTTTTATTGTCAATTGGCATTTTATACATCAGGTCACAAGATCGCGTATTCTCTTGGATGTACTATCATCCCTTGGTTTTTGTGTAAGTTATGGTCAAGTAATAGCGTTTCAACGATCAGCTCGGCTACTGTAAGCCAAGCGAATAGTGATAATACGGATGAGACAATAAACTCTACAAGTCATCCCAGTTCTTTCTGTCAGTGGGTAGCAGATAACTTCGATTTTAACAAAGATACTTTGACAGGTCATGAATCATGATACAACGCATGTGATGGGCATTATAAACTGTCAAACACCAAAAATGGCAACTCGGCCACTAGTTATTGAAAAACGACACGTCAGTGCAACTGAACTACTGAAATTAGGTAATTTTGGCAATTTAGTCAAACCGTATACTGCTGCAAAGATGGGTAGCTTACTTGGAAAGCGTACGAATCAAGCAGCTGAATGCCTCTGCTGTGTTATTTACGCACTATGAATTGCTTGACACTCTGTGGCTGTGTTCAAATATATTCAATTCTAATACAATTTGGGTAGAGAGGTAACTCTTTTAAACCAACACGACATTTGGTGACGAGAGTGGGAGAGCATTTGAATTTAGCTAATTTTAATAAAAACAGTGCAATTAAAGACCATATTAGAAACTGCCAATCGTGCTCTAACAATAAACCGTCTTTGCAGTCTTTCAAAATTGTTCGTAAGTGTTTGTCCGAATTCGACACCAAGATTCACGAGGCATTGATCATCAAATCTTTAAACCCAGGGCTCAACAGGCAATTATTTGCTTGCGGAGCTTCTTACCTTTTAGCAGTTTTTTGATTGAATTATCACGTCTTGTGTTTCTCGCATTCACTTTGTTTTGTGCCACTATCTCTTGTGCTTCTGTCTTTCTTGCGTAATCTGCCTGAGTCCTTGTCTGAACAATCAATTAATTTTACCTCTGAAATACTTGACCCGTTGTGCTGTGTAATTTTCAGTTATCATTTTGTGTGAGCGAGGCAGTTTCTCAAATGTTTAGCTTTGACCATATTTTTGCTGTGATACTATATGATTCTTTAGCATTTCTTTTAATAACACTGTGCTGCGTTAATTTTAAGGTTACTAAAGTATTGACGGTTCTTAGTGTACTTTTTGATGCTGAATCCAAAACTGTTATCCGTTTTCTTCCATCAGGTCTAGTTATTTGGCAAATTGCATTTGAAGTTTTCGACAACTGCTGCTTTCAGCGTCTTGCGATTGAGATTTGTGATGTCATAAAAATGATTTAGCAAATGAATTAAGTTTTGATGAAACTTCAGTGACATCACAATGAGAAGAACATGACGAATGCACCTGATGCTTGAAAAGTTAAACATCTAAACTGTTTTTTACAGGCTGCGTTAGTGTGCAGTTAAGATGATAGTTATTGTATTTTATTTGGAAATTAGCTATGTAAAGACTTATGTGCACTCAATACTTTACCACGTCAGTATATTTGACACGTTTGTGTAATAATGATAAGTTTTGTTTTTACAGTACAATGAGAAAGTGCAAAAATGATGCAGACAGGTTCTGTTATATGTGGCAAGGTCACCCTGCATAGTCGCCAAGCAAAAATTATGCAGTTTGTTAAGAAAGCATATTATGAGTATTTTGGAGTAAAACTAGGCGATCAGGACAAGGCATTTGCTCCGCACATATGTTGTAGAGCACTCGTTGAAAGCTTGAGATTATGGAGCCTAAAGAAAATGAAGAGCTTTCCTTTTGGTATTCCCTTGGTATGGAGAGAAGGAAAAGACCATGTCACTGATTGTTATTTTCGCATGACCAACTTACAAGGTATGCTGATACTTGTACTGTATGGAGGCATTTTCATTTATTGTTTGATTTAAGAGTAACAGTGTTATTTTTCATTTCAGGAATAAACTGGAAGAACAAACAATATGTGAAGTACCCTGATGTTCCTTCAGCCATGAAACCAGTATCACATGGCCCTGGTATCCTTGTTCCAGAACCACCTGAAAAAATAAGTGAAATGGAGTGTTCATCATCTGCAGAGAGTGAACAAGACACATGGGATGCAGAGTAAAGTACAAGCCAACCCAAGCCTCTTACACAGCTTGAGCTGAATGACCTAACACGAGATTTTAATCTCACCAAAGAATAGAAGCATAGAAGCCCTGATTAGAAAGCATAGAAGCCCTCATTACGAAGCACAGGTTAAAGAGCTGCTTGAAAGCTTTCAACCCTTGGAGCCCGGATGTCTGTGAAAATGCACGAAGACCTTCGCCAGATGGAAGAAAGGTACCAAGGATACTGGGACGTAAACATGCTTGCAGATTACTGTTGGTGCTTAAAAAGAGATCTTCCCAATTCCACACATAGAAGAAAATCTTTGAAGCGACAATTTTTGTCAGCATAAATCATTTGTATTTATATTGTTATTGTATTTATCGTCGGAATATCATCATGCGCCGAACAACGCTTTCTGTGTTAAGCTATTTTGAACACTTCGTTTTTATTTCACACATTGATGTTGGCAAGTAGGTATTTCGTATT
Organism: Aplidium turbinatum; assembly: GCF_918807975.1. Lineage (NCBI taxonomy): Eukaryota > Metazoa > Chordata > Ascidiacea > Aplousobranchia > Polyclinidae > Aplidium > Aplidium turbinatum. The sequence goes on from NC_137472.1 coordinate 60,271,860, forward strand.
TAAAACACATTTGTGATGTTAAGTGTTTACGTGTTTATAGTGTAAGTTACATATTAACTTCTACTGTTAGGTTGATCGCCGTTGAACAAAATTATGTGTTAGGAAGCTTTCTTGGTTAGTTGTAAGCGCCTTTATTTCAACTGTGTCATTATATTTTTGTAGTATTTAAAATGGCTGTCATTGCAAAAACCTTGCATTCAAATAAAAATGCCATCTTGCTAAAATTGACAACATGCATGACCAATTAAGCTACCACAGAAATTAGTTTCTCTGTGCACAATAATGACCAAAGCTAGCATAATTAAATATGTGATAAAAAAAAAACTTGACCTGATTGAAAAAAACTGGTTACATTTTTGAGTTCAGCGCAAAAAATTGATTCAGAAACACTTAAAACATCTTTGACCTTTGCGAAAAAATTTTCAAACGCAGCACAGTGTAATGTATTTCTTATAGGCTTGAAAAGGGCTATATGACTAGCCGAAAACGTTCGCTTTTTGTTTTTTGTTTCTATAATGTTAAATGTAGTGTTGTTGCTGATTCAATTCTAAGCCAGTAAAATGGCAAGGGTTCATGGCCAATGTAGTTAAAGGTGAGTTTCAAGTTTCGTCAGTATCATTTAATCCTATGATACCGCTTAATCCCGCAACAGATGAAGCTGTTCACAGTACAATGATATTCCTTTAAGACCAAGCGAGGAAAATGAGCATATGTTGTGCACCACTAACGTTTGACCAACCCCTCTACTTCAGAGCATTCAAAATTAAACAGGACAATTTTTGCATTTTCAAAAATGTTTGCTTACGACTTGGTGGTTTTCATCAACTGATGTTTTTTCTCTGAGCAGCTTGCTTGCAACAGCTTGCTCTCCGAGAAAATATGTGCCGAACGTTGCTATTTTGCCACGCGTTCTCTGGCTGCGATACAACATCCTGCTTTTACAGAATAGAAAAAGTAAAAGTTTTTAAAATCTTAAAAGGTCTGAACAAAGTGCAACGTAAATGTGCCGCCTTCGGAAACAAGGAAGCTTTAAAAGAAGACATTTCCAGAATTGAAAAAGAATTTGCCCAAAATTCTGTACAAGCAAGGGTTTTCCATGGATACTTTGAGTTTATTGCGCTACAATTACGCTTTTTCCCAAAATATATATCAGTTGAAAGAATGCCTCCAACAAGTAGAGCATGCTACTTTCACAGCCTTCGTGTGCATCATCAAGTGTCAACATGGCGTCATTTAAAAACTGTGCTGAATCTTACTTTCTATGGATCCAAGGAAACAGCTTCTGGTCTGGTCCCAATAATGACAGATAATGAATGTGCACCCAAAACCTTTCTGAAAGAAATTAGGTGCAATCGCAGGAGCGCTAAACGTTTATGCACACCTTTTGGTTGCTCCAAGAAAGGCTTTAAGTGCAATATTCACTGTGCTTGTGAAGCTCACTGCGAAAATTCATCACTTTTAGAGTGTTAGATACCCAAGAGCTGTGAGTGTAGCAGTATATTTACGGTACTTTAATAAAAATAGTTGTTCCAGACAATTGTTCACCTAATCAAACGTCATATAAAACCGTTTTTTATTAAAGTAAAGTATATTTACTTTAATAAAAATAGTTGTAGCTCTAGAACGGGAACTCAAATTGTTACTGTGGTAGTTTTTGCAAGTAAAATATTTTTTGCAATGAATGATTTGTTAATGAAAGTGAACGCATATATTAAATATTGCCTTTTCTCTTGAAGCATTAATCGCTCAAATTGCTGATGTTCATCGTTTTATTAGCCTGTTATACGTTGATTCTACATCTGCCAACGTTATATCGCCTACATTGAATTACAATTTAACGTAGGCGATTATAATTGCGTGAAAATCATTAAACTGTAATAAATGACCAACTACGTCACAAACATGGGCGTCGGCATAAAAAAATGAAGGGGTGGGGGAGAGGCGGGGGTTGCAAAGACACAATTTTTAAAGCCAAATTCGTCTTGTAAGCTGCAACATAGGTAAGAAAAGTTCTCAATTTAAAGTAACATTTGAGTGTTGAGTTGCGAGAATTGTGAAAAAAACTACTGTTAACGTCTGGTGTAAGTGGTTATTGAGCCTACGGCGGAAAATTTTTTAGAGAAATCAAAAAAATAAAATAGGGTTGGTTGAAAACCTGATGGGAAAGTATTTGCCTGGAAGGCGAATCCGATTTTGGAAAATTGCACTCTTGCAAGCAAATTACTTGTAAAATCATAATCCGGGTGAGGGTTTAGTGCTCCTTTACTGCGACACCTATGATCACAACCTTTTTAAATAGTTTTAATACACTTATCTTTTTGTGATTGTTAATTACGTGAATATATGCGTCATATGTTGCATTTTATTTAGAGCAGATATTTACAATCGCTAAATGGCGCGCTATGCAAATTTAAAATGCTGTTTGGGGCAGTTCCTTAGGTCCGATTTTTGCCGAATTTTAGAATCGTCGGTTTGACTACCAGACAAGCCTCCTGTAACTAAAAAATGGTTGTTATCAAAAATGTCCGGGTCCAATGTCACTTCTTACTCGCCTAAAAGTAAAGTTTACATTTACTGTATTCTTGTCGTAATTGGCACCAGTCATTATCGTCTTGATGAGGTTCCTTCTATCCAGGGTTGTATAAGGCAACAAAGCGTAAATTTTTTCTGTTTTGAGATTTTGCACTGCAGATTTGTGCTATAACAGCATAAAGCGTGGTAAACGTTTTCCCAGACAGCTAAATTCGTCATTTTTACATATTCAAAGTCTGCAGATGTTGAATCAATGTAAAAATGACGAATTTTGCGTCTGGGTATATTTTTTAGGTTTTGGGCAGTGACGAACTTTGGCCAATTGCGATTTCCTTAGGGGCTGCGCCTAACTTAATTCACATTCTGATAAGTTGGAAGATCCCCAATACACTTTTCTATGTGGCTAGGCAAGGTGACAAAGACAAGACCATGGCACTGTTAAAGAAGCTACGTATTGGTACTCAGGTGCGAAAAACTCACGTTTTGCTAAACTGAGTTGTGTAAAATGTTTCGAACAAGCTTTCAAGCATTTAGCGGTGTAGCACTTTTGTAAAACGATACAGGAGTCCTGCGAAAAAGTCATAGAAAAGAAGTCTTTTAACTTGACCTGTTATCAGCCGGGACCTGATGGTTCCGCCCTTCACTAGTTTTGAAATTTTATATAGAAGGAATTCTCCTAAAGCGCTGATATTTCTTGACTTTTACTTTTTATCATTTGAGCATCGTTTAAACCTAATTTGGTTATTTTTGGAACATTATGTGGTTCACAATAAGCATTTTGTCACAGGTTGTTCAGAAATTTTGTCTAAATTCCTATATTTTGGCAATCGGCCTCGAAATGACTCATCACTTCTGCTATTGTATACACAGTGGCCGCAGTCAACCGCGAGTCAAGTCATCAATCACACATTTAAACTTAGAACTAAACGCAATGGAACTCATAGTGTAATTTATCGTTTTATCTAAATCCCAGGCAGTTTTTGTTGCGTCATTGCACAATCTCGGCAAGTGAAGTTGACCAGTTTTTACGAAGATTCGACGTGTTCAAAACATGAAAAGCAAACTTTGGCTACTAGGAATAATCCGTTACTTTAGTTTAGTATTTACACTTTGCTACTTCTGAAAAGAAAAACAGGGCTAATCACAACCGAATCATCAACCACAGTTATCCACAAAGCGTTGTACCATTATGTGTAGACGACATCAGAGGAACGGGTTATTCCAAAAAAAGAAATAATCTCGGCAAAATTTCTGATCGTCGCTCCAAATGCAATATGCCTTTTTGCACAAAGCACATATTGAAACTATGTATGTCATGCCATTCATGACATGTAAGCTACAGTTGAGAAGGAGCGATCTTTCCGGCGTAAGCACTACCTGACTACTCACAACAGAACAGCGAGCATTGTGTTTCTCTAAATGCTTGTAAACTGAATTTTTCATAACTCCACGATCATTTGTGTGTTGAACCAGAATTGTGGTACATTTCATTTTTAATTATGTAAAGGTAAAATTAACTATTATTTCATTTTTAAATATGTAAAAGTAAAATTAACTATTCTTACATTGTCTCGACATTGCCAGACTCAAGTTAAACAACCCAGACAGAAAAACCAGTCATTTTTACATTGATTCAACGTCTGAAAAATGACGGGGTTGCTGTCTGGGAAATTTAGCTAAAAGCAGCAGCCCAGGCAGAAAAGTTGGCATTTATATCGTTTCAACGTTTAGCTACATTGAAAAGTATCAAAAAGAAGCTTTTTTTCTGATTCTAAAACATTTTGGCAGGTTGAAATGAAAGCTACACTCTATGTTCTGAAATGAAACGCCTGAAAAAACAGCTGACTGGAAATCTTGTTACCTATACTTCTAACCCAGCCAGTAAATCAACCACTTTCAACAATGATTCGACGTCTGCAGACGTTAGAAATTTTGCTGGCTGGGAAAGAATGTGATAACCTAGAGTTCTTTCAACCAGAAAATCAATCTGCGAAGGTTGAATCAATGTAAAAAAATGATTTGCTGGCTGGGACGCGACAACTATTTTATGCTTTCATTCATCTTGATTTGTCATGAGAGATACTGCGATGCTAAGCAGCCATGACCACATGTGGAGAACCTATCAGTGCAATTCATCACAATAAACTCAAAATCGCTTGATGTAGTATGAATATGAAAAATACTGTATTTATTGTAGGAAAAAATAATTTGTTTTAAAGTATTTTTTTGAATGGTCACAAAATCATCAAAATTAAAATTCGAACGAAGAAAATCGGACATAAAATGACTAAATGCCAGCAAAATTCGCGTTTTTAGAGCTTTTTTGCAACATATGTCTTCAGAATACACAAACTAAGCATTTATTTCGAAAACAAATAATTACAATATAAAATAAAAGCATTTGACCATGTACATGCAAATTTTCTCAAATATGCGATATTTACCGGCTGAGTTATAACCCATTAATCAGGGCGTGGCCAAATGGTCCCGTCTCGTGCTTTTCGTGTGTCTTTGACACGAATACCAGAAAGGGTTAATTGAAGATGCATATAAACGTTTAATAAAATCATAATACTTTCGTTGTATTGTGATAATTGTATTGATTTGATAATGATAGTATTGATTTTGTTTTTTAAATATTTAAAATGTTTAGACTGAATTGGAAAACGAATATGAAGAAATTCTGAAAGAAATGAAAGGAAGGAAAATCATTGCATTGAAGGAAATTTTTAAAACAAAACAATACAGGTTAAAATCTATTTGTCATCATTGTTTGATTATGAGAATCTTGCTTGAGAAAAGACTGAGAAAGCTTCTTTGAGAGCTTATTCCTGACAGTTTCACATACTTGCAGAAGCTTTAAACTAGCGGACGCAATTCCAATCACCGAAATTGGCAGAGTGAAGTTTCCGTTTGTTGTGGAAGTGCTTTTTTCTGAGAATTACAGCATTTCATTCACTAGATGCCGGTGAAATAAAAAACTGCTTTTAAAATACGTTTCTCAATGGCACGTTCCAAAGGTCGAACCAGAGAATAACCAACTGAGCGATCGGGCAGGCCATTATGAATTGTTATTATACAGTAAATAGCCTATGTAGGCCTAGTAGTTATTGAGCAACGTTTTGTGTGCCCATTCTATGTCAGACCAATTTAATCAATACAAACTGTAACATTTGCGAGAACCTTTCGAACAAATCTGATGCTTTATGGCAAAAGGCTCAGGAATCAGCATAGCTGATCAAGCCTTACTTGCATTATTGTATCACTGTAAGTTACTGAATTGTTCCATGGTTAAGCGTTATTGATAGACTCTGGTCCAAACATCAGATCAACTAGGATCAATAAAAAAAAATGTTGTCGATTTAGTGACTCAGCAGAACTAAGTGCATCTTATTAGCAAAGTTTTTTTTATTTTTAGAATGCAGTTTATAAACGTCCTCTGCCTTTATGCAAGCATTCAGTTTGTTGGAATTACCGCCATAGTACTTTACTCCGATAGAATATTCACACTTGCTGGGATACCGGAAGATCAAGTTACCAATATGACGATTGGTTTATTTGCTGCTCGTTTTTGTGGTTCGATTTTTGGTGTAGGTCCCAATTTTTACTGTTACACATAGTTTTTGTTTTATTTAAGTTTCCGCCTGGTGGTTGAAAATTTAGATTAAGTGAACGGGAAGTGAAGGAAGCCAATCTTTGTGTCCACCATAAAGCATGCCTTTAAGTTTTTTGCCAAAAGCACAGCCGCTTGCTTATGAGCGGTGTCGAACCGGTACCCTTTTGAGTGTTGAACCAGTGCTCTCACTACTAGGCTATGCAGCCGACGCATAAGTGAATGAGGCAAACACTAAGTGATTAAATATTTAGTTATTTTTTATGTTTTGTTTAATTTTGCTGTATAAAATTTCTACCGATTTACTGGTTTTGGATGAATCGATGTGATGGGTCATTTGGGATAATCAACAGTGGTCGACCATGTAGTTTTAGAAAGGGGTCAGAAATGATTCGCCCTTCGCGTACTTTAGTTCCGTCGACCGCTAGCTACATAATACGTAACATCTATATTATAGATCATGATAAAATGATGTATGGGTTTCTTTGGTTGGCAATCGAAAATTCAACTTGTGTTCAAGCATGGCCACCTAAAGATACGGCCTGATTTGTCACATTTTGCAGAATTTTTCAGGTTTTTCTAACTTTGGGCGAACGTTTAAATAAATTTTTCTAAAAATTAGATTTTTACGCTTTCTTTATTCTCTTCCCCAGATGATACTCTAGGTTTTAACATCATCACATGCTGAAAAACAAAGAAAATTTGATTTTGTAGATTTTAGTCAGACTGTTAATTTTCAATAACAGTCTGATATTGCGTTTTTCAACTTACTTTTTCTCATTTGCTACTGCTTCCTCAAGGCAACAAAAAATTTTTTTGTCATTAGGAAACCGCAAAAAGTAAAAACATCTCAAAAAATGTCAGTGAAGCACTAGCAGTAGCTGTAATCAAAATCTGCAAAATGTGACAAATCAGGCCGCATCTCAAGGTGGCCATGGTTCAAGTAATCAGCAGTGATGTACGCGTATACAAAAAATGCGTAAACGCAAACGTTCGAAAAACCATACGTCGTATGAGTCAACGTAACTTGTAAAAAAAGTTGGCGGCGTCAGCGTCAGCGCATACACTAACGTAAACTCATTTTGTTTGCTAGGTGCCAAACATTCACACGGTATAAACCACTCGAAACAAACAAGTTTTATTTTGAATATCCACGAAGAAACACAAGCATCTGAAAGTGTTCATCTGACATTTTGCTACGTATTGGTTTCAATATGTTTTTGCCCATTGAAAACATTCTTTCAACTGCAGCGCTGGAAGGTATTGGCGTGTTGTAGCGAAAAAAAAAATACATTGAAAAGTATACGTTGACGCTATACGCTAAAAACCGCGAAAACTTTACGGCGTAGCCTTAAGCAACAACTATCCAATAAAATGTGGCCGCAAGCGTTAGCGTAAACAAAAAGTACACGGTGCAAGTCTACGGCGTAGAATTTGAGGCGTATACGTACATCTCTGGTAATCAGTGGTAGATCCACAAGTGAGGCGTTGGGGGCGATCACCTTCCCTCTAAAATACAGCAACGTAAATTTATTCATAGGGTGTTTGCAGTGCTGTATTCGAGGGTATACGGCGGTATACGCAGTATACTCTTTGCTTTTTCGAGCAACTAATAGTATACCCTCTGGTTTTCCAAAGAGAGTGCCTATGCTATCCTTAATGATTCTTGACAACTACTAGATCCCAAATTTGTAAAGATGATTAAGATGTAGATTCCTCTCGGCAAGCTGTTTGAAATGTATTCATGGAAAAATAAACAATTTTGTTCCTTTCGTCCAATTTTGATGTTGATAATTCATGTTAAGGTAGAATAAAGATTATTACTTTGAAAGTTGTGTATTATTTATCATTTTTGCAAATCTGGCAGTATACCCTGTGCTTTTTTTACGAATACAACACTGTGTGTTTGTAAGGTCGGCGCTTACATATTATTGTGTTTTGTTGGACCCCATCTCTCTTATTGGATCCGCCTTTGGCCGTTATATTATTTTCGAGTTTCAATTTTAATGGAGTTAGTTGATAACCAACACTATATGCTGCAGGTGAAGCTTGTTGGAAGATTTGGTGAAAGAAAAGTGTTGTTAGTATCACAATCTATGGATATAATTGCACTGGCCATCTTCACAGCATCACAAGCAATGACGCATTTGGCTCCTGCTGTTTTGCCATACGTATCGGTTTCTGCAATCCTCCTTTTCTCAGTATTGTAAGGAATTGTTTTTTTAGTCACCTTAATGGTTGTCCAGGTGTACATAAGGGCTGTGAATTAAGCCTTGAGTCGAAATGAATTAGTAGAATGCTCTATTTTTTTTTTCGTATTTTGTAAAAGAATAACTATATTAGGAATGACCTAATATAGAAATGTCCCTAGTTATTGCGATAGCTGGCTAACATATTAAACTTGGACATTATAAATGTTACATATTTACGGTATTATTATAGCAGTATGTCAAGCTTGCAAAACATTCTCCTTTACTTCTCTTTCTTTGGCATTTGTAACGCTTCAACATCCCTAGGTATGGTTCAGAAGAAACCACTTTAATGCTTTCCTACAGCATAGACATAACAACTAGATGCAATATATTTTGAGTAACAGGTTTTATACTCACTTATGAATACTGAAAAGTTTAGGAGTTTATGGGGATAACTATCTTCTCTTGCACTAATTGCAGCGTTCATCTGTTGAAAGTAACAGTAAAAGCAACGACAAACAGGTTGATTTATTGCTTCACTGACGTTTTGCGCACCATGACGATGCGCATCCTCATCGTTATGTTATTTTCTCTGAGGATGCGCATTGTCATAGTGTGCGAAACGTCAGTGAAGTAATGGATCCACCTGTTTTTTCGCTTTTACTTTCACTTTCATCAGATGAACGTTGCAACTAGTGCGAAAAACGATATACACTTATGAAATGTCAAATGAAAATGACAATAACACTTGGGCTTTGATGCATTTGCATCAGCAATCAAGCATTAAGCAATTTAACCGATTCAGAAATTAAAATTGTGGATTGTTTTTCACCTCAAGTACTATCCGAAATTTGCTGATTAAAGGTAAAGGTGGTCCCATACTTGATTCAAGTGCCGGGTATGAGGAAATAAGGTTTTCATTGTACTAAGCCTTCGGCACTAGGAAGAGTATGGTGGCTAGTTCCTTTCTCTCGGCCTTTTCTGCAGCAATTACGCCAACCCAATTTATTACACCCTAGGTAGAGGTAAGCACTGGCCGAGTGGTTAGCGCGTTGGGCTCGCAGTCGAGAGCCTGCATGTTCGACTCCAGCCACCCGCACTTGCTGTTGTTTCTCTGGGCAAGAAGCTTTACGATAATTGCCTCTACCCAGTGATCGATTTCGAGTAATGGGTAGTACCAAATTTAAGTCATAAGTAGAGTAGACAACCGGAAACAGACATTGCAGTCGGCTGCAGCGTGGGTCAGGTGTACATCGGAAGGCGTACACCGATGCATAGCGCTCAAGTCCACTTTTCCGCAATGCAGGATAAAGATAATAAAAAAAACAAACAAAACAAAACAAAGCGGTATTTTCAACAACCAGCTGAACGCGTAATTCGAACCAGTTGAGCTACCGGAAAACTTCAATACCTTTTTCACACATGTACCATCTATTATACTATAGGCTACATTGGTATAACACCCGACGCTCAAGCTCCAATTAGCTTTATACTCAATAGACAAATACCCAATTATTTCAAAAATGTTGAAAATGCATAGGAATCAAGGTATGAAATAATTTATCCCAAAATATGAAAAAAACACATCAAAAAGCCTACAAATTATTCAGTAAAATTTGCTAAAACACTTCTTCAAAATTCAAGAACTATAAAAGCGATATCCACTACCTGAATTTATGTACAATGGCAATTTTTTTTGCATTTCTTACGTTTGTATTTGTTGTGTTTATTATTTTTTTCGTTCTCCCTTCTTTCTTCTTCTTTATTGTGTCGATTTGCTTTTTGAAAACGCAATATTTGCTTTCGTATAACTGTTTAAATGAGATAGTGCAGACTCGACGACTTCCTACTCCTTTTTAGGGCTACGGTCTTTCCCACTGTCTCATTGAAAGCACACTGTATGTTTTTGTTTTATGTACGTTTTTTTGCATTCAAAAACACTAAATGACCATCCATCCAGATTTGCATAATTGGAAAGCCAACGCCTTATTCGCTGCGCCATCCATCGCTGATTACAATCAGCGATGGGTGGCAATGTTAAGATAAACTTTTCACAAACTGATTCTCGACTGATCAAATGTGTATCTTCATCTTCCTCTTGAAAGATCCGCAGTTAATCCATCTAGCCGTTAGATTGTTCTTTTATTTTGCAAAATTTACATTTGTCCCAATATCCACAACAAATAATGAACTATCATCACGTCACTAAAACACCAGAGATAAGTTTAAAGTTTGAGTAGCCTAAGAGCTTCTTATGTTCCTTGATTCTTACGATCACTGGTCAACAAAATTTTTTTTTTCTGCTGTTTGGACTTCGACAACTGATTTCAGGTAATTTTGCGGTGCTGAATCCGAATCTTAACTCAGGTTTTTACTATCACATCAAATTTTTGAAATATAATAACAAAAATACTTTATTTTTCCCAAAAGTGAAAGATTTGACATTGCGTATTTACTACTCAAATTTTCAGTGCTTTAACGAAAGGTTAGTATTAGAGAGGCTTAAATAAGGTTACTGGACAAGCATCGCCATAGGCCTGGTTAAATCTTTGTAATTTTATGCAAAACATTGGCGGGGGGAGTGGGTCAGTTACACTTTTAGCTTGTTATTACTGCCTTGTTAATAATGTTGCTTAGCAAACAAATTGGTATCAAAATTTTAGTGGGTGGGTGTATTTCAGCTGCTTATGCACCACATGGCCTGGATTTCTGGATACAGCACAGTGTGTGTTTGTGATAAACGCAAGGTCAAATTTTCCACTTTAGACAAAAGTAACAATTTGTTGTTATCATATCTCACAAACCAGACGTGATAGGCAAAATCTGAGGTCAGATTCGGATTCAGCAGCCCAAAATTACTCTAAATCAGTTTTCAAAGTTCATGCCGCAAACATCGTGTAGACCAGTGTTATTGGTAAAGTTAAAAATAATTAACAAACCTCACCGTTATTTCAATACTTAGTTAGTGTTATAACATAAATAAAATGTGATGCTTAACTATCTCAGTCTACTTTATCCCACTACTTTATTTACAGCTTTTCCGGTGGAACTCTTCTCTCTACAACATCTGTTGCCACAGCGATAACTATAGCGCCTACCAGATCAACAATTATGGGTTTTGTCATTGTGATTTTTTGGATTCTATTTTGGTTTGTGGGATTTATTCCACCATACTTGGAGGTATGCATAAATATTTTGTTACAAGATGGCAAATTTAAGATCAGTCATTTACATTAAAATTTTCTGTATAATCTCAATAGTTTATTTTACAAACTAATCGATCTTTTATCGTTTAATTCAATAACTAATCAAGATAGCACTTGAATGACCGTCTGGCTAATGCACTAAATGTGATCTTAGGTAATGGGAGCATACTCGTTTACACCATGGATTGGATGCAGCATAATTTTCCTAGTCTACTTCATCATGTTCATTCCAAATACTAAAGGAAGAAGCCTTGATGAAATACAAGCAAAACTAAATTATCGAAGATTCAGTTCTAAGAGTTTCAATTTGTCTACAATTACGAAACCCAATCAGCCAATACCAATCACAATTGCTTGAGAAAAGCGTCAACTCGGACAGATATGGCTAAAAAACATCAAAATACTTCTCAAAACTTTAAATTGAACAACATGTTTTTTTTTTGTTTTTGTGTCTCTACCACTTCAATACAACATAGCCTATTAAAAAATAAAGTAAACCAAGTTTTCTCATATGGATTACTGCTTCTATTGATCATTGCATAAAAAGCGTGAAAAGAAAACCACCAAAAATGGTACAACAACGTCTATTTGTTACTTTTATTGTGATGCTTCATGTGAGCAGTACGGTTTTTAGAAAATAACTTCCATTGAAACATTTTGTTTTTAGTTCTACGTTATCCGTGTCTGTAGGTTAGATAGTTTTTGTTTTTGCATACATGCATGCGTTTGTCTATCTTGTAAATTTATTTTTATAAAAAGGTGCCTTCAAGATTATAACAAGAAAAGGCATCGTAAAGGCAATATGAGCTACAGCAGTACTTGAACATATCAATGTATCAATATTGACATATGATATTGATGATTATGTGCTTCACCTGATAGACCTTGGCAAACTTGGTCTTCTAAATTTCATTATTATTTTTCATTTGCATAAAATCATTAGTTTTGACTATTGTGTTTGTGGTGCATCGATTCAAGCTGTTCATATGTTCATCTTTTCCATCTTCTGCTTCTTTTTCCTTGTGTCATGCGCAAGAGTGCTAATTTTTCCAAATTTCTATGTTTGTGATTATGACCTACCATGATAAAATCGTCACCACTTTTCTGTTAACTCCATGAAAGTTTTAACATTGTTCTGAGAAACCACATCTCAGCTTGACAGTTTAGCATATAAAAAAACAAAAACTGTTGTCTCATTTGTGTGTGATGTTGATTTTTCAATGCTTTTAAAATGATGATATATTCTATGATTACATTAATACAGTAGGCCAATGACACAATGACTTATGCATTTTATTATATTTTGGTTCAATTAGCCTAATAAATTTGGTGCTAGGCCTACATTGTGATATCAAAAAGCTTGGGCAATGTATTTTTTAATGCATCTGTATCACTGTTTATTCTCCAATAAAATCTTAACTGTCAAATTTTAATTATTTAATTCCAATTTAATAAAAAAATCCAATAATGCATCGATAGCTCAGTTGCTTAGCGCGTAACTTAGTGAACGAAGAAACGTTAGAACCAAACGGCGCTGGTTCGACTCTCGCAGTGTGCTATTGGGAAACGAACGTTAAGGACTGCTCTCAATTCAGCATCATCTAATGGATGGAATATTTCCCTCGCAACAAGACTTCCACAATTGGAAACTTCACTGCGTCAATCGAGGTGACCGGGTCTGCGTCTGTGGTTCAAAGCCTCTACCAGTATGCAATATTGCCAGGATTAAGCTCTCAAAGAAGCTTTCCCAGTTCGAGAACAAAGATTTAATCAATCAATTTTTCAAACTTGTTTTGTCTTGTTACATTGGTGTTGTGGCAGCAAATTTTTATGTTGAAAACTAAATTTGAAGAAGGCTAGTAACTAGTAGAAAAATACCGTTTGATACAATACACAAAAAGGTGATTGGTGTCAACAGAATGACTTACTTTCGGTGTAATATAAATCCAGCTTTTGTATAGCGTCACTTTTTGTAAGGTGGATATGGGCCATTTAGTCTTACCTGGTGTGCATCTTAGTCTACCATTTATCGTGTTGTAGCAATTTATATTTCATGACTTTGTTGTGGATATTACGGCGTATTTAGCGATCCTGATTGTATGTTCTGTTTATGTTATATTGCCATGGCTTGTGGTAAGCTAGTTCAAACGTGCTGAACTAAAATAGGCGAAGCGGTTGCTAAACAAATGCTGTAGTATCTTTGTCAAAAAAGGTGTGTAGGCTTTCTCTGTCCAACAGAGGACAGCGACAGTCGTTACTGATCGCTGTCGTGGTGTCGAACACAAATGCCAAAACTCTGTTTACAACTCCACCTCCAGATTTTTGATCTTTTGCAACATTTCATTGAGTGTAATTGGTTACTAGAGAGTAGAAAGTAGAGAGCACCCAAAGTTGGTACTCATCTATCAAGGCTATTGTGCTCTATATACAGTATAGTATATACATTAAACGATCTTCAAAATCTAAAAATACCCAAACTTGATGTGTGAAAAGATAATAAAGTGACCAATTTGGTTTTGCAAGAAGTTGCTAAAGTAATGATTATAAACTGTGGTAATTTTAGGAGAAGAAGAAGTTCTTTTATTTTGCATCATCAGCACATGCGAAAAAACAAAACAATACAAGATTACAATGTGAGCTAGGTTGTTTGCTGATGACGATGGGAGTGACAGAAGGACCGAACTGATCATCGAGTCTGCCACACCCGAGTGGTGTCATGGCTTATTTAAATTTTTATTATATAGGAGAAACTGTAATGTGCAAGTCACAGCTTTTGCAGAGGTTCATATTTTTGTATCCAAACTAACAAAAAAAAAATTCTTTTTAAAGATCAATCAAGGCGTTTAAGGTCAACTGAATCCATCAAACTTTAGATCAAGAATGGGTATCTATAGGTATGACGGTTTGGCATAGATTCTACGTTGCTTTTCCGACGGTCAATCAATAAAACCCTGCTGGAAATTTTCTTTGCACGGTTGATTGAAGTTTGCAAACGCTTTAAATTATATTTTTACATTGAGTCGAACTGTTGAAGAACATAGAATAGCAGATAACTAACGTTGGTGAGCATAGAGGCTATCGGAGTGGTTCCGTTTCAATCATCAGCGCGTGCAAAGCGCGCCCTCTCGCTATTTTCTAAAGGCAAGGAGTATTACAAAACCATTACATGTACTGCAATATGCTCAACCGTGAATGCAAAACTTATTGCATGAAACGGTAACTAGCTGACACAAGCAAGGTCAGGCTGATACAAACAGTGATGATTGGTGCAATAATGCGTCATAAAGACCTGAAACTACCTAAAAACAAACGAGAAAGTTTATTCCGGTCCATAACTTTTACCTAAAAATATGTCAATTTAAGTGAGTTTCAAGTATAATGATTTTCAATTTTACAGTTTAGCATGTAATCAGTAGGCGCTGACCCAATCAGCAAATCGATCTTTATTTTGATTGATTGAGTTTATATTGATTATATAGATTCAACGTTGCTGACATAGAGCCAATATGAAAAAGGATTGAGTTGTTACCTACCGTTGGAAGTTGTCATGATTCAATGTGTAGCTCAATGATAGCAACACTGGCGATTTGTGTGTTTTGTTTTAATTTGAAGTTTTTTGTTTCATACTCTGAAATTTACTCAGAGGAATTAACATAAAAAACCATTCATTCTTGTAAAGCCTTGATGAGAAAGATATTCGTTCGTTTGTTAAATTGAACCTTGTCGATTAAATGCAGAACAACATTGATACGTGAATTATTTTCCATATACATAACAAGTTAAATAATTAATGTAATGCTGTAAAACCAAATTTGGAACAAACAAACTCTTTAAAACTTGCAAGTAAAAATGTTCTCATCAAGTTTTGTTTTTATAGTTGAACGAACATCGAATAGAAAAATAACGTTGTTATACTTTTTGAAATAAAAATTTTGATTGAAATTTAGTTGAGTGCTAAAGCAAAGTGGATTTGAAGATGGCACAAACGGTGATTAGCCTACACCTCATAATGTAGGCTATTGTGGATAACTTGGTGTGCTAAAATTACAGGTCATATTTTTTGATTGAAATATTTATCTTTTTCTTCAACAGGTTCATCATGTGTGATCAGCTTTAATCTCCCTTACAAAAGCTTTACAAAAATTTAATTATAAAGAAAATTTAGGGCCAAATTTTTCCAGAAAAGTATGCTTTTTTTGTCAAAAAGTATGCCTAATGGTTAATCCGGCCCTGATACCACCTCTCTCTATTTCTATTTTTTGTTTTTACTAGTACTGCCGGCATACTCTTCACTCGGTAGTTTGCTTGATATTGTCAAGCTATTTAATTTTTTGTTGTCCTTTTGTTCGTTTGCATTGCACTATCCTAGCCGACCTTAAATTTTCCAACGAGTTGTTTCTTGCAATATGTCCGAAATATCTTAATTTTCTGTGATTAGTGTTGTTATTCAAACTCCAGTTATCGTCTAGTTTATTGGGTATCAAATTTACAGTATTTGTTTTTGTGGCACCACATTTCAAATCTTTTTAACTTTTTAAAGTCACGTTTTGTGCTTGTCTAAATTTTTCTACCATACGTGGCAATTGGACATGCGAGAATTTGCAGTAATCTTAAGCTTGTGTTTTTACCAACTGACCTCTGTTTCCACTCCGTTGCAAGTGATGTCAAAGCTATTTTTGCAATCGCCTTCTAATTTCTGTGTTATCATCGCCAGGGTTTGTTATGACGCTGCCTAGATAGCAGAAACTAGTTCATTTTTAACAGAATTTCCTACCAATGTATAAGAGTGTTTTACTTATGACGATCACTTTTTTTGTGGGATGTAATTGCAAACCATATTCTTTACTTCTTGACTTGATCCTATTCAAAAGTTCTTGCAGTTCCGTTAAACTTCCACCGATTAACACTATGTCGTCAACATATCAAAAGTTGGTTACCATTTTTTCTGCAATTTTCAGAGAGCCATCAAAATTGTCTAAGCTTTTCTGATTACGTGTTCAGTATAGTAGATTAAAATAACAAATAGTGACAATATTCATATGAAATTTTGATAACTAAACTAAATCAAATTAAACAGCGAAGAACACTGGATACTGACAATGACTTTGAAGTAAGCCTACATCTAATGGGAATGTCTATGAAATCTGGGTAACGGAGTGTAAGAATTTTTCCTGTAAAACAATCTTTGAGTTATTTTCAAAATTTTATTTTAAACCTGAAAGTAATATTCAATTCGTGTTTATGAGATGTCAATCACTTGTGGTTGTGTTTTGTGGTGTTTGGCTTTAATATGTTTTGGCTACTTTCATTTGAGAGTGCTTTTGTAGTGTTTACAACTTAAGCGCCATTGCAAGTGGGATTGTATAGCCTAAATTGTATGAAAATGCAGCTTAATGAATTGTACATGTTAAGTTACAATTCACTAAGCTGTTGCATTGTTACATGTTAATTGTTACATGTTAAGCTTAGTGAAGTAGTACATGCCTAATGCGATTATATTTACATCAGACAATGTTTGATTGATTTTGATTTATTTAACGCTGATTGAGCGAGATATGATGATATTGCAAGAATGTTATCTTAATACAATAATTTAGAAACATAACATGTTTTTTTCTAGCCTTGTTTATCAAGCACAAAAAATAATAAACTGATCATGTAATCGGACTAACCTTGTTTTGAATTACAATTTACAAAGAATCCAATGAAACTGATATGAATGTATGATTTTGCAGAAAAACTCAAACTTTAGAATTTTTACCTTGACCATGATAGTCATGTGTATGCTAAGTTTGGGAATCCAGTTTGTTTTTCTCAATCCCCTTGCTACTGTGTTTAAAAAAACATTCAATGAAACTTATCAGGTAAGCGCAATCATGGATACACTCAAAGCTAATCAGACCTGAAGTACTTTTCTGTTTAATTGTTCGGTTGTGTCCTAAATGAAGGATATTTGCACAACTTTTTATCTCTCCATAACATTGATGAACCAGAACAGAGGTTGAGAGACATCAACAACTATTTGTTTAATTTCCTATTTTCAATTTAAAAAAGCACAAAACTGCTATATTTAATCTAAACATTTCCATAAAAGCCACAAAACACCTCGGATCGAATTCAATAACAACTCATCAAATGACAGCCGGTGTTTTGCAAACACGTATTTTTGAAAAATATCCTTTGAAGTTTACGATTAGGTTCACGTGTTTTCATACTTTTCTTTTGCAGAATCGCTATAACCAAACTTTATCGCCTTTGCAGTGGATCGCACTATTATCGTGGTCATCCTCTGCTATACCAATAGGAGCGGCGGTCGGTGCACTTGGAGTTGGTACGATGTTGATATTCATGAGCAGGAAACGACTTCTACAAATTTATCACACGGTCTCTTTGATTGGGATTCTTATATTCACACTGGTTGGAAAACTGACGTCATTATTCGAACCGATCATCACCGGACGCATCGTGTCTGGCATCGCGGTTGAAACGGGGTTTAGTGAGAACCAAACAATTT
This sequence comes from Aplidium turbinatum, assembly GCF_918807975.1. Lineage (NCBI taxonomy): Eukaryota > Metazoa > Chordata > Ascidiacea > Aplousobranchia > Polyclinidae > Aplidium > Aplidium turbinatum. The sequence goes on from NC_137472.1 coordinate 60,289,917, forward strand.
CTTTAATAAATAATCTTATACATATCATCAATTCGTTTTTGTTCTTTTTTTGACACAATTATTTAGGCATTGAAGTTAAAGCAACGTATCAGCAGTTAGTTACAAAAAGGGCAACCTGAGTTGAAGCTTTTTCGTTCATTGGACCGCAATTAACTTTCTGTCACGTGCTTGAAAACAACTACATCATCTACAACCAATAAAATACAATTATAAAACTTTCCATTGCAGTGTAAAATATACACTGTATTTATCAGTTAGAATATAGACTCTTGATGGAGTCTTCTTCTTCTTCTTCATTGTGTGTCACACGGTGAAGAAGAAGAACCCATCAAGTTAGAGTTACTTAGGTAGTTAGTTGGAGTTAATTTTAGTTACAATCTAGACTCTTGATGGGTGATTTTTACTACTCGAGTGATAACCACAATAATACAGATAATTAACTTTTTTTTTTCAGTTATTATTCCAATAATTGTTGCTGAAATGTGCACAAAGGAGAGACAGAGCCTTTGGTTATGCATTTCTTCATCGGTTTTTGCTTTAGGTGTACTTCTGGGGGCTGTTGTCACTCATGCAAAAGTAAATGCTGCTAATTTGTAACTTGTGATAATATACCAGATCTCTTCTATAGCACAAAATAGCTTTAACTTTTATTGAAAATTGCGTTGTAAAATGAATTACGTATGACCTGCAGTAAAACAAATCTTCCTAACCGGCCAAGAAAGTTATTTAAACATCATTCAAATGCTGATAAACACATTCGAAAAATCCCAGCAAACAATGTGATTTTTTCCTTGAACTATTTTCATTGTACTGCATAAACAATGCAATGATTTGAAAAAAGAACAAGGTTAATTGCCATGTCGATTTAAACCTTTGTTTACTCGAATAAAACAAGATGCAAATTTTAGTAAATAAATTTAATGGAAAATCCTGAATATTATAAGTTTTTTAGTTTGAAAACTATCGTATATTACATCATTTATGTAGGACAAAAGCACAGTACATACTGTAATCATTACATTTCTGTGCATAAAAATATGTACAATCGAAAGCAGTGTGGTTTATGAAATAGGCTTAGCTATCGAAAAGTTTTATTCAGGTTTTGGGAACAAATAAGCTTTGGCCTGCTGCAATGGCCTTGGCAGCATTATCAAATGTTTTATTCTTCTTGGTAAGTTTAAAGCTTCCCAATACTACGTTCTACATGGCCCGACAAGGTGATAAATGCAAGACGATAGGAATTTTGAAGAAGTTGCGCGTTGGAACACAGGTGTGAGGAGTTAAACGTTAATGAAATATGACAACTTTGATAACGTAGAACTGACTGACTGATGTACAGCAGGTACAGTTGATAGAGTTAATGTTTTGTTTAAAATGATATACTTTAAAAAACAAAGAGCCTTCTTAAAATAAACTAAAAACAAAGGGATTCTCACTTGAGTTCGCTGACTTAGTTAGTGTATAATTATGAAATACATCCTCTAGACGTGACGTGTCTAAGCAATTGGCAGCTAAACTTCGGCTCAGAGATGATGATGATTCTCTGGTTGATGATGGTTGCTAAAATTGTGAATTTACAGGCTACACAGTTTTGTTAGTCTTGTACAATTGCTTTCTTTCTTATAGGCAGAGTTAGACAAAGAGTATGAAGCAATTGTAAATGAAATCAAAGGAAAGAAAACTATTGGGTTATTGGAGATTGTTAAAACAAAACAATATTGGTTAAAAAGACATATTTTTTATTGCATTTAAACAGTAGAAACATACAGTACTATACTACTGTACTATATACAGTTTTAGCTGGTGCAAAAAAACACTAATAAACATACACACGTAAATACAGCAACTGTGTTTCTGGCAGGTAATAAATAATTAATAAATTCAGCATAACTTATGTTTTCATTGCAGTGAAACTAATTAATTGATACGATTAGCGCTATTTCATAAAAAATAACAAATTCAATAGAATACAAATTAACTTATTATTTATACATTAAATTCACATCAAAAACTAATCACGAACTACAGACTTGTCTTGATATTTGCAGGTCCGACTAGAAATAGCTTTATATGGTTATCCTCACCATTACGATTGTATTTAAAAAATATCGTAATTTGGAAAATCAGCAAGTTGATTTTATAAGTACTTAGGCTACTTTAGCAAGCTTTTTTGATAGATTCTCACTAGCAAGTTTGTTTTTAAATATACTAAATTCAGCAAGTTGGATTTAATTAAATTAAATTCAGCAAGTTTATTTTTACATAGCCTATCACAAAATTCAGTAAACATTTTTTTAAATACGTTATATTTCACCAATTTGTTTAACACAACAATCTGTTTCAGAATGCAGTTTGTCAATGTTTGTTGCTTATACACCCACATTCAATTCACTGGAATGACTGCCATCATACTTTATTCTGATAGAATTTCAAGGCTTGCTGGAGTTGCCAATGACCAAATCACCAACGTCACTATTGACTTGTTTTCTGCACGATTTTTTGCATCTATATTTGGAGTAAGTGATGGCTGTGGCTTTCAAAAGACATTTAAATTCTGGTAGCATGATTATGATTTGTCCGATTATAGGTTTATGGTTTATCTCGTTATGTAACTGCTCATACTATTCAAATTCAACAAAACAATTTTTTTAAATAGCTGCAATAGCGGCACCACGTCACACGTGTTCCCACTGAAAAAAAAAAAAAAAATATCGATATTTTTTCTATTTTTGCAACATTTTTTACTCACCAAATTACTGTATATTGTATCGGTGGTACAGACCATTTTGCACGCATCTTTTGTATCACAAGTAGAATGAAAGTGAAAGAATTATGGTCATGCGCCATCAAAATATGAGAAAAAGCTACAAAGTAAAAACTTTTGCTCACTCAACTGGATTAACAATTAAATCAGCCAAGGCATAATAATGATGATGATGATGGCGTATGAGCGATCTTTCCAGGCTAGATTGGAGGGCAGGAAATCTTCAGCCACTCAGCAGGCTCGTCGTCCAGGACCCTCAGACCATGCGCACCGTGTGGAGGCCGGTGGATTAGGCAGTGGTGGATGACATGGTCTGCGGTCTGTTCAGTGGCACCACACTCGCATTCTGATGAAGGAGCCAGGCCCCACTTGTGCATGTCCGAACGAAAGCGGCCAACGCCAGTTCGCAGGCGGTTAAGCTTGACCCACGCAAGCCTTGCGAGGGACATCCCTGGTGGACGGGGATCGGCGTCGGGTATGAATTCACGGAGCGTGGAGGTGTGATTTTGCCACTCCGTGTTCCACATATGGTTCGTCCAGTGTGCCGCACTTAAACCAAGTTCTTCTGCGTTCTTAAGTAGTTGTTGTGCGGCAGGCACAAAGGGTCGTCTTGATTTCAGCCGCTGCTTTATAGGTGGTGGTCTCTTGAATGCTGCATGGAGGAGATGGTCGGGGTCCAAAGCGCGGCGAGCAAGAGAAATCGTGGCTCCTTTACGGCGTAGCTCAGCGGGTTGAATGCCTGCTAGGATGGGTAGGCGGTCCGTTGGAGTGGGACGCAGGCATCCAGTCACAGTACGCAGTGCGTCGTTGATGGCAGTATCAATTTGGTGGGTGTGAGAACTACGACACCAGACCGGCGCGCAGTACTCAGCGGTGGAATGAACAAGGGCTAGGGTAGCTGTACGAAAAGTTTTAGCACCAGCTCCCCAGCCGGAACCCGCCAATCGCCTCAAAAGTGCGACGCGTGTAGATAGTTTTTTCCGCAGTGACTTCAAGTGCCGGCGGTACGTGAGTGACCTGTCCAGGGTTATGCCGAGGTATGTAGGTTCGGCACAGTAGGGCAGGCGTTCCCCATCAATGTTGATGTTTATCTCACGCTGTGCCTCCCGATTGTTAAGGTGGAAGGCCGCCGACACTGTCTTTGACTTGCTGAGCTGTAGCTTCCATTTCTGGAGATATGCTGATAGTGTTTGCATGTCTTGGCTGAGGTTCCTCTTCACTGACTGCCAGTTTCCTGCTGAGTGCAGGAGTGCCAGGTCGTCTGCGTAAGCATATTTCCTGGAGATGGTGGGGGGCAAGTCGTAGATGTATATGTTGAACAGGAGAGGAGCCAAGACTGAGCCCTGTGGGACGCCGTTTTTAAGTCGACGTAGTCTGCTTTGACGACCGCTACCGGTTGTGAGGGTAAAACTGCGGTTTTGCACAAGTTCCATCATCATATGGACCATGTGTCTGTCAGGGAGCAGACGGAGTAACTTGCAGGTAAGGCCGCTATGCCATACGGTATCATAGGCAGCCGTGAGATCAACAAACACGGCGCCAGCCTTCTTCTTAGCCGAGAAGCTGTCCTCAATGTCTTGGGTCATAAGTGTGACCTGATCTACGGTTGATCGTCCGTGTCGGAAACCAGCTTGTTCACGGGGGAGCTGCGGATCTATTATTGGTTCGACACGGGCGTAGATGATTCTCTCGAGGATCTTGAAGGGGATGCAGAGCAGTGAGATTGGACGGTAGCTCTTCGGGTCCCCTGGGGGCTTATTCGGCTTAGGAACTGCAACCACAAGGGCTCTTCTCCAGATTCTGGGAATTCTCAGATGGCGCAAACAGCAGGAAAGGAAGTCTTTTAACCAGGACTTTAAGGAGGCAGCAGCATGGAGTATCAGCTCAGGGCAAAGGTGGTCAGGGCCCGGGGCTTTACCTGGCTTTATGTGCTGGAGGGCGGCGGAAAATTCTTCCGGGGTGAACTCACCCGAGATGTTGTCCCCGTCTGGGGTTGTTACCCTCCAGAGGTCCGTCATTTCTTGCAAGACGGATCTATCTGATTCACGGTCTCTCGATTTGTATTTCCCGTTCTCCACAAGTTGTGAGGCGATGGAATTTGCTGAAACAGGACATTGTTGACGAGAGGCACGTGATCTGCCAGTTAGGTTGTTCAGTGTACTCCATGCTATGCGGCTGGAGTGCGTGAAGTCGATTGATTCAACGGCTTCTGTCCAGCGCTCCTTCCTCTTTGAGTCCAGCCTTGCCAGCAGAGCTGTGGCTGAGCTGTTGGTGTCATTGCCCCGAGGGCCGTGGAGAAAGTCGGAGTAGAGGCTTTCGCACTCCTTATCCCAGCACGGTATGTAGGTCTTTCGTCGGCCGCGGGGGATGGATTGTTTTGCCGCTGATGTTATTGCATCACAAAAGTCCTGGTAGGCTTTTTCCACGTTGTTGGTGTGAGGGGATGGGAGATACTGTGTGGCTTCATTTGTGAGGATGCTATAGTACTCCCAGTTAGCCATTCTGAAGTTCCATCGCTTAACAGGCTTGCTCGGGACAGGCATTATGAGCGTTGGAGCCGTGATAATCGAGGGTCGATGTTGGGACCTTGGGAACTTCTCTAGCACACGTCTGTCCGGTTGCCAATTATCGGGGTCATCACTTGCGAAATCCAGATCGGGGTTTGTACCAGTGTTCCAGCGTCCGGAGAAGAAGCTCGCTGCACCCTTGGGATCGTGCAGTAGGGTGAGGTTATTATTGGCTGACCATGAGGCCAGGCTTTCTCCGTCGATGTTGGTGGTGTTGTAGCCCCAGTCAACGTGGTGGCAATTAAAATCGCCAGCATAGAGGCTGGGTTGGGGGAACACTGGGATGGCTGTTGGTGTTAAGCGTGAGGGTGGTGGCTTATAGACATTGATGATGTGATAGCCTGATATGCCTATGCATAGCCACTCTATCTCCGATTGGGCACTGGACTGATCTATTGGCGTCCAGCTCAGTTGCTCATGGACAAACGTGGCGAGGCCGTGTTTCCTGCTGATGGTTGCGCCTGCGAGTGTGAAGTTGGGTAATACCAACTTATCCACAGATGTGCAGTGGGTTTCCTGGAGGAGAATGACGAGGGCCTGATGTTTTGTGGCCAGATACTCGATGATGCTGAGCTTGCTGGCCGTAATGCCCTCGGTGTTCAGCTGCAGTACGGTGGGTCGTCGGTACTTTTCGACAGAGGAGCTGCCGCGCCCTGAGAAGGGCGTTTCCCTATCCACCCTGCGCTGAACCTGGGCCTGGTTTGCTCGAGTATGACAAGCTTCGCTTCGCATATCTTTTTTCCTTTAAGATATGGTACTGACGGGAGGGACCACGAGAAGGTGCTTGCTCTTCCCCCCCATAATAATGATGATGACAATAGTATGATGTAAAGGATATCTTGCACGTTGTGGGTATAGAGCGTTTTCTAACCATGTGCTCTGTGCAACGAACGGATTAAGTTTGGGCCGCACAGTCTTTTATTGCAAAGAACAAGAACAATTAAGAACAATTAATTACAATCTGTTGGGAAAACCGCTTTGGCAAAAACGAATGGTGAAGTTTTGGTCGCGGGGAATATAAATCACAGTCAAGTCAAGTGGACGTGAAAAATAGATTCTACTCAGCTTTTTGCAAGGTCTTGTTTTTAATAATATTATGTTTCTTCTAAATCAGATGTGACAAACTTGAGGCCGCGGCCGCATGACAATTTGACAATCTTGTGCGGACCGCAAAACAATTTGACAATCGCTCATGCAATAAAGACAAAAGACATCTTGAAGCTGTTTTATACCTTCACTGGTACATCTTTCCTTTGCTATTTTTTTGACCTAAACACTAACCTTTCAGGTTTTAAAGTTAGAAAATAGGAATGCTATAAGGTCAAGTTGTGAAAACATTATTCACCAACTTCACCTTGTACGCTTTTAGAAACATTAGAAGCGTATGATGTGCAATGGAACGTTTCTCTTGTTACCTCAGCTAAAAATAAAGCTGATGCACTAACGCGCGTACCAAAGCAGTGGCTACAAAAATCTTCTACAAAAGCAGTTGGTGCTGTTGCTGTTGGCGAGAGCACATCGCAAAACCCTGGTGTTGCTGTACAATCTCATGCTTTAAACCACTGTGGTGTTGACACTACACTGTATTTCGCAAGAAAAGTTGAACCGAGCATCACCAGACAAGAAGCAGATCGCGTTGTGAAGAGCTGCCGTGAGTGTCAGTCAGTTGATCCAAGTCCGATAAGAGTTGAAGAGGGAAACCTGAGTGTCGAAAAGGACTGGCAACGTGTAGCAAAGGATGTAACGCATCATGGCCGTCAAAAGTAGGCTATCTGACAGTGGTTGACTGTGATCCAAGTCGATTTGCTATATGGCGAATAATTGGAAGTAAATCAGAGATCGAAGTTGTGTCTGTGTTGAGGCAAGTATTCTCCCAGTTTGGCCCACCAGTTGAGATTTTGTGCGACAACGCTAAATCATTTACATCAAAGCAAATGCGGGAATTTTGTGAATTATGGTCGGTAAATTTAGTTTTTCGATGTGCCTACAAGCCTTCCGGAAATGGCATAGTAGAACGTAACCATAGAACAATAAAAAGGATGTCTGCAAGATAAAAAAAAAGCATCGAATACTGTGTATTTTGGTACAATGTCACTCCCCATCATAATCATAGAATAATTCCATCAAGAAAACTCTTCTCATATGAATGGCGAAACCCGTTTCTTGAAAAGAAAACTGAAATGAACAAGGACGATGGTGAATACGATGACTGTAAATTTTCTGTTGGTGATCAAGTCTGGGTTAAACCTCCACGTGCACGTTGTACTTCTTCATGGGATCCTGGTAGGGTCACAAGAGTTAATTCCAAGTACAACATCGAAATCGATGGAATGCCCAGACACGTGCGTGATATCAGAAGATGGACTCACCAATGCAGAGACGAAAGTGAAAACTTTATTGCTGTGCCCTTGGCACCCGATGATCGCGAATTTGTGCCAAGTATTTCTGAGTCTTTCATCGATGACGATGGAGTCATCAACCCAGGACTGACGGGGGCTAATGAACCAGAGGACATTTCGACCGCGCACGTTCAGCGCGTAGCGCGTCAGAGACGATTGCCAACTCGCTTTAATGATTATTTTGTTGACGATGATTTGGACATCATGGGGGAGTGTTATTAGAGTTCCGCGTGACTTGGTCTGTGACGTATTTTGGTTTGTGTCGTCATGACGTGAGCTGTTTTGTTAACACTCATTTATCATCTTCGCTCTACCGCGGTTAACAAAAGCTGTAGCGTAGCCTACTGGTGCAGAGAACGTAAATTGTTGTGCTAGAGTTGTGGTCGCTATTATTCATTAGTTACATGCTTAAGGTCAAGTTGTGAAAACACTATTCACCAACTTCACCTTGTATTTTTGTTCGATTCCAATCTATGACGTCATGAAGATTTCATAGTAGGTTAGGATTAAAAAGTTGTGCGGCCCGATAACTCATGTATTAAGTCCTGACCAGTTTTTGATATCCAAATTCTTGGTTGTCTGTGCTTATTTCGTTTTCTATTCATTTTTTTTATTTCCTTTCATTTTATTGGCGGTTTGATGTTGTTCACAGAATCTTCTTCGTAAAGCGCTAGAATCAACGCATATCCACGATGGATGTTAGCAATGCAAAAACTCACAGAAATCATTATTGTATTGTAATTTTTGCTGGGAAAATGTGCGATATTTTATGTTATTCCAGAAAATCTTCTCTCCTCATCTGTTCTATTTTGGTTATATGAAATCGCAGCGATTGTTGACAAAAAACGTCAAGTGATATCGTAATTTCGCTACATTTCAATAAACCATTTGTATGTATATTTGACAACAGTTAGATTGCTTTGCGGTGGAGCCTCGTGGTACAGGACAATATCACATCTACACTACAAGACAACAAGGCACTACAAGACAACAAAGCAAAAAAATCAATATTCGTGCACACTTCTGACATGCCTTAAGTGTCATGCCAAAGACACAGTCCTTTTGAGGAATATCGAACTGGCTTTCATTTGCCTACCAGGGTTCGCACCACTCAGCTTTGCTGCCGACAATTGGTTACCAAAAAGCAGCGAAACCTCAATCTCATCATCAAAAGAATTTTGCGTTATGAATTGCACAAATTAATCATCTCTAAAATTCATAAAACACAAATTGATTGCGTGAAAAAACAATGTGTGTCAATAACAACAATAAAATTGCGTCAATTTGCTACTAATGTGATCTCATTTGGTTTTGCAGAAACTTGAAAAAATGATTGGAAACTTTAACAATTTTAAGAAAAACTGCAAAATTTACGCCAGCTACTTTAACAGGTCGATTTCTAGTATGATTCCAGTTACAGCAATGACACCGCCAATCAATCAGAACATGTTTAAATCTACGGTCCAATTGTGATCCTTATGGAACTCAGATAATACGAAACCAAGGAAGTATCCAAAAATATTTGATAAAACTACCATTCAACGTTTTATAGGCAGAGCAAACTTTTTCTCAAACCATTGAAAATTTCATGATCAGATCACCGCTTCAATGCGTGATGAAGATCTACAAATAAATCTTCATCAGGCATTGCAGAGTGCAAAAACAGTGTTGCAGAACGCGTTTTCGAATATTAAATTTTCATCAATGCAACTACGTTTATGAACGCAATAACAACGGTTAAAAATAGCAAGCTCTTACGCAAGCAATACGAATAATAATGAGAAATACGTTACGCTGCACAGCACAAACATAAATCTTAGCACCACGTGATGAAGAGCTGAAGGCAAACTCCCAGAGCATAACAAGTACGTCAAGTACGTCATGTTATTCTAGTGCGTAAGACTTACATAAAATTATAGTCAAGTAAGGAGAAATTTTAACTTCTGAAAGGTTTTATCTTTAAACATGATTGAATGTTCAGTTAGCACTCACTCAAACAGCAAAGCAATTTATTTTCATACGTTTAAGTGTATGTATTTGTATTGATTACATAGATTTAATGTTGTAGCCACGCAATCAAAAGGAAAAAATTAGGTTGCTACTAGGAGAGTTATTATGATGCTAAGTTTGGTTCAGCAGACACAAGATTGGTGTGATGTGCACGTAGTAGGCCTGCTCCATGTTTGCTTCATACTCAGAAAACTTAGTGGAAGAATTGTAAACTGATATAGAAAGTAGTTTATGCCATAACCAGATGAGAAAAGAATACAAATTGTTTGAAATCTTGTTGATTAATTGCAGAGTGATGATTGATGCTTGGAAATACGTTGCATTTTGAATAGTAGATTAACACTAGAACGGCCGAGGTGTCGAAATCGACACTTTTAGAAATTTAGTGCACTATTTTGGGTCTTAATTGTTATCATAACGTTTTCAAATTTTCAGTAGCTTCCCAATTATGCTTACACTTTATAGTTCAGTATTATATTTCTATAAAATATTTTTATGTTATCTACAATCTGCGAATATACCTCCAACGGCCGAGGTGTCGAAATCGACACCTCATACAAATTTAATTGTATCGAAAGATTTGTAAAGTATAAAAGACTTCCTGTGTGAAAAAAACTAATTTAATAGTTTTCACACTTACTTATAGCGTTTCTCATGGTAATTTTCCAACGTTCCGCTTGATTTTAGGTCATCGTACTGAGTTTACTGACACCTTTCACAAACCTATCAGCGATTAGCAACAGATAAGTTTATTCATATTGGAGAGCCACTGGAAAGACTTGTTGCTAATTGTATCTACAATGACACTCCGGATTGGAGCCTGCCAATCGATAAACAGCTATTTCCAATGAAAAACAGATGTCCTTTTATCGTGTTCATGCCAAATAAACCAGACAAGTTTGACATGAAATTCTGGGTGTTAGCCGAGGTTCATTCCAAATACGTATGTAATACCGTACCGTACTTATTGCACCTCGGAGCTATTGAAAGAGAGCAACGAAATGGAAGGCTTCTCCGCGAGGATGTAGTGATGAAGATCACCACCAATTTACACAGACAAGGCGGGTAAAACGTCACAACAGTTTTCTTTACTGGGGTGAATCTTGCTGGTTTGCTACAGGAAAGAAATATAACCATTGTTGGAACTGTTTGAGCTAACAGTAAAGGAATGACAAAGGAGATGACCAAGGGTGGAGGAGAAAGATTTTCCAGTAAATTCTTCTACAATTCAACGCAAAGCTGCATGCTTATAAACTATCAGTGCAAACAAACGAAAAATGCAAATGTCTTTTCCACTATGCATGACAGTCCCACCATCAATGCAACAGAGAAAAAAGAAACCCTCTGTGATCCATTTTTATAGCGAGAACAAAGTAGCAGTTGATGTGTTTGACCAAATGACAAGAAAATACACCATACATGCAGCAAGCAAAGATGGCCTCTTGCAGTTTGGACAAATATGCTAGATATTGCAGCTTTGAACTCTTTGATTATAAGAAAACGTTCCAGCAGCAACATCAGTCGACGTGATTTTATCCTCCAGATTGAGAGCTTGATAACTGCTCATGTGCTGAAACGAAAGCCGACACTGCAGAGAGAAGAAGAGCATGGACGACTATCTAGAAAACGCAGGAAATGTGCTGGACATTATTGCAAAAACAATAAAGTTACCATTTGCTGTCACTGTCGAAAACCAACTTGTGTAAAGTGTGATAATGGTGACTGGAAAGTCACAGAGTGCAAAGCTAAACTGCGTAAAGCGTTTGTTGGTTTGTTTGATTTTTTTTCTCCTGAATAAGAAAACTTTGTGCTATTTTTATGATAATTATGTCTTTGCTCTGTTGAATTTTTAGATCATCGTACAGAGTCAACATACTATACAGGTACAGTCAAGCTTCGAACTGATCAAAACCTGGTAGCCTACATCATAATTTTCGTCTAAAACCAAAAAATTAACACCGCAAATAGGTGACAAAAGTAATAAGTGCTTCAGATAATTTTATCACTGTAAAATAAAACGAACTCTTACTGTTAATTTTGCGGAAAAATAAAGTTTTTTTGAAAAGTGTCGATTTCGACACCAACGGCCGTTGGAGGTATACTTTTTTTTCGGCCGTTCTAGTGTTAAATAATAATCAGTAGGCTACTGTGCTGTACAAGTAAATTTACATTAAACAGTCTCTTTCTAGAAGATTTCTATGCAGAGTTGAAAAAATAGCGAACCGTAGAACACCATTGTGACATTTGTCGGAATAAAACTTTTGTGTGGAGTTTGATTGACCGCCGAAGCGAAGTGGATTAAAAGATGACACAAACGGTAGTTAGGCTAGAGAACTTAATGAAGGCCATTGTAGGTTTAATTTACACATTTGAATTTACAATCCCTTACCTTTAAAAGCATGATTAAAATTATAATAGCCTAAGTAAAACGAATGAAAAGGGAATAAAAGGCGCATACTGATACGTTTTTGCTGTAGGCCTATATTTACGAGCAGGGGCTAGTCAGAAAGGGAGGGGAAAAGAGGGCAAAAAAGGGAAAGGGGGCTAACCCCAAAATATTAAAAAAAAAGTTTCACACTTTGTTACAGCATCAGTTGACAAAGTTTGCGATTTATTTACCCTAAAATTACTCTCAAAATGAACAAATTTAAGGCTCATCAAAATTTTTCTGCGGAAGAACCCAAGAACCCCTGTAGGTGCTCGTATTTGGAGAACCGCTGCCGCGCTCACTCACATGTGCAAAAATACTTATTTGTCCCGTCCCCGGAATTTTGTGCTGGCTACGCCTCTGTTGACTACAGTATTGTTGTGTAAACTGAAGATAACACTTTTGATTTCAAAATATTGGCATTTGCACAGTAGTTTAATTTCAATAGATATCTGCAGTCACAACAACTCATTTTTGTGATACAGCTGACTTTCACCCCAAGCATATTGACGTGCAGCAAATATCATCAATATTAGCAAAGTGACTATACAAAAGGCTATTGCACAAAATTACCAGAGCTTGAAACTTTCAAATATCCTGATGTGGCATCGACACATGTTGACATTTTTGTTGTTTTAGTATCAACATCAAACGTCATAACTGCTTGGGAAGCATGCTCCCTGTAAAAAGCTCTCTGAGTTACTCCCAAAATTTGTATTCTGAATAACAAAAAGCATTTTTATTCTGAGCTTGATATGATGACATTACATGATTCCAAATTACGTACAGCCATCGTGAATATTAAACTTTTTGTTTTCTGCTAACTTTTGTTATCAAACATATAAAAAAGCATAGTAAAGTGTTTGAAAAACAAAATTAATCACATTTTACAGTAAATTGCAATTTATAAAAAAATTCAATTAAATTGATAATAATTAATTCTGAATGTATGATTTTGCAGAAAAATTCGAACTTTGGAATCTTTACCTTGACCATGGTAGTCGTGTGTATGCTAAGTTTGGGAATCCAGTTTGTTTTTCTCAATCCCCTTGCTCCCGTGCTCAAAGTAACGTTCAATAAAACGTATCAGGTAAGTGCAGTTACAGACACACTAGACAGGTACCCTTATGTAAAGCAAGCTTCTACTATAATAGACGAATCCAATTTAAATGTCTATCTCAAAAATAAAGTTTAACTTATATTGCTTCGATGCTTCATATTTGATACTTTAGCAATATTTCAGTTCAGTGTAGATGTTCAATAAATAATGGTGGTTCTATATCATTGTGAAACTGTTACATTGTTCTATCTTTTCAACTTAAAAATGTACAAAGTTGTAAACTGCACATTCCCACAGAAGCCACAAAACATCTCTGATCAACTTCAGTAATAGCAAACATGCCTTTGTCACGAGAATTTTTGGTTGTTCACTTTTAGCTGAAGCGCTTTCATTCTTTTCTTTTGCAGGATCGCTATAACGAAACTTTACCGCGTTTGAAGTGGATCGCATTGTTATCATGGACATCTTCTGCTATAACAATAGGAGCGGCGATCGGTGCACTTGGGGTTGTAATGTTTTTGATATTCATGAGCAGAAAAAGACTTCTACAAGTCTGTCATATGCTCTCCTTGATTGGGATTCTTATTTTCACATTGGTTGGAAAACTGACGTCATCATTCGTACCAATCATCACTGGACGCATCGTGTCTGGCATCGCAGTTGGAACGGGGTCTAGTAAGAGCCAACTCTAGCACCTGCAATAAATAGGCTTACGCAGATAAAACACATCTTTTTTAGAAGAACATTTTTAAGGCTAGTAGCTAGTTGAAAGAATGTGATTCGACAGTGATGCTGTCTTCAGTAGGTTGCTGGCATAATTTGTAAAGCATGTTCAAGATGTTTATGCTTGTTTGTTTCTTTGAGGCAAAAAGTAAATGATGGAAGGTCTCGTGACCATTTCTGCTTCAAAGTATAATGCTCAATGTAGGCCAAACTTGATGAGTTGAACGATTACTGTGTAGGCCTGGTTTTGTAGTTTGTGTTGGTTTTCTTGCCAAATGGAGAGCGCTTCTTGCTCTATCTTACATAGATCTAACGAAGTAGAAACTAAATATTAGTAGTCAGTTATGAGAACGGCAATCCCAGGTAATGCTTTGCTCTTTATTCATCAGTGGCTAACTTTTTGTCAAGTGCTTGTAAACAATTTTTTTTTTTGCTGTTGATGAAACAAAATTAGCAAACTTTGCATTGCACTGCATAGTTAAAATTGAAAGGTAGTTTAGAACCTTTATAGTTGATTTTAAATACTCTCTGGTAAATCTGAATAATTAACTTATTTTTTCAGTTGTTGTTCCAATAATTGTTGCTGAAATGTGCACAAAGGAGAGACAAAGCTTTTGGTTATGCATTTCGTCTTCTGCTTTTGCTTTAGGTGTTTTTCTGGGGGCTATTGTCACTCACGCAAAGGTAAATGCTTTAGTGTGTAACTTGTAACTTGTGATAATATAGAACATGAAGTGTTTTTATTTTTTGTTGGAAATTCCGCTGTAGTAGAAATTACCTGTATCAAAACAAAAATTTTCTATCTTGCCAAGAAAGTGATGCCAACATTTTAATTGCAGACAAACAGATTTGTAAGTACTTCATCAAATGATGTGATTGTTTTTACGAACTGTTTGCAATCTGCGCATAAGTTATGTAATTTTTGTTTTTTTTGTAAATGAGTAAGTTATACAATACTGGCATGGCGAATTAAAACTTTAAAGTGTTGATTAAAATCAGATAAACAAATTAGTTACATTTAATCAAAAATTTGTAAATATTTATAGTTTGTTAGGAGTCATTCCATTATAATACAACAAATTTTCAAAAAATATGCAACCATGGTATCCCACTTTTTGCTGCATTTTTGATATGTTACTGTCTTTTAAATTTGCAATCTAACAAAAAAAAAAAATTTTAAATCGGACAAGCGGTTACCGAGTTAAAGACTTTTGAATTTTTGGACCGTCACTAGGTGGCGCACTTTTCTGTGGAACGAATTTTTGATTTTCGAGGGTATACTCAAGGTAGAATGATGGTTGAAGTGTCTATTCCACCATTTTCGAGGATGCAGAATCCATAAATGGCATTGTTTTTAGTCTTAACCAATTATTTTAGGAGTTATTGAACTTTTTCAAGGTTTTGGGCAAACCCCCAAAAACCCCATGTGGGAAACGAGATACAAGAAAAAAAAAACTTTTGTATGGTTGTTCCTGAACCATATTAACTATATAGAAAGTAATATAAGATGACAGTTCTACCCTTTTTGCAATACAAGCTGCAGATGTTGAACTTTGATTAGTAAATTTCAAATCAAATTCTGCTCTTTAAGTATACTGTAAATAATAAAAACTTTGTTTCATCACAGATGGCATTGTTATAAATATCCTAAATACTGAGAGCTATAATGTAGCAAAAAAACAACATTTTAATTTTTTGTTTAAGTCAACTCTGTACAGCATCATAAAAACTTGTTAAGTGCAGTATTGCAGTATGCTTACAGAGTGATGAGTTGTGCCATTTACAGGGTGCGGACAAAGTCCTTGGACTGCTTTAAAGTGTAATATTTCTGTAATATAGTGAATAAAATCGCAAAATATTTTAACGGTGAATTGCCAAGACAATAACTAACAATCGTACAAAGTTTTATATATTTTCAATTCAATCTGCCCCCCTCTGGCCTGAATAACCCGCTTAAGTCTACTTCCGAAACTCCCTACCGCTTTACGTAGGGTTTCCTGGGGTATTTTGCCCCATGCTTTTTTGAGAGAGCACTTCAACGCCTCAACTGAGTCATGGGATGAAGCACAGGCATCTGCCTCCAAAATGGACCAAACACAAAAGTCCATTGGATTCAGGTCTGGTGATGAGGGCAGCCGAACTTCCTTGCTCCAGAAATGAGGAAAATGGTTCTGGCACTTTTCCTGAGTTTTCTTGGACGTGTGGGATGGCGCACCGTCTTGTTGGAATGTGTACGGTTTCCTTTTGAAGTGTTTCCTAGCCTCTGCAAGGGCAGGAGTCAAACTTGTTTCAATGTACGAATTGGTGTTAACTTTACCGCCTTGTGGAACAAAAATGAGGGGAGACCTCCACGTTTTGGGGACAGCGGCCCACACCATGACAGAAGACAGTTTCTGGCGCATGAAAACCTTTTTCGTGAAGTCAGGAAAGTCTGCAGAAGACTTTGAAAGGTTGCGATCATTTTGTCGGTTACACACTGCTTCGACATTGAACAATTTTTTATCTGAGAAAATGATTTCTCCTGTGTCTGTGACTTCATTCCTGACCTCATTTTGTTCAGATGAATTTTAGCTCGATTGAGTCTCTTTTCTTTTGTGAGGTCTGTTTTGGATATCATTGTAATAAGACTATAATTATATACATATAGTGCTAGTCATTGTGAGGACGGTTTGGTATAGCTTTTCGAAATCAAGATAAATGATTCTTTTTCTTTCAGCAACAGTTGAATACTGTAATTTCTGAACACAGCATAGTCATGGTCATCATAGAACTATAATTAACAAATATAGGTGAAGAATTTATTATTTCTGCTAACAACTGGCATCATTTATTTTGAAAATATTTTCTTTGAAATTGTGCCATTTGTGTCTGTTTATTATGATTTTAGAAAGCTATGCTTATCAATGTTCTTAAAACGTGCTCGATAAAATGTGAATTAAAGTGCAGTAATGCAGTTTATTTAAGCACCTCACAGATATGGTTAAAAGCCCAACAGATACCTCTCATACAAGTATTTCGGGAGTAATGCCGGTAGCTCATGGAACCGTATGGTTTTTATGGCATCTCCAGTTACCAATACCAATGTTTCAATAATAACAAATAATTAAATAAACCTAAGTAAGCCAATTCAAATTGAATCTATATGGGGTGAAATAATCTGTGAGGTTTCTAATCATGTCGATGATATACCAGTACCGGTACTAAAATAATTTATCATTTCATGTTGATTGCAATCACTGATTACAGTTCTACCCAATGATAGTAAATGTTGAAATCTCATACCGGCAGCTCATGATCCTTTCCTCCAAAAGGGCAAAAGCACTTCACCTAATAGCAGACATTGTCATAATTTGTGTGAATTGGTAAATTGATTTCTTCTGGTATGGTAGCGATAATCATTTTGCACTCCAGAGTCTTGGATCATATATCATACCGGTAACAGTAAAATTGGCTCAATTTTTATATTTATTGGAGACATTTGTAATGAAAGTAAATTGCAAAATAGCCTAAGAGTATCATATCCATGCATAAAAAGTTTTTTAAATAAGTGCCAGTGTGCCTAGTTGTTATTTACTGGTCTACTTACTACCTGGAGTCAAAGCTATTAACCAAACGCAAATTACAAAGCATCTTAATTGATTGGTTGATTGTGAGATATGAGCAGTTTAGCAATGGTACTTTAATGTCATAATATAAACATGTTATTACATTCAGTGTTATTGCAAAGGTGTATTAGTTTGCTTAACACATCAGTGAAATATTTGACCGATGATGAGTGAAAGTGGTTCTCTTTTATGATAGTCAATAACTCTGAAATATTTGAATTTTGAACTAATATTGATAAAATTGGTAGCCAAGAAATACCTTTCGGTTGGAAATAAAGGAAATCTATGGAGCAGCTTTTTTTCAAGAGCAACTTTGCAATGCAATAAAAAGAAAAGGATAGAACTGTCATCTTATATTACATTATCAATAGTTAATATGGTTCATGAACAACCATACAAAAGTTTTTTTTTTCTTGTATCTCGTTTCCCACATGGGGTTTTCGGGGTTTGCCCAAAAACTTGAAAAAGTCCAATAACTCCTAAAATAATTGATTTAGACCAAAAACAATGCCATTTTTGGATTCTGCATCCTCAAAAATGGTGGAATAGACACTTCAGCCATCGTTCTAGCTTGAGCATAGCCTCTAAAATAAAAAATTGGTTACACAGAAAAGTGCGCCACCTAGTGACGGTCCAAAAATTCAAAAGTCTTTAACTCGGTAACCGCTTGTCCGATTTTGAAAATTTTTTTTTTGATGGACTTCAATTTTTGAGGGCTACAACATATGTTTGAACCACCTTATTCTGACACCTAGTGGTTGCATTGATTTGTTGTAATATAATGGAATGGCTCAGATAGAAAAACATTTTACTGCGTTTACGTACTATGATCATTATACTGCAGTACATACAAATGGCGCTCTCCTCTGTTTTTAATGCAATTAAAATTCATGGTATATTAGATAAAACAGTAAACATTATCAAAAATACATACACATATGGCACTGCACAAATCAAAACAGAGAAATTAAGTGATAAAATAAAGATTCAGAAAGGGGTGCGCCAAGGTGACACTCTTTCACCTGTTATGTTTACAGCTGCATTTGAAGAGATTTTCAAGAGGCTGAGATCTGAGATTGGACTTGTCATTAATGGACAACTGCTGAGCAATCTCAGATTTTCAGATGACACCATCCTTTTTGCACAGTCAGAATGTACTCTGCAACAATTGCTTGAAGAACTGAATCCAGAAGGGAAGCAAGATGGAATGAAGATGAACAAGAAAAATACAAAAATAATGTGTAACGAGATAGCAGGGAAACAACCAAGGACAGGTATTTTGATAGATAGAGAAAAAATAGAGGAGGTTGATCAATACAAATATCTAGGGAAAATGATAATACCAGGAAACGACATCGAAACTGAGATCACCCAAAGGATAACATCAGGCTGTAGAAGATTTGGTCAACATAGCATTTTTTTAAAGAGCAAGAACATTCCAATTAGCCTAAAACGAAAAATCATGGAGACAGTAATATTGCCAACATTAACATACGGAGCAGAAACATGGTCACTCACAAATCAACACACAAGAAAACTGGCAGCAGCGCAAAGGAACATGGAAAGAATAATATTAAACATAAATAGAAAGGACAAGATTAAAAATGAAGTCATCAGAAAGAAAACTTGTATCAAAGATATCATAGAAACAGCAACAAACCTAAAGTGGCAATAGGCGGGACATGTAACAAGGATGACAGACAACAGATGGGCCAAGACCCAAGATAACCACAGAATGGACACCAAGATATGCAAGAAGAACTAGAGGGAGACTAAAAAGAAGATGGCGAGATGACATAGAAGAAAAGATTGGTATCACCTGGCCTGGATGAGAACAGCAAAAGACAGAATGGTGTGGAAACATATGTGGTGGCCATCTGCCAGCAGTGGCATGACCCGCTGAAGATGATGATCATGATGACATAAAAATACGTAACCTACAATCAAGAAAGGTGTGATTTGTAGCAATAAAAACTCTTTTTCAGGTTTTGGGAACTTACGAACTATGGCCTGTTGCAATGGCTTTGGCAGCATTACCAAATGTTTTATTCTTGTTGGTAAGTTGGAAAATTCCCAACACTCCGTTCTATATGGCCAGACAAGGTGATAAAGACAAGACGATGGAAGTTTTGAAAATGTTGCGCATTGGGTCACAGGTGTGAAAAACTAAAATATTACAACTGACTGACTGACTGACTGACTGACTGACTGACTGACTGACTGACTGACTGACTGACTGACTGACTGACTGACTGACTGACTGACTGACTGACTGACTGACTGACTGACTGACTGACTGACTGACTGACTGACTGACTGACTGACTGACTGACTGACTGACTGACTGACTGACTGACTGACTGACTGACTGACTGACTGACTGACTGACTGACTGACTGACTGACTGACTGACTGACTGACTGACTGACTGACTGACTGACTGACTGACTGACTGACTGACTGACTGACTGACTGACTGACTGACTGACTGACTGACTGACTGACTGACTGACTGACTGACTGACTGACTGACTGACTGACTGACTGACTGACTGAATTTAAAAGCAATTAGTTAAACATTAGTTGTACAACTGAATACTGAAGGTTTTTTATTTTAAATATATTAACTTGAGCCGTTTAAAATGCATTAATTTTGGGTTGTTGGTTTAATTAGCTGGTCACATTATTTTGTTTAGTCATGAGTAATCGCTCTTTTCCTTGCAGACAGATTTGGACAAAGAATATGAAGCAATTGCAAACGAAATTAAAGGAAAAAGAACTATTGGGTTAATGAAGATTATTAAAACTAAGCAATATAGGTCAGGAAGATATATTACATTGAAATTGTAGAAATATACTAAATATTTCTTCAGAGGGTAAAAATACATTAAATGTACATTTAATGGTAAATATAGCAAGTCTATTTTTGACCGGCGATAAATACTTTATGAATCGAGATCAATTATTTTTTGCGCGTCTTTTTTATTGGAGTGAAGCTAACTACTTAACATTACTAACATTAACCAATGAAACAAAATTAATAATTTTAAAAATGTATCAGTAAACATATAGTAATTGCAGAGAGTGGCACACCGTTTCGGCTTTACAGCCTCATCAGTGCAGTAGGTAGCCCACACTGTGTAAGACCACGGAGCTATAATCCCCGCTCAATAAACATATAATGCATTCTGCATTAAAGTCACATCACAAACCAAACACAAACAATAGAGTTGTTATGATATTGCTGATGTGACTATAACAACAGGTTTACACGATCATTTCCAACATTATGCTGTATTAACAAAAATATCGTAAATTTAACAAGGTTGTTTTTCAAATTACGTTTAGGTTTGTTTCAAGTGAAACGTCATAAGTTTGTTTAACATAACAAAAATTTTTAATGAAAAGTTTGAATCTTGAATATTAGGCATATATAATATCTTTTCTAGCAATAGTTGCAACTCTCATCTGATGAATGTGAAAGCAGAAACATATAAGTTGTTTTACTAATTCACTGATGTTTTGCACACCGTGACAATGCGTATCCTCAGAGCGAATGATCACCTATCCTGATATCATGAATAACGAAAACGACTAAATTTATAACATTCTTGAACTAAATTTATTTTCCAAGAAAATGGCAGCACGACACATTAATTTCTTGACCAACCGTCGCGTCATACAAATCACTAGCACAGCTGATAGCAGTTTATCCATCCTTCTATACTTACAAAGGGTTTCTGAGTCGATAAGACGAGCACTGAAACGCACCGAAGTAACATCACGGTGAAGCATGTCGAACCATCGACATTCGACAATAGTCGGCACTACTCAATGATGAAACTACATGTCTCAATGAATGTAGTAATGAATGTAAATGTAATGAAAAATTGAATGTAGTAATTAAATAAACAACTTGTATGTTTTTGCTTTACTATCGCATTCATCTGAGGAACGTTAATTGCAACTATTCTTAGAAAAGATAATAGTATTTTGACGATTTTATTTTCAGAATGCAGTTGATCAATGTCTGTTGCCTATACGCCCACATCCAATTGACTGGACTGACCGCCATCGTATTTTATTCTGATAGAATTTCAAGGCTTGCTGGAGTTGCAGATGATCAAATCACCAATGTCACTATTGGCTTGTTTGCCGCGCGATTTTTTGCATGTATATTTGGAGTAAGTGCTGGTCATAGCTTTTGAACCAAATACCGCTTTGATAATTGTGTGTGTTGAATGTTAAAAATTATGATTTACGATGTTTTCTGTGTAATGCATGTTTTACTTCGTGATGTAAATGCTCGTAACCTTGACCCTATTTGGGCCAAGCTATTTTTTGAAACTGACGGCCTGACGTGTGGACTTATTCCATCCATACTTTCATTTTCTAATAACTTTTAATATAAAAACGTTACGAGGTTGCTTTTTTCGCAAAGTTATTAGAGGAACGTTATTGACAAACTGGATAAAGTGGACACACATAGGCCTACTCTTCCAGTTTTTTGCTATTGCTTTTTTGCTGAAAGTAGTCATTTTTTTTTTTATTTGTCTGATGTCTTCACCATAATCTCTTTGAAATCGCTAATCTCTTCATGAAAGGCACGCACGGTCCAGCAATACTTTCTTAACATGACCTACTTTCTTGCGACAATTGCTCCATTTGCGAAAATCCAGCGGTGGAATTCATCTCTCTTAATCTCTCTTCGAATCTCTTAATCTCTCTTCGATTTCACGCTGGTTGATTTGTTACTAGTTTTGCAGACAATTTTGGGAGTAGGGCAGTGTTTCTCAACTAAAGGGGTCGCGAAGGTCATTTCAAGAGGGTCGCAAAGATATTCATAAAAAAATTCGAAATTGTAAAAATGTCCAGATAAATGAAAATCCTTTGCAGCAATCACTTTAGTATACATTAATGTCGTAGCAAGTGACTGATTGGTTACACTGTTACGAAAGAGAACGGGCAGCTCGGTTGTAGGTCAATTTATCATCGTTTGTTCAAGTAGAATGATATTTCTCTGAGCTCAAAGAAAAAGATGCCGCGTTTGTACGAAATCCGTTTTCTACTGCTTTGGATGTTGGTGATATTCCAGATGAATTACAAGACCAATTTTATGATCTTGAAAATGATTCTTCCGCATGTGACGTTTTTCATGAAATGCCACTCTCTCAGTTCTGGTGTGCTATGCGTAAATCATTCCATGATAATACCCACAACTATTTGAACTAGCTTTTCGAATATTATTTTCATTTGCCACAACATACTTCTGCGTAAGTGGTTTTTCTGCTCTTGTCCATATCAAAACGAAGGCGAGAAATCGAAGAAAAGTTGAAGATGATATCAGATTGGCGTTATCAAGCACTCAACCATTAATTTCGAAGTTGGCCAAGCAGTTGCAGAGTCAACCGTCGCATTAAAAGTTGTGACATTCACCAATTCTTTAAAATTAAATGTTATTGCAATGTACTTTTGTGCTAATTTGTATATCTATAGAAAACCTAGCAGGAAGGGGGTCGCAGTCTGTATTAAACACCTAAAAAGGGTCGTGAACCACAAAAGGTTGAGAAACACTGGAGTAGGGTGTCAAAAACTGCTGACAACTAAAAAACTATACTACACAAAAATGTCATTTTATTACCAATTCAAAAATGAATAATTTTTAGGAAAAGTCATAAAACTTCAGCTAATTTAAGCCATTAGCTTTTATGTAATCGATAAAAGTTTTAGGTATGGACGGAACTCGTCTACCCGTCAGGCGTCAGTCCAAATAGGGTTAAATGAGCTTCTGAGGGCGAGGGTCTGTCTTTTTGCCACTCCAGATTCACGATGTTCCCCAACTACACTTGAAGGCTAGTGGAAGGCAGCGAGTCTTTCCTTTCATCATCTAAGACAGGCAGACCTATCAATCTAATCCTCGTTAAATGCAATAGAATAGTATACTCTATTTTGGTTTACTTAGCAGTAGTTGATCCACGGGCATGTGGCTTTCCCACAAAAAATCCGCTCTGGTTTGGGCTCATCTCTATAACAAAATGGGAGGGATAGCGTTGGATCGTCGATAATTTTGTGTTTATATAGTCGATTTTTTGTCCAAAATATTTTCCAATCTTGATTGCCGAGAAACACTTGATTTAGATGTTAGTTCTTGGTTCTTCGGTTGTGAAAGGGATGATGCGTGATTTAAGTTGACGAGTGTTTGGTTTTTCTTGGATTATGTTTTGTATTGCAGCTAAAGATTGTTGATCGATTTGGTGGCAGAAAAGTTCTTTTAACTTCAACTGCAATTGAAATAATTGCACTGCTGGTGTTTACAAACAGTCAAGCAACCACCCATTTAGCGCCTGGTGTTATGCCATATGTTTCTGTGTCTGGGATTGCCATACATTTAATTTCGTAAGAATCAAAGTTGTTTTATTCTATTAAGGCTTTTGTTGAATAAAATAAGACTTAAAGAATATTATGAAGTATTGTAAGCTGCATACTGTACATTCCTCGTTATAACTAAAATCTTGAGGTATGCAGAATACTGGAAATAGGTAATTCGAAAGGTTGATGTTAGCTTGAATGTCAAGCTATGGAAATCCAGCAGCTTGTCAACTAGATGAAACCATAGAAGATAAACGAAAGAAAATATCTGAAAAATCATCTGTGGCATTTAATCATTTATTGATTTTAGTTTTTTGTATTATACAATAACAATAAGTTTCACTTTGCAGTTATACCGGCGGCACCTTTCTAGCAGTTCCATCCATTGCAGCAGCTATAACTATTGAGCCCACCAGATCCACGATTCTGAGTATTGCTGTTGTATTGTTTTGGGGGCTAGGGTGGTTTGTTGGTTTTATCACTCCATACTTAGAGGTACATAATATAGATCAACAAAATGTTTGCAAAATCTGTCAAAAAGCAATTTTTTACTTATTTTGAGGAAAATTCCCTCCTCTGTTTTTAAATTATTCTGTACTCACTAGTTATTGTTTGTTAGTGAAGATTTTTTTTTAACAAAACTCGTATCAAAAGTCGCTAACTGCATTCAAACACCGTTGGTAAAAGTGTCATAATTTTCTTTTGCATAACATTTTTGTCATTGTGGCTGTTTCGATAGAAACTTGCCACATGTCAACTTTGTTTTCTCATCCCTAGATGCTTAGGATCAAGCAGATGACTAACTTTTATATTTTACATCATTGTTCAATATTTGAGAGATTGATCCTAAAAACTACTTGTTAAAAGTAAAAGTAGTTAAAACGACAAAGTTTGAAATCTGGAAAATTTATTACAAATAACTCATTGAACGATCAGTTACGCATTGATATGATGTAATTACCTTTTTTACAAAATTCATCCTTACAATAGAAAGAAGTTTGAACAACGAACTGGGCTCCCAATTTTAGAAATAACTCAGAATATTAAAAATGTCATTTTACTAACCTAAGTTTCATTTTTTTTTCTGTATGTTTCATGAAGAGAAGTAGTTGTTAATTACAAAAAATAAATTGAATAATTAAAAAAAAATTCTGAGCTGAAAAATGTTGAAAATTCTGTGTAAAAGATTTACAATTTTTTTTGGCATTTCAGTTTGTTCTCGGTCCGTACTCATTTACTCCATGGATTGGATGCACTGGCATCTTTTTCATTTATTTCCTTGCCTTTCTCCCAGAGACCAAAGGAAGAAAGTTTGAACAAGTACAAGCGACACTTACATCTCGAAAGTTCAAGACAATTAACTTCACTGCATTTAAAAAAGATGGCGTTTCCTCACCTAAAAACAATATTCGTCTAATCAGTTTTCAATCTCTGAATTTTACCTCGTTTTTGCAGAACTCAAACTGAAAAATAAAAATAACTAAATATTAAAAAGAGGCTTAATTGTAGTTCGTAAATTTGACCTTAATTTTTAAAAATTAGAAATGTGAAATTTGTTACTCCTATTACATTTATAAGAAAATTAAAAAGATGTATGTTGAAGCTAGAGAAACCTGGATAAATACTCAATGTGAAGAAATCGAAAATGTCAAAACCAAAAATAGTAAATATATGGAATGCGCAAAGAGGTAGACATGGGAGAAGACGTGTTACCACATAAGCAGGGTGCATCAAGGTAAATGATGGAACAATTGTGTTGCGCCAAAAAGACATTTTGCAACATTGCTGTGAATTCGACGAACGCAGAAACAATCCAGGAATCTCCAAACCTGTGAAAGGTCTAGCTATTATGAATAAAGAAGTCAGAATCGCTACAAACAAACAAAAAACACGAGATGGCAGTTGGGCCAGACAATATCTCAGTATAAATTACTGTATTAAAGCTTTATATGAGTGGGTGTTTGGACCTAACCACTAACCAGTAACCATTGAGATCTTAAATCATATCCTGAACCGGATAATTTGTGATGATATGGTACATTCTATAGTGTACATTCCATAATGTACATTCCGTAGTGTACATTCTGAGATGAAACATTTAATAACCAATTGAGGCTTTTATTCACTGAAATATAGAAATACAAAACAATAAGAACTAAAGACAAACTGATAGCAATATGTAACGTAGTAGGCATACAACACAAACTTCTACTGTAACATACAGTTTCAAACATAAGACTGCGACGCTCTGGCAAAGCAGTTGAAAGGAAAGATTGCTTGTGGTGCCAGAGGCATCGCGCTTCTTAATCAAGCAGCAGATGGCATGACTACCAAACACAAATTGCAGACGTTGTCAAGACGTAAATACCACGTTCTTCCCTCCTTCATCTTCGGAACACCATCTTCGAATAATACAATAACAAATTGACAAAACGATATAATAACAAACAGATACATTTCATGCATGATAAATAAATGCATTACCAGCAGGCACCTCAAACATCGTATATATTGTGACCACATCTTTCAGGTGGTCTAGTTACTCTAGAAGAACGTCTCGGGTGTGTAGAAATGGTTAAGGGAGATTTAGTTATTTCATGATTAGATTCCGAAGAAGTACGAGCATCTGCATCAATATCTGGTGTAAGATTTTGCTGTGTACCTGCGGTTTCTGGTGAAGGGTTTTGTTGTGTACATGGAGGTTCTGGTGTAAGATTTTGTTGCGTGAGTGAAGTTTGAGAGGGAGATTCAGAAGGAGTAGAAATCATGTTATCATTGTTTGATTCTTTTCTAGGTGTTGGGGCAAGATCGTTGGTTGAGACGGAAGATTCCCGACCGTTGGGAAATCGCACATGGGCGAAACTTGGGTTTGTGTCCAATAGCTCGACCTCTTCCACAAGCGGATCGCTTTTATTTCGGACAAAACGTCGGAGTAGGATTGGTCCTGGCTGGATAAGCCAGCTAGGAAGAAATTGACCGAACATACTTCGACGACTAAAGCCCAGAAATCGTTCGTCGGGAGTGGTGTTGGTTGCAGTGCATAGGAGAGATCGTACTGCGTGCAGAGCTTCGGGTAGAACTGCCTCCCAGCAGCTCTCGGGCTGTTCATACGTTCTCAGCAAGAGTTTGACAGTTCTCCAAACAGTTTGGTTAATTCTTTCACATTGAGAATTGCCGGTAGGGTGGTATGGTGTACTCCGACTACTCGCTATCCCTCTGTCTGAAGGATATTGCTTGAGATCTTGAGACATGAATGAAGAGCCTCGGTCGCTGTGGATATACAATGGATGACCAAATAAAGAAAAGAGTTGACCAAGGCATCGAATAACAGTGGGCGAAGTCATGTCTTTACATGCAAATGCGAAAGGATAGCGACTATATTCATCAACAACAATCAACATATACTTATTCCTGCCATCGAGGGGTCCCTTAAAGTCAATGCTAAGTCTTTCCCATGGTCTCATTGATTTAATCAACAATTCGGCTGGTTTACGATAAAATCGAGGTTTTAATTCAGCGCAGACTTTACAGTGCAAACAAACATTTTTGACATCTTCCATAGAAAAAGGCAGATTCTTAGTGCGAATGAAATGGGACAAACGTGTAATGCCAGGGTGCCCAAGTTTTTCATGGATTTTGGTAAGATCGGGCGAGTTAGAAAATAGTGTACACGCTCTGGATAACGCATCTGGAACTAGATTGCTCTTACCGGGTCGATGCAAGATGTCGTAATCGAAACTTCCCAATTCGGCACGCCAGAGCTGGATTTTGTTGTTTTTAATTTTACCTAGTCGTTTTGGATCAAACATGAAGGAAACGGCCCTTTGATCTGTCAGAAGTGTAAACTTACGGCCATGTAATAAATGGTTCCACTTTCTAACTGCATCCATGATAGCCGAAGCTTCTTTTTCTACAGTAGAATAGTTTGCTTCGCAACGAGAACATGTTCTAGAGTGAAAAGCAACAGGTTGCCCACCCTGATTTAAAGTGGCAGCTAAGGTATGCTCCGAAGCGTCGCACTCCACTACAAATGGAATTCCTTCTTTGACACTGGTGAGGCAAGCAGACGCAAGACCCTCACGTAAAGTTTCGAAGCTTTTAATGGCGTCAGAGGGTAGAGGAAAAGAAGATGATAGATTGGATTGTACTAGAGGTCTAACCTTTTCAGAGAAATCGGGTACCCATTTGGTACACACATTCCATAGTGCACATTCCGTAGTGTACCTTCCATAGTGTAGCCTACATTGCGTAGTGTACATTCCATGCCACGATCATATCCTCACTGATGAAAACTGGAGATACATAGGCTACACTAATGCTCACTACACAGTGCAATTAGCTTTATGAGTCATCTAACAAAGATCTTACTCCGAATCATAATGATGAGATTGCGAACATCAGTCTGTATCGGCTTTTTCGCTTACGTCATGGTGACGTAACTACCGGCGTTTTTTTTGCGAAAATTTTTGCTGGCATTTCGGCTATAATATAGGCTGGCAAACTCACATAAAATTACTTAAAATGGCAGATCTTGTTCTTCAAACCGTAAATCAGCCTCTTTTATATAGATTCAACCTGTTCAAGCTTTCATTCAATGTAATAATAATCACTGGCCAACAAAAAAATACTTTTTTTCGAGTGCCGAAGATATTTTAACGGTTTCTGGACAATTTTGGGCAACTGAATCCGAAAATAACATCCGTTTCTTTCAATTGGCTCCAGTTTGTGAGATATTGATATTTTCAAATTTTGGCTAGATGACCAACTATCTGCAAAGTAGGCCTATGTGTAGAAAGCCTGAGAAAGTGGTCTAAAGGTGCACTTAAAACTCTTAATTTTGATGTACCAATGGTTTGGAGAGAACCAAACAGCCATTTCAATGACTGCTACTTCTGTTTGGTAGACCTACAGGGGTTCAATCGTCACAAAAGAAAAGCACTACTTGGAATTCCCCCTATAGAATTTGCTCGACGACCTGTGCCTCACTGTATGGAAATGTTTGTGCATGAATTTAGTGAATTACTTGACATAGCCATGGAATATGATGAGTTCCATGAAGAGGTAGAAAGCTCTGCCAGTAACAGCAGTGGAAATGTGTTTGAAAGTAGTTCAGCTATTCCAGAGACATTCAAACAGGAGGAGCTGAGAGATCTATCAAGGATCTCAACCTATCCAAATAAGCCTCAGAAATTTTGGCATCTTGACTCAAAGACAAAACTGTCTTGGAACCGGAGCTTCCAAAATATTTTACTGTGCGAGAGAAAAAAGGATTGTTTCCATATTTTTGCCAGCAAGATGATTTTGTTTGCTGCATAGACATCGCAGGGCTTCTGCTGTAAATGAGAGTACTACAATATACTGTGGAGCTGAAGAGTGGGGCTTGATCATAGCCACTTTGAAAAGAAGTTTAAAGTTTGTATTGTTACATAACGGTACCGTAACATACATAGGCGCCGACTTTTCAGAAAACCTTGGGGGGCAAGAAAGGTGATGACGTCATAACCATAACGCTATTTTACTCAATTAAAATAGTCTTTGATTAAGCTTACTGTCTTGTTCATATTGACACCTAGGTCGCAAACCGAATTTATTAGAACCGCTGCTTGAAACGATCAGTTTTACGCAAGCAGTACTCCCAGTTGTAAAAATTTTGATATTGTTAGCTCATAATTGAAACAGTTGGAAAACAAGCCGACAAAAAAAGGACAGGTTAATTTTTAGGAAAAGTCATGAAATTTTAAAGCTGTGGATCGCGTAGTTCTTTAATGATATTGCTTTGAAAAGTACCAAGTCCCCACCGACCCTCCCCCCCACAGGAAATAGGGTTAAAGCAATATCATAAGAACTACGCGATCCACAGCTTTGAAATTTCTTAACTTTTCCTAAAAATTATTCAAGTATTTATTCCGCTTTAAATGACGTTGCTATTGTCTATAGTTTTAGAGATATGGCCTGATTTTCACAACATACTCTGATATTTTAGCTAGCTACTAGCTAGCCCTTTTGTTTTCAAATTATACGGATTAATAGAATTACTGAACGCCGCCGTGCGTGAAACTGCGATGCAGATATCTCATGATTTGGTTTTGTTGTAAAGCATTCAACCGTAATGATTCCGCCTTTTGTTTGCAAACTCGAGTTTTGAGTTGCTTTGATAAATCTTTTAATTACATCTGAGTTGCTTTGAAATTATCAGAGAGTATCCGATAAGCTATGCTGAAAAAATGTAATTTTACGTTGTTTTCTATGACGAATACATATTGTTTCTAACTTATAACAAGAAGCAGTAGGAAAGTTCTTGACAAAACTCTGTTTATCTCATAAAACAAACATACTGATGTGGTAAGTTTCCTGATTTCTTGTCGGAAAGCAAGGAGTGCGTTCTTGACCCGCCAATAAACTTTTGCATGTACCTGTGCACTTATATTCACATGAATATTTATGGATGTTGTGAAAATGTTTTATGAAAACGAGAGATTGAAGGATACTGAAAAGAACTTGACACAGACTATCTAAACTGCTTGGCTTTTGTGGAAAAACACGCGCAGCTAAATTATTGTGCTTTGACATGCATTGTGCATATTGTATCATCACTGAATCTTTACCTAAATGGTAATTTTGCAGTTGCTTGAGAGATTACAAAATTATTTTTTTATACGAGGATTGAAAAGTTTTGATATATCTCAGCAGAAACACTATTAGGACCAATTCAATAATTTCAAACTTTTCGTTCAAATGTTGGTCTTCAAAAGCTTATTTTCACAAAACGGTGTAGGCCTATATCTTTTTCTCCATAAATTTAGACGTTTGTGTCATTTGGAGCAAAGTTGTTTGTTGGGTTGAAAGAATCTGAAATCAATGCCTCGTTTTTGTAACGTTTCGTAACGTAATCTATCAGTCAGCGCTTTGTGCCTTTTTGTTTTCGAATACATTTCCGTGACAAAAGGTTGGCTTTTGTAATAACGCCATCACCCATAGAGTTATATTCTCTGATCTCAAACTGCATCTCAAACGCTATACGATACTGAGCAATTTTTCTAAAGCAATGTTACACAAAATGCATATCTGACAAAATAAGGAAGATATGTTGAATTGAATTATATTTTATACGGATCGTTTTCCTTATCCTTGAAAAAAAGAAAGAACGATTTTTATCGTTTTGCATAAAAATATGTAACTTATATTGAGGTTCACCTTGGTTTGCATAATGAAAATCATCCCAAAGAATTGCTTGAAGTGATTTTCGCAGCTATTTGATCCTTCGCGATGATATCAATTATAGTTTCTATCAGATGAAACCTGTTCAAACTATTTTTTTTTAAAACTATGGTTTATTCAAGAATATAACACTTTGTAAATATAGCTTACTTCATTTTTGTGTTTTTACTTCGATTTTTTCACTAGCAAGACCTTACACAAAACAAGTTATTTGCAACGTGAGTTGATTGAACATAGTAGCCTAAATGGACCAGAAAGCTGCGGCCAAAGCTTGATTGCTTTTTATCAAAATGTTTGCACATTGGAAACAGCAATCACTTTGTTTCAAATCAGCAAATCACTTTTTGGTTCAACGTTTGCAGATGTCTAAAATAATAAATAACAAAATTGGTTTTCTGGGTCTTCGGTTCGGAAAAACATAATTATGATGTATTGTGACGTGGTCTATCAGCCAGCAGTAGTTTATGCGTCTTTTGTTTTTGGATGTGTGTCAATTACAAAAGATGGCTTTTGCAGTAACGCCATCAACCGCAAACTGCATCTAAAATGCTATTTCAAAATTTGAACAGAAAGAAATCCTCTAATGCGTAATAAATAACTTGACACAAAATGCATGTCCAACAAATCAGAAAAAAAATGTAGAAAACGTTATTTTGCAAATCTAGTTAACAATATGAAAAAAAACACTTCAATCATTTTGACACAAACGTGCATTTTTAAAATATCAACAACCTTCAATTTTGCCCAAGGAAAAAGTCAACACTTTAGTGATTTTTTGTTTTTTTACGACAATAGCACTCGGCCTGAAAAATATTTTTTTTATATTTTTCGTATCGTTATGTCACAACTTTGAGTTTGTTACGCAGAACGGGAGTTCCATTTGGCAAACGACCTGTTCTATAGCGTACCAACACGATTTGACTAAACGATTATTATCACTACATTTTTTCACAACTGTTTGCAAAATTGTTTCATTCAAAGTGATCATTGTTGGTAAGCATTGAAACATATCACTTTGGAATGCATCGTGACATAGTTTATCAGTCAGGAGTTTAGACGGTCTTACTCGCTTTGTCATTGATGTTTCTTGCAGATCATTTGTGATTGTGACATAATGCAAGAGATCTTATCACTGATATTTTTAGCTGTCAAAGTAAGTGCATTTGTTAGAAAAGGTTTAGGTTAATGTTCCTCTCAAATGCCCACCACCCATGTTGACTATTGCTAGTAACTACCAACCCTGAATGAAGACATTTTCCTTTTTAACTACCGTAGAGTTTTTCAGCACTACTCCGTGTTCACATAGTGAATAAATGCTTCATAATATTTTTCCTGACCAGTATAAAGTTTTACCTATATTCCCGCAATGCAGGATAAAGATACAAAACAAACATCAAATGTGAAAACTTATTTTATTTGGAAACAAGAACAAATTTAATGAAACTTACAAAATCTGATTTAGGATTATATTGCTTGCTACGAAGTAGTTATGCAAGATCAGAGTCCTCAGATGAGTAATCTGTTTGTGTTAGCATAAGGAATGTGAGAAGATGTGAAGGGGTCTTACTCTGACTCAATATCAGAGCTGTCGCTATCACTGCTGCATGTTTGATTGGATTTTAAAGGGCTTCTTCTGCTGGTTGTTGGCAAATGCACATCAACTAGAACAACCTCTTGACGTTGTACTGGAAAAGGTGTGGACTGTGGAGTACTGGTCAAAAGTGCCTTTGTCACTCTTGGAAATAACCAACTCCACCAGTTTGAGGTTCTGGCTTACAAATATGAGTTTTTCAGCATGCTCATATGTGAGTCTGTTCTTTTTTTTTAATTTACATTAGCGTGAGCTGAATAATTCTATTCAAACACAACTACTAGAAGGAAAAATGAACGGCAAACGAAATAGGGGCAGACCACCAAGAATTTGGACTAATGATATTGAAGACTGGTCAGGACTTAACTACAAAACTGCAAAAGAAAAAGCTCAAAACAGAGAAACTTGGCGTCTCATTGCCTCCAACCCTCGACGAGAGGAAGGAACTTAATGATGATGATGATGAGCTGAGAAGCTTCTTTCACATTTTTTTCACATGCAGCTGAAGTACATGGAAGTTCTAAAACCCGAGTTGCGACTTTCGATAGCTGACATTGTCTGCACAAGCCAGTCCACCAAGCTGTGGGTGAAAGTGTTTCAGAAGGTGATGCCCACAGTATGAAATTTCCAGTATTTCATAGGTCAAATCAATATTATTTGAGACATTTGAATGCCCACATTGTGAAGCAGAGAAACGGGACCCTTACTAATGACCACTTGGTCCTAACATGCCCATTAACCAAAATCCCAGGTGGCTTCGAAACTGTACACAAGTGTTGTAATGCATTTAACAACTGGCGGGACCAAATTACAGACAATACTTGAGATGTGCCAACCATAGAACAATGTTACTACTATTTGAGACGATGAGAAATCTTAATGGTTCGTGTGTTGAGAGTTTGAGACTTGAGATCTACAAACTTGCAATGAAAAAATATACCAGACATATTGTCGGATTTGAAGTAAGTTATAAGACCGTTTGTTTGTTGAAAGAGACGCTATTGCAATGAGTTTACCCTAATTGCTGCATATTGTGACATTTAATAATAAAAAAAAAACGATAAAAAACCCAAAAAAACGTTTTTTTACATCTCTAGCTGCAATGCGTATAAATACCAATCTTAGCGCATTCAAACCGATACGAAGTGGCGTCCGACAAAGATGACGTGTTCTATCTCCTGAACTTTTCAACGTTTACAGTGAGACGATTTTGAAAGACATCGAATATATGAATGGAGTAAAGATTGGGAGACGAAATATAACAAACGTGAGATACACTGATGATACAGCCTTGATAGCAGAATCTGCAAACGATTTACAGGACTTACTCAATTATGTTGTCAAAAAAATTAACAGCAATGGGTTTAGAGTTAAATTCAAGAACAACAGAATGCTTCGATGTATCAAAAAAGAAAACTTGTCAAAAATGCAAATTGTACTGTACTCGACGGTGTTTCAGTGAAACAAGTTGACAAATTTAAGTATATTGTGTAGGCTACATTATAACTTCTTATGGCAAGTGTGACACTGAAATAAACCATATCTTAGTACGAGCTGTTTTCGCACGCGGAAAGCACGTCACGGGCTATCTTAGCCCCGTGCTAATTAATCGCTAATAACGGGAACTATGAAAATCACCGAGCCAAAATATTTTACAAGATAATAGCCATGTGTATTGTGCGTACAAAAATTAAATTTTTACCTAACAAATTTAATGAAATAAATTGTTTGAGATGAAAAATCGTATGAAAGTAGGTTTTTATTTTTATTTCCAAAAAATAGCTTCAAATTTGAAATTTTTGAATTAAATCAGCTACTGATGCTAACGCATAAAACCGCACAAAAAATATCAGAAAACTCGCTTATAAAACAATTCTGCCCCTGCCATCGTGGAAGTCGGAAAACGTCGTCGCAGAACACGACGTCACAATAATTAAAATGTTTTCACCGCAACTAAAGTACAATAATAAAAAATAAAGTGTGCGAAATTTCATGCACTACCCCATCAAAATGGGGACTGCAGTATAAGTAACTATTTTTACGAACGCAATACAGAAAGATTTTACGATTTCATAACCTATGTATTTCAATGAATAAACGACAGAGAAAGCGGACCATATAGCAAGAGCATTGTGATACACCGGTCATCAACATTTGAGTAGTCTAGCTTACACAAAAATCAATCAACGTTTTATGTACTAGGATACTAGAAGTAGGAGATTGCTCACTCAAAAAGAAGATGGACAACTGGAGGGTCATCGTCAGTGGCGTAGCTAGGGAATGTGCCACCCGGGGCGGATTCAGATTTTGCCGCCCCTTCAAGAAAAAGCATGTGAAAATGAAATGCGTTTTTTTATCAGCACTGCAATACGCAACGTGCTATTTTCAATTTGCGGTGTAAAGTCAGACGAACGTACCATTATCAGTAGCGTAGCCAGGAATTGTGAAAGGGAGAGGTTTTGACGGCCGGCGGGCGAAGCCCGACGGCGTACTCGCCGAAGACTGCACTTATCGGCCCCCCAGAAAATTTTGAAAAATTACTTTGAATTTGGTGCATTCTGAGAGCATTTTCAACAAAAATGTGGGTATGAATATTCCTGTAAAATGGTGCTGTCTGGTGGAATAGCAAAAGAATAAGATCATGTTTTCTTTGGCATTTTTCGAAAATAAAGCTGAAGTCTTTATGTTTTCTTGTTGCTAATTCCTGACTGAGATATTTAAATGTTTGGTATTGGCAAAACTAGCTCTTGTAATGTAGTTTCGTTTAAAATTAGGCAAAATTTTTTTTAGAGACATAGGTTGATTGCTTTTTTTTGCGAGATTATTACAGTTTTATTATTTATCAATTTTCTCCTCAGTTGATCCAAAAAACGATCTTATTCCGGTAAGTCACTAACTTTTATGTTTTAAAGTTAAGCCGAAGTTTAAAAAATGTAACGTCATAGACGTCATACATCTTAATGAGTGTCAGACAAAAAGCTTCGAGACAAAAAAGTTACTTTATTTCTGATATATTCAAATTTTGTATAACGAATCACTGGAATCGGGTATAGGCTATGAAAGGTTAGTGCAATTTTTCACAGCTGTAGATAGTGCGGTGTTTCCATCGACTGCACGAGTTAGCTGGATACCATGGATACTGAACAGTTGTAGAGCGGTCACACCCTGCTATATGAATTATGAAAGGACATTCGAATTATGAAGCATAATATGACACACAAGTTCTTACTCATTTTAAAAGATAAAGCACCAGAATTGCTTTAACATATCGAATTAGGAGAATCATGCTTACAGCTAACAGCTATGAAAAATTCATCAACACAAGCAATAAGAATGCAAAAAATCATTGATACTGATGAAACTAAAGGGAAAAAGGAAGTCGACGAACCTTTTCACACATCTTGTTAATGACATCCTCAACAGTTGGGACCAATTTTCTATACAGATTAACCAAAGCCAAACCATTTAATCGGTTTTCAGAGGCTGAATTTCTTAAATAATTTTAAGTCTTCGAAGAGCAGAAAAAGATCTTTCATTGGTGCAAGTGGTAGGCTAACTGGAAGAGTAGCCAGAATGCGGAGTAAAATATTAATGTTTGGAAACGTTGACTGCGGGCAAAATGGCAATGCACTTACAGCACTTTTTGGCAAGCTGGTTTGGGAAGAATTGAAAAGACATCGATACCACATATACGCAGTTCAGATATAATAGCAAGGGCGTTTATACAGGGCAGATCTGCTTCGTAAAATTCAAAGAGTGATTCAATTTTCTCCATTTAGTTTTTCTCAAAAGGGGGGTTGAAACTCCCAACCCTCCCCCCCCCCCCCTTTTGGCTACGCCACTGACCACTATAATTTAGTAATATACTGAATGCAAAAGCACAAAAACTGCTGCAGAATTAAAATAATCAATTTGTAACCTTTTACAAGGCTACCCAAATTTGAAGAGCATGTTTCCGCCTCTGCTTAATAAAGGCTAGTAGGAGTTTTGTAACGTATTAAAAACATAACGGCAGAAAAATTCATGAAAATTTGAAACGTTTTTAGATATTTAAGATGTTTCGACAGGGCCGGATTTAGCAGTAGGCAGAGTAGGCAGTTGCCTAGGGCGGCAAATTTATACGATATATTGCATTGATAAATGATAGGCTAATACTGTACGTGAATATAATAATTCAAAACAGATATATAGGAATTAATAAATATGTTATCACACCACACACATTTATAAACAGTGCGGCAAGTCATGTATGGCAAGTCATCGCCCCTAGAGTACTTCACGTTTGATTGGTTTTCAACAATATGTGCTGCTTAGCGCTTGTTTTATTTTTCTGTCTCGCTTAGTATGGAGCACTAGGGTTTGCCAGAGCAATTTTTATTAATCTTTGTTCGGTTTGTTTCACTGTTAGTAAATTTAAAGGAGCCTAGAAAAAATGTTTTTAGTCAATGTTAGGTTGATGGAAAAGTTGCAGGCTATTTTGTGTACTTGCCTTGATGCTTAAAGTATGTAAACCATGCATGATCGCATGAGTGATCTCACATTTTTGAGAATTAACTCATCTTTACTTGTTTCTACAGACTTTGAAGAAATTATTGATTTGTTTGCAAGAGAAAAAGCCCGCCGCAAGCGATTTTAAACAATTAGTTCATTATACAATGACATTCATTGATGTATTCAAATAAACACTGCAAATAACTTTTTTGTAAGGAATTAAAAATACAAATCGTAGCGCAACATCGAAAAAATTTTTTTGGGGGGCGGCACTTTTCGTATCTGCCTAGGGCAGCGCTTAGCCTAAATCCGGCCCTGTGTTTTGAACGTTGCCATTCTGTTTGCTTTTATTTTTCGTGTACTTTTGCATTATATAAAAAAAACGTCCTGTCTGAAAGTGCCGCCCCCCAGACGTGCCGCCCGGGGCGGTCCGCCCCTCCCCCGCCCCCCCTAGCTACGCCACTGGTCATCGTGTTATGACAACATTTAGTACAACTGCAGCTTGAGGTCTACTGCTTTGTGTCGCATACACACGTACAGCGTATGTGACCTGTCCACAAGTATACAAAGTGTGTAACTGTGTATTACCAATATAAATGCATGAAAATATGCCTACGTGATATCATTTTTATTTAGTACTATTCAGGTCATGATAATGCAGCGATAGACTTCACGCTACCGTTGTAACGGTAAGTAGCCTCACACTGCTGCAATAAAGTTCTGCTGATGTTCTAGCACTACAAATTTCAAGCAAAACATATCATTTTATTTGATGAGAATGAATTTACGAAAAAGTAAAGAAAACTTTTTGCAATTCAGCCACTTTTTGAATTTTTCAGTGACCCTTCAGCCGTCTATACCGCAAGAAAAATCAGTGAAGTAAGTTGTCCAACTAGCTTTATGAAACTGGTGATTAATTCAAAGGTGACATTTCATTTTAAACCTGACGCCTAACTGCACATAAAATTTGTTAATATACAGTAGCCTACAAAGTAAAAACGAGATGACTATTAAACCTACCTAAACATTTACATTTCCAATAATTCTATTCTTAAGAAAGAACGATTGATTCTAAACAATAGATTGCTTTGAACTTGTTTTTTTATCGAGTAGGGCGGTGAAACAGACTAGGGATCAAATCCTCAAAAACGGTATCATCTTATAAATAAATTGTAAAAAGTGTGCCACCAAATATGTAAGAAAGTCTGCGTTTCTAGAACGATGACAGCTGGATGGTTATTGATAGGTCAAACAACTGCAGTCTTCTGCTCAACATGTGCAAATTATTATTGACCAAATATTCGTAATGAAATGTTTCTACAAATAGCGTTACAATGACCTTTAATTCTGCGAAAATAAGTTTGTATAATGATCATGTGTTTGTAAATATTTTAATTCTTAAAGAACAGTACGCGCGGACATTTTTTTTTTATCTTCTGGCTTGGTGATAAATCATCTCTGCACGCACATTTCCTTGCTACGTAGCCTAATACGTATTGATTTAGATGTGGCATTTGACAAAGAAATGAGAACATTAACTGTACGATTTACGATTGTCGACTTAAAACAGTTAAGAACTGAACACATATCAGTTTCTCAGAAAAGGTTCTTGGAAAAGTTTTCAATAAACTTCTTGAAGATGAACACGAATTTTAGGATTCCAACCTTCCGTCATCTGAGTAGTTCAACTTCAAAAATAAAAAAATAAGAAACATATTTCCAAGCAAATAAAACATTCCTTAATGCAGATAAGAAACACGAACTTAAAATGAAACAACAAGGTAGCAAACTTTTAAATTCCCAAGTGTTAATGGCATCTTATCAATACGTTTTTACTTCCAAGAGCAGTAGGCTATACGGCGACCAAACATTTAAAATAGGGCAAAGTTTAAGGACCTGATAACATCCCTTCAGGGTTCTTCAAACACTGCGGCCCCACATCACTTTCGTGGCTCAAAACTTTTACTCAATCTGTGTCAACCGCAATATGAATAGGGTTGGGCAAACAACATTACTTTTTTTACAAGGAGTGTTTTTTATGGCCTTTTTCAAGCTGATCACGAATCCGTTGAAATTTTAGACTTAGGATGATGTCTTAGGTTGATAAAATGAAAAAATTCAAAATGGCTACCAAATTCACGCATTTTTCAGATGAAATGTGATAATTATGTCTTAAGCTGGGTTTAGACTACGTGCGTTTTCCTCACGTTTTTGTTGCGTTGCGATTTACGTGCGTCTTGTCTCAAACAGCTCGCGTTAACACTACTTGCGGTTTTCATGCGTACAGTGTTACGTCATTTTGAAAATATACGTTATTCCCCTACAATCAGCTGATCCAGTTGACATACTTTCAGCTCTGTCAATGCGATCATTGCAATACATGTGAGTTTTATACTTCCTCTGCACAAATGATTTTCACAGAAAGAAACAAGCTCATAACACAAGTTATCAAACTCTAGACTACATTAGCTATCAGCACAGATGATATCAAAGTAGAACACTCTTGAGGGTCATATGTTGTGAACGAAAAGTCAAAACAAATATTACTTTTCAATATGGAGTGCAGAGTGGCATCCAGACGTTTAAAGCCATGCCAGAAACATTTAATTGCACCGAGTGGGTTCTTGTGTTAAAATATACTTTGTTGCATGTGGACCAACACCAAGAGTGTACCACTGGAAATTTTAGACAGGCTATGTTTTAAACTCATGTTTAGCAAACACTTCGAAAACTAAACTGTTTATTTCTGGGCTATATATTTTTGATTAGTTTGATCGTGCATTCCAACTATTTTGCTCCTGACCTTGGTATCTTTGTTCAACAACCTTCCCTGTTTCAACAACTTTTGAGGAATAACTTTGAATTCTTTGTTCGTTTTTTTAGTAGATTGGTTTCTTTACTTAAATGTTAAAAGTTAAAACAATACCACAAGTCTACTACTAAAAATTGCTTTCCTAATCTGTACTCAGCATAAAGAGCACTAAAAATGCCGGCATTGTAAACCACTGAGCAATGCAATTGCATATTTGTGTAAATATACACTACACAGAGTGTATGAGATCTCACAGATCACTACCAT
Source organism: Aplidium turbinatum (assembly GCF_918807975.1). NCBI lineage: Eukaryota > Metazoa > Chordata > Ascidiacea > Aplousobranchia > Polyclinidae > Aplidium > Aplidium turbinatum. Next base: position 60,330,221 of record NC_137472.1, read on the forward strand.
TTGTGACAGACTAAATTCTCTGATAATATTATGATAGGCTATAGTTTAAAAGCTGTTTATTTCCTGCTTTCAAAAAATATTAATAGGCTAAAACAAAAAAAATGAATACAATTCAACTTTATTTGTCAGCAGCGAATCAAAAAGATAGTATTTTTGCATGTTGGCAGTTTCCTGTGCAATTGTTTAAAGGCTACGCATAAATAATGAAAAAAATATATGTTACAAATTTGTTAAAAGCAAATAAAAAAGCACTAACAGGATTAAAAAGGTTGCAAAGTCACAACAATGAAAAATATGGACAAAGAATTCTTTGTAAAAGCAATGTTGATAATAATAAACCACCATTATAGTTGACAATTTTTGGCTGTTTATCAACAAATCTATAGGCCTGCATCTCTTGTATTAATCTGCTTAATGATGGCAATTACAATATCCAATATTCTATATTGACATGTTTGTGTCACACATGTATGAAATAATGTGAGTTAATATTATACTTTTGTCATATCAATTTTAATACCTAAAAACACATAGCGGCCATAGCCTATTATAACATGATATGTCATATGTGTGTTCTTACCACCAAAATTCCTTTTAAGGGTGATAGTAATGAAATGCACAGCCGAAGTAATCATAAAAACTCATGACTTCAGAATAATTCATTTTAAAAGGGATTGAAATAAAACGCATAGTCAAAGTAATTCCATAAAAACCCATAACTTCAAAACAATTGAAGGGTACAATTTCATTTAATATACCAATGAAATAGGCTATAAGCAAATGCACGCCTCAAGCTTACATGTACAGTTTTGAAATATTGTATCATAGGTTACTAGAGTAGGTGAAATGTATTAATTCTGATATAGTATATGCCATTATGCCCATGACAGTACGATGATTATGTAGTTCAAATTCTTTATCATGGACTTTACATTGATGAAGTAGAAAGTGCAAGACTTCAAATTTCAACAGCAGAAGAATCATCACGAGTCCGATAAGACCACAAACATATCTGCAAAACAAATCAAATTGCAATCAACGAAGATACACATAAATAAAGTTTTTATGTTCATAGAAAAATGTTACTGAGAGACATAGCCTATAAACCTCTGAGAAGAAATACTACTTTATTTTGTGTACAAAGTACAATGGACAAGCCAAAACAGTGTTCGCACTCTTTGGTGATGGCAATTGTATCAGCTACACTTTTTTTATGCAGTATGCTCAAGATATACAATTATACATTAGGAATAAGATCATCGTCGTATGAAGTTCTGGGGCAGAGCGTCCATCCTAAAACAAACTAATGTAAACTAGGTTGCATAATAGGAACGGTATAGTAGTAAATCTACTAACACAATTCTCAATCAACTAGTTGACAATAGTGACACAAACTTCTACAGAAGTCCAGTTTTGATAAACTTGGTCAAATATAAAGTGTGTGTCTTGATACAAAATATACATTATTAGGCCTTAAAGTGCACGAAACGTCACCAAAGCAAGGTAAACTTTTATGGAGGGCAAACATCCCAGACCCCCTATCACTCTGTTTGTTTTTTAACTTCAAATTTTGCATTGTCCATGTTGTATTACAAAATTTCCTTTGTTTTAAACTTTGGTGCCCCCCCCCCAATTTTTATTGATCCGCCACTGGACATGCCTAGCATGTTTGTGTGTTTGCGATGACTTTAGAATGTTAAAGATGCTTTCGATTGAATTCCTTTTTCTTTGTTGAAATTCAAATCTAGCAATTTTGCGTCAAAAGTCTCTACAAGTATGCGAAACTACCAGGAATAACCTATCAACGCTTTTTCAGTCAGAGGATAAAGATTCAAAAACCAAACCAATTGTAGAAACAAAAATATATACAGTAATAAAGCCAACAAAAAGAAAAGGTGGCAAAACCATAATGATTCAAAGTGAAATAATCAGCACTTCCAAATACGGAATAGGTATTTGGTATGATCAATAGCTTCATACTTTAAAATAACATTTAGGTAGTAGGAACTTGATAGTCAACTAGTCATTTTACTCACCTTCTGGTAGCCTCCCATAAGCATGATGATCACTGGTTGGTTGGTTTCACTTCATAACTTTCATAACATAAGTTTTACTTCATACTTCACTGTTACTTCATAGTCATAAATTTTTTTATGAATAACAATCTATCGAACTTAACACTTTGCTCCTCAAAGGGAGGCCAGATTTGGCCCCCCTCCCTCATAGTTCCTTTGATTAATTGAAGCACAGTAACGCCATGCACTTGGTTTTTCTTGACTTTTCCTAAAATTGCCAGGCGGATCTGATGATATTAAATTTGATGCTAAAAGTTGTGTAGTTTTCTTGTAAATTCAAGATTTTAGTGAATTTTTGCTATTTCTACCTAACTCCAGCAAAGCGTGAAATGGATTACATTGCGATAACAAGCCATAAGCTCATAATTGTTTCGTGCATCGATATGCGCGAGTAGAGAGAAACATCCTCTTGTTTTCCTTTGTTTGGTTTGACCTCAATAATACAAAGCGCGTTATTTCTTATGCCATAAAAGAAAAGCCAGTGATCACAAAGCTGTTAATTAGAAACAATAATAGCAAACGTTTTTTTGCGTTATCAGCTCTACGAACAATACCAATCCATGATCAAAATAGTAGGCTATGTAGGCTAGGTCACAAACTATTCAAAAGAGTTGTTTCAAGCAGATAATATTCATTGACGAATAAAAAACGTTACAATAAGAAATCTTCCCTTGGGTAAAGACACGAAAAACCTGGTTTCGAAATAAACGTTCTATGGAAATGCTCTCATTGACAAAACTTGCAATTGAGGAAATGTATCACTGCAAATGCTTTTGGGAGAAGCCAGAGAAATAGCGTTTTCGCAAACAGTAATTGTGAAATACTCAAAATCATGAGATAGGCTCCATTTAGGCTACACGTAGCAGCTAACTCGATGGTTACATGTCCCTTCCCTGCTTTATGTTGCCTACTTGTTGTTATGTCTTGCATTTTTGTTTCACAGTGCACTGTGTGTTGTTCCAAAGAGCGCAAAATAAAGATGATAATGCCTTATCTACATTACAAAATATTTTGTAATGTAGACGAGGCATAAAGCTAGGCGTCACATCAGACAAACAACGAATCAGCTTTCTTGATCATTGATTCAACATATGAATACGTTACTCCAATGTATAAGAGGCCGGCTATTGTGAAGACCGCCATTTATAAACGATCCGATTATACCAAAAGTGAGACAAACTAGTGGATCAAAGAATGAATAAATAATGCTGAGAAAACTAAATCTAAGTGACGAACAATACCGATGTCTTCATTTATCTTGGAAAAATGCTGCCTAAACTTATCAACAAAAAATACCGTAAATACCGTAAAAAGCAATTTGTTCCTTCGTTTGGCGTTCTTGGATGGCAATTTGTTGTTGCAGGACTTCGATCAGTTTCTCCATGTTTCTAAAATCCTGTAGAAATTCTGTAAAGATCCTGCCGACGACGCCAGTTAAATGTCTGTTGGATTTCCAGACGTTTAATATAAAATAAACAATAATAATTGTAGCGATAGCCAACCAAGTGAGAAAACCGTGGTTTGCAAGCGCTTCACAAAAAATTGTTGGGGGAAAATTTACTATTAGACGTAAAACGTTTCTAAAAGAAAATTGTCGGTTTACGTATTTATAATGTTTATTGCGCTGTTATCGAGTTATAAACTGCCTGTGTTGTCTACCTTTGTGGTTGCCGGCCAGCTTAGAGCAGCATGCAAACTAAGCGTTTATGGTAATTGCATCGTGTTATGATTCTCGAAAATTTCCCACAAGGTCTTTATTTTTATCGTGATATTTTCTGCCTCTTTTGTCCTAAACTTGAAGTTATTGTGCAGCACAATCCACATCGGTTTTTAGACTCAGTCTTCATTGAAAATCTTTTGTGTGGTGCATCATTTCAAGTAGTGTCTTCCCCTAAACTGTTACACAAATCGTCCAGAACCAGGTTGATTATTATGTATCTTACAGCCGTTGAGAGCCCGTTATTGTATGTGTGGAATTATTACTGCAGATGTCTGACTAAATTCATGCCAAAGTCGAGTAAATTCTGCTTTCGGGATCCTTGCCGTTATTTACTGTATTTTTTGTTGATAAGTTTAGGCAGCATTTTTCCAAAATAAATGAAGACATCGGTATTGTTCGTCACTTAGATTTAGTTTCCTCAGCATTGTTTGTTCATTCTTTGATCCACTAGTTTGTCCCACTTTTGGTATAATTGGATCGTTTATAAATGGCGGGTCTTCACAATAGCCGGCCTCTTATACATTGGGGCAACGTATTCAGATGTTGAATCAATGAAGAAGAAAGCTGATTTGTTGTTTGTCTTTTGTGACGCCTAACTTTATGCCTTATCTACATTACAAAATATTTTGTAATGTACATTGTGTACATTGTACATTTTGTTTGTATATTACAAAGTATTTTGTAATGTAGATAAGGCATTATCATCTTTATTTTGTGCTCTTTGAAACAAAACACAGTGCACTGTGAAACAAAAATACAGGACATAACAACAAGTAGGCGACATAAAGCAGGGAAGGGACGCCATCGAGTTAGCTGCTACGTGTAAATGGAGCCTATCTCATGATTTTGAGTGTATCTCACAATTACTGTTTGCAAAAACGCTATTTCTCCGGCTTCTCCCAAAAGCATTTGCAGTGATACATTTCCTCAATTGCAAGTTTTGTCAATGAGAGCATTTCCATGGAACGTTTATTTCGAAACCAGGTTTTCGTGTCTTTACCCAAGAGAAGATTTCTTATTGTAACGTTTTTTATTCGTCAATGAATATTATCTGCTTGAAACAACTGTTTTGAATAGTTTGTGGCCTCCATAGCCTACTATTTTGATCGTGGATTGCTATTCTTCTTTGTAGAGCTGATAACGCAAAAAGCGTTTGCTATTATTGTTTCTATTTAACAGCTTTGCGATCACTGGCTTTTCTTTTGTAGCATAAGAAATAACGCGCTTTGTATTATTGAGGTCAAATCAAACAAAGGAAAGCAAGAGGATGCTTCTCTCTGCTCGCGCATATCGATGCACGAAACAATTATGAGCTTATGGCTTGTCATCGCAATGTAATCCATTTCACGCTTTGCTGGAAGTTAGCTAGAAATAGCAAAAATTCACTAAAATCTTGAATTTACAAGAAAACTACACAACTTTTAGCATCAAATTTAATATCATCAGATCCGCCTGGCAATTTTAGGAAAAGTCAAGAAAAACCAAGTGCATGGCGTTACTGTGCTTCAAATAATTAAAGGAAATTTGAGGGGGGGGCCAAATCTGGCCTCCCTTTGAGGAGCAAAGTGTTAACATGCTTTCTAGTTCTTGCAGAAAACCTCGAAATTCAAAGTTGGAAGTACCGATCTCCATTAATTCGGTAACCACACACTTAGAACTGGACACTGCTACAAATGGAAATTTGCTTTCCAACGACGTCTGGATTCGGGTAGGCGCACCTCAATTGCAAGCACCAGTGTCGCAGTTCCAATCTGCTACCAAGCATCTAGTACCAATCACGGGTTCTTTCACGGCCCAGGTAATTTGTCCTTTCACGGGAAGGTCATATAATATTTCTTTTGTAGTCACGACAGTCAAAGGACTAAACTTGCTAGGTCGTGATGCAATCTCGTCTTTAGGAATTTCTATCGATAAATTCCTTCTGTCTAACTATTCTACTTTACAGAGTATCCAGTCATACGACAAGCCTGATAAGAGTCTGAAGAAAGCATGCTTCCTCTTATGTGACGAGTTCAAAGATGTTTTTAAGCCTGAACTCGGGTGCTTACGAGATTATGAACTAGACATAGATTTTAAGTCTGATGCTAAACCTGTTTTTCTCAAACCTAGGCCTGTACCTTTCGCGCTAAAGGAGGACTTAGCACAAGCCTATGATTCGGGCATTGCACGTGGTGCATGGACACCAGTTCAGTTTTGCGATTGGGGCACACCGGTTGTTCCAGTCCGTAAGCCTTCAAACTCTTCAGAAGCGAAGGCCAAGTTACGCATATGTGGCGATTATTCAGTCACAGTGAACCCTTCCCTGGAGACCCATCGTCACCCGTTACCCTTACCAGAAGACTTAATGTAAAAGTTGGGTGGTGGGTACGGTTTCAGCAAGATAGACTTGGCTGATGCCTACAATCAGGTTCGACTTGGTCCTGACAGTCGAAAACGACTCGCATTAAGCACTCACCGTGGCGTACTTTTACAAAATGTTTTACCTTTTGGCATATCTTCTGCTCCAGGTTATTTTCAGAAGATCATGGACGACCTTACAGCCGACCTTCCAGGGGTTGCAGTCTACCTAGACGACATTCTTGTCAGTGGCACTACTGCTGAGGAGCATTTCCAGAATCTTAGACGGCTCCTCGATCGACTTCACTCAAAAGACCTGAGGTGTAGGAAAGACAAGTGTAAGTTTGCACAACCTCAGGTAGAGTATCTCGGACACATTTTGTCCAGGCAGGGCATCTCCAAAGGTCCCAAGGTAAACGCCGTACTGGAGATGTCTGCCCCCACTGACGTATCTTCTCTTCGTTCGTTTTTAGGTTCCTTACAATTTTATTCGAAGTTTCTACCGTTGAACGCTTCTACTGTAGCAGAACCACTATACCATCTCACGAAAAAGGACATTCCTTGGAGATGGGGAAAACAAGAGGAAAACTCTTTTGCTCAGCTGAAGCATCATCTATCTACTGATGAGTTTCTTACACATTTCAATGCGTTACCCAGATGGCACAGAACTGCCTATAGCAAACGTTTCAAAAGTATTAACAGCCTCTCAGAGAAACAATAGTCAAATTCAGAAAGAGGCTTTGTCGATAATTTTTGCGCTAAAGAAATTCTATCAATATCTTTTTGGTAGATCATTCATTTTGGTCACAGATCATAAACCATTGCTTAATCTTTTTGGCCCGACCAAATCGACACCTTCTTTGGCAGCAAATCGTTTGGCTCGTTGGGCACTCTTTTTGTCGCAATTTACATACACTATTGAGTACAGGAAGACGAAGGATCATCAAAACGCTGATGCTTTGAGTCGCTTACCAGCAGGAGGGGATAAAGTCTTCGATGAAGAGGAAAGTGCGGATGACATTGATATCGTCTGCGCTATCGATGCTTTGGATTTGCAGGTCCAGACCCCAAATGCTGCCTCACTACGTAAAGAATCTTCTAAAGATCCTATCATTTCCACGGTAATGCGTTTCATTCATGAAGGATGGCCGGCCAAGTCTTCTCCACAAGACCCGGTCGAACCGTTTCGTAAGTACGCAGACTCTCTTTCTACTTGTTACGGATGTTTACTTTACGGTTCCAGAGTGGTCATCCCGTCCAAACTTCGTCCTTCCGTCCTTCAGTTGCTTCATGAAGGACATTTCGGCATTGAGAGAATGAAGCAGTTGGCAAGAACGTCCGTCTACTGGCCAAACATCGATCGAGACATAGCGGAACTTTGTCACAAGCGCAGTACCTGTGGCGAATATCAACCGCAATCTAAAACCCAGGTCCAATCATGGACGGTTCCAGAAGCACCGTGGAGTCGCTTGCACATAGATCATGCGGTAGAATTCATGGGTTACCATTGGTTACTCAGCATTGATGCTTTTTCTAAATACCCTTGTATTCATGCTACTACTTCCTTATCTTCAACAGCTACTATCAACCTGCTAGAAGAAGATTTTGCTCATTTCGGTTATCCCCATACTATAGTTACCGATAATGCTACTACTTTTAAATCCACAGAATTCCAAACTTTCTGTAAGGAGAGAGGTATGGTGCACATCACGGGTGCCCCTTACCATCCGGAAACCAATGGAGCGGCGGAGCGCCTCGTACGTACGTTCAAGCAAGCACTTCGCAAATCTTCCCTGCCCCCGAAACAAGCCGTCTTGGAATTCCTACAGCAGTATCGACGCACGCCAACTCCGAGTGGCTACTCTCCAAGCCAATTACTCAACAATCGTCAGATTCGAACCAAGATCGACACGCTTCTCCCCACATCGTCTCAAGTGGTACCCCGACAAAAACCTCACAACACGGACGCCTCCGAAGGTACAAAACGGCACTTCAAACCGGGAGATCCCTGTTACGCGCTATCATTCACTCCACGACGGAGCCAGCATCCTCGTTGGGTTCCAGCCAAGGTGATTAAGCGACAGGGTAGCCGAATCTTCCTAGTACGTCTGCTGCCACATGGTCCGACGTGGAGGCGCCATATGAACCAACTGCAACCTCGCTATGCATCATCGGAGGACCAATAGCCGGGAGCAGTGGCGGCTCGTCTATAGAAACTGTAGAACTGCAGCACCCCCTGCACATTTCAGAATTTTTTTTTTTATTAATTTTACGTTTTTTTTATTTTCTCTATAGATCCTACCGACTAGATCACTAGAAGTTTTGTAATTTCTGAATTTTAAAAATTACTATGATTTTTCAAGTTTTATATTTGGAAGCTCTGAACTGCAAGCTCTGCAGTTGTGATCTTATAAAAGAAGAACAAACAGGAGTGGTGACGTCATATTTGGCTGAGGTTGCTTTAAAACTGCACAATTCCGAACTGCAAATTTTGCAGTTGCCGGTCAGGCTCTGGCTAGCTATTGTTGCAACTTCGTCGTTTTCAAGCACAATGTTAGGTGGCTGCGACTGATGCTGTTACATGGTTAGACTAATGTGCTTTGCTTTCTGCACTAAAAGATAAAGCTTAGACTAGGTTATCGTTCTTACTTAATTCAATTTAAATTTTAAGCTAGGTTCATTGTTTACTTGTGATAATAAGTTAAGGTCAAAATCTAGGGGTGTAGCCTAACTGTAAGAACAACGCAACTTGGCTAGATTTTTTATCAGCATTTTGCTGAGCAGGGTCTGCCATATTTACATTAATTTCACATCGCATTGTTATTTTCAGGCTGTGTGTTGATTGTTTATAAGTGCTAGTCTACTTGTGCAGCAAGTTGTAGACTGGTAGAAAGATAGGTTATGACATGGGAGGCTGCAACGTGGTGCTGTCAATGTGAACTTTCGTATACGAACAGTTAATAAAGTTCATAAACATTTGAAACCCTTAAAATTCTGCCTTGATGAAATACAGTCTATATCAACTACTGATCATACCATTTCAGAAGCAACAGGTATTTTGCATTAACTTACCAACCGAAAAATTGCTTTGTTGGTTGCAGCTGTTTCATCAAATAATGCCTCATGTTGAAGTGATTTTCAACCAAATACAATTTCGAGATATTGATGTGTTGAAAGTATATACATGAATGTATAAGCAATTTCAAAAGTGCAATTTCTGTGATAAGAAACTCAAAAGTACTGTGAGAATTCTTCAAAAACACTTATGGCTGAAGCGAAGGAGGTGTGTGACGGCATATGCGTTGACAACTTGACATAATGGCTAGATATTCCTTCACCAAACAATTAGTAGCTGCAAAATTGGTCAACAAGAGAAGCTTCAATAGCTTTAAGAGTAAACTGCCCATACATGAGGTGGCAGTAAATGTTGAAGCATATCCCATCATCATAGAAAAAGAAAAATTTGAAACTGAACTTGCAGTATTCTGCAGCAGGTCGGACATGCATGAATATTCCGCGTTATTTGAATTGTTGACATTTATTCAGAAAAGTAATTTAAATGATGCTCTCAGTGAAATTTCCAAACTGGTAAAAATCCTCCTGACCATTCCCATGACCACAGCAGAGCCTGAACGATGCTTTTCAACATTAAAAAGAATCAAAAATTTTCTGAGGAGGTACCATCAATCAAGAAAGGCTCTAATCACTAAATGCTCTTGCCGTCATTTCAACGGAGAAAAAAATTTTTGTCTCCCAGACATTAACGACAAAATCATTTACCTTTTTGCTCAAAAGAAAACAAGAAGAATGGATTTTGTCTATAAATAAGCTTGGTTCCAGTTGATATGGAGCAGTTTATTTGTAAGTAACTTATGTTTTATAGTTCATCCCACTGTTTACCTAAGTTGTATCCACCCTAGTTATAGCCTGCATAGTGCATGTGCAGCATGCACTGTAGGAACTTTGTGTCTTTTGTTTATTTGTTATTCATACTAATGAAATAACCCATCATAATAAAATTTGTCAGATAATCCACAAGAAATCTTGTATATATATATTTCAGCAAAAGAAAAACTTTGCTGGATCATCCATGGCCTTGACTGAGTAACTCACTACTTAGCGGAGAGTTCAACTCGTCAATGATGCAAAACACCAGTTTGGGAAAAGAAATGTCTGGACAATCAATGGCAACAGTTTTGTATTTATTTATTCACAGACACACATAATCAAATCTTCAGAAGACATCCTAAAGTTAAGTATGTACTGATTAATTAATCTTTTAATGTTTCGGGTTAGGCCTATTAATAGCCTATCTAATTTGTTAAAACTGGTAACTATTTACAAAACAATGCTTATATGTATATTATATATATGATACTGCAAATAATTTTAACCTATGCATATTGTACAGGCTAGATTGTCACTCTCCTGTTGGACACTTCCTTGTTACTTGTAAATTAGGAGAAAAAGTCTGCTTTGAATTCATCGTATTTTTTGTCCCAACAATGATAGTTGTAGCAAAATCCCGATATCAAATGAGCAATATTGTGTTCAAACTGGTGTTTTCGTGTTTAAATTTCACAACAATTTACTACCAGATTGCTTCTCCAACCGTTTTAAATATGTCAAAGAGGTTAACAGCCTGTGTACAAGAAACCATGATAATGATTCTCTAAACATTCCATGCTTCTCAAAAAGCTTGTAACTCAGCATTCAATAGAATTTACAGGTGCAAAAACATGGAACGAATTTCCTTCCCTCAATTAGAAAGAGTGATACAAAGTCACTTTTTGTCCACAAACTAAAGCAACATTTAAGCAAACAAAACGGATACGCAATAGAAAGACAACGTAGAAAAGCTGTTTTTTGCATTTATATGAAGATTCCAGTTGAAATCCGAAATACTTTACAAAAGATTAGGCCTACCTAACAATAATGTTGACTGCTTGTGCTGTACTTTTATGTTTGTAGATATTAACAGCAAACGCAACACTCCATAACTAACACGACACCAAAGGAGATGAGAGCTTCATCAACACCATCAGGACATCATCAACTACCAGCTCATCCATTCCATCACCCACCAGGACAAGAAACAACAAGTTAAACTGGATCTCAAACCTCAATCGTCGTTGGCTACTGTGTGGTGTGCAGTCTGACCATAGAAAGAGCTCAACATCTGCTCTCCTGGGCCACATCGAAACGAGCTTTTGCCTGAAGATGGGTTTCTTTTATGTTCGGTTTTCTTTCTCCATCTTATTATTATTATGATTACTGCTCAGTGCTCATCCACATCAATATTGGAACTGACAAAGTCAATCCACAACACTTTTCATTAAGATGTCATTCATTACTACATTTGTGCTTGTTTATGTTTTATTTTTTACTGTTTGTTTTTTGGGTTTTGTGGCCGTGCTAACTAGACATAACCTACATGATTTTCTATTCAGGCACGTTTTAAACCTTTCAAGGTTTTGCCACCTTTTCCCATTCATTAACGTGCTGGTAGGCCTATATCGACTATTGTAGTTAGTAGTACAGTATCTTTTTGGTCTCGGACGCGTTAATGACAAAAAATAAAATGATTGACTGATCTATTACTTCAGATTTCCTATTTTGCACTAACCTTCGAGAAAAAGCAATTTTTTTATTTCAAAGTTCTAAAAGTCCACATTTTCAACTGCTCAAAATTTTTATTTTTTGTCTTGAAAACACCAGGAATGACATTTTAGAGCATATAAAAGTGCAAAATTTTCTAGGGGGGCATGCCCTCAGACCCCCCTAGAAAGCTCGCGCCTTTGGCGCTCGTCTGTTCGATTATGACGTTGGATTATGACGTCATACTTACCATCAAATTTGCAGCACCCCCATCACCAAAGGTCACGAGCCGCCACTGGCCGGGAGAAACTCCTGCACCAACAGTCGACTCCTCCCCTGTCTCCACCTCAGCTCGAACGGATTCGGACGACACACCGACTGTACCGGAATTCGGGCCACACAACCCACGAAGGTCGAACCGTCGCCGCAGACCTCCGGCTCGTTTCCGACTTTGAGTTTTATTATTTAATTCGGTGTCTTGTTCATATTTTTCTTTGTGTATAAAAATTATCGGGGGAGGTGTTGTAGTTGTCATTTTATTTACGTTGAATATATGTAACTCGTGACCAGCGTCACTACATAATCACAGTTCAGCGTTTTCTGGTACAGACGTTGGAATTGATTACCACCGCACTGCGCGTGTAATCAATTGAGCGTTCTGTACCACGTTCCTCAGTTGATTGTTTTGCGTTTCTTTCTTACTATATATTGCGTTGCTTTTATACACTGAATCAGTAACTAACAAGAGGTAAATGGTTTTCTCACTTGGTTGGCTATCGCTACAATTATTATTGTTTATTTTATATTAAACGTCTGGAAATACAACGTCAGAAATACAAATACAAACGTCTGGAAATACAATGGGTTCTAGAGGCCTATTTACATAGAATCTACAACTAAGTTAAAAATAATGTTTTGAATAGTTATATCAGTTTTAACAACTGCGTTATAAAATAAACGTCTAAAATGTACCATAGGATAATATGCACTACTTCATGTAAAATTGGTGTACTCTCTGCGACCCCTTAAGTTCGTTACGCGACCCCGCAAGGGTTTGGGAAACGATCACTGTAGAAGTCATTGGCACTGTCCAGAGTATCAGGTAAACTGGATGATTTCTTACTACGGTAGTGGTGGAAGAAGATGAAGACGTACGAAAGTTCAGATTTACCTTGTCGGTGCTTTTGTTTTTCGCCAGGAACTTGAAACAGTAGATAGACAAATAGCTTTATAACTTCCAAAGCTGTTATCGCGGTAGAATTCTTCATCTTCTGGAGTCATTTTTACTCCAAACTGCTTCTCTAATTTCGCTTGATAGTCGCTGTTTTTTATTCGAACATCGTATGCATTTTTAGTCATTCTTTCATTAAAATTTATTACTTTACTAATCCACGCATCCGTTTTCTTGTAGCCTACCTTGTATTGTTATCTTGTTTGCACAAATTTCTCAGAAGGTCATAGTCATTTTTGATTTTTTTTTGGATACCACGGGTCCACACTTTCATGGCTCTGGGTATACGTTCATTTCCACTCAATCTTTGCAAAGTTCAGTTGCAATTATTTTGCTTCTATCTACTAGTGTCAGTTGTTTCTGTCCTTTCTTTGTTTTGCATAGATTTAACATGCGACCGTGCATAAATTTAACATAGATTTAACATTCCATCGGGTAATTTACTCAACGTCTTTATTTCAGGTTGCTCATGGTAAACTATCCCATACAACGTTTTTCACAGAGTCACTTCGTGTATTAAGTGTAGGCTTATAACTAGTTTCAGACATCACTGTTGATTGTCTGTAACGACACGAAAAACCTAGCCTACAACATCAAAAACAAAGAATACAGTTGATTAATCAACTCAAAAATGGTTTTGAAATTAAAAAGTAAGTATTTTTCAATAAAAATTACACAGTTTTAGCTATAACTGTATAAAGCCATTATGTATCACTGTTTTCACGTCATATTCGATATCAGTGACCCTGAAACCGTAAAAAAAGACATATTACATGGCAGTGGCGTAGCCAAGGGGGGGGGGGGGGGGGGGTTGGGGGTTACAACCCCCCCTTTCGGCACGCGTGTAACGTCACGATGTTGAGAATGATGCTTTCAGTCTAAAAAAAAAATTGCCTAATTTTAAACAAAATTGCATTAAAAGATCAAGTTTTGCCAATACCAAACATCTCAGCCAGGAATTAGCAACAAGAAAACATAGAAACTTAGCTTTATTTCCGAAAAATGCCGAAGAAAACATGATCTTATCCTTTTGCTATGCCACCAGACACCACCATTTTACAGGAATATTCGTAACCACATTTTTGTTGAAAATGCTCTCAGAATGGACCAAATTCAAAGTAATTTTTCAAAATTTTCTGGGGTAGGCCCCCCAGACCCCCCGCCGCTGGGTCCTCAAAACCCCCCCTTTCAAAATTCCTGGCTACGCTACTGTTACATGGGTAGCCACTTTAAAGGGGCACTGCAACGAAAATATATAGCTTTTGTATTTATAGAGCTTTATGAGAAAAAGCGATTTGTAACAATAAAATTTTTTTGGGGTTTGTCATTAGCCCAAAAATCTAATAAAAGGGATATTGATTTAAAGGATTCTGATTGGTCAAAATCTTTGATGACGTACTTGGTTGTTCAGGCAGAATTCAGAACCACTAGTTTATATACAAATAAACTATAAACAAGTGGGCTACTTAATACAAAGAACAATTTTATACTTGAGTTTTACTCGTTGAGATGTTTTTTGTATGGCTCCCGGTTGTAGTAACGGAAGAAACGTGAAAGGGGTACACTTTCATCGTTCACCTCTGAATAATCAAGACAAGCTTAAGAAATGGATCTCTGCGATGAAACTCAAAAACCCACCAGTCAACAAGCACTGCCGTGTGTGCAGAGACCATTTTCTGGCCAGCGATTACCAGCGTGATCTACGGGCAGAGCTACAGGGCACCACATCTAAAGTTAGGAAGGGTTAAGACAGGGGTCACCAAACTTTTTTCTCTGAGGGCCGGATGCAAATTTTTAAGAGATATAGGCTACAATTATTTAGAATCTCCATTGACTTGAATTGAGCACAATTAATAACAAAGTTAGCCGTGGAATAGCAAAGTTGTGATAAAAATCGAAAGGTTGCTGGAAATTTCTTTTAACAATTTGAATATAAATACTGTCCCAAGCAAAACACTGGAGAGGTGGAAACTGTATTTACAAAAGAATTTTTATTAATAATACAATAACCAGCAAGATAACTTTCATTTTCATTAAAAATCATCAGGCAAATGGTCATCAATGGCTTCTTTGTATTCTTCGTACTGGCCATCTTCTTCAGGAAATCTGTTGCGGATTGCAAGGACTGCACAGGCAGGAATTACTTTACGTCTCTTTCAACCCAATTTTCCATATATCCAGAAGTTGAAGCTGCGATAAGCAACATATCTGTACAACCTGTAAAAGAAAATGTGATTTACTGAGAAGTGTAAAATCATCATTTTTTTTTCATTGCAACATTATCAGTAAATCACAATGTAGAAAAGCCCTAGGCTAGAACTTTAGAACATAGGGTAAGAATGGAAACCTTAGGATTTGAGACCCAGGCAAGGGTGCATGTACAGTGGTAGACTAACTCTGATCTCTTGATTTTTTACATTACCATAGGCTATGTGTAACTCACATATTTAAGAACAAAGTTCACCATTTGGGTTCTAAAACTGCTAAGTTTGGATAATATTTTACAACTATCTAAACTGACCTGTTTGAGATTGGATCTCGAAGATCCTCGCCGACCACATCCTTTAGTGCAGCCATAATTGCTTCTAAGACTTCTGTATCCAGGCACATCTTTTCAAAGCTGCCGACCTGGTTTATGCATTGGCGGGCTATTTCCGTTTTGGCTACCACGGCGTCAATCTCCTGGCAACATTCATTTTCCATCATTGTTGGCATGATGGCACAATTTCCACACCTACACCATTTCAAATTCTCCATCCGACTGCTGTCGGAGCTGGCACTGTCGGAGCTCGAATCCGAATCACAGTCATCTCTGTCAAGACGCTGTCTTTTTGGTTCAAACAAAAATCTTTTTCTGATTTCAGACATCTTTAAAGATTACGACTTGTGCAACGCTTCCAGTGTTAAGGTATGAAGCTACCAACTGAGTGAACAACCAACTACGTCATACGGCACATAGCGCCATTCGGTGGCTGATTTTCTTTTCGTTATATTTGCCAAACAAAAACGTTTATCAAAAAAAAATTTCGAAAAAGATAATACTCAAACACCAAAGAATCAACAAAAAAATTTTCATTTTTTATTTCAGGTCCCCTTTAACATTAGAAAATTCTGCCACTGCAATTGACTAGAATGCACCGCCAACCAATCATAAGCTGCGTTTTCCGTGCGTAAGCACTCCGACAAAACGTGTCGCTCGATCCATTACACACAAGTGATTGGGACCGTTTACATTGCGTTCGTATTTCGTGCGTTCGGTCTCAGACAATCGCAAGCGCTGTCGCAACGGATCCTAGGTCGCGTTTGCGTTTAGTCAGTCTAAAGTCTTTTTGTGGAAAAACACCGAGATAGGTTAGTTTTTTGTGAAGTATTGATAGAAAAATTACTTTTCATATCAGAAGTGACTTGTTGGGCAGATTTTGCTTAAGTTTAGACTTTTTGAAAGGGTTTTATTGTATTTTTAAGCAAGATAGATGCCTCTCAGTAGTGTTTTTCTTGGTTAAACTTAATTTATTTTTCATTCATCAAGGTTTAGGCCACCGTTTTGAACTTTAACCCTTTGCTTTTCAAAAGTTAACTGCTCAAAGGGGGGCCGTTTTTGGATGAAATTCAATCAGTTGTTACGTGTTATCCGCTGGTGCTATTTCAACAGAAATTGTACCGGTATGAAAAAAAATCATTTGTCTATAAGTTTGAAAAATCATTATTTCGAAATTTATATGTTAAACTTGATATTTCAATTTTTGCAAAGGTACCCAAAAACGACAATTTTGATTTATCTTGCCGCTGCTTAATTACCGTGCTAATCCGATTTCATGCAAAGTTCTGAATAACAAAGAGCTCCATCAACCGCACGAAGTGTGTGTGCGGTGTGCCGAATCATTGCATTGATAAAGATTTATGACTTGCGAGCAAATCTTATTGTAGGCTACTCATTGATTCTAAAATATTTACAATCAGAGTAATATTGTTACATGAATTTGGAAGAAAAAAAAACTGCGTTTGTTCTTTTACATTTTTGTCCTAAACTAATGCTTTCCAAAACTCATGGCTAGCTTCTAGTTTTAGGGAACCAAACTTCTCATAAGTAACACCTTAGCCTGCTTGAATAGCTGTTTACATCTTCGTTTGTGTATTTTAGGTCTACAATTGAGTTTGTGGTATGAATATTTTTAGTAGAGAGAAGACAATTGAACAAGTTGTTGAAATTATCGGAAATTTCTAAGTTCAAATTAGGTGAGCTTAAACCTCAATTGCTAAGGTAACAGAGATCAGTTGTCAATACATGTTACAGAAAATATATTTCGCACTTATTCAGTGCATCGTCAGTTCTGATCGTCAGTTTTGATCAGAACTGACGATGCACTGAATAAGTGCGAAATATATTTTCTGTAACATCTACTGACAACTGATACCTGTTACCTTAGCAATTGAGGTTTAAGCTTTCTAGATATGGAACAGGGATCGTTTCAGAATAAGACTAGGTCAGAAAGCGAGGCAGACTCCGACGCAGCTCAGCATCAGCCAAGAGCAGTTAGCTTCAAATTAGGTGCTTTTGAAATTGTGGATTTGTGTCAAGTCGCATCACAAATATCATGCAGGCTACATCATAAGTCATTTCGCTTACGGTTGTTTATAAACATGACTCATAAATTACATCCACAAAAAATACAGCATTTACATCAACAAAGCTAAGTTCGAAGCTCACTTTTTATTGAAGATTCTGTCAATCAATTTGAAAATATATTTTTAGTCCGCCAGCGTCGAAACAATGCAACAGCGAATTGAGGAACATGCGTAAACAAAAGAAATGTGAAATAACCCACAGTCAGCAAATCTACATAAATTTAACGTTTACAGATGTTGAATCAATGTAAAAGGACTGAATTGCTGAGTGACTGGGTCCTTATTGTTTGAAGCACAAAAAATACGCCTAAAGCCGACAACATCAGCAAGGCAGCGATCATGTTTCTGACCAAAAAATAATTAACTTTTGACTTCAAAGATAAAAATGATTATAACGAAGCTTCAAAGTTTGTCGTAAAAAATATTGCAGAGATACAATAAACATAATCATTTTGTGCCAGATTGTGAGAAGACTTCCTAGATTCTTTCTAAACATTTGCATGATTGCAAATTATTTTCTATAACTTTGTATTTCCAAAAAATGGCTTCTTTGTTGAAACAACGTGGCTACAATTCTATAAAAAATTCATAGGTCTACTACATTGAAGTAATGAAATGTTTTATAGTGATTTTGCTGATGACGTTTTACAACATCCGAGAAGTAAAAAATAATAATAATGAATTATTTTACAAAACCATTTACCTCTTGTTACTTACTGATTCAGTGTATAAAAGCAACGCAATATATAGTAAGAAAGAAACGCAAAACAATCAACTGAGGAACGTGGTACAGAACGCTCAATTGATTACACGCGCAGTGCGGTGGTAATCAATTCCAACGTCTGTACCAGAAAACGCTGAACTGTGATTATGTAGTGACGCTGGTCACGAGTTACATATATTCAACGTAAATAAAATGACAACTATAACACCCTGGTAGTGGGCTAGCTTGAGGACTGCGTGCTAGTAGCCTATGGCTAAATATTGAAAAAAGTAAAATTAATCAAATCAATCATTTTGTCAACTTTTGCACGGAAGTGGAGCTATTTTGGAAGGACTGTGTTGGCATGTCTACTGAGGGAGCTTCTGTAATAACAGGACATAGGCTACACCTGGGTTTCATGCAAAAGTGAGATTTACGAGTGATAGGCCTACACACATCGTATTTACACACTATATAGGCCAAGGGTCTCAAACTCAAATTGCTCTGAGGGCCAAATAAACACTTGTAAATTAACCTGAGGGCCGCGATACACAATCTTCTTTTATCAGTTTGATGCTGCCGCAAATTGCGTTGTTAAATCCAGGCACAGTAGCCAATGGATTTGTATGTTCATCGAGCGTTGTTAGGTCCACATATCTGTCCTGAGTTCCTTATACAGGAACTTGGTAGATGATGTGGTATGCAGTCTGAAAATCTGAACCGCATGCACAAGATGGTGTGTCGGCGAGGCCCCATTGAAACATTTTACTACTGAACCGGCCGGCAATACGCAATAAAACGTAATTAAACAAAATAACACAATTAAAACGCAATAAAAAGTTAGTAAGAAGACACCAAGAGCATTAGACTGCAAAAAAAAGGAGTAAGAACAAAGAGATGAAAAAACACTCTACAAACGCAAGAAAAAAAAATACAAAAAAGAACTCAAAAGAAACGCTGGACCTGGAGAGTAAAAATCTAGCAATCAACTTTCAAAAATGCGGAAAAAAAAACTAAACCCTTGAAGAACTGACATCAGTAAACAGGCTATCAAGGTCAATATTGCAATAAAGACACAGTAAGTGAATAGGCAATCGCAGTGGCGTAGCCAAGGGGGGGGTTTTGGGGGTTACAACCCCCCCCTTTTGGCACGCGTGTGACGTCACGATATTGAGAATGATGCTTTCAGTCTAAAACAAATTGCCTAATTTTCAACAAAACTGCATTAAAAGAGCGAGTTTTGCCAATACCAAACATCTCAGCCAGGAATTAGCAACAAGACAACACAGAGACTTAGCTTTATTTCCAAAAAATGCCGAAGAAAACATGATCTTATCCTTTTGCTATGCCACGGACAGCACCATTTACAGGAATATTCATACTCACATTTTTGTTGAAAATGCTCTCAGAATGCACCAAATTCAAAGTAATTTTTTAAAATTTTCTGGGGGAGGCCCCCCAGACCCCCCGCCGCTGGGTTGTCAAAACCCCCCCTTTCAAAATTCCTGGCTACGCTACTGAGGCAATGTGATTGTGGTGTAACAATACGAGTTTATATCACGCAATAAAATGGCGCGACAGTTGTGCTAAAAAGTCATGTGAAGTTTGATGAGCATTTTCAGATTTTTTAATCAATTTTAAAGTGCGTCTTATCTTTCTACATCTATGGACAAAATATTTACTGTAATTGTTAATTATTTCAAAATTTAAAAATGCATCGCGGGCCACACCAAAAGTTCTCGCGGGCCGCGTGTTTGAGAACCTTGATATAGACTATGATGCATTGCGAGACCTTAATAGCTAAAAAGAGTATAACCTCATCGAAATGCTATTGTGCAAGATGCTTTGAACATATTAAATTTGATTCGCGCACTCAATACCCGTATTTTTGCAAGTTTATATGGTGAAATGTAATGAGAGTTCAGTTTAAATCCCATTTTACTGCATTGTAAAGTACGATGGCTGTCAAAAACAAAACTTTAAAAATGCTATTAACGTTGAAAACTGAAGTCGTGGTTTTTCCAACGGTAAAAATCAAACTTGTTCCATCATTTCTGCAATGACATCTGACTTTCAAAATTATGCTATTGTGAAGTTTGCTTGAAAAATAGAAAGAACTTAATTTATCCAAGGAAAAAACACCAATTAAGGAAAAAACACCAATATTTTTACATTGAAATCAAGAAATCAAAAACTTGAAGCTTTCGTTGAAAATTTAAACATCTAGAAAGAAGAAGTTGAAAATGATTCATTTGAAATTTTTTCATCTACTGTAGAGTTTTTGACTAACAGTGATGTGGAACCAAATGTTTAATCCTGTGGTTATCGACCACTTGTCAAATCTGTTGAAACAGTTTTAAAAGTATTTTCTTCCAAAATTAAACAATGCCAAATTAGATTGGATCCAAAACATATTTGTAATACAAAAACAAAATACCGAGCACCTCTCTTCCAAATCTTAGGAATAACATGCTGATCTATTTTCTGACTCTACGTTGCTTGAATTTACTGCCTAATTTACTGCCTGAATTTACTGCCTAATTATCTCACTCCGCAGTGACTGCACTCCTGCCGTTTGTGTTCACACGTCTGTAGAGTCAACGTTATCAAAGTTGACGATAATCGCAAGAAAATACCGTTCCAGACTAGGCAAGACTGCCTTGAGACCAGCAGTAACAAACATTGAGCAACGACTGGATTTGCTTTGCAGCAGAAAGCAGTCATCACACTGAATAAATGTGCTTTCGGTTGTGTTTTGTTTCTAATAGGTCCCGTGTAAAGTAGGGACGGTACATTACGGGACGCGCAACTCCGTTGTTCCTTCAACATTAGAAGGGTCAATTGCCAATTTGACATTTTTTTTACGCTTTACTGCAGGCTTGCTTTCAACTAAAAACCTTAAATTACTTTAAAACCAACTTAACTCTTCTTACATAACCCATAAAAAGTTAAATATTTTGTAAATTAGAAAAAAACGTAACCCTTCTAGTGTTGCGGATAAGCCAAAAGCGGATGAAGTTTCGCATCCCTATGATCTACAATCCCTACGTGTAAAGTAGTAGGTTTCGAATATCGGAAGCTGGATGCTACTCTAGTTTCGTTCGAATTAAGCCTTTTAATAAATTGATCAAATTCAAAAGTTACTTCAAATAAGGTGGCTGACACAAACAAGACTAGGAATACTATTATTGATGAGAGACACGTTATGCTGCACATAACACCACGTGATAAAGGGCTGAAGGCAAACTCCCTGAGCAAACAAGTACGTCTATTCCAGTGCATAAAACTTACATAAAATTATAGTCAAATTTAGGAGATTTTAAATGACGAAAGGTTTTATCTTTAAACATGATTGAATGTTCAGTTTGCACTCACTCAAACAGCAAAGCAATCAATTTTCAAGCGCCTGATTGTATGTATTTGTATTGATTACATAGTTTTAATGTTGCAGACACGCAATCAATGCAAAAAAAGATTCAGTTGCTACTTGGAGAATTGTTATGATGCAAAGTTTGGTTCAGCAGACACAAGATTGGTGTGATGTGCACGTAGTAGACCTGCTCCCGTTTACTTTCTACTCAGAAAACTTAGTGAGAGAAAAGTAAACTAAAATAGAAACTAATTCATACCATAATCTGGTGAGAAAAGAATACACGTTGTTTGAAATCTTGTTGGTTAATTGCAGAGTGATGATTGATGCTGGAAAATATTTTGCATATTGCGTAGTAAGTTAAATAATCAGGAGGCTACTGTGCTGTACAAGTAAATTTACAATAAACAGTCTCTTTTTAATCTAGATGATGTCTATGCAGAGTTGAATGAATAACGAATCGTAAAACCACATTGTGCATTTTCAGAATAAAGGTCTTGTATGGAGTTTGATTGACCGAAGTGGATTAAAAGATGACACAAACGGTAATTAAACCAGAGTACTTAATGAAAGCTATTATAGGTTTAATTTGCATATTTGAATTTACAATTCCTTACATTCAAAAGCATGATTAAAATTAGAATAGCCGTAGTAAAACGAATGAAAGGGGAATGAAAGGCAAGTACTGATATTGCTTTGCAGTAGGCCTATATTTACGAGCAGGAGCTAGTCATAAGGGGAGAGGAAAAGAAGGCAAAAGGAGAAAGGGGGATAACCCCGAAAAAAAAATTAAATAAACATTTCACACTCTGTTACAGCATCAGTTGACAAAGTTTTACAATTGATTTAAGCTGAAAGTATTCTCAAAATGAACAAATTTAATATGTGCAAAATACTAATTTGTCCCATCCCCTAAATTTTGATACTTTCAAAATTGGTATTTTGAATAACGAAAAAGCATTTTTATTTTGAGCTTGATATGATGAGATTACATGATTCTAAATTAACTACAGTACAGTCATCATGAATATTAAACTTTTTTTTTATAACTTTGTTATCAAACATATTACAAAACATAGTAACGTGTTTGAAAAATCAGATTAATTACGTGTTATAGTAAATTGCAATTTATAAAAAATTTAATTAAATTGATAATAATCAACTCTGAATGTATGATTTTGCAGAAAAATTCGAACTTTGGAATCTTTGCTTTGACCATGATAGTCATGTGTAAGCTAAGTC
This sequence comes from Aplidium turbinatum, assembly GCF_918807975.1. NCBI lineage: Eukaryota > Metazoa > Chordata > Ascidiacea > Aplousobranchia > Polyclinidae > Aplidium > Aplidium turbinatum. Next base: position 60,353,123 of record NC_137472.1, read on the forward strand.
TGGGAATTCAGTTGGTTTTTCTCAACCCTCTCGCTCCCGTTTTCCAAGAAGCGTTCAATAAAACGTATCAGGTAAGCGCAGTCATAGACACAATAAACAGGTACCCGCGTTGCCGTATGTAAAGCAAGCATCAACTATAATAGACGAATCCAATTTAAAGTATACCTCCAGAGTAAAATATAAGTTAGATACGTTATATTTTATACTTTAACAATATTTCAGTTCAGTGTAGATGTTCAACAAACAATGGTGGTTCTATATCATTGTGAAACTGTTATATTGTTCTATCTTTTCAACTTAAAAAAGTGCAAAATTGTAGTGGCTAAACTGCACATTCACACAGAAACCAAAAAACATCTCCTATCAACTTCAATAATGCCAAACATCCCTTTTTCACGTGAATTGTTTGGATGTTCACTTTTAGCTCAAGTGTTTTCATTCTTTTTTTTTGCAGGATCGCTATAACGAAACTTTACCGCATTTGAAGTGGATCGCATTATTATCGTGGTCATCTTCTGCTATAACAATAGGAGCGGCGGTCGGTGCACTTGTAGTTGTAATGTTGTTGATATTCATGAGCCGTAAACGACTTCTACAAGTCTGTCACATGCTCTCCTTAATTGGGATTCTTATTTTCACATTGGTTGGAAAACTGACGTCATCATTCGTACCAATCATCATTGGACGTATCGTGTCAGGTATCGCGGTTGGAACAGGGTTTGGTGAGAGCCAACTAGCACCGTAATAAATAGGCTTACGCATATAAAACACATTTTCTTTTTATAGAAGAATATTTTTGTTGCTAGTATGAGGGAATGTGATTCAGCAGTGATGCTGTCTTAAGAAAGCTGCTAGCTTAATTTGTAAAGCATGTTCAATCAATCATTTTATTTTTCGTCATTAATGCTTCCGGAACGAAAAAGATACTAACTACAAAAATTGATATAGACCTACCAGCACCTTAATGAACGGGAAAAGGTGGCAAAACCTGGAAAGGTTTAAAACGTGCCTGAATAGAAAATCATGTACAGTATTAGGCTATATGTCTGTAGTTAGCACGGCCACAAATAGCAAAAAATAAAACAAAAACAGAGAAGCACACGGTGTTTATGCTTCTTCGTTTCTTTGAGGTACATTATTTGTGATGAGTAAAATGATGGGAGATCTCGTGGCCATTTCTGTTGCAAAGTATAATGCTCAATGTAGGCCAAACTTGATGTTGAACGATTGCTGCACAGGCCTAAGTTTGTAATTTTTGTTGGTTTTCTTGCCAAATGGAGAGCGCTTCTTACTCTATCTTACATAGATCAATGAAGTAGAAACTAAATATTAGTAGCCTATTTAGTTATGAGAACGGCAATCCCAGGTAATGTTTTGCTCTTTATTCGTCAGTGGCTAACTTTTTGTCAAGTGCTTGAAGGAAATTGCTTTTTTGCAGTTGATGAAACAAAATTAGCAAACTTTACATTGCACTTCATAGTTTAAATTAAAATGTAGTTTAGTACTTTTATAGTTGATTTTGAATACTCAAACAATGATTCCGGTAAATATAAATAATTATATTATTTTTCAGTTATTATTCCAATACTTGTTGCTGAAATGTGCACAAAGGAGAGACAGAGCCTTTGGTTATGCATTTCGTCTTCTGCTTTTGCTTCAGGTGTTCTTCTTGGGGCTGCTGTCACTCACGCAAAGGTAAAGGTTTTCATTTGTAATTGTAATAATATAGCACATCTCTCAAAGCGTTTTTATTTTTTGTTGGAAATCGCGCTGTAGTAGAAATTACCTGTATCAAAAGAAAATTTTCCTAACTTGCCAAGATGCGAACATTTGAATTGCAGACAAACAGATTTGAAAGTGCTTCAGCAAATGAAGTGACTTTTTTATGAACTGTTTGCAGTCTACGCATAATTTAAGTAATTTTTGTTTTTTTTAAATGAGAAATTTATGCAATACTGACATGTCGAATTAAAACTTTAAATAGCTGATTAAAATCAGATAAAACATTTAGTTACCGGAAATAAAAGTTTTATAAATATTCAAAGTTTGTTGGGTAGAAAAAATTTTTACTGCTTTTACGTACTATGATCATTATACTTCAGTGCATAAAAAAGCGTGGCCTACAATCAAGAAAGGTTTGAATTGAAGCAATAAGAACTTTTTTTCAGGTTTTAGGAACAAATGAACTATGGCCTGCTGCAATGGTTTTCGCAGCATTACCAAATGTTTTATTTTTGTTGGTAAGTTGGAAGCTTCCCAATACTCCGTTCTACATGGCCAGACAAGGTGATAAAGACAAGACGATAGAAGTTTTGAAGAAGTTGCGCATTGCGTCACAGGTGTGACAAACTAAACGTTGAGAAAATATTACCACTGATGTCATAGAACTAACTGACTGACTGACTGACCGCCTGACCGCCTGATCGACTGACTGACTGATTTTAAAAGCAATTAGTTAAAACTTATTTTACAATTGAATACCGAAGGTTTGTTATTTTAGGTGTATTGACTTGATCAGTTTAAAATCCATTATTTTTGCCTCTTGGTTAGCTGGTTACACTATTTTGTTTAGTCATGAGTAATCGTTCTTTTCCTTACAGACAGATTTGGACAAAGAGTATGAAGCAATTATGAACGAAATTAAAGGAAAGAGAACTATTGGGTTATTGAAGATTATTAAAACAAAGCAATATAGGTTAGAAAGATGTATTACATTGAAATTGTAGAAACATATTAAATATTTTTCCAGAGGGTAAAAACAGTTCAAATGTACATTTAAAGGTAAATATAGCAAGTCTATTTTGACCGGCAATAAATAGTTTATGAATCTAGATTAATTATTTTTTGCGCGTCTTTTTTATTGGAGTGAAGCTAACTACGTAACATTACAATTCATTAACGAATGAAACACAATTAATATTTTCAAAAATATATCAGTAAACACAAATGCAAACAGTGGCACACCGTTTCGGCCTTACAGCCTCATCAGTACGGTGGCTCGTTTTTGAATTTTTTTAAAAATTCTCACGGGGTAGTGGGGAAATGGTGCCAATGAGTGAGAAAACGCTTATGACAAAATTTGAGATTCGTAACAAATTGTCTTCAGCCTCCTCATGGGGCCCAAAAATCGAAAAATGGGGTCGAAAATGCAATTTTTTCAAAAATATTTTTACTTTGGGTTGATGCAATATTGTTTAAATATTATCTAATTAACCTAAGAAAAAAAAATGGAGTCATTTGAACTATTCCTTCAGCTTCTTCACAGCTTCTGAAAACTTCTATTTTGCTGAAAATTTCGCATTTTTGTGGGTCATTATATAATAGGCTACATAATTGCGTTAGACATTTTGCCAACTGTAAAACGTCATTGTATTTTTCTTTATACACCTGCCCTGAGCTGTTGCGTCATTTTTTTAATGAAATTGGGTTAATTTGGTAGGAAAATGTTACGTCTTTTATTTAAATTTACGTCACTGACGAAGTTTGTAGTTATGTAACCACAAACAAAAATGCAAAATTTTTAGCAAAATGGAAATTTTCAAAAGCTGTGAGGAAGCTGAAGGAACAGTTCAAATGACTTCATTTTTTCATTTTGCGCGAAAGAAAAAAAAAAAACTTCATTTTTTTTATTTTTTTGGGTTAATTAGATATATCTAAACAATATTGTATCAACCCAAAGTAAAAAATATTTTTGAAAAAATTTCGTCTTTGACCCCATTTTTCGATTTTTGGGCCCCATGAGGAGGCTGAAGACAATTTGTTACGAATCTCAAATTTTGTCATGATTGTTTTCTCACTCATTGGCACCATTTCCCCACTAACCCAAGAGAATTTTAAAAAAAGTTCAAAAACGAGCCACCCTAGTCATCAGTGCAGTAGGTACACTGTATAAGACCATGGAACTATAATCCACGCTAAATAAACATACAATTTATAATGCATTAAATTCACATCACAAACCAATAACAAACTATAGACTTGTTTTGATATTGCTGATGTGACTAACAAAAGCTTTATATGGTCATTTCCAACATTATTTGTATTTACAAACATATCGAAAATTCAGCAAGGTTTTCTTCAAAATTCAGCAAGGTTTTCTTCAAAATTCAGCAAGGTTTTCTTCAAAATTCAGCAAGGTTTTCTTCAAAATTCAGCAAGGTTTTCTTCAAATTACGTTTAGGTTTGTTTTGTTTGAAGTCAAACTACTTCTGTATTTCCGTCATAAGTTTATGCAACACAACAATCATGTTTAATGGAAAGTTTGAGTGTTAATTAGGCATATTATCTTTTCTAGAAATAGTTGCAACTCTCATCTAATGAATGTGAAAGCAGAGCATACAAGTTGTTTTATTAATTCACTGACGTTTTGCGAACCTTGACAATGCGTATCCTCAAAGCGAATACCATACCAAATAAAATGTACAAAGATCACTTCTTCTGATAACACAAATAAAGAACGACTAGATTTATAACAATTTTTAACTTACTGTAATGGTTTTTCCAGGAAAATGGCAACACGACACATTTATTTCTTGACCAACCGTCGCGTCACGCAAATCACTAGCACAGCTGAGAGCAATTTATCTATCCTTCTATACTTTGCAAAGGGTTTCTGATTCGACAAGGCGAGCACTGAAACGCGCTGCAGTAACGTCACTATGAAAGCGCATCGCACCATCGACAATAGTCGGCACTACCCAATAATGAGACTACATTTCTCAATGAATGTAGTACTAAACAACTTGTATGTTTTTGCTTTTACTATCGCACTCGTCTAAGAAACGTTGCAACTATTACTAGAAAAATTAATAACATTTTAACGATTCTTTTACAGAATGCAGCTTATCAATGTGTGCTGCCTTTACATCCACATCCAATTCACTGGAATAATGGCCATCCTATTTTATTCTGATAGAACGTCAAGGCTTGCTGGAGTTGCCGATGATCAAATCACCAACGTCACTATTGGCTTGTTTGCCGCGCGATTCTTTGCATCTATACTTGGAGTAAGTGCTAGCTACAGCTTTTGAAAGTTATTCAAATACCCTTTTGATAATTGTGTGCGTTGAAAGTTAAACATTATGATTCACGATGCATTCTGTATAATGCATGTTTTACTTCGTGATGTAAATGCTCGTAACCTTATATGAGCTTCTGGGGCCGAGGGTATATCTTTTTACCATCTCAGATTTACGATGTTTCCGGACTACACTGGAAGGCAAGTAGAGAGCAGCGAGTTTTTGGTTTCATCATCTAAAAAAGGCAGATCTTTCAGTCCAATTCTCTTAATAATACAACAGACCAATATACTGTATTTGGTTTTCTTTCCGGTAGTGGATCTATGGGCATGTGGGTCCCCCACAAAAAATACGGTCCGGTTTGTGCTCATCTCTACAACAAATTGGGGAGGTGTAGCATTGGGTCGTCGATAATACGACCTTCGTATGGTCGATTTTTGTCTAATTTTCTTTTTTTTCATTCAAGATTTGGATCAGAGTTCTTAGTTGTTTGGTTGTAAAAGGGATGATGAGTAATTTAAGTTGATGAGTTTTAAATAAGTTTTAAGTTTTAAGTGATTTAAATTGATGTTTGTTTATTGGTTAATTGCGTTTTGTATTGCAGCTAAAGCTTGTTGATCGATTTGGTGGCAGAAAAGTTCTTTTAACTTCAAGTGCAATTGAAATAATTGCACTGCTGGTGTTTACAAACAGTCAAGCAACCACCCATTTAGCGCCTGGTGTTATGCCATATGTCTCTGTGTCTGGGATTGCCATACATTTAATTTTGTAAGAATCTATTTGTTTTATTCCATTGAGGCTTTTGTTGAAAAAAAATAAGACTTAAGTAACATTATAAAGTAAATTATTGTAAGCTGCATACTGTACATTCCTCTTTGTAACTAAAATCTTGAGGTATGTAAAATACTGGAAATAAGTACTTCAAAAGGTTGATGTTAGCTTTAGCGTCAGGCTATGAAAATCCAGCAGTTTGTCGACTAGAAGAAACCATAGAAGATAAACGAAAGCAAATATCTGAAATTTATCCCTGACATTTAATCATTTATTGATTGAAGTTTTTCGTATTACACAAAATATCACAATATTTTTCACTTTTCAGTTTTACCGGCGGCACCTTTCTAGCAGTTCCATCCATTGCCGCAGCTATAACTATTGAGCCCACCAGACCCACGATACTGAGTATGGCTGCTGTGTTATTTTGGGTGCTAGGTTGGTTTGTTGGAGTTATCACTCCATACTTAGAGGTACGTATAGATCAACAAAATGCTTCCAAAACCTGTCAAAAAAATAAATTTTTATCTATTTTGACGAAAAAATTCCCTCCCCTGCTTTTACGTTTTAATGTATCAGCATTTTGTTTTTGTATTCCAAACATAAAAAGTCTAAGAAAAAAGAAGAATACAAGACATTTGAACTTGCGCAATATATCTGAGGTATATGGCATGTAAAAGTTCAAAGTAATGATACTCCGAAGTGTTTTTGAAACTAAAGTAAATTATTCTGTACTCACTAGTTATTATATTTCAGTAAAGATTTTTTTTCACACAAAATTGGTATCGAAAGCCTCTACCTGTTGGTAGAAGTGTCATAAATTTTTTTTGCACAACATTTTTGCTGTTTGTGGCCGTTGTCATTGTGACTGTTTTGAGAGAAAGAAACTTGCCACTTGTCAACTTTATTTTCTCATCCCCAGATGCTTAAAATCAAGCTTGGAAATCACTATTATCTTTTATATCATTGTTTAACATTGAACCCTATCTGTAGCAACACGGGGTTTTATGAGTACGCCCCACTCTAGTAGTGAAATATTTCACAGAATGAAATATGCTAGAAGTTTGAAATTTCTTGACTTTTAGTTTTTATTCTTTGCGAATTTTCTAACGCTGCATTGGTCATTTTTCTACCTTCCTATCTTTCACAATAAGCATTTCGTCTCAGGTGGCTAGACATTTTCGCGCAATGCTAGTTATAGGCTATATATTTTAATGTTAGTGTAATTACTTTGAAATGTAAAAACGCCCAAAAATGTCTTATATTTAAGAGCAAAAGTAATGTTTTGTTTTGTTTAGCATTATTCTATGTTATAATTCAAAAATTTCAATTTTGAAGCTATTTTCGGGAAATTATAATAAAAATCGACTTTCCGACGGTTTTTCATTTCAAACACTTTACTTCAATAAATTTGTTGGGGAAAAAATTAATTTCTATACGCACAATACACATGGCTATTACCTTGTAAAATATATTGGCTCTGTGATTTGCCTAGCTCCCGTTATTAGCGATTAATCAGCACGACACTAAGATAGCCCACGACGTACTTTCCGTGTACGAAAACAGCTCGTACTATAAGATAGGGTTAAGAGGTTGATCCTGAAAATTACTTGCTAAAAACAAAAGTTGTTAAAACGATGAAGTTTGAAATCCGGCAAAGTTATAACCAATCACTCATTGAACGATAAGTTACGAGTTGGTATGAAGTAATTCAATTACCTTTTTACGGAATTCATTTTTACAATAAGAAGATGTTTAAACATGGAACTGGACTCCCAATCTTAGAAAGGACTCAAAATTTTAAAAATGTCATTTTAATAGTTTTTAGACTAACCCAAGCCTCATTTTTTGATGTTTTATGAAAAGAAATAATTATAATAAATCAATTTAATATGTAAATACAGTAAATGTTTCTTGGCTGAAAAATGTTGAAAATTTTGTGTAAAATTACAGTACATTTTTTTACATTTCAGTTTCTGCTGGGGCCATATTCATTTACTCCATGGTTTGCATGCACTGGCATTTTTTTCATTTATTTCCTTGCCTTTCTACCAGAGACCAAAGGAAAAAGTGTTAAACAAGTACAAGCAAAACTTACATCTCGAAAGTTCAATGCAATTAACCTCACTGCATTTAAAAAACCTGGCGTTTCCTCGCCCAAAACAATTCGACTGATGAGTTTTACTCGAATTGAAAAATAAAAATAAATTGAGTTTAAAAATATGTAAAAATGTAGTGCATAAATTTGACCAAAAATTTGAAAAATAAAAGATATAAAAGATTTTACTCCCATTACTGTACATTTACAAGAAGATTAAAAAATGTGTCTTGAAGCTAAAGAAGCCTGGATAAATACTCAATGTGAAGAATTCGAAAATGTCAAAAGCAAAGATAGTAAAGATATGCACAAGAAGGGCTATCAAGGCAAATGATGGACCAATTTTGTTGGAGCAAAAAAAGACATTTTACAGCGTTGGTGTAAATACATTAAAGAGCTGTTTTTTGACAAACGCGAAAAAAACAGGCATATCTAAACCCATTGAAGGTTCGGCTATTATGATGGAAGTCAAAATCACTATAAACAAAACATGGGAGGGAAGTTGGACCAGACGATATCTTAATCGAAATTATTAAAGGTTTAGATGAGTGGCGTGTAGACTTAACCACTGAGATCTTAAATGATATCTATGACATTGGAAACAGTCCTGGTGATATGGTACGTTTCATATTCATAGTCTTACCAAAGAAAACTGGAGCCACAGAATCCTCATTCACAAAATAAGTATCCGTTGCTGGAGATTGAAAACAAAATTAAAGCCAAAAATATTAACAACACAGTTTGGATTTGTTGGAGACAAAAGAACCAGAAATAAAATCACCACATTAAAAATAAAAACAGAGAGATGTGTAGAAAAGAACAAGGATCTTTATCTGTGTTTTGCATACTTTTGATATCGACGGAAAAGACTTCTGAATTATACGAAACCTCTACTGGAAATAAGTGACTCTAATATTATGTATAAATAGCGATCGTACCTCATCCAAACCTATGCGACAGGGCGTCAGACAAGGATGTGTCCTATCTCCCGACTTTTTCAAAGTTTACAATGAGATAATTGTGAGACACATCGAATATATGAATGAAGTAAAGGTTGGGGAACAAAACATAGCAAACTTGAGATACGCTAATGATAGTAGTGTTGATAGCAGAATCTGCAAACGAGGTACAGGACTTATTAAATTCTGATGTCAATACAATTAAAGCAATAGGTTTTGAGTTAAACTTTAAAAAAAAAACAGAATGCATGACTGTATGAAAAAAAATACTTATTAAAAATGTGACCTTACACTCAATGATGTTTCAGTGAAACAAGTTGACAAATTTAAATATCTTAGGTGCAATATAACTTCTGATGGCAAGTGTGACACTAAAATTAAAAAGACCTTTAGCACGCTGAGTGATGAATACCCTTGGCACTTGCTAGTTTAGTTATTTTCTTTTAGCAACAGTAAGAGTTCAACTAACTGGCAAAGGCGGCGTTCGATAGTCTGCAGGATAAATTAGCAGTCACTTCCAGAATATTTTTTGCAAACATCAAAGTTTAAATTTTTAACCACAAAGCATTTAAATTCCTATTAAAGAAGTGCCTGTCATCTTGTGGTTTAGCTTTGTGTTTATTTGGTCTAATGTGTTATTGTTATCGTCGCATGAAACAAGTTTAAGCAGTTGTCTACATATCACATAGGCTTAATGTAATCGGATTGACACGACATAATGTTTGATTGATTGTGATTTATTAATAAATACAGTACTGTGTTGAGCTGGATATGGTGATATCACAAAGTTTTATCTTAATCATGTTAAACTCATTATTGTGTCTTTAAAGATAGTGTATGTAAGTTTTGATTATAACTTAAAGTTGTTCATGGTGCAGCATATCGGCGTGTCAGATTTACAAAAAATTCAATACCATTTTGCAGCCAAAACGTTTGCATCGCGAGCCAGATTTGATCTCTGAGTCGGGAGTTTGACACATGTGGCGTACAAAGTAGAGCAGCCGTTAAAAATGACAGCTTGCTATTTTTAGATATTGACTTAAATATTGCATAAACTTTAAATGTTACTAAAAAAATTGCCCTATTAAACTAAAATTAAATTGAAATGACTAACAGTCGTAAAAGGTAAAAGTCTAAATTTTAAAACGGACAAAATACCATTCACTTGAAAATGAAAAACGTTCAAAAATGACCGCTTCGCACTTCAAATATTATTAAAACAAATACGTAGAGTAAGTAAGGTTAGCAGCAAAAACAACATTGTCTGTTGATTGCCACTTTTTTATGCTTCCAGAATCTTAGTTTGGTACACCGACCTGTCCACAATTGGCAATTATATGCTTGCGGCTCATGTTTGTGAGTGTTACCAATAAAAGCGAATATTTTAATCTGGCTAGACTACTCGACTTTGTGTGTTTATGGCTTCTAATGACGCTTTTAAATGCAAGTCAAGTAAAGTAAATAGAAATTGTTTGTGACTACTTTATTTATGTAAATCGAAAAGAAAACAACACTGAAGGTGATTTTCAAGTTACATTTGTACCGAAAACATGTTTTTTCTAAGTTATAAAAGCGGATGTTTGTTAAGCATTTAATAAAACGCATAGAATTAGTTTAATTTAATCTTCACCTGCAATAGTTGCAACGAATGTGGAAGTAACCAGAAATATAATAATTATTATTTCGTAATGGGATAAATAAAAACATTAGAAAAGCGTGAAGTTTACAACCATCGCAATACAATGGGAGTGTTGTCTACATAAGCTTCAGAAAGTTGTTAGCCTATATTAACAAATATTATACAAAATATTACATAAAAGCAAAGATATAATTTAAATTGCAAATTCAATTGTTACGAGTTATTGTACGGAACAGCATGTTCAGAAATTACAAGTGCTGATGATGATGATAACAAGTGATGATGATAACAAGTGCTGATGATAATGATAATAACAGCTGCTGAGGATGATGATAACAAGTGCTGATGATAACAAGTGCTGATGATGATGATAATAACAGCTGCTGAGGATGATGATAACAAGTGCTGATGATAATGCAACTTAATGCATTTATTTCATCAGCAGTGTGGAAAGGTACTTAGCAACGTCTTCAATTAGGAATCCAATGAAACTGTATATGGAAAGAAAATATTGTAAATCATAGAAGCGAGATGAAGTAAGAAAAATTTATTTAAAAAATAGTACATAGCCTACTATTACAGTATATAAACTATGTATGTTTAAGGTTAGTTTAATTTTGAAACGAAATGAGAAAGAAGGTGAATTCGTTGCAGAAGATTAGTAATTAGATTAGTTTAGTTAGATTCCAGAAATAAAAACGTGATTCGCTTGAGCATTTAACACTGCAAGGATTAATCCGATCCTTCGTTTTTCCGCCGAGTCAGCAAGCCAGTCCGTGTTTACGTCGGTTCAAAGTGTACAGATATTAAATTAACGGAAAAGGACGATTTGCTGGTTAGAATAAGTTCTTGTTACGCTCAACCCCCCAAGAACGTGTGTGAATGTAGATGCTAAGTCGTACGTGCAATATTGTTGAACGTAGAGAAAAGTTAAGAATAATTATTATCAACAATGTAAAGTTGAGAGAAGTCACATACATGACGTGATGGTTTATTCTTATTCCACCTAAGACTCGGTATGAATGATGAAGTTTCATATAAGTTTCCATAACAACATGGTAAGTTGGATGTTTGTTTTTGCTTTCAAAAATTTTTTTTTTGAAAGAAAAACGTGAGACCGTAAAATTCTGAACTTATTTATCTGAAGACATAAAAGTAAATTTGAATTGGATGTAGATATTCCCTACAAATTTATAAATTTAAAAAACCTAATGTAGGTTATCGAAGGGATGTTCGTAGTTGCCATTGCTTTAGAACACCGAGGACGTGCACCAAAAAGGTTTTTAGCTAACAAAAAAGCTAACCAACACTTTTATGAAAAATGAAACTTATTCAAAGGTAACGTATGTTGCACATTAAATGCTTCAATTCAGACAGGATCCATTTATTGTATATAAAAAGTAAAAAAGCAATTTATGTTAATCTACCTCTACAAGTAAGCTATTCATCTGAATACATAAAAGTAATTTTGAATTAGGTGTAGGTATTCCTTGCAAATATGCAAGCTAAAAAAATTTATAGACTAGCTATTGAAATGGTGACAGCGGGTGTTATTGTTTTAAAATACCGGTTGTATCAGATTCACGCACGGCGCCCTGGACCCTGACCCTCGTTGTCCCATAAGACTTTTTTCTTTTTATTAGTAAACGCGACTTGTGCACACTCAGTACATACTTGTAGGACAATTTACTAACTCTTAAGCTACCACAAATTTTTTCCACATGCTTCTCATCATCACAAGAAAATCATAATTTTTAACAGATGTGTTAGCGTAATTATCTTATTCAAATAGAAAATAAAATAATCAACAGTGCTCTACTGCACAGTTCTCCATAATCGGACATACACGGAATTTACAGACAGAAACTACCATACACCAAGTTTACTAAAAACTCAACAATTTCCTAACTATCTCTATTCGGCTGCTGATGCTTACGGATAAAAACTGCACAGAAAACATCAGAAAACTTGCTTGCAAACCAATTCTGCCTCTTGCAGTTCTTGTAAAACAATTCTGGTATCGTGGACGTCGGAAAACTTTGTCGCAGAACACGACGTCATAATAACTAAAATGTATTCACCGTAATTAAAATACAATTATAAAAAATAGAGTGTGTAAAATTTCATGCACTACCCCATCAAAATGTGGACTGCAGAATCAGTACACATTTTACGAACACAATACAGAAAGATTTTACGATTTCATAACCTACTGTATTTCTATGAATAAACGACAGAGAAAGTGTACCGTATAGCAAAAGCATTGTAGTACACCAGTCATCAACATTGTAATGGCTAAGCTTACACAAAAAACAGCCAACGTTCTATGTAGGAATGGTAGAAGTAGGGTAGACCTATTGCGCACTCAAACGATAACAGTTGGATGGTTATTGACAGGTCAAACAACTGCGGTCTTCTGCTCATCATGTGCAAATTATTGAAAAACAGTTGTGTTGTTTCAGAAAGTATATAAAGCTGAAAATAAAAATAATTGCTTGCATTTTCGTCTCACACAGCAAGAAAAAAAAATGGCAGAAGCTGTAAGTACGCTATTTCATTAACATTTATTTTATTTTAAGTGAAATCGTGACTAAATGTTTGTAATAAAATGTTTCTACAAATAGCGCTATATTAACCTTTAATTCTGAGAAAATAAGTTTGTATGGTGATCATGTGTTATGTAAATATTTTAATTGATGAAGAACAGTACGTGCAGACAGATTCCCTTTTTATCTTCCGGCTCGGTGCTGAATCATCTCTCCATGCACATTTCATTGCTATGTATTGACCTAGATTTGGCATTTGACAAGGAAATGAAAACATCTATAAACCTCTCAAACGATTGTCGACTTAAAGCAGTCAAGAACTGAACACACATCAGTTTCTCAGAAAAGCTTCTTGGAAAAGTTTTCAATAAACTTTCTAAAGATAAACACAAATTTTAGGTTTCGAACCTTCCGGTCTACTCAGTAGTTCAACTTTTCAATCACCTGGCATGACTTTTACTTCGACAAACAACATCAGTATCGATTAGTTATTTTCATCTCGCAGAGAGATTGTATTTTTATTTGAATATATTACAGGAACATTCTAGATTTTGTCAGTTTGTCTTGTTTATGACGACAGGAATGCTATCATTGTCAACAGCTTATGAAATCATAATCTTCAATCCAATCACGCCAGTGTTGCAAGACATCTTCAATGATACTTACATGGTAATACAAACTTATTATGAATTTCCGTCGTTATGTATCTTAAGTTTCTTAGATGCATGATGCTAAGAGTTCTAAATGATTTTCTTGTTTTAATGAATGAGATTAAGTGAGATGAGTCTTTTTTACTGCTGCAATAGATGACCTGGGAAATTAAACACACCAGTCAACAAGAAATTTTCACAGGACAAACTAACAACTGTAGGCTATCCAAGTAATTCTTTTGCGCTGAGCTCGAAACTGAAATCAAAACTTGCTACTACGTCAGGATTTCAGTTATAATCATACCGCTTGATCTTTTTCCAGCAATAACATATTTTGTACAGTTAATTGTCTCTAACATTGTTTTTATGATATAACAAATTGTTTAGCATAATGAAGGATGAGTTGTAATTGTTCGAGTGATGCATTGGTTGTTTTATTTTGTGACATCATACCCTATCATGATTAATTGCTAGTAATGTCCCTTTTAAGCTGTTGTATCCTCAGGACAGTACGTCATTGGGTTTAAGGTTGTTGCCATGGTTGTGCTGTAGTTATACGCAGCCATAGTGCTCTACTTGATAAAAAGTCCTTTTGTTTTTGCAAGTTTAATTTGTACAAAGCCGCTTTCAAGTTGCTGTATTTTTTGTTATTAGCACAACTAACAAGTATGTAACATAATCTAACAAGTATGTTACATAGTGAAACAAGTATGTAACAAAATGTAACAAGTATGTAACATAATGTAACAAGTACGTAACATAATGAAACAAGTATGTAACATAATGTAACATAATGTAACAAGTATGTAACATAATGTAACAAGTATGTAACATGATGTAACAAGTATGTAACAAAATGTAACAAGTATGTAACATAATGTAACAAGTACGTAACATAATGAAACAAGTATGTAACATAATGTAACATAATGTAACAAGTATGTAACATAATGTAACAAGTATGTAACATGATGTAACAAGCATGTAACATAATGTAACATAATGTAACAAATATGTAACATAATGTGGCAAGTACATAAAATAATGTAACAAGTATGTAACATAATGTAACAAATATGAGTACTGAAACAAAAAGTTTAAGACAAGGTTGTTTGAACATCTAAAGTTTAGATATCTGCTATCTGCTATCTGCTATCTGCTATCTGCTATCTGCTATCTGCTATCTGCTATCTGCTATCTGCTATCTGCTATCTGCTATCTGCTATCTGATATCTGCTATCTGATATCTTGATATCTGCTATCTAGATATCTGCTTGAATGAAACATTAACGATATTATAAGTAAGGTCAAGTTCGCGTAAGCTAATAAGTTCTAGATGTATGCTGAAGCTTTCCATTTAGCTGTTCATTCTTTAACTGCCTAAGAAGTATAATAGTTCAAAATGTGGAGAGTATCAAAAACGTTACTTGATCTCTTTTATAATCTAAAAAGTTCAATCGAAGAAAGCTGCTAAGTTTTCTCCCAACTGTTATTCCTAATAAAAAATTATTTTTGAAATAAAAAATAGTGCAGAATCTGTTATGTAGTTTGTCCTATCACTTTTCTTGTTCTTTTGTCATTGATGACTAAGGTTTGGCTAGCCTACCTGGCTGTTGTTTAGTCCTGAAAATCCTTTTCCATGTCTTTGGAAATTTAGAAGATCATGTTGCAGTTTATTCAAACTTCAGAGCAGTCCGCACATATTATACAATAATAATAATAATAATGAATAACTAGCAGCGAGACAGCAACAAGCTAATAAAACATTATTGCTCAGTACGGCATAACCTGCTAATTCTAATGCATCATTACACATAGCTAACTGCTCTTGGCTGATGCTGAGCTGCGTCGGAGTCTGCCTCGCTTTCTGACCTAGTCTTATTCTGAAACGATCCCTGTTCCATATCTAGAAAGCTAAAACCTCAATTGCTAAGGTAACAGGGATCAGTTGTCAGTAGATGTTACAGAAAATATATTTCGCACTTATTCAGTGCATCGTCAGTTCTGATAAAGAGCAGTTAAAACCTACAAGTAATGTTTTAAACAACATTACAGTGACGCAATAATGTCAAAACATGAGCGTAAAAAATTGAAAAAGCATAAGCGTAAAGATTGAAAAAATGCTGAATGAAAACTAAACCAAGCCGGCAGTAAAGTAAATTACGTATCAAATATAAAATATCAACTAGAATTGATGAAAGAGCGATGAGCAAAGCCTGCAAATGTAGCGTTGTGACAAATTACGGCAAAGAAAATAAAGTAGCCTATATGCGGAACACGGCAGTCAAAGGCAGTGATAAACAAACTAAGTACAGCGATAAATAATTAAATGGAGCGTCTTGGAAAACACAAAATGTAGCGTTGTGGAAAAAAGAGTAGGCAAAGACGGCAGTGAATAATAAGGCAGTAAAATATTGAAAAAATACCAAAAATGTAGTGGAGCGTCAAAAAATTAAACTTGTGGCAGAATTAATTTTTGGATATTTATTTAGGCATGTATCCTATGTATCCATTTATCTTCACAAGCATCTAGATTATCAATATTGGGTTGTTCAACAAATGTGACATTGTAGCATTGGGAAAGTTGTGGTTCAGTACTTAGATCATGAAATACAGCAAAATGTTTTAATAACGCAGCCCTGTCATTATTAGAAGAAAAATCGAAAGTGTTCCAAGTTGCACGATGGCCTGACCAGCGAACCGAAAATTTATTAACCGTTTGTCCAACATATTGTTCATGGCAAAGTAAACATGTTGCTACATAAATCCCATAATTGCTGCAATTGAGTTCCTGTTTTAATTTAAAAAGTCTTTGCGGAGTGCTCAATGTCGTTGTACGTGAAACCATTGACAAACGATGATGACCATGGTTACCACACAACGCACAGCGACCACAAGGGGCAGAATAACCTCTTTGTAGAACAGAAGATTGGATTTTTTTTGATAGATCTTTGTAGTTTGTAACATAATTTCCAATTGTTTTTGGCCTTGTGTATGTGACCGTGACATCAGGTTTAAGTTCCTTTTCTTTTTCACTCATTTTTAATAAAGCTGGGAAAGCAGTAGCCCACACAGTCTTGCTGTTTTTCTTTTGAGGTTTAGGTGGCCTAAGTCTGTCAGTCCAAGTTGAAGCAATTCCAATCATGTCATTTGTCATCGCGATAGGGAAATCTGACCTAGTAGCTTTTTCTTTTAGTCTTGACAAGCTGGAAATGTAATGTTCATGACACTCATTCAGAAGACGCATTCGAATGGCTTCTCCGTATAATATGGATTTGAAGGTGGATATAGGGTGGTGCGACTTTCCATTTATGAAGCAACGATCTTTTGCTGTAGCTTTGACGAAATCTTCAGTTGTAAATTTAAACTTGTTACCATGGGTGATGCAATGATTGACATCTAAAAATTCCACTGCGCCTGTCTCTTGAGAAGTATCAACCTGCCTGAATGTTAATTCAAGTCCAAATTTGGCGAAATTATCAATAAGCGCTAATTTTATATTATTAGTTGTTTCGAGTCCAAATGAAAGCCAAATGATGTCGTCGATGAATCTTTTGAAAATGCATGCTTGGTTAATAACTGTACACAGAGATTGCAGAATGAAATGCATAGTTATATTAGCAAGTGAAACTGAGTTGTTATCTCCAGTTATAATACCATCAGTTTGAGTGAAAAAATGCTCTTGATATTGAGTCACAACATTGTTCATACAGAAATTATTTAAATCAACAATTGTTTTCTTAGCTTCAGCAGAAAATGTGGTGTGTGTGTTCAAAGCACTATACAAGGCAACATCAACGACTGAACGTTTAAGAGAAGGATAAAGTGATTTCACATCCGCCGCTACAATGTATAAGGGCGATTTCTTCAAAACGTTATAAATTGTACTTGAATTTGTACTCTGCCAGGACAATAGCTCCTCAATATAGTTTCTGCTATCCCTGCAGTATTCGTTCGGATTGGATTGGCAAAATTTGATGCTGATGGGTGCCAATAGTTTTTCAAGGAAAGCGGTGATGCGGGATGAAGTAATCATTCCAGCAGATTGAAGTAGACGTACTGGAATGTCTTTGACATTGACAGCGGATAAATTTTCCGAAATCAGTTTGTGCGTTTTGAAGAGAGGGTAACAGTAGACTGGTTGATTATCCCGAAAATGTTTGGCATTTTTACCTGTCTCTCGATGGTAGGATGAACCTTTTAGTTTAAATCCGGTTGTATGGTATAGCAGATTGTCGTCAACGACACCCAATTTATGCAATCTCAAGACAAAATCCTCGCAGTGCTTTCTAATTTGATCCATGTGTTTGTTGATGGTGGTGGGATTGTAGGGCAACGTTTGAAACTGCTTAAGTTGTTCTTGCAAAATTTGGTCATAATCCTGGTAATCAAGTAAAACAATTTTGCCGTCTTTGTCTGATTTGCAAATCACAATTTTTTTCTCAGACACCAATTTTCGAATTTTGTTAAGGCTGTTGCGCTGTGCAGTAGTGAGGTTATTGTGTTTGCGATAGCCTTGTTTGACCGCTGTTCTCAAATTTCTAAGTTTACTAAATGCCATGTTTACATACACTTTGGTTTTCTGGTGAATTTGATCTAACTGAGGTCTGGAAGTTTTAGTTATTTTGAGTTTTTTCGGTATAGCTGTTTGTTCAGTACTTTCATCAAAGAAAACGTCTTTCCACTCAACCCGCCTGATGTGTTGGTAGGCATTATACCATTCAGTGGTTTCAACTGTCTCTGTCCAGTTTGGGGTCGGTGCAAAATTTAAACCATTCATAAGTAAAAGTTTATCTTGATCATCTAGGCTAAGAGACGATTTATTCAAGATCAGATGATTGGCTCTATTATCATTAATTATTATTATTATATTATTATTATTATATTCTATATATATTATTATATATCATTACACATACCTCGAAAAAAACAAGAAAATTCAGTTGCTGCCAGAAAGAAAGAAATGAACAGAGTTACAAAACGAAATCTACTTAAATGGAAACTGTAGCCTACTCAATTTTAGCCCTATAGCCAGTCAATTTATTTTTAAATTATAAGGAATTTGTTTTAGTATGATGGGAATCGTCGTATTTTCATATTTAAATATAAAAATACGACGATTTCCATCGTATTAAAACATAGCCTATTCCCTATAGTTTTTCGTTAAGAATCAATTGCCAAATCACTTTTATTAAAATTGGAAAGGACTATTTTGATGACACAGGGGTGGGGTTACATTCTCAACTCAGCTTCCTGGGTCTATGAGTCATTAATGGTAAAAGCTGTGAGAATCACGGAGTAGTTGCGTTGGCAGGCAGGTTTTGTTCGTAAGAAATGATACAGGCATCTAGTGGTGTCACCCTATGTTGCTATAGCATAAATAGGCTATATAAAAATAACTACAATGAAATACAACGAATTCCCGCGTTCGGTAGCGCTGATAGTTCGCAAAAGTAAAGTGTTCCATAAGAATGTAGAAAAACTACAGATTTGCTGTTAGGATCAAACTTAAACAAAAATTACGTCGTAAAAATTGCCCGCCTAGTTTCAAACTAGGGGGGCAAAGAAAGGGCTAGGAAGGCAAGCGATGGGACTACGTGGGCAATTGCCCACCTAGCTTATATGTGAAAAGATGCTATGCTCTCCACTCAAGTTGTATCCTTTTTATCTGTCTTCAAATGGTTAGCGAGGATCATTGTTGCTTATGACAATTTTCATACACGATTGTTTTTGTTACATCGTTAGGAGTAATTTTTTGTCGTGCTATATACGTAGCTATACGAAGTTTCGTGGTCACAAATTTTTAGTGTGGCACCCTTATAAAGTTATATTGTTTTGTCTTGTGATATCAATGTTTGCACAAGTTGTGCTGATTGTCGACTGTACTTCGGTAGGTGAATGCTCTGCATAAAAAGGTTTTTGCCCATTTTGTCTGCTAAGAGAGGAGCAATATAGTTTCACATTGATTTTGAAAGGAAAACCTTATTTTATGTTGTTTCAAAGTGGTATTCAAGTTAAGTACAGAAGTGTTACTATTATTGCATTGATGTCTGAAAGTGTTATTATTGATTGACTTTACCAAGAGCACAACAAGTAAACTTGCATATTTTTCTTCACACTGCATTAAAACAGAAAATCAAGTAGAGAAGCTACACAGATACCATTTTTTAAAGTGCTACGTGTGAAACCGTTCAGGTTTGAGCCAACAACCTGCTGCATTCGAGATGAAAGATCGTTTGTCTGCCACCATGGGGTGCCAGAAAATATTTTTATCTTTTGAAGGGTGCCGTAAGCCTAAAAAGGTTGAGAACCACTGATCTAAACAATTGTTGCTTCATATACGAAAGTGCACTTTGCCTTTTCTCTCGATGAAGCTGTCTACCAGGCACAAGCTTGCCTGTAAGCACTACTTTAGATATGAAGTTATAGTGAATTAAGACAAGTGCCACATTCTACATATTGTCATATTGCCTTGATAGGGCATTCTTGGTAGTTTGCATACTTGTAGTTGTTGAGGCTTGACGCAGGGTTGGTTACCGAGATTGACATATTGAAGTTTTCCGATTGTTGAAGTCTTGTTGCCCGGGAATTATTCCATTCATTAGAGGTGGTCTAAATGGAGAGCAGTTTTGAAATGCGTTGCTCAAGCACACACCCCGAGAGCCAAACAGTCTCCAATGCTTTCTTTCTCAATGATATCGCATAAGTTAGTATCACTCTAAATAGTTGTTTTTGTATGACAAAAGTGTAAGACTTTGAGCAGAAAGTAAACTTGAATATCCAGTATGTCGTTTAATTCTTTATCTCCTCTACATGGTTCTTAGATGGTTGTTGACAATGTTGAGCTTTCTCTATCAAGAGATGAAGATGATATATGAACCGAATATTTCTTGCAACGCTATTAAAGTTTGTCCTCTAAAAGAAAATCTTCCATTTGTGAGGAAGCGGACATATTTAATTTACCCAGAATTAGTATTACTGCTTTTGATTCATTTTAAGGTTTGCTTGATGAGATCAAAAATTTGTGAAAACTATGGATTCAGATGGATTGGGGTTTGTTTAATTGACAAAAACTTTACAGCTAGCAAAATTTATGTCAAAATAGTTTTTATATTCTTTACACCAAAAATCAGACACACTTTGCTCAATGATGGCTTCAAAGATTGGCTAAGACTTCTTTGCTTGCAACATAGATTGGAATCAGACAATCATTGATAACTTCTTTGGAAAGTTTGAGCATTAGCAGTTCAGTGACATTGCTGAGAAGATATTGAATGCATTGTTTTGCTCGTTAAAATTCTTGTGGACTTTTTGTCATTGTGTTTGTCTCTCGAATTTTGTTATATACTGAAATTTGTCTAATGTGGTGCTTGCTCGAATTTTAAATAGTTGATGGGATAGACAAAATCTTACTTCAGATTTGACATCAAAGATCGAAATTCAGCTAACAACACCTATTTTCATGATCTGTATGAAAAAATCTGAAGACCTGTGACATTAGAGTGTAGTCTAGGCGTCATACTCATTGTAACGTTATACTGTTAACAAAGTAAACCTGTATGTAACGAAATCTATTAAATCCTCTAGGAAATGAATTAGCTTGGTTGAAAAATAAAGATACAACTGCAAAGGAAGTCCAGTTCAGGTATAATCACAATTAATTACTTAATATCGTCGCAATGATACTTGCACAGTATGACTAACTTCAATAAACTATGACCACACTGCATCTTGTGATACGTTACATTTTATTTGGTGCAACAAGTTTTTATAAAAATTTTTATGGGTTTAAAAGTTTTGTGAACACGGAGTATTACTCTGCTGTTTTAGAGTCGCTACAGCGAAATCATTCCTAATTCAACATGGATAAGTCTCCTTTCCGTCACTCTGTCATCGTTCGTCATCGGAGGGTTCATTGGGGCAATCTGCGTCAAAGCTTTGCTGATCTGTTTCAGCAGGAGACGGCTATTACAAGTCTCCCATATCATCAACGTGTTTGCCATCATCTTAATTGCTTTGGTTGGGAAGGTAACAGGGTCCTACGAGGTCTTCATCATTGGACGTATCTTTACCGGTATCCCGATGGGAATCATGTACAGTAAGAATGTGATTTTGTATTCATTGCAACTATTATGTTACATAAAGTAAAAAATAAAAGACTTATACTGGTTAGATAGAAGTAACAAACTTTTTGTTTGTTGTTGGTGAGCGTAAAGGGAGTTTCTAAAAACGTTCGGCCTATCATGAAATTGGTGCAAAATTTGCTTTAAATCTTTCTTGACTATAAGATTAAGTAAATTATCATTGTCTTTAAAAGATCTTAAACAACAAAGTGAACTCTTTGTTAGTTTAGCTTATAAAGTTTCTTGTGATGATTGCAGTTTAAGTAAGTTTAGCCGATCAAATCGAGATCATAAATCTTGCATTGATGAGCATGAAAGGGCTTTCAAATATCAACGCCCAAAAAAATCTGCTCTTTGCAAGCATGCCATAACTTTAGATCACGAAATAACATGAAGCAATGCAAAAATTATAAAAGTTGAAAGTGATTACAAAAAAAGGATGTTCTCTGAAAGTTGGTTTATTAATCAAAAGATTCATGTAATGAATCGTAGCCTAAAAAGATTGTACACTTTTCCTGCTACAGTAAGCCTACTTAGAAAAAACCTACTGTACGTGCTTGTTTGGCCTTTTTAAATTGATGGCACCAAAGACTGGCTGCTCTCTAGCAGCCTTTCAGTGTAATCCTAGAACAATTTGAGAATCTGGAGTGATAAAAGAATAGACCCTATTCCCCAGAGGCTCATTCCACGACAAAAATGTTGAATTTAAACTGTGCAATGGTACTTGTAAAATTTAATTTTTTTATGACTCATACAGGTCAGTCTCCTTCTCTGTTGTTATTTAAGTTTCTTGTCGAAGTTAAATTTCAATTTGAAGAGTTGATTGGTGGTACAGAAGTTAAAAATTGCGAGTAGAATATAGAACATTCTACTCGCAATTTTCAAATTTTCTTTTGCACATTTATTTGATTTACAACATGGTCCTGTCGTCTGCCATTGATCATTACCTGATTTATTCTCCTAACGAAATCAGTCGTGTTTGATTGACGAAACGTCGGAACAAACGCAGATTATCATCTGAAATACCTTGTGATAGTTTAGCTTAGTTTACACCAGAAGAAATTATCATTTTATTAAACTAAACGTCTGAAAAACAGCCTCATACAATTTTTAACAATTATGAGACTTGTTTAATTTAAAAGGAACTTTTTTTGTCAGCTCTCGTTCCCCTTATGGTGGCCGAGACAAGCGTAAGGAGTAAGCAAGGATTTTGGCAATCCGTGATGGGTGTTGGGGTCGGTTTGGGTCTATTGATTGGATCTGTATTGGGACACCCTAAGGTAATTTTGATAGTTTTAACACGCCATCTATGTTTGTGTAGATTTCCAATTAACATGGGTTGTCTATTTCTATAGCTTTTGATTTTATGAAATTTTATTTAGTTGTTTGATTAGATGCATAACTGCAGTTTATTATTTTCAACGTGAGAAATCGTAGAGGAGCCGTACGGTTGTTTTTAAAACAAACGACCTTTTTCTTTTAACCTTTTGTATCGTATTTTAAACAAAACATGTACATTGTACAATCCAGTTTACGCACTGACAGTGCCAAATGAAAGCAGCAAGCCATTCACATTTTTCTACGAAATGACATGGATGATCAGTGACCACCATCATTTGAGAGATCTTTTCAGTGTACCACTATACTATTTGCTCCATCGCCTTTTTTAATGTAATCACTGTGCTTTGAAAAATGCTTACACCTGGTATTGCACGGTAGAACAACACTGTTTCATCAGCATTGTAATTTATGTTTGGTGTATGCAGTACTTTTCAAGAATCATCATTGAATTTACTTAATCTTTTGCGGTTCAGACGTCGTCGTACGGCCCTTTATCACACTGTTGTTTCGACATTGCATTGTTTCAGCCGACCGACATATCCATCCATCGCCAATTTGGACACAGCGACTAAGATTTATTAAATATCTGTAATTTTACCGTCAGCTTCTCATTTTTTCACTTGCACCTATTTTCTTCCACTCAGTTAAAAACGTACAGATAATTCTTCAACGTCGTGCTAGTGTGATTGACTTCTTTAATTTATTTTTCTTACTTTTACTTTCAACTTCAACCACAAATATCCTATTCTTTTCAATTGTTTTTGTAGCGTTCTACGTCCAACATTTAATCCTTTTGCAATTTGCCAATGTTGTTTTAGACTGCATGGAAAATTTCAATTCTTTCTATCCATATTAAATCTCTTTCTGGGCGAGAAGCCGTCAATCATGGAAGTGACTGCAATAACTAAAATCTACAGCAATAATTGCTATACAAGCTCAATATTTTCTTTCAAACAACATATCGCGTTTGTCACGGTGTTCACCGATTTCCCCAGCCATCGATAATTCTTGGCAAAGGATTTGACAAAGAAAGTACAACTAGCATCAATGAAATATGACCGACCAATCACATGAGCAAAAAGAAAAAAACATCAAAAGACACACCAAACCAATTCTTTCACACTCAGTTCGTCATGACAACATATCTTTCCACCACTTTCAAATTTTACCACTTTGCCATTTACAAAAAAAAACAAAAAACGATGTGAAATGCCTGATGGGTTTGGTTGTTTAGATTAGAATCTTTATCCTCGGACTGACAAACCCTTGATAGGTTATTCCTGGTAGTTTCGCATACTTCTAGAAACTTTTGACGCAGGGCCGGTTACAGAGATTGACAGTGAAGTCTCCGATTGTTGAAGTGTAGTTGCCGGGTAATTATTCATCCATTAGGTGCCGCTGAATGGATAGCAGTCCTGAGAATACGTTGCTGAAGCGCACACCCCTAGATTCGAACCAGCGCCTGCTGTACAAACAACCTACTTGTTAGGTCAATAATACTTGATAGGTCAGAAGTGTCAAGTATACCTTCGCATATACAAGACAATAAAATACTTCATAAAAATTCGCAAAGCACATAAAATTGTGTTAGAGCTTCGGTAGAGAGTTTGTCTGGTTAAACCATAGGTATATGAAGCCGAGCAACGTTATCAAGTTTAACGTATTCAAGTTTCAACAACGTTTCTATCAAACAATTTGAAATCATGTCCAGAGGCAGATCTGAGTATCAAACCATAATCTTAGAAGCCTTGTACATAAAACGTAACAATCCACCTTTTGAACAGACAATTGTATTGTAGGCTATGTGTGCGGCTCATCTTTCTTGCTCTCTGTATTTTAAAATTAGTTTTTTCGCACCTTGCCTTTCTACGACATCTTGTGGTCTGATCAACACATTTTGATGCAGTTAGGCTACCTTTGATTCTTTCCTGTTTATAGTTTTAATAACAATTGTATTTTATTCGGATGTAGTTAAATTGTATATATGATATTCCTGAAGAGGACATCTTGTGATGTCGAAAACGTTCGATATTTAATTTGTTGCGTAGTTTTGTGTTTCTGTAAATATAATAAACTTGAATATGTTAAACTTGATAACTTGCTCGGCTTCGTATGCCTATGGTTTAATAAAATTGTGTTGTTTAAGTGAAAATATATTAGCTGGTTAGTATAGCCTATACTGCTTATTGTGTGCTTCTAATTTTTGGTGGAAGTTGCAGATTTGGTAGGTTTAGAAAATTTAATTCAATTAAAAAAGAATTATTAGCTAAACTAAGTTGATCATACATGGTTTACATTGCTTGACGTCGAAACGATGAAAAAACGATAACGTTTGATGGTTGGGATTTTGATTGTGCTACCGACTTTTATAAAAAGTTCTTGTATAATTCTTAGGTTTTGGGTAGCCACGATATGTGGCCTCTCGCAGTGGCATTCGGTGGCATTCCGTCCATTACTTGTCTCGTTGCAAGTTATTGGCTTGCGGAAACAGTGGCTTCCGTGATGAGGCAGGGAGATAAAGACAAAACTATGGAACTACTGTGGAAAATGCGTGAAGGAGATAAGGTTTTGTTGCCACTTTTCTATTTGTCTTCAGTTATTCATCGTAATTGCCATGTTTTATTATCCTAATATGCTTTTTACCTTTATTTACCCTCATTGGTGAGATAGCGCAACGGATAAGGCGTTGGCTTTCCAATCATGCAAACCTGGTTCGACTCCCGGCTTCAGCTGGTTGTTGAAAAAACGCCGCTCATTTCTACACATGGTGTAATAAATTGGGTGGGGGTAGTTGCTGAAGTAAAGGCGGCCGAGAGAAAGGAACTGGCCACCCTAGTGTACTCTCCTTAGTGCCGAAGGCTTAGTATAATGAGAACCTTATCCTCTCATTCCCCAAAGCTCAGTATCTGAGTATGGGACTTTTACCTTACCCTCATTGAGTAACATTAGATTATATTTTAATTAATTTAAAATATGTTTAAATAAATTCGTTCAGTCTCTGCGAACTTAACCCAAAGCAAACTGTCTCGAAAAGCTTGGCTGTCTCATAATCAATTATTATAAGATAATTGTAAGATAGACGATGCTCTAACAGTATATATTTTACGATTTCTGACGATACTCTAACGAAATCGATTTCCTGTAATTAAAAGTGAGGCTGATAAACTGTTATTTCGTTTTAACAAGCCATCTTATACTAATTAAAGTTATACATTTTTTATTAGCATTAGGTTATTACCGAAGTATAAACTACTTATTTATGTCTTACTTTTTTTTTTTTTTTATAAACAACCTCTTATGGTATGCTTAACAATATTCTTTTCCTACATTTACCCTTCTTTTTATCAATGAATTTGTCATTCTTATGGTTTAACGTTTGTCTACACGCCATTTTTGTATCATTGTCAAATCTTAACGTCTTTAGATACCACGAGTAGTGTTCCATTAACAAACACGCCTACGTACATTAATAAAAGTTTGTGTTATGTTTTACGCTATTATACATAGAAATGAAATTTGTGGAGCTATATTGAGCTTATGATAATCTAATAGGTTAAATTTTAGTAGCAATGTGACAAAATGTGCAAAACTTAATCAATGTTTGAAATTTCGTTTTGGGTTTTGTTCCTTTTACCTTTTTCTATACCTTTGCTATGCTGACGTGTATTGTTTTTGCTGTGATGGTCAGAAAGATAAACAATTGAACTCAACCAAGTTATATCACGAAAAGCGCATTTTGCACTAGTTAAACTAACTAGAATTTTCGATTGTCATTTCGTATGCTGTCAACCTTTTAAACGAAAAATGTCTCTTGGGCATTCTTCAATTCTGTGTAAGAATGTTTCAATAACCTTAACGGTAGGTGGTGTTGTTATTCATGGATAATGTACATTGTACAACTTTCATAGACTGTTAAGATTTCTTTTAAATTAATTTTATCCAAAGGCAACCATTGAAAGCGAATATGAAGCAATGGAAGAGGAAATGAAAGGGTGTGACGTGGTAGGAATAAAAGAAGTAGTGACCACTAAACAATACAGGTGCTGATTGTACATCATTTCATAGAAAAATAAAAAGATAAAATTCTGTATGAGAGAAAGTAGCCTACTTACAACATCAATCACATATAAACCTTAAAAAACAAACTCTGAATGGCGACCCAGTTTCATATGTGCAGGGTGACATAATAATGTTGTAAGCATTATTCTGTCCCAGTAGAAAATCAATGATGATGATGATAATGACGTTCATCCTTCGTTTGCGAAGATGGCCAACGAGACTGAATCAAGCTTTAGTATAGGCTAAGGTCAGTGTACATGAGTACGGAGATGACTGATGAGGCCTATCTGTGCAGTGAAGCTTCTGCTTCTGCTCCTTCTGCTTGTAAGCATTATACTGTCCCAGTTGCAAATCAACATGCTGACCACGAATCAATCTAAATAAGAATTGATATTCTTGCTAGGATACCGTAAAGTATTATAGCAACTAAAATGTTAGAAGTAGTCCATTGCTTTAAACATGGTTTAAGGTTAATTGGATAACCAAAACGAAATTGAATAACCAATAAACAAAAACGCTACGGTTAATTGAATGACGTTTTATGATAATAGACGGAAAATACCTTACGCAAAACCGCATAACATTTGTTTGAAAAAAAATACTAGTCAAGCAATCATGTTTTTTCTCACCAATACAAAAGCAAGTTACATAAATGTATCCAAATGTACGACCAGTTTGTAATCCATGTATGCTACATATCTACATAATATAGCCTAAGTATAGGATGCATTGCTAATCACACAATTTACTCTTGACGTTGCGAGACTGAAGATGCTATGGTAGCAAAATCGATTTCTAATCATTAAAATGAAGCTAGTTAACTGTTGCTGCGTGATTAACAATGGACCCTATATACTTCTTGATAAGAGACAGTCAATCGTTTCAGCAATGGAAAGGTTTATAACACAATAAATATACGGTTTTATATAAGAATCGAGCTTGTCAGTTCAACCGTGCATCATGAATAATGGCATTAGCGTCTATCAATGTGATGCTGCAGATCATAGCAATGGCATCCGTACAACTAAACTTTCTCTGCCACATGAAACACAAGGTATGTGTTCTTTGAGGATAAGGTCGACGTTTAGGTGTTATCTTATTGCCTATGTGTCGATATACTTCGTTAGACTTAAACCAAGTTAAATCTAACTATTCGTTTGGGCAATAGGTCTCAGGTTATTAGCATTTCTGAACGAGTTTATTAAAGAATTTAGTTAAATTTGCATGAATTTGAATCTTATATTGTGGCATTTTTTCAAAACTAACACCTGTCAAATATGTATTTACTAATTTCATTGAAATGTTTTTTAGGCTCCAACTGGTCGTTGCTGCGTGCATATTTTCCAACTTGATGCTTTGCGGAACAAACAACTTCATTTTCTATTCAGATAGAATGTTCATTCGTGTCGGGATAAGCGCTGATCATGCCACATTTGGAACCATTGGAGTATTTGGTCTTCAGTTTGTTGTCTCCCTTTTTGGCGTAAGAATATAATTATTAAAATTTAGATTTTTCTTCTTAACCCTATCTTTATACGAGCTGTTTTCGTACGCGGAAAGCACGTCACGGGCTATCTTAGCCCCGTGCTAATTAATTGCTAATAACGTGAACTATGAAAATCACAGAACCAAAATATTTTACAAGATAATAGCCATGTGTATTGTGCGTATAAAAATTAATTTTTTATCGAACAAATTTACTGAAATAAATTGTTTGAGATGAAAAAACGTCAGAAAGTCGGTTTTTATTCTACTTTTCCAAAAATAGCTTCAAAATTGAAATTTTTTAATTATAACATCAAAGTAATGCTAAACTAATTAAAAAATTACTTTTGCTCATAAATATAAGGCATTTTTAGTGCAAATATTGCACGAACATTAAATTATATATATCTAGCATTGCACGAAAATATCTAGCCACCTGAGACGAAATGCTTATTGTGAAGGGCAGGAAGATAGAAAAATTACCAGTGTAAGTTTCAAAACTTCGCAAAGAATAAAATCTAAAAGTCAGAAAATTTCACATTTCTAGCATATTTCCTTCTGTGAAATATTTCACTGCTAGTGTGGGGCGTCCTCATAAAACCCTTTGTCGCTACAATAGTGTTAATTGTCGCACTGTATTCCAAACATTAGCTGCCTCGTTCATGAAGAGTTCCAAGATTCTCTGTTGTTTGCTGTGTGTTAGGTGTATGTTGGTGTTGGTTTTGTCAGTTTGTTGGTTTAAGTACTGTAGGTTAATCTTTGTCTGCCTTGGACACGCTTCCTTTCCTGTCAGAGAGAGATGTTCTAATTTTCCATTTTGCAGCGCTAAAATGAACAAATGCATCCATTTGAACTGCGGATTATTCATACATATACAGTGTATTAACTTATAACTTTGCTAAACCCAGAACTATGTTTTACCTGGCTCCTTGTTGAGGACAAATACAACTCAACATCTGGTATATACTGATGTTGTTTTCAATATTGCGAGTTTAAAAACTTGATAAATGCAGTTGTTATTGTTGTACTCAAGACATATGCTCGCTGGTTAAAATTTTGGAATGCAGGAAGGCAGGAAAGTCAATTTACTTGTCCATCTTCCATATTACGTGTGATGCCAGAGACACAGCAGAGTAGTGTAGTACTTTAGACTTAGAGTCTAGACCAGCCATGAACCGATATCTTTCTATATTCCGTTCAAGAACTGTTACCATTTGACAATGCAGAAGAGCAACAAACACTATTGTGTGTGATCATAAACTCTTGAGATTGATGAATTACTCTATTACGTAATTATTGTGGACGAGTATGCCTAAAAAATAAGGTCAAAGTGTTTTAAGGCAGGTTGCAAGTATGTGCAGTTAATTCATGACCAAATAAAAGTTATTGTGTAAGCAATGGCAGTATTATTCAAAGTTTTTGAATAATAATTAAGCTTATAGAAAGATTGAAATTGCTGAAATAAAATAAGCCATAAGTTTGTAATGCAATTATGTAAAGACAAAGATATGGAACTGAATAACATATCAAGAGTTAATAGTAGGTTACCTTAATGTATGCCAAGGATCGATAAACGAATCATTCGTTGTTAATGCAACACTGTTTTGTCGTACAAAATAAAATATTAAAAATTATATTTTAAAATGTTGCAATGCCAAATCTGCGAAACTATATTTCTAAAATAAACAGCACGACTCAACAATGGACATAAAACATTAACAAATGGAAGCTTCACACTTCACAATCCGGTGAAAACCATCGCTTGAGTAAGGCAGCCAAAGATTGTCAATGTAGCGAACGTAAAAAAAATAATCAGATAAGAGAATCTTAAGCACAAGCCTTTATCTCAAGCTTCGGAATTTGATAGCCCTCATTCTCCTATTATGTTCAAACCAATTTGTTTTTACAGACCAAGTTTATCGACCGTTATGGAGGAAGAAAAGTAATTTTATTTTCAACTATTTGTCAAATATTAGCCTTGATCTTGTTTACGATATGCCAGGCTACCTTGCACTTGGCTCCACAAACACTAGGCTACATTGTTATAGTTGCATCAGCCATCTTTCTTGCTTTGTAAGTACTTCCACTGTTTTAAATGTTGCATAATCTGTATGTTCCCACTGCTGTGACTTTTATGACATCGTTGAAACTGTTAATCTGATGAAACACCTAAATCTATTAAAAACGCTCCGAAATTTCTACAGTAATACTATAATAATATTATTTGTTAGCAGAAGACACATGACATATCATATAACTTCAGTTCGAATAATAAATGCTAATAATAGTACAAAAATTGCACAATACTAAACAAAAAAGAAAAAAATCGCAATTACATCAAATTATGTTTGGTTAAGATGTATGTTTGCATCAAATCATAAACTGCATGAACCGCAAAGCAGCTGTACTATGATATACAGTAGCATTTTGCGCCCACACCTTCGACCCTTACAGTATATTCTTTTAGATCATAATTGTTTAAGTTTTCTTTCATTAACCACATTCATGAATTTGTAAATTTGCATTTGCAATTTTTTATAAAGCAAGTTTATTAGATATTTGTTTCAATAAAGCATTTGAGTAAACAAGTACGGTATTATGAAAACATAGTAACATTCCCTTGGTGGTTTTCGAACCATTAACCGTTCGATGCCACTATTAGGACATGTAAGCTTTTGTAACCTAGAAAGCTGCATGTGAAGTTGAATTTGGTTAGAATTTTAACATTTAATTCAGAGAATGAGTGATATTAACAGCTTTAGGGTAGGAGTTGTTTGAAACAAATATAGTTTTTAAAACAATTTTTACGCATTTAGCAAACTTCTTTTCTACAGCTGGTCTGGAGGTACAAACCTCGCTTCGTTAGCTCTTCTTGGAGAAGTCACACTTGAACCAACCAGGCAATCTATCCTTTCAACCAGCGGAGTTTTGCTTTGGTTATGCTCTTGGTTCGTTGGCTTCATTCCTCCTTATTTAGAGGTAAATAATTGATAGCAGAATGGTAAGGTTTTTATTTTTCTTCGTGTAAGCCTCTGTGGGCGAGAGTCTATCTTTTACCACTCTCAATTGATAGCAATTAGGAAACTTTTAATTTTTTATATCACCACAAAACCGCAGCAGAATTTGTTGAGACACCAGCTAGTGCGTGTTGCTTATGATTGATAGGGAAAATTAGGTGCGCATTTATGATACGGAAAAGTATGAAAGATTAGCAAACTTAGTAAGTAAGGACGTGTATAATCGTAAATTGTGAATTTATTTCAACCTGGTTTTTTAAGCGTGCAGGGTTACTCAATTTTAAAATGTTTGGAAAAGCAAATTAAACCCAGCAAATGGCGATCCAAAGATGAAAACTTTATCGACTTTTCGCATTTACAAGACGAAACAATATTTTATTGAAATTAACATAAAAAACCATAATTAGGTTTATTTAGTAAAACTATGAAGGATTTCTCATTTCAGAATTGTCTTGCATAACATTTTGATTAGCTACCAGACAAAAAAGTATAAATTTTTTTATACAAACTTTTTGTCAACTTTTCTGTTGGAATTTAGTAACACGCTTCTTATTTTTAGATTGGACTTGGAGCATATTCAATGGTTTTGTGGTTAGTTTTTTCTATTATATTCTTCGTGTACTTCGTCTTCAGCTTACCTGAGACAAAAGGAAGAACTGTTGATCAAATACAACGAAAATTCTTGGCAAAAAGATCGGAGTCTTGTGCTCCTCTAAGCGATAATCACAAGCTTTAAATTCTCAGCACAAGATGTCGTAAAATCAAGAATGTCAAACTGTACATACATTTTAGACGTTTTGCGTATTGCTGTTTTGTACATGCGCTTTATCTCTGTCAAAATATCCAAGGAGTTTGATAAGTTGAAATCTATTTTATATGCATGATATGCTCTCCTGTAGATTGGCATTGGCGCAGAATAACTCAACATTGACTTGTAGGCTTAAGATGAACATTGTATGTAGAGCTCAACACAAGAGTTTGTAAATAACAATAACAGTGTGAAGTACAGCAAGTGTAACTGGTATTGCTAAAAATGAACATGCAGTCATCATCATCACCATTTTCAGCCTGTGGTAGCCAGACTTGGACAAGTAGAATTTTTGTAGTCTTTGGAAATTAGATTATAATTATAATTAGATTTTACAAATTATTTATTTAAGCTTTTACAAATTAGACTAGGATTAGAATTAGAGTAGAATTTAAACTGGATAAGAATTAGTTGGACGCAGTTGTCACATATCTTTTTTTAGTTGGATAAAAACGCCAATGTGGCAACTCGGGATCAAAGTGTCATTCCACCATCACAGCAAACATCACACCATCCACCATCAAAACCACTTCCGCCCCGTTAGCTCAGTGGTTACGCGCCCGCCTCTAGATCACGCGGCGCTGGTTCGACTCTCGGGGTGTGCGTTTGAGCAACGCATTTTCAGGACTGCTTTCCATTCAGCGACGCCTAGTGAATGGAATAATTTCCCGGCAACAACACTTCAACAATCAGAAAACTTCATTCCACCAATCTCGGTAACCGGCCCTGCGTCAAGAGTTTCTACATGTATGCGAAACTACCAGGAATAACTTATCAAGGGTTTGTCAGTGGGAGGATAAAGATTCAAAACCAACCAATCATAATATACATTCGTCAGCGAATTGTTAAATTAAACGAATTTTTCAGGACTTTGCTGCTCAAGGGATATAGTGACATTTTCATCTTGATCGTTTTATTGCATTTCTTAGTATAACGTTAATAAGAGCGCAATATACTTCCATTTGCAAAAAATACTGTTGGACAAACAAAAATTTCTAGAAAAACTGGAGATTGGATAAGAACTACAATTAGAGCAAACAAGTTTTTACCGAATTCGATTAGAATTAGAATTACCGATATTTCGCTCTAATTTATCGAATTAGACAACTAAAATTATCTAGTTGTCCAAGTCTGGTGGTAGCTCACTACTGAGCGAAGGCCATCTCTTCTTGCCAATCCAGTCGATCGTGTGTTTTTGAGTACCAGTTTGTTGTTCCACATTCTTTGTTAATCTCGTTTCCATCTCATTTTATTATTATGTTTTATTAACACTAGAACGGCCGAGGTGTCGAAATCGACACTTTTAGAAATTTAGGACACTATTTCGGGCCTTAATTGTTATCGCAAAGTTTTCAAACTTTCAGTAGCTTCCCAATTATGCTTACACTTTATAGTTCAGTATTCTTTTTCTAAAAAATCTTTTTATTTTACCTACAATGTGCGGATATACCTCCAACGGCCGAGGTGTCGAAATCGACACCTCATACAAATTTAATAAGATTTGTTAAGTAAAAAAGATTTTTTGTGTGAAAAAAAAACTAATTCAATAGTTTTCACACTTACTTGTAGCGTTTCTCATGGTAATTGTCCAACGCTCAGCTTGATATGTGTTATCGCTCGGCTTGATTTTAGGTCATCCTACTGAGTTTACAAATACCTTGCACAAATCTATCAGCTATTTGCAACAGATAAATTTATTCATATTCGAGAGCCACTGGAAGGACTTGTTGCTAATTGCATCAACAATTACACTCCGGATTGGAGCCTACCAATTGATGAACAGCTATTTCCAATGAAAAACAGATGTCCTTTTATCGTGTTTATGCCA
This sequence comes from Aplidium turbinatum, assembly GCF_918807975.1. NCBI lineage: Eukaryota > Metazoa > Chordata > Ascidiacea > Aplousobranchia > Polyclinidae > Aplidium > Aplidium turbinatum. The sequence continues at coordinate 60,387,465 of NC_137472.1, forward strand.
AACAAACCAGACAAGTTTGGCATGAAACTCTGGGTGTAAGCCGAGGTTCATTCCAAATACGTATGCAATACCGTACCGTACTTATCGTACCTCGGTGCTATTGAAAGAAAGCAACGAAATGGAAGGCTTCTCCCCGAGGATGTAGTGATGAAGATCACCACCAATTTACACAGACAAAGCGGGCACAACATCACAACAGTTAACTTCTTTACTAGGGTGAATCTTACTGCATGGTTTGCTACAGGAAAGAAATAAAGGACTGACAAAGAGTTGACCAAGGGTGGAAGAGGAGAAGAAAGACTTTCCAGTAAATTCCTCTACAATTCAACGAACAGCTGCATGCTTGTAAACTATTAGTGCAGAAAAATGCAAATGTTCTTTCCACTATGCATGACAGCCCCAGTATTGATGCAACAGAGAAAACGAAACCCTCTGTGATCCATTTTTATAGCGAGAACAAAGTAGCAGTTGATGTGTTGACCAAATGGCAAGAAAATGCACCACACATGCAGCAAGCAAAAGATGGCTTCTTGCAGATTGGACAAATATGCTAGATATTGCAGCTTTGAACTCTTGGATTATTTTTAGAAAGCGTTCCGGCAGCAACATCAGCCGACGTGATTTTATCCTCAAGATCGAGAGCTTGAGAACTGCTCGTGTGCTGAAACGAAAGCCGACACTGCAGAGAGAAGAAGAGCAGGGACGACAATCTAGAAAACGCAGAAAATGTGCTGGACATTATTGCAAAAACAATACAGTTACCATTTGCCGCCACGTCGAAAAGTGGGAAGTGTGATAATGGTGACTGGAAAGTCACAGAGTGCAAAGGCTGCACTGTGTATTTGTAAAGTGTTTGTTGGTTGGATTGATTTTTTTTTCTCCTGAATAAGAAAACTTTGTGCTACTTTTATGATAATTATGTCTTCGCTTTGTTGAATCTTTAGATCATGGTACAGAGTCAAGATACAGATACAGTCAAGCTTCGAACTGATCAAAACCTGGTAGCCTATGCCATAATTTTCGTCTAAGACCAAAAAATGAACAGCGCGAATAGGTGACAAAAGTAATAAGTGCTTCAGATAATTTTATCAGTGTAAAATAAAACGAACTCTTACTGTTAATTTTGCGGAAAAATAAAGTTTTTTTTGAAAAGTGTCGATTTCGACACCAGCGGCCGTTAGAGGTATACTTTTTTTTCGGCCGTTCTAGTGTTAAATAATAGATGCTATTAATGATAAGAAATTGAATGAGGCTGTCCACCAGGCATTTAGTTAAATTAACAGGATATTGATGTGTTCTACTGGTGCAAATTAAGATAAGCTACCACACAATCTGCTTTTATTCAGACGTTTCGTCAATCAGACACGATTGACTTCTTCAGGGAGCTAGGCCACGTAGTGATTACCTGTCTAGCATGGCAAAAGACAGGACCACGTTGCTGAAATCAACTAAACATACAAAAATGAAAATTTAACTTCAAGACAAAAAAACTATCGCGCGCAAAGTTTGAACTTGAAAAAAGGGGGTTTAAATGTTAACAATCAAGAGGAAACCTAAATAACAGCAGAAAAGAGAGTGAACAGTATGAATCATGATGAATCGAATTGTGTACGCACTACTGCTCAGTTTACAATCAAGATGAAACTAATTTAACAAACGTCAAATTAGCAATAGTTTTTTGTAGATAGTTTTTTACAAAAAACTTACGATAGTTTTTTGTAGATAGCAGAAAAAGAAATACCTTCATTGCGATTCATTATATGAGGCTTTTGATTGATAAACCAACTTTCAGAAAACATTCGCTTTTTATAACCACTTTCAACTTTTAGAATTTTAAAATTGCTGCAAGTTATTTTATGATCTGAAGTTTTGGCATGCGTGAAAGGAGCAGGTTGTTCCGGGCGTTGATATTGGAAAGCTTGCATTCCCAGTTAATTTTTAACTTGAAGCTAATCCAACAATTGTAGATTACGATCTATATTATGTTTAATAATTATATTTCACGTTTATATAACGCAACAAATTCTTTTCGAAATGCAGTTTGTCAGTTTCTGTTGCTAATACGCTCACATTCAAACTATTATAATGGCTGTCATCATATTTTATTCTGATAAAGTTTCAAAACTTGCTCGAATTTCGGATGATCAAATCACTAACGTTGCTATTGGCTTGTTTGCTATTCGGTTCTTTGCATGTATATTTGAAGTAAGAAGTACTTTAGTTATCGTTCTATTTTTTTATTGTGCGTTGATTGTTTGTGTTGAAAGTTAGAAATGATTTTTTATTGGAACTAGCAATAAAAACCAACCGCTTTGGTGAATTAGAAAATCTAGTTTACTATGTTTCCATATTCCTCAAACGTCAGACTCTTGCATGGTTGTAACTCTCCATAGAGTAGCTCATATTTTACAAGAAATTAATGTTAATACTTTCATTGTATAAATAAAACATGATAATGAGTCTAAATAAACAGCGATCAATCAAGACAGCAGCTTCAAGCCCAACAAAAGAACCTTACTTTACTGTATTAAAACGACACACTGACTCCAACACCACTCATCGTTGTAAAATGCACATGACTATAGGTAACTGTCTTCCGAAAGCTAGTGCAAATTGCTATTATCATAGCGAACAAGCAGCATCAGACTAAAGCAGATCGCTTGTATTTACAGTGGTGAATTAACAACGCTCATGCTGCAAAAAGCAAAACTCAATTCATTGCATAGTCTGAATAAAACGATCGCTTGATCGGTTTATGAATATCACTACTTATATCACTACTGGTCTCTACAGTATATTTTATGTCCAAGACTTCATTGGTTTACTTGGATCAAAAGAGAAAGAGTCTAAAATGTGAATACTTAGTTCATGATCAGCAAACGATAGTTCAGAGCCTAAACAGCCCAACTCAAATTCATGAGAAAATAAAAAAAGTATTCTACTAAAAATACATTACGAGGTGTCAAACAGCAGAAACTACCCGAAAACAGGACGAAAGTTGCAAAGCTCAATCTTTACAAAAAATTTAAAACTCAAAGATACATGATTACACGTATCATAAACTCCTATACAGGTAAAACAAAAGCAATTGATATTAGGAATAGAGCTATACTGCACTGTAGACGATGTATACGTACCCATGCAAAACATATTACAGATATTCTTTGTACACTTTTAGTTTATTTTAAGTTTTGAAATTGCAAGTAGTCTTTGAGTTAAGCTGTCATCTATTTCTTTGAGATGAAAAAATGCAATAAGTATTATCTCAAAGAATATTTGTAGTTTCAAAACAAATAATATTTCATAAAGAACAACTGTATGTAAAAAATCTCATCTCTGTGATCTAGTGGCTGTGGGTCCATAGCCAATTATAGTCTTGGGTCTTTATTGAACACAAGTTTTGCGCATTTTGGCTTTTTGAAAAGTCACAAAATGGCAAGAAAGAATTTAACTGCCTTGAAACTCATAAGACGATGCAAAAATTTTAAAACAAATATAATCGCAGTAGCACATTGGGCATGCTCAGCATATGGCTACCTTTGCCCACATTAAGGGTAAGCTAAAATTAATTAGAAACGTAAAAAATAGTTTGAAAGCAATGTTGAAAACCAATATCTGGTTAACTTATTGAGGAATACTTGTCTGATAACTGAAATGAAGGTTTTTGGCAGCATCCCACAAAGAGATAATAATGATATATTAGTTCAAGAAAGTCTAGCGTGCTTTATTTGGCTTCACATCACAAAACCCGAAGTTTTTTCATGGTCATTCATGTCCATCATTCTTTATTCTCTATCATGGTTGACACATATACATATATTTCTATAGCATTTGCTCAAAAACATTCGACGACAATGTTTATAATTTTTAAAGCAGTTTCATTAAAAATTAAACCCAGTGCTACAATGATACCGGCAGCAATGCTTAGCTTACAAACCAGTCCCTGATCTGATATTTTGAAGACGATCTGATCACGTACAGCAACATATCAAAATATAATAATAATAATAATAATAATGTTTGTTTTCATATAGCGCTGTCTCCATCGCAGAATCAGTTCCTCCTCAGCGTTTTACAAAGCCAGACAGTTAAGACTATAATAAACTTTTAATTCTGTGACTAAATTTCATTATCAGTTACACATATAATCTTGGTCTTTGTGCTACAGCAGAAAATAAATAGCATAGCTCTTGTTACTTTACGTTTTCTGTATTTATATTACAATACGCAGTATTGATTCGCTAAGCACCATTTAATGTTTACCTAAATCATCCAACTTCAGCACTAGCAAGAAAACTTCCTAAGTTGATGTTATTAATCAAGAAATTGTGACTGGAAACGTTTGACTTCTTCTGTTAATTGATAGACTCGCAGAGCTGAATCTTCTGTAGGAAATTTTTCTTTGTATTTGTTCAATGCTTCTTCCTTTGGTCTCTGGGACAAACATGATGAAATAGACGCAAAAGAAGATTGTGCATCCAATCCATGGAGTAAAGGAATATGGCCCAAATGCAACCTGAAATATAAATTTCTTTGATGAATTAGTTTTTTCTTGATTATCGATATTATTTTGCTTTGACAAACGATTAATATTTCCCACTTATTTCATCATCCCTAGTCTGTAATACTTTACCTCTAAGTACGGGGTGAGGAATCCAACTAGCCAAGATTCTATCCAAAAGAAAATATTGACTATCCCGAAAATGGTTAACCTTGTTGGTTCAATGGTCACAGCTGTGGCAATGGAAGGAACTGCTGTAGTAATACCACCGTTGAAGCTGCAAAAATAAACCTTTTATCTATTAAAGCTTTTCAATTTATACTGTAACTGTAAAATTTGAAACAATAAATTCTTTGAGCATCAATCAATATTGTAGTGATAATTCCTTGATCATACATTTTGCTTAAATAAAGCAAATAGGTGCTACTACTCAAACTCCAGCTGTCATTCAATTATACAGTTTGCAATGTTTTGAATTGATAATATACTTTTATAGGTAAAACTTTTTTTTTTTTTTTTGTGACTTTATGTGATGACAAACAATGATAATGTTAGCACACAAAAGTTACAAAACTTTGAACAAGTTACTTACAAAGCCAAGAATATAAAGATTGAGGCAGTCGAAACGTAAGGCATTACATTGGTAGCCAAATGGGTAGTTGCTTGACTGACAGTAAACAACACCAAGGCAAGTATCTCTCCAAATATTGAGATCATCAAAACCTTCAGTGCGCTGTATCGACGAATAAATTTCAACTGCAAAACATCAGTGTGTATTAAAGAATGGAAATCTAGTTCCATAAAAAAAATTTAAGCTCATCATATCCAAAATGTAAAGTATTTTTTTTTACTTTTTATAAACTTTTGTTTCTACTTTTTTACAAACCTCTACTATGTTATGGCAAGTAATAACTTTTTTTTTTCACTTTGAAAGTTGGTAATAACTGAAAGAATGAATAAATGTCTAATGTTAAACATCCTAAGCATAATATGTATTAATATGAAGGTATTAACTTTCCTATCAATGTCTTCTGTTTAAATGTAATTATACCACTGCAATGTATAAAATACAAATATATTTGCTGGTATAAGTCAGTTAAAAATAAATACCGATTTTGATTCCAACGACCTGTCAGTAAAATAAAATGATTATGATCCAGACACCTCCATTATCTTCTCTTTTATGCAGAATACAAGATGCAGATCAATAATGCACTAACGCACAATCTTTCCGATTGTTTTCTCGCTGAGTTATTGTTGGAACAACTATGCAAGAATGGGACAACATTCTAGTTTACATTGTGCAGAAAGGAGCGTTCTTCCTGGCTATGTGCAGAAGGCTGAGCATTCACTAGTACAGCGAGCAATTGTGATTCGCCAACCATAACGGTGTAACTTTCATCCTAGCCATTTATACCGAGACACAAAGCATTCTGTTTTCAGTAATTAATTGTATACATCAGTTTAAAATTTTGTTTTGAGTCAGAAGATCATTTAATTTATGTAATTACCCGCTTGTGCTAATTTAAGAGAACCAAAACACTCAATATGAAAGCTAAATCTTTAAAAAGTAAAAGAATACTATATGGTACAACAGAACAACAAAACATAACTTCATTAGGAAATAAAACCTTAGTTAAAAAAACTACTTATGTAGGCTAACATTTTGTGAAAATCGAGTTATCACCAACATTTGCTATGTTGTATACCTGTCAATGCATGTTCCCGTGAACAATTTCATTAAAAAAACTACTTACTTCGCTATTGCACACGCTGGTGTTCGCATAAAAATAGAAGATTTAATAACTTTGAAAATTTTTAACTTGTTTTTTTTCAAAAATAGTGTTTGTGACTTAAGTATTTCTTTAACTCAGGTCTTCAAGTGTAAGCAGCCTAAAAAGTTTAAAATATAACTTACACCAAAAATTGCTGCCACAAGTCTAGAGGCAAAAAGTCCTATAGTCACATAAGTGACCTGATCGCCAGGCACGCCGGCAAGGCCGAAAATTCTATCGGAGTAAAGATTAAAACTTGTTTTCCCATTGAGTTGAATGCTGGAGAAAAGGCAGAACACACAGATAAACTGCATTCTGAAACACAAAAATAATACCAAAGACAGGCAAGACACAACAATAACACAGGGTTGAGCATTACAACAGTATATTACATATTTACAAATAGTTCAACATTCAAACGTTTTCGACTTAACTTAAGTCCTCATCAGGAATCTGTAAATAATTATAAACTACAATAAATTTCACTTCTTGACAGTGACTACCGTAACTAACTAACTAACTAACTAAAAGCATCGAGAAACACGCAACGATTAAAAGCAATGGAGTGGAAAACATACAGACAGACGAAAAATTACATTAAGAAAAGGCAACTGCATGACTAAGTTACAAATGAATTTGCACCACGGGGTACGTGATACAACTAATAAATATTGAGGAGAATGGAGGCGCCACCGGCAAATAATTGTTTGTTTAAATTTGGATTGTAGCGTTTGATTAACAGCGCTTCCTGAATTTTTGTGTCAAATTGGGATTTGCCTTTGCGTAAAATTTTAAATGAGTCAGCAGAGAATTTTTGATCTGTGCATGTCTTTGGTATAAAAAAGCAAACTCTCTCCCGAAACTACAAAAATAATAACCATCAGCTACCGTACTCATAAAGCAATACCAAAATACTCAAGCAAGTCAGCCATTTCCTTTTTGTACTTTGCGATATAGACTTCTAATGCAATAACCATTTATATCAGTGGTTCTCAACCTTAGTGCCATAACACCCTGGGATCCCATTTGTAATACTCTGGAGTGCTACGACTTCGCACATTTGCACATTGACTTCGAAATAAATATATCTGCTTTCTTTTTTCAATTGCCTTTTCAAAGTAGCATTCAATCTCCATGTAAAATTGCTGGCAATAAAAAGCAACCGCTTTGGTAGCATTCAGTCTCCATTTAAAATTGCTGTATTACTAATTATGTTGATTTCTGTAAGTGTTATTATTAGTAGGCTTTCTTAAGGACACAACAAGCAAACTTGCATACTTTTCTCCAAACTGCATATATAGAACTGAGAACTGAACTGAACAAAGAGAACTAGAACTGAACTCTCTCTCGTCGCGCTACGAACCCCAACCACTTGCTCTACTCAAGTCTCTACGAGTCTGTGAACGAGAAACCTCAGCGACTGAAATCGAGACACCCATTTGTACGTGCCGCACAACTCCTGATGAAAAGTGCTGAAGACCAATCCATCAGTGCGGCTACGTGGGCGGACCACCAATGGAGCTCGGAGTGGAAGAAGAACTCCTCAAGACTCCAAAGTTTCATCTCCGATACCAGCCACCATCCAACTGGAATGCATTTGCCAAGGAAGGCCTGGGTGCGGCTCAACCGCCTGCGTACTGGCGTCGGACTATTTCGCTTCAACATGCACAAATGGGGGATGGCTCCATCCGCGATCTGTGAGTGTGGCATGGAGGAACAAACCGTAGACCACACCATCTGTAACTGCGCCATCTACCATGCGCCAAATGGTGTGCGTGGTCTGCGTGAATTGGATGACGAATCAATTCAATGGCTGCTCGACACCTGCCCAAACATCTAGACCGCGTCGCCGCCACTGCCCAAGGGTGGTAAAAGGCAGAGCCCCTCGACCCTTGAAGTGGCGAAGAACAAGGTTCAAACGAAGAAGAAGAAGTCAAGCACAGAAGCTCTTATTACTCTAAAGTCTTTGGTATGAAACGGTAAGGTTTGTTCCAACAACCTGCTGCATTCGTGGTGAAAGATCATTGGTTTGCCATGGGTCACCACAAATACTTTTTTTGTATGAAGCCGTAAGCCTACAAAGGTTGGAAACCACTGATTTATCTAGCCATTGATGGATGACGTGTCTCCAAGCAATTCATATCAATTCGACACCCTGTCAAGTCTTTATAAGCAACACATACAGCGCAATTTACTTTTATTATCTAAACTGAGATTCTGAGAAAAACAGAAAAAAGTTGGCCAAACCTATATTGCTTTGTTGTCAGAATCTCAGCCAATCCAATTGTTTTTTTCCCACTTATTTCCTTCACTATTTCGTCGTATTCCTTTTCTAGTTCCTCCTATAGATTAACAAAATTTAATACACTAGTGGTTCGGTGGTTTAGTGGATGAGTGTCCAACTCTGATGATTGGAAAATAAAGTTATTTCTCTCTGAATCGATAAGCACAGGTTAGATAGGCCTACTCTGTCTGGTCGTATCAAAGACTTGTTCCAAAGTGCCAAGTAATCTTTTTCATACTTGGCATTTAGCAATTATTGTGTTACGCTAGAAGCAGAGCAATCTACAGTGCAGTGGTGGCGACTGGAGGCTATATTTTGGTACATGTGTCGAGCAACTATTGTATTGATTGGTCATCTAGTTTAGGTACCATGGCGCGTAACAAATGGCGCAATTGATTTTGTAGTTGTTTAGACGTCGTTTGACGTTTATTCCTCCTTGCCAAACACGCAAGTCGAAGATGACGTCACGCACATTTGTGCATGTTAGAGCTGAACAATTAGAAGTCGAAAACGAAATTTAGTTGAAAGCGAAAGCAGATTGCTTTGCTGCAAAGACATCATAATTATCCACGTAATCAGCCAAACTGATTTTCTCCTACATGATTTGTGCAATTTGGAACTAATCTTGTTCGTTGCTTGTTGGTATCATCACCAACAATTGTTTATGTCTTTTCTAACCACGATCCAAATAAACATAAATAAATTATGGTGAATACAAAAATTATAGGGATTACTTCATGGAGTTTTGGAGGTAGAGGAACTATAGACAAAATAGTTGACTCTCAACCATTTCTTTGCGTTCTCCATTCGTATGATAGTGTTTAAGTTTGCACATTACAAGTAGAAATGCAAGTTAGAGCATCTCACTTGTGTTCCAAAGCGCAACTTTTTTAAGACTGCCATTGTCTTGTCTTGATCACCTTGCCTGGCCATGTAGAATGGGGTGTGAGGGATCTTCCAACTTGCCAGCAAGTAAATAATGCTTGGAATAGCTACAAACGCCACTACAATTGGCCAAAGTTCTTCAGTGCCCAAGATCTGCACAGGATTAAGTTTAATTGGCGGTGCTTTTACCAATGTGACAATTAAATCATTGAGTTTTTACAAACAAAATTAAACATAATGATTAAATTCTTGCAGGAGAACCCATGATGTCATCTAAAAACATAATACGAAAATCCTGAAGCCGATAATCATCCACAAAGTTAAAGCTGGCATAGAATACATTAGCAATTTGTTTTATTTTACGTAAATAGCAAACAAGCAATCTTTGTAGCAATGAAGTTTTACCAAGACAATAACTGTACAAGTTGATTGCCTTTGGTTGCCACATTTTTGTTGATTATTGAAAATCTACATGTGCTGTTTTAGCATGAACCCTTGCTCAAATAACTAAATAACATGATTGTATTGATGGAAATTTTTTTCTTTTTTTTCAATTCAATTCAATTTATTTTTCTTTGTCTGAAAACAACAGCAATGATAAAGTTACCAATAGTTTACGGGAATAAAACCAACAAAAGGAAACGGCGGCAAAACCAAAAAAGTTTAAAACGTGCATGTGATGTAAATTTAAAGGATACGTCGATGAAAGTAAATTTAAGCACCGCCACCAAACCTAATAGTTTAAAATAGATGAATTAGTTGAAAGAATCAGTTGGCTTCACACTTAAAGCAACTGGAGGTCTGACAGTTGATGAATCCATGCGGTGACGACTGAACCTTACAACCAATACAAAAAAAAATAAAAACAATAACAACAGAATAGAAATGCAGCAACCTACTTTTGAATGTGTCAATGTAACACCAGTTAAAGTTCCAATGCCAATACTTGCTCCACTTGTGGATTGCCAAAAACTCTGTTGGTCTCTTGTGCACGTCTCAGCAATGACTATTGGAACAATAACTGAAAATAAAGATTTTAGAATGCATTTAGGAACACATTTAATTGATGGACTAATTTAATTTTGGAACACATGTATTGCTTACGAAAAGAGCAAAATGATTAAAGAAAATCACGTATTTAAATGGTGCACACAAAATAAGTTGTCGTGTCAATGGCTACTTTGTTACCTTTTCTACAACTATTTATTATAGGATATTATTTGAAATGTAATAGATTGAGTTTTACTATTGGCAACAGGATTCCAACATTTTACAAATGTCGATAAAACGATACGTTTCAGCCTATTCCTATGGTAACTGGTTTTTCACAAGCTTTCGGAACACAGTTTGCTTGTTAAGTATTAAGGATTTTTTTAAAACACTGCTCTTTACAATAAGAATAATACATGCTTACTATATCCAATTCCAAGTGCAATTCCAGAGACGACACGTGCGAGAATTATGACTTCATAAGATGACGTCAGTTTCCCGATCACAGCAAGCACAAATGCACCAGTTAAGGAAAGAGTGTGACAAACTTGCAGAAGACCTTTTCTGCTCATGCGGAACATAAGAATTCTTATCGAAATGGCGCCCAAGGCTCCCCCTTTTATGATGGAAGATGACGTCACCGATAACAAGGCTGTCCATGTAGCAGGTGGCAAGGTTTCGTTGTAACGATTCTATAAGAAGAAATTATGCAAAATAATTGATAAACAAACTACATGTTATAAATCCCGAAAAAAATTGTAAAGGTTTATATTCATTCTAATAGGAGTTCATAAAGTGAAGAGTTGAGATAAAGGTTGAGAGCATTGTTTCAAGTTGTAGACACACGTTTTTCATTTCTATTAACTGTTGAAAAGATTGATGGCTAAATAAAATGAATGACAGAGCTATTGAAACCATGCATATAACCAGTAACTTTTCACATTACAATAACCAATGTACATTAACCTGTAAGCTATTGCAAATCAATAATGAAAGAGGAACCAGTCGATAACATACAGTTTAAATGCTTGTCTTTCAATTGCCTGACCTGAACCAAGCATCGACAGCCTCGGATAAATAATTAAACCAAATGTTCTCATGATATGCTGTATAAATGATTGTTTCTTCCTTGTTGAGTTGTTTCATATGGGTTTATCTTGTTGCCAGATGCCCGCTTTCCAATTTTTTTACCAATTATACAGAGATGCTCTAGTTTTTGCTTCTTATTACATGGCCGAAATGTTTAAATGCTAAACTACTATTATTATTCCTGCACTTACTTGATAAGTTTCATTGAATAATTTGTTTAGAACTGGAGTCAGCGGATTAAGAATTACAAACTGAAATCCTAGCATCGGCATGGTTATGACTGTGGTGCTCAAGCAAAATGTTGCGAAGGTTGAGTTTCTCTGCAACAAAACCCTATTGTTGTGGGAATTATGAGAAAACAACAAAATTGAAATGGTTGAAATTTGCGACTAAAAACTCTGTCCAAAAAATACAATTAGCATTTAAGCAAAAGCTATTATCAATGGTATAGGTATGACACTATGACGATCTGATAAGTATATTATGTAATATGTTACTGGACGAACCATATTAATAAATGTCGGCCTTGTGCAGTAACTTTTAGCCTACATAATGGATTGTAAAAAAGAGAAACAAAGATTGAATACATTGCACATGTGTATTGTGCAACTTGCACATGCCAATACGATACCAATAAACTTAGGTTGAGCATTAGTTGCACTTTTTGGTTTTAATTTGATTTATTTCCACGTAGTAACTGCGTTTATTTTAGCCCAAGGTTTTCAACAGTAGTTTAGTTAGGTTTAGCTAGGTTTAATTAGGTTTAGTTAGGTTTAGTTAGGTGAAACTAATCAATAGAATGAAATATCTTCAAAACTAAGTAAACATTTGGTAATGTTACCGTGTTTGTTATTTTTCCTGCCATCTTTCTTTAAATTTGGACAAGTAATAATTATTAACAGTTAAAGGCGTTTACTTTATAATTAGCAAACGAATGTTGCACTTGTTGACTTGTCTATACGTGGTATTCAAGCTAAACCTAAAACAAACATAGAAAGTATTTAGCATAATAAGCAACAGTGGCCTAATTTAGGTCAGTGTTTTCGTTTCCTTTAAATTCTATTAATAATCATGACCAGTTCAACTGCATAATCAACAAATTTTAAGACAAGAAACTCACCAACTATTATTTAAAATGATTAAAATGTCAATAGTACTCATTTAAGTTTGAAACAATTTGTTTTAGTCCATTTTTTGCACTGTACTGAATTGTTTGTTTTATTTCAAACTTTCACATAAGTGCAATTCATGTCGAACATTTAAATGAGGTTCTTACAAACGCACATAGGTTTATCTGATATTTTTAAACAATCGCAATTACACATGGAAATGTCTTGGAATTAGTAATCGCCGATAAAACATGCTGCAAACTTTAATTGAGGCCCTTTGAGGATATTAGAAAGTCCATGGCACAAAAACGAGAAGCCCTTAGTGTACAGTAGCTTTGAAAATCCGAAATATTTTAAAGTTTATTAGAAGATAATTTATTGACATTGACATTGCAACATTGACATTGCAATAATTTACTTCAATTTTACTTCAAGTATGACGCTTACCCAAGTTCATTCCTTGCGTAATTTTACGTGGAAATAAGTCCATAATGCAATTTGTTAACGAGCATGATCCTCATTTTGAGACCTATGTGGCATTTCCATTTTGCCTGGTTACAAATTAATTTTATACGTCGTACAAACCACAGTATCAACATACATGGCTAGCTTGCTTGTGAGATATTAGCTCAGTATTAGCGCATCAGCCGTGTAGGATAGCGCAGTGAATAAGGTGCTCGCTGTCCAATCATGTAATCCTGGTTCGAATCCCAACTTTAACTAATTGTTGAAAAACACTGCTAACCTCGACTCAAGGGCTAATAAATTGGGTAGGCGTAGTTGCTAAAAAAAAACGGCCGAAAGAAAGGAAGTGGTCACCTTACTACTCTCCTGAGTGCCATAGGCTTAGTACAATGAAAACCTTTTCTTCTAACTCCCAATGCGTGGACTCAACTATGAGATTTCATCTCTACCTTTGCAGTTTTGGATGCAATAAAAACTTCTAGCGTAACCTTTCACGATATAAGGTTTGTCTAATTCAAAACATCTGGTAAGTTAATCGATGCTCTTCTGCAAACAGCTTTCTTTGCTTGGTTCTTTTTGTAATCAATACTGCTAGCACTATTCAGCCGCAACTTTCACGAGCGGTAGGATGTTGCCACTTTTCAGCTGTTAAACCAAAAACCAAACAGATTTTGCCATTTTTAAACGTTAGCTATCATAAATCAGTTTCATGTGTGCTTTTAGATTTCATCAAGAGACATGAAGCAATGTTGAAGCAATTTTTTTGTCACAATTCAACTTCATAAAATTAACTTCCTTAGAAACACTGACATGTAGTCAATAGATTTCCACACGCCTCCAGCATATCTTTTGTAGAGAGCCTAAATATCTTGAGTAAAAATTGCGCAACAAAATGAAATTGCTAAAGCTTTCCTCTTTCCAGCTTTTCAGTATTCTCTCTTCTGTCAGTAAATCGTTGTTCTATTTGATTGTGCAATGCTCTTGTGCAATTGCATAAATACCAAGTAGCCTACTGCCACTTCCATCGTGGCGTGCAAAAAAATCACCAGTAAACCATGACTGCCCACGGGGCTATGACAAGTTTTAGTTACAAAAACAAGGAAGCACATTTTAAAAAAAAATAGCAAACTTGAAATGAAACGTTTAGCTTTGTGATCGTTCAGTTCAGTTTAAAAATAAATTTTTTAAAAATAATCATAAAACCAGGGAGGTTGATTCACTTATTTTATTAAATAAAGCTAAACTGAAGATAATTTAGCTTGCAGACCGAAATCGACTTTTAGCTTTTTATGATTGGACTGACTCATGTGAAAATAAATTCCTTAGGATTACAAGACATGTAACCGAGTCGTTCATGTCAAGCATTGTTGTGAGTTTAATACCTGTCAGAAGACTTTTTATTCCTGATCAGAAGTTGATTAGTTTAATAAATGTGTTAAACATATTACATGTAATTACATGTTGTGTTGCAATTACTTTTCCACAAAAATCTGCGTGAAATTTTCGACTAAAACAAAACAAAAATTGTTTTGATCGTATTTAAAGCAAATTCATAAAAACGCAAATTGCTTTTCTTAACTGAAAATACTTTCCATTGGCCGGTAGCCTTTGAGCTTTTGCAAGCAAGTAATCTTTGCAAAGTTTTTTTTTTTTTTTAACTGAAAAAATTTTCTAGACAAGAATAGAGTCCTAACCACAGAAAATATTTTCTGCATGACAGCACAATAGCTACTCGAGGTTTCTGGCTGCTAGCACCACTTTTTTCTAGGGCAAAGGTAAGCAGCAGCAGTTTATAAGAGAAGCCCATGCAGCAATGCATCAACCCAATCATGCAATAAGTTAATTCTGTTTTGCTTGATTACTTGTCTGCAGTAACATTTGTCGTCATTTTTATTAAGCCAGTAGTCGTAAGCTTCTGAGAGACAGGTCGACAGGTCAGGTCATCGTTACGCGTAGAACGATCTGCATTGTGCAAATGTGCATCGGTTCGAACCGAAGAGTTACTTTTAAAGCAATAGATTGAGTTTCGCTTGAAGCAGCAGGATCGTTGCTTATTTCACAATGTAGATACTAACGACCTGATTTAGCCTGATACTGCAAGTTCGCTGTGGTAATAGCAGTTTTTTGAGGCTGCTGTCTGGTTTGCTGTCTCTTGAGTTTATGTGTTGTCAGGCAATGTCATTGTAAAACTTTGTCGAATTAGTTGATTAATGCATTAGATGAAGTAATTCTTTTATCAGAGCTAAAGTGTTCTTTCAGGCGCAAGTGGAGTGGGCGGATCGTGCTGCCTATGTACTGTAGCTTTCCCTGCATTTTTTGCGCATGATCTTGTAGGCACAGTTCTTGGTGATACGCATGTGATTGTTTTGTAGTTGGCAATCTTGTGGCTGGCAAGGTTCGGATTTTGTCGTTTTTGATGGGCGTTTCGGAGTGTTCGTGAGCGTCGAAAGAGGTGGATTCCAGGTCTTAAAAGGTCTTCCAGGTCTTTGAAGACTTTCATTACGTTACAGTCCGCATCGTCGCTCATAAAAGAAAATGCAAAGTGCATTTGGTTATATGGTTTTTGGGGATTTTGTCTATTTTTCTAGTGCCTTCGTTGTCTGGATGGTTGCTTAAGGAGTTTCTATAGGGTATCCGTTGTCCTTGATCGTCTTCTCAAATTCCGTTAAACGTGATGTTGCTCTGTTGGATGAGGAACATCTATTTTTTCTTCTCTGTATTTTTTTAGGAGTATGGTCTCCTTGGTGCTTGTTGGTAGAGCCGAGTCAAAGTGTGGGTGCAGTTTTGCCTTTGCCTTTTTCTGATAAAACTCTTGATAGATTGCGTCGTCTTTATCGATCTTTATGGTGAAGTTGAGTAGTGAGATTGCGCTGTCTGCTATTGGTAGTTCCACTTCGAAGTTAATAGCTTAGTGCGCTTGATTGAGGGCGTTTTGGAAGCTTACTGCACAACGTGCACCACATTGACTAAGACCTAGCAATATGAAGGTATCTATACCGAATAGGAGAATGTGGCAAGTCAGAGTGGTACTGCACCTACCAATGCTGACTAATATTATAGAGATTGTCACTTGCATTGAAAATCAGATAGAAAACTTGGCGTTTCTCAATTGCTTCATTTCTGATTGGCTTTGTCATTACATATAGTAGACGGTGCATAAAAGCAAGGGTGGTGCAATCAGCATGCGACATGCCTGTTTTATTGTTTATAGGCTACTACTTTACTCAGTAAGCAATACTTGTTATTGAGTAATCAGTGTTGTTCTCCTACTTTTCGTGTGAGAGCTTTGGTCTTAAATGGAAAGTTAAATGGAAAATAATGATTTTAATTGTTTTTCGTTGTTGTTTTAATTTTTTCTTAATTTTTTTATTCTTTTGTTTGTTTTATCACTAAATGTAACGACTGTCTCGACTTCTTTTATTTCAATGCTTGTCTTTTTTTTACTTTAATGGAATTTGTTCCTTAGTATCTTTACCTTTTTTATCTTAATCCATGCTCGTCTGTGTGTTTTTCAGTTTATTACAATTTTTTTGGTTCGGAGTAAAAATACAAGAACTGCTGACGAAGAGTTACAAACAAAATTCTTTGAAATTTGTTTAAAAAAAAAAATAAGTAAACTAATAAATAAGTTAAAATAAATAAGTTAATATAAAATAAATAAGTTAATTAATGGTTTTGATTTTGTTATTTTTTGAAATTGCTGATTTGCATGCAATAGATCTGGCTGGGCAGTAAGAAATACATTGGTTTTTGTAAGTAGAAGTAGCAACATCTCCATTTTCTTAGTATGTAATAATTATTTCAGAATTTTTAGTGATCTTTGGCTACAACTGGTCAGAAAGATTCAGCAAAAAATGCCAAAAACGGTATGATTTTTATCTTTTACTATTATTTAAAATGTTTATACATTGCCGCAAAAAATAATGTGATAAAAAATCGAAATATTCCTTTTTAAATTTTAAGCCTTTAGTTAATTTTGTATAGAAATAATCAAACTTAGCCAGCGGAAAATTTGCAAAATCATTGCATATAAGTTCTTGACGTCAATCTCAATGCTCCATGCAAAACGACAATCACGGAGTTCATGGACTGAATCGACTTATGTTTCGACAAGCAATAAGTTAACACGAGAATCAAAGTAAATGTTTAATAAGACAAAGAATTTTTTACACCGTAAACACAATGTTGAACATAGTTATTATTTTCACTAAACGGAGATTGTGAATATAACGATCTGCACAAGAATATTTTAAAGATAATATAAAAGTTGGCTGATGCTAAAAATACCGTTTTGCTGATGCTTAAATCTACAGTAGCTATTCAAAGTTTAGTCTAGCCCTTAACATACCAAGCGGGGTTTCGTAGGGACCCCAGAGGTAATTTTTTGTATCTCCCGCCTTACCTATAGCAACAATTTTTCTCATTATCTTTGTATGTGTCATAAATTTAAGCAAGTTCGGTATAGTGCCACAAAAATTAAAAAATTATTTGAAACATATGCATAAAACAGCATAACGTTACTTGGGGTCCTGATGGACCCCCCTTGGTATATTACGTTGCAAATGCTGAATGTTAACCAGTTAACTTCACGCGAACAATGTCCTTACATTTTGCCAGAGATTGAGAATTTGATGATAAATCAACACGTAGTCAAAGAAAAGAAAATGCTAAACTTGCAGCTTTTCGCGAAATTTGAATGGATTTATAGAAAACTGCAAAAAACTCTATAAGCCATTTGAAGAAGTAACGGTAGATGAACAATTAGTCTCTTTCCGAGGGAAATGTCCAATGAGACAGTACATGAAATCAAAACCAGCAAGATATGGAATTAAAGTGTTGGCAGCTGAAGACGTGAAAACCGCTTGCTTGTAGAATCTCCAAGTTTATACTGGAAAACTTCCTGGGAGTGCACCTGAGAAAAATCAAGGACGTCTGGTTGCGTGCATTGAGTGACATGATAAAATCACTGTTTGCAACTGGAAGAAGTGTTACCACAGATACTTTTTTATATCAGTGCCAACTGTAGAAGTTTTGCTCCAGAAAAATATCACCAAGACAGGAACACTGAGCAAAAAAGTCAGATATTCCTGCAGTTATGGAAGTTGCGAAGGGACGATATGTTTTATCGTCAAACTTTATCTTTTCAGATAATCTGTCAGTTGTAAGCTATGTGCCTAAAAAAACAAGACGGTTCGTTTACTATCTTCTCTGCATCTTGATAATTCACTGTCTAATGAACATCACAAGAAACCCAACATGATACGGTACTTGAATATAACCGCACAAAAGGCGGAGTGGATGATGCAGACAAGTTGGTGAGGGAATATTCTTGTGCCAGACGAATGTCAAGATGGCCTTTCCGACTTTTTATGAACGTGCTTGACATTGGAGCCCTGAATTCCTATATCACTTGGGTGTTCATAAACAGATACTGGAACAGTAGAAAATCTAATCGAGGGTAATATTTCTTGATGGAGTTAGGCAAAGAATTAACGAAACCTAATGTCTTGCGCAGAGCATGTAATCCACCTGGTTTTCAGCTTTACATCGTTAGAGCTATTGAAGTTATGGGAGTTTCTGTAGGTCGAAACACTGAAGCTTCAAATATATCCTCAGCGTCAAGGCAGCCAGTGACGGAAGAGAGGAAGATGTTTTCAATGTCATTGAAACAACGATAGAAAAGTTAACATTATATGCTCCAAATGCAAACGTTTCGTTTGTGAACAGCACCGAGTCACCAACACAACTGTGACAAGTGCAAAAGAATGTGAAGATGACAGTGGATGAACTGTGCGTTTATGAATAAGATCCTTTGTCTAAGTAATTTGTAGAAACACATGTGTTATACTATATGTGATGCTAAGACTAAAATTTTAGTTTTTATAGCACTTGGGGTAACAACAGGGGTTTGTTACAGTGTCATAAAAATGGCATCTGCTTTACTTACAATTTCAGCAATCTTCCTTTGTTACATTAGCTGTATAAACTGTAATCTAAGTAAGGATGAAGAAAGTAGACTACAAGTTGGCTTGTGCTTTGGTGTGCCGGTATACTGATTGTATGTATTGTGAGACAACGCAAAACTGGCTCAGCCAATTTGCCGTTTTTCATTTCCAAGGAAGAATGGCCTGCTTCATCCCCAAACCTGAACCCCCTAGACTTTGGCATCTGGTCTTACCTGGAGAGCAGGGTTTCGACTAAAGACCACCAAAGTTTGGAAGCAGTGAAGAATAATCTGAAAAAATAATGAGCCAAAATACCTCAAAGAGTTATTCATGACTCTTGCAGGTCCTTTTCGAAGCGTCTCCGACTTGCTATCGACGCAAATGGCTGACACATTGAGTAAAACTTGTTTTTCTTAAATATTTAATTATTTGAAAATAATATTATATGTTTATTACTCAATTATTATCTACTAGTTGTTAAATACATTTTTTTGAAGTTATAACGTTAATTATTGATGACCCTGTATATACTGTATACAGTACTTTAAGCAATAGAAACGATGGGGTCCTTGGAGGACCCCACCTTGGTAAACGACGTTGGTGAGCTAGGCTTGGTATGTTAAGGGCTAAACAAGCCAATATTCCCTTCCCAAAAAGCAAGTCAGTCATTTTTAACATTCATTTTCATAGATTACTGTCCTGTGTTTCGACCTGCAGAACATGTGGATCTCATAGACCCTAATATGAAGACATTGCACCGGCTGCAACAATTGGGAGATGTTGCCTGAATTGCTGCCTCATAAGCAATAAAAACAACATTGATTTAATGTCTGCAGATGTTAAATCAATGTGCTGGCTTGGCAATTCCTCTTACAAACAGTTGTAACTTTGTCAAATGAATAATACAACTTTCCCATGTTTTACAGAAGAACTCGCAGCTTGCAGTTCTTGCACTGAGCACTTCAGTAATTGCTATGCCAGTAAGAAGCTTTCAGTTTATACTTCTCAACCCTCTAACTCCAGTTCTCAACAAAATGTTCAATGAAACTTATCAGGTAAGTGCAAAAACATTTACATTATGTAGTTACATCTTTGTTTTTTTATACTGATATAATGAGCTTGGCTATCTTTGTTTTTCAATGGTTTGACGTATAATTGAACTCATTATCGCTCTGGTGGAAGATCAATTCAATTCAAATCAATTTATTTTTCTTTGTCAGAATGCAAAAGAAATGATATTGTGAAAAAGAAATACAGTAACAAAACCAACAAAAGGAAAAGGTGGCAAAACCATAATGGTTTAAGGTGTGCATAAAAGGATCTAATATTGCGGTATATGCATCGATAAATATAGTTAAGCACGGCCACCAAACCTGATACATTAAAACAAGTAGATGAATAAACTAAGAATCAGTCGCCTCCTCGTTCCTGAAACAACTGGAGCGCCAATTCTTAAAGCAATGAGAACACGACTGAACCCAACAACATCACAAAAACAAACTAATACACACACACATATTGTAATTACGTAAGGGACTATCAAAACAAGGACTATTTACAGGTTTTATACAGAAATAAAGTGTTCGCAGCAACTATATTAAGTAGCTTAAAGAATACAGAAAAAATACACAATATGGCAGCTCATTATCAAGATAAAATAGTTAAAAAATATTTGTTTTTTAAATTAATTTCCTGCACATGTAAGAGCATAAGAAGTGTGATGATATAGCAGCGTGTTTTTCGTATTGCCAATAAGAGTTGAATCATCTTTTATAGCGTCAATGAGGGATGGAGTGTTTTGGTATCGCTAATGAGAGGTGGAGATTCTTTGGTAGTGCCGACGAAGGATGTAGTGTCTGAGTTGTTTTAAGCTTCTTTTCCGGGTCATTTTAGTCTAGTCGCTCACCATATCTTTATTGTTGCCACATTAGCCTCAACTGCGCTTGCAACTTGTTCTTATTGCTTAGCCCTTAGGCGCTTGGGCTCCTGGAGTCTTGCTCAGTTTGGGGGGGCTGTCGATTCTTCTTATGTTTTAGGAGTGATTTCTCTGTTATTTTTTAAGGCACGGTTTCAAAAGTTGGGATTCACTTTGTAAAACTATTCACGCAGAGCACATCCGAAAATTAAAACTATGTAAATTTTAGAACTGCTTATATACGTTGAAATGTTGATGTGACTTATGACGTTTGAATTATTTGGTATTTTTTGATAGAGTAATGAAAAACATGCATTGCAATGTTGTGATTAAATTTTTTTTACATAATCTCAATTTAAATCATTTGATTAACGAAACATGGGCCAAATTAATTGCTTTCATCCAGCCGGTGGAAAAATTTTGAACAATAGAATATGAAATATTTCAGAGGATGTGCTGAGAAATGCCTTATATCTCTCAATTTATAACCTTTATTCGCTCAAAATTTCAGCTCAATAGAGGTGAATAAAAGTTAGGAAAAGTCAAGAAATCTCGTAGTCGCAGCCTCAGTGGTTTTAGAGATACAACTGTTGATACAAAAAAAGTTGAATTGACAGCCCCCCCCCAACCTTCAAACGGTTAAGGCGACTTCGTCGGACTACATAATATAACATCATTAACAGGCGGTATGGGTACAATATTATTGTACCCACATACAATTTCTATTGAAATTTCTAAGTTAATTATATTTTTTATACGGTGGGTCGTATTTGTTGGTCAGAACGTTTAAGTAGTATGCTCTATGGAAGTACCACACGTGCTGTTAATAGGCCACGTAGACAGTGGACAACGCTATAATGCAGGGATCCACTACCGCCAAATTTGACAACTTAGAGATCCACAATGAGCTGAAGATGTGCATTTTTCCATTTGTATCATACAAAAACATGCAATTATTTGTGTGCATCTAAAACAAGGCGTGTGCTGTAATAAACAGGCCTGGTATTAGTGAGAAAAATGATGAGTGGGCTTTGATTTTACAATACTATCGAAACGTGGTTTCCTGCTACTTACAGCGATTCTTACAAGTTCATGAATATGAGTATTAGTAAGTCGTGTTCTATGGTTGTTTTTCACAAAATTCATTGCTGAAACAACGATTCACATAGGTAAGTGCTGGAGCCAAAGCCAGTAAGTAGTCTTCTAGCTAGCCTAGCAGTAATTGGGTACCTTTCCAAGCTTACAGGTGATGACCAAAACACATTTGAGTCTAAAATAGAAATCTCATTTCCTTTGAGACTGCACAGCTCTATCTGTATTTGAGGCACCAGTAATGCATACTCAGCTGTAAGGTAGGTTTTCCAACTGCCATTAACATCAGTGGACAGTGGATGTGACACAAGGTCTATGACTGAACTGATTGCATAAAATTGTTGGCGATTTCTATACTATGAATCCCTGATAAAAGCCTTAAAAATATATATTATGTAGCGATCTGTTTCCGACGGCCCTCCCTAATATATATAATATATAAAAATATATATAGGCCTTATAGGCTAAAACAAAAACAAAAATTAAATTATAAATTGTATTATAAATTATAAATTATAAATTATAAATTGTAAATTAAAAATTTGTATTAGCTTACGTTTATTTTATGTTATGTTGTCCGCTCACTATCTCGTCTCATGACCACACTCCCGCATAATTATGACAGATTGCTACCACCTTTTGTGTTTGTTCGTCAGTTGTTGCTTGTACGCAGGTCAGTGCAGTTTTATTGAATTTCAGTCATTTATTATTAACATTTCACGAATAATTGTTTTGTTTAGATGAATTAAGATATTTTCCTGAAGAGGGCAGAAAGTTTTGCCGAAAACATTCGAAATTATGTATCTATTTCATTTCTGTATTAATTTTGAATTATGCAATTCAATGTTATTAAGTTGTTATCGATTGTCTGTCTATGGTTTTTAAAAATTTAAGCAAATTTTAAAATAAATACTTTGAAATTTTTTTCAAAGCCAACTTGAAAGATCCACAAAAAAAGTTGAAAAGATCCGGAACCGGATCGCGATCCGCCATTTGGCCATGCCTGCTATAGTGTATATGATATGTTATCTATGTAACGGCGACTATGCTCAGACAAACAGCTCATTATGTCACTGCGGTACTCAATTATCATAAATTTCTGTCGATATGGCATGGCATCTCACTCAGTCGAAATTTAGCAAGGATTTCGAATGAGATAGGTATGTAGAAATCTCTGGTCTATGTTGTAGCTGGTAGGTGGCGCAAAGTTACAGAGTCAATTAGAAGAAAAACTGACCTTTTGATGTATGATTCATTTGTTGACAAATTAATGTTAGGCCTAATGTTTTACATAGCTTAGTTGCAAATACTGAATAAAGTTGGTCTAAGCTGTAGATTGAAAATTAGTTGTACTAAGCTACAAGTTTTGGAAGGTTTGTGAAGAAATTATGGGTGATATTGATGCTGGATCTAGCATTTACGTTAACGAAAAAACACATACACAGGTATGTAGCTAGATAAAGTATTGAACACATGAGACATGACTTAGTTGAGATAGTCAGAAAAAACGAAAGGTTCTTGCCTGACAACCTGCAGCCTGCTAAGGAAAAGTCTGTTTACTCAACCAATTTCGCTTACCACCAAGATGCAACAGTCTCAGTGGCGTTTCCTGGTGGATTAAACAAGGGAATCAATAAAACTCGCGAGGGGTTAGAGCGTGCCGAAGGCACGCGTATTGCAGAGGGTCTGGGGGAACACCCCCCCGTCCAGAAAATTTTTGCAAAATTACACTCAAATAATGGATTATAGTGCTTTCTGGAAATACTTTTAGGGTAATATTTGTATGAATTTATTAGCAGATAAACAGCTATTAACTTATTAAAGGTAGCTCTTACACACAAACGGGCCAAAACTGCGGCTAGACCTCACATATCCTGTGTTATGCTAAAGGCTATCCAGCCAGGATAACAGTGTAAGGCAAACATTAGGCTTAAACTTTTCCTTACAAGGCCGATATTAACTCCAACAGCGCCTTTGATTTTCTCATTACGTAGCCTACTGGTGCACGGCCCAACGAGCAAGCGATTCCGGAATTGCTTCCAAAAATTATTTAAAAGAAACGTAAATCGCGTAAACTTTGCGATGCTTTTTTTCATTTGTTTCTCACTAGTTGTTTCTTCGTATAGCAAAGACTAGAACAAGGGAAGCGATACAAATATTGCTTCTGTAAGCTTCCAACTTTTTTTAATTGAAACCGAGCTGAAATCATACTGGGACATGAGTTAGAAGCTGTTTTAATTGGTATTCAGGTAAAGCAATTACGAAATCGTTTTACTGAAAAGAATCTATGCAGTCTGTTTATATGGACCAAGGAAAAAAATCAGTTGTGCTTCAATCATGTAGCCTACATGACTGGAGAAGTCGAAGCGACGCAATCAAGCAAACCAGAGATAATCAAGTATTATAACAAAACCAAAGGTAGGGTGGACACGATGGACAAAATGCTGGGTGAGTACATTGTAAAACGACGGACATTGGGATGGCTTTTGAATTTTTCCTATGACATGATTGACGTCACTGACTTCGCGTTGTATATCAGCTGCAGAAAATACAACCAAGAGTTCAGAAAAAAAGGACTAACGGTAAATATTTCTGAAAGATCTCGCGAAACAGCTATGTATGCCTTCAGTAGAGGCTCCTTCTACTAACCGGATGGTGATGCGAAACCGTTCCGAAAGGACAGCAACTAACCACAAAGACCCCTATGGAAGTCGTGGAGCTACACCGATTGTTGGCAGATGTTATGTCTGCAGAGACAAGAAATGAAAACGACTTAAGGCCAAGAAAAGATGCTTGGCTTGCTTTCAGTAGGCTTGGGCAAACGCTTTGTAACAAAGACAAAGTGTAGGCTATTACTTGTGAAACGGACTAAAACCTCCTCAATTAAGTTTTCTTTCGTATTTCTGTATCAAACAAATCATTTCTGTAATCTGTTTCGCTCAACATTCAAGAAATCGTTTTTGTGTAATGTATTCTGGTGTCATTTCGATACAAAATGTCTAAGGGTACACTTGTACCCATGCGCCTCAAGAGTGTAAAAAAATCAATCATACAGAAAATTAGAGTTATAGAAAAAGTTATAGCAAAAAGTTATATTCGTGTGGCTACAAAAATATACAACTATCATTAAAATATGCAGGCTGCAGTACTAACATAAATTGATAACTGTGCATTAAATTGCACAATATACAAGTTGCAACACAACTTGGTTACAATAATTACATGTTTCGATAAACGTTGTTCTTGTACTTATAGGCTAAACAAAGTTTAAAAACTCTTTTTTGTCACTTTTTTGTCTCAAGAATTTGTTATGTGATGAAATGCTACAAAAACAGTTTAAGAAAAAAGCATAAAACTATGTTTATCCCCAGAATGTATTCAAATGAGAGGCAACTGTTCGCAGATAGAGTCACAGTCCGCCCCGATAGCTCAGTTGGTTAGCGCGTGACTTCTGGAACGAAGAATCTTCAAGATCAAGCTGCGCTGGTTCGACTCTCGGGGTGTGCGCTTGAGCAGCGCACGTTAAGGACTGCTCTCCGTTCAGCGGCATCTAATGGATGGAATAACTCCTCGGCAACAAGACTTCAACAATCGAAAACTTCACTCTGTCAATCTCGGTGACCAGCCTGCGTCAGTGATTCAAAGGCTCTACAAGTATGCGGAACTGCCAGAATTAAGCTCTGCAAGAAGCTTTCCCAGTTCGAGGATAAAGATTCAATCAATCAATCATCACATCATGTTCTGAATCGATGACCAGTTTTATAGAAATAATTGCACCTGTACAATGGCGGATTCAGAGGGAAACGATTGATCGCCTCCCTTAAAACACAGAATAACAACTCCATTTACGGTTTATTTCCAAGGTCGGAGTAATGTAGACCTACACATCATTTTGCTTTGTTGAAATCAGCCCCCTTCCATAAGGCTACTTGCTGAATCCGCCCCTGAGTTTGCATGAATACCACTTGCTGTATTTTTTAATGGAGTCATGTGCACATGGTCATGATGCTGCAGACTCTCGTTCAGACACTTTATGCTTGCACTATTTTAGTAACTTTTTTTAACACAGAATCGCTACGACAAAACTTTGCCACTTTCTACGTGGACTGCTTTGTTATCTGTGACGTCATCGGCTGTTTTAATGGGGGCAACTTTGGGCGCTATTTCAATGAGACTATTTATGTTGCGCATGAGCAGAAAACGTCTTTTGCAAGTTTGTCACATTCTTTCGATGATTGGTGCATTTTTATTTTCTGTGATCGGGAAACTGACGCTATCTTATGAAGTCATAATCGTTGCTCGTGTGGTGTCTGGATTTGCTATTGGAATAGGAAACAGTAAGAAGAACTATTTTACAAATTTACTTTATTCAGATTTGGTTACACTTTAGTAGGAAAAACTTGAACTTGAAATGTAGATCAATATTTTTAAGCGTGTTGTAAGCCATGTTTGTATCTAGCACTGCCAGACAGAATATTATATATTTTACGACTTTACATTCATCGAAATGGTTTTGTGTAAGGTCCATAGGATAATTCTCTGCTATTTTCATTTAGTAATGTGTGGGAAATCACGACATGCTGTAAGTACTGGAATTATAAAGACAAGTAAAAGAATAACAGTAATTCATTGCTTTTTATGGCTGAAGCAACTCTGAGTTTGACCGACCTTTGATTGTAAAATGGATAGAACAACAGTATAGCACCTTTCAAATTTTTTTCCAGTTTTAGATTTGTGTTAATTTAATATTCCTTTTCATAGAGACAACTACGATTGAAAAACAATTCGAGCAATTACTCACTTGAGCTTTTGTTTTTTCAGTAATTGTTCCAATAACCATTGCCGAGATATGCACAAGAGAGCAACAAAGCTTCTGGCAAAGCATAAGTGCCTCAACTTCTAGTTTTGGAAGTTTACTTGGAGTTATATTAATGCACTCAAAAGTTCGTTGCTGATTTAGTATGAAATTGTTTGTTTAGCAATGCGGTACCTTAGTATGTATCAAATCATCATCAATCAAGATTTCTGCTAGGCCAATTTCAAGAATTTTGCTGTATTTGAGAAGTAGTTCAATCAAACAAACACATTGATCTTGAGACTGCAGACATTCCATAATTTATTTTTGATGAAGTGGTTTCAATATAAGATAATTTGTGCTTAAATATATTCTCTCATTGGTTTAAATCAGTTAAAGTTATATGATACTTTTCAAACGTATTAATAGTCTTTAACATGTGATTTGACATTACAAAGAGGATAACCACTTTCACAAATCACAGCTAACATTCACTCAACGTCTGATGTGAACTTCATGTAAAACTTTTTAACACTAGGCACTTAGGCACTATAAACTTAGACATACAACGTTATAACGTGATGTGGAGAGATATGTGATCATAAAATTGAATGGCTTGACAGAAAATCCTGATAAAGTTTTCAAGCAATCTATAGCCTACATTTAATCTGTTTTGAAAGCTCAATGCTAAGTTTACAACATTAACTAATATCCTTTCGGATTTACACATTTATCAGGTTTTGGGTACGGAAGAGCTTTGGCCAATTGTAATATCCTTGACAGCGATTCCTAATATCATTTTTTTGCTGGCCAGTTTAAAAATTCCCAATACACCTTTCTACCTAGCTCGACAAGGCAATAAAGACAAGACCATTGCAACTATACAGACTTTACGTATTGGGACACAAGTGATATTTTAATTTTATTTATTTTAATAATTATTTTTTTATTATGATTTAGCATATTTATTATATTATATTTATTCATTATTGTTTTATTACTGTTTTTATTATTATTTATAATGCATTTATTATGTATCAAGAGCTTGTGCATTGTCCGCTGAATCAAAATATAAATACTACAGTAAAATTAAACAGTAGCCTACACTATCACAACTATGTATCATATCGCTACCGCCAATTGCTGTGAAAACAATTGTATTCTTTAAATTCATTTGTAACTTATCGCGCCAGCATCGGAGCCAGATCATTCCATTGTCGGTGACATTTCTTTGGTCGTTGTTATCACCACAGGGAGGGTAGGAAGAAAAGTTGTATTGGATGTGTTTCATTGTCTGGATTAAAATCCCCACTTGCTCACTAAATATTAGAGTATCGTATATTTGTCGTATTGCTTATCTTACTCTCAAATCTTCAGAGAGCTCTGATGAAGCAGTGCTATTGTTCTTTAATTTTATCAATTGCAAAGCAAAACAAGTAATGGGTGTTTGATCAAAACAGTAGTACAGTATTTATAAAACTTATATCTTTATGAGAAACGCAAAACTGTGTTAATAATTCTGATTTGTTGCTGTAATTTATAGAAGGAAGTAGAGAAAGAATACGATGAAATAATCAAGGAAATATGTGGGAAGAAAACAATTGGACTTCTTGAGATTCTGAAGACAAAGCAATACAGGTTCACTTGATAACTGTGATAATTTTAAATGTGACTGATTCCTTTTGCAAACAAATCTTATTGTATTGAAAGCATCTTTTTTGTATTTTTTCAGAAAGCAATTCATCTGCGTATTTTGCCTTTTCCTGAGCATGGAGTTTAACGGCAAGACGAGAGTTATTTTTTATTCCGATAGTATTTTTCGTCTCGCTGGGATTGCAAGTGATCAGGTTACCAATGTCTCTATTGGCCTGTTTGCTGTGCGAGTATTTGTATCTATATTTGGTGTAAGTTACACTTAATCTTATATTATTAAACTTTTCTATATCTAAAGCTAATGATTCACAATCGATAATCTGTTTGTAAATCCGTCTCTTCATACTTCGTCGTGTGTTCTCTATGAATCAGAAGCCATCAAAAGATCTAAGCAGTTATCGTCCAATATTTCACAAAACGACCCCATAAAACTTAAAGTCTTATCCACCCGATTAGCGACTTTTTATTCCCAAAAAAGCAGACCTGGTTTTGAGATGGTACTCCACCGTGGTTCAAGTTATACCACTTGGCCTGAAATATACATTGAGGCCAAACATAAGGCCCATGCTATTTTTTTATACTTAACAACTGCTTGATAATATTGAACCGCGCTTGCTGGTAAGTTACCTGGTCTGCTGTGTGACAAACGCATAGTTCGTATGGTCACAGAAAGTTTCAGCAAGATAATTTTCCGCTTAATTACCACAATTCCAGTCGACTAACCCAGCTAACGAATGACACCTCACAGGCTTGATTCTGGTTCTGCTTCTTTTAAATATTCACGATTTGTCAGTGAGAGTATTGACAAAGTATGCTATCTTTAGACTTGGAGCCAAGAGTGACAAAATAGCGTGTTACGGGAGGCACTCAGCCCGCCACATTAATAACAGCCTTCATGTAAAAAAATGAATGACAACCCCTGTTTTAGATTATGGCTATCTTCTTGCTCTGTACAGTTTGGAAGGATAACCTAACTCCGCTAAAACAAACCCTGCTCCATAACATAAATGCACACTCAACTTTTCTCTGAGAATGGCGAATACAATTCAGCATAACCACAGAGATGACAATAGCTTTGCAACAACCAGAAAAGCTAATTGTCATCTGACTGATGAGATTAAAAAGGTAAAGGGGGTCCCATACTTGATTCAAGTGTCAGGTATGAGAAGATAAGTTTCTCATTGCACTAAGGAGAGTAGGATGGCCAGTTCCATACTCTCTGCCGCCTTTCCTGCAGCAATTATGCCCACCCAGTTTATTATACCCTAGGTAGAGATGAGCGGTGTTTTCAACAACCAGCTAAAGCTGGGAGTCGAACCAGGTTCGCATAATTGGAAAGCCAATGCCTTATCCGTTACGCCATCCCACCGCACCAGATGAGATTACGATTGTCTCACTATTGCCATTCACCTTATCCCCGTTGCTAGGAAATGGCGCAACGGATAAAGCGTTTGCTTTTCAATCATGCAAACCTGGTTCGACTCCCGCCTTGAGCTGGTTGTTGAAAACACCGCTCACCTCTGCCGATGGTGTAATAAATTGGGTGGGCATATTGATGTAGGAATGGCGGCCTAGAAAAGGGAACTGGCCACTCTGCTCTCCTTAGTGCCGAAGGCTTGATACAACGAGAACTTAATGTTCTCATACTCGGCACTGGAATCAAGTATGGGACCACCTTTACCTATCCATATTCAAAGTATGTGGATTCTCGAGATGACATTGCCAATGCCGCCACGGTGTAGTGTCAAGACGCAAAAAATCTCATTCATACAAATATGCTAATTCCAAAATTTTAAAACTAGCCTTTATTGTCTAACAAACAAAATATTTTGCAGTTAAAAGTCATTCGCCGATACAGCGCACTGAAGGTTCTGCTCATCTCAATACTTGCAGAGATACTTGCGCTGATTTTGTTTACAGTCAGTCAAGCAACTACCCATTTGGCTTCTAATGTAATGCCTTACGTTTCGATTACGGCGATTTTTATATTCTTGTCTTTGTAAGTTAATTCTGAAACTTGTTATTGTATGAGGGTATTTAAAACTGGAGAACGGGTAATCTTAAATACTTGAAAGCAAAACTGAATAAAATATCTGCACTAGTTCATTAGACCTACCTTTTTATTAACACTATGTCCAGTTTTTACTACGTTTATTAATACAGTATGAATAATTGTATTTACGTACATTAACATAATTTTTAACAATTTATAACCTCATAGTAGGCCTAGTTACTGTTTTTTCGATTAAATTTAAACTTTCTGATAACTAATCACTCAAATTAAAGCAGCAAAAATATACAGCTCATTTCCCCCTTGTTAGCTTTTCAGGAGGATTTTTCATAGCAGTGCCTTCTATCGCCACAGCTGTAACAATTGAACCGACAAGGTCGACCATACTTGGTGTGGTGTATATTTTCTACTGGATAACAGCTTGGTTAGTAGGATTCATCTCCCCCTACTTAGAGGTAGGTATACATGATAGCACCAATAAAACAAGCTTTGCAAATGAATAAAAATAAAAATGAAGCAACTGTGGTTTGACTCATAAGATATGTAGTTTAGTAGTGTATCTCACTTAACCGGCTCAATGGTGGAATAGATCATGCTTACAGCTCTTGAGCTAGGGGGTCTATTGGTTAAAATCCAACTCTGTTAAAATCCAAGTCGAATTTTATCGAAAGCTTTAAAAATAGCTTGCTGGTGTGTTCACATGGTATAGGCTAAATATAGAATGACA
Source organism: Aplidium turbinatum (assembly GCF_918807975.1). Taxonomy (NCBI): domain Eukaryota; kingdom Metazoa; phylum Chordata; class Ascidiacea; order Aplousobranchia; family Polyclinidae; genus Aplidium; species Aplidium turbinatum. Next base: position 60,418,701 of record NC_137472.1, read on the forward strand.
CAAATTGTACAGTCATCAAAAGATTTTTGCAGTTTTACGAAAAAGTTACAATACCGTAGATAACCAACATCATTAACATTATAATGACAAATATAAGATTTAGCGTTACATTATAAATCGTTATCAGTAGTTATTTAAACATCGCTGGTGCTCATTTTGTTTTGTCTAACCCGACGACCAAACTTACCAGTAGTGTAGCAACACTTTTAGGGATAATAAATATTTTTATGACAATTTTTTTTTAAATGAATCAAATTTTTTCAAAAGAATGAAGTTTGTTGCATTTCGACAGAAATTGCTTGCATTCCAAATTCAGTTTATCAGTGAAAAATATAATTTTGTATTGCTAAATACAGCCAATAATATAGCCAAGTCAGTGGTTCAATGCCATGGCAAGGACATCAAATGTCTTTACAACAACGAACCTTCGTCGAATAGAGCAGGATATCCAACACCACAGCTCAAATGCGGGTTCAAAGGTTGTAGTGTAAAGGTTACTGCTAACTCGTTAGTAAAACCAAAATACACTAACTTGTCTGGTTATACTTTGCTATACAATTATACTACCAGCCCATTACCAGACAAAACAAACCAAGCTAATGTTTTATTTACAGTAAAATAACAAGGGTTAACTTATCAATAGAACACGCACTCTTATGTTGAGTTGTAAAAGAGTAATCATTGCAATGTATCTCTCACTACAAATTGTTTGAACACGTGACAGAAATTATATGACAGTTTTGAATTTCAAACTATTAATATTTTAATTCAAAGAAAATGAAGGGGTGTACCAGCAAACATCTATAGGATTGGTCCATGATACAAGAGAAGGATCCCAAGAGGATACAAACTGATATGAATGAATCAACAAGTGAATAAAAAAATAACAGTTAACCTCTCAAGTACATGTAGCTCCACACAGAGTGAAATTTATAATAATATAATAATAATGTTAGTTTTTATATAGCGCTGTATCCAACGCAGAATGCATTGCTCCTCAGCGCTTTACAAAGCAGACAGTGTCAAAGAAATTTACATGCCTTTTGACTCTTTTTTATTTCTTTAAAAGTATTATTGACTCAAAAAGAATGCCTAAAAAGACATTACGAAAAGTAACTACGGACAAAGGCCAGTGTTTCGATCTTCAGATCTTTTCAGCGTAGTAAAGTGAAAGTAGAAAGTTGTCTTGAAGCGTGGTTGGTTGAGATGATGATTTGAAACTTGAGTGATTGTTGTGAGACGATCATCTGTGAGACAATCCATCTCAGATGATTGTTTTGTCCTAGCTCAGTTGCAAATTCTTGTCTTTTTTTCTAGTTTTTATTTTTAACAAATTCCTGCCATTTCTTAGCACAAATTCTCTTTAAAAAAATCACACCTTTTAATAGGCTGTAAAACTACGTTTCGCTGAGGTCCAAAGTTAAAACTTAAATCCAGTCTCATTGTCTCACAACATTCACTCAAGTTTCAAATCATCATCTCAACCAACGCTTCAAGACAACTTTCTACTTTCACTTTACTACGCTGAAGAGATCTGAAGATCGAAACACTGGCCTTTGTCCGTAGTTACTTTTCGTAATGTCTTTTTAGACATTCTTTTTGAGTCAATAATACTTTTAAAGAAATAAAAAAGAGTCAAAAGGCATGTAAATTTCACTCTGTGTGGAGCTACATGTACTTGAGAGGTTAACTGTTATTTTTTTATTCACTTATTAATATTTTGTTTCAGATTGTACTCGGAGCATATTCGTTTACTCCATGGATTGGTTGCACAATCTTCTTTTGCATCTATTTCATGATATTCGTCCCGGAGACCAAAGGAAGAAGCATTGAACAAATACAAAGAAAACTTTCCTACAGAAGATTCAGTTCAGCGAGTCTATCTGTCATAAAAAATAGGAGTCAAACTTTCCCAGTGACAATTTCTTGATATCAAGGCCACCTTAGTGGATCAATGATTTTATTCCGGAAAAAATCCTTGACAAGTTGTTTTTCTGCATTTTTTGACGTGGGAAGGGAATTAAATGCTTTAAATTGACTGCAGGCATGCTATAGGCTTAATCATCAAATCTAGATGGTTATTGAAACATTAAACTTGACAATTAGGCGGTAAAATCTTTTCCCACATTCGTCGACCTTAACCTGCACCTTGTTGGAAAGAACTGATGCAAATACTTTAATCGCACTGCCCTACTGTGCAATACAGTATATCTAAAGGGCTATTAGGCTCTTGTAAATATCGCAAAACAATTGTCTGCTGTTCGGGAGTTGTGCGAGTGCCGTATCTACTTTCTAAATAAATTCGATTCAACACCATTCCAGACACGAGAAAATAATATTTGCAAAATAAGTTAGTGTATTTGTCTATTAAAAGAATTTCCTTAGGTGACATACCGATTTGTATTGTATATGATTAATTAAGCTGCATATTCAGCGTAACATTTTTATGCATTTTGATGTTCAAAAGTTCTTGAATATCAATACTTTTTATGATGTTTTACAAGAATTACAAACAAATGCGTTTGTTCTTATTTTTGGGCGAGTAAAAGATCACCAACGCAATGCTAGACAACCGTTACAGCCACACATCGCTTGTGTAGCGAAAGTTTGTACTTGCTATGGAAATCGAAAAACATCACAAACTGGTGTTATGATATTCAGCACAACACACCGAAAAATGTGATGAGGCTTGCAGCCCCATTGATGCAATTCAGCACTAATATTGGCCAACCTCGCAACGCAGTTTTATATTCACCTAGAGTTTTTGGGAGCAAAACAACGGTTGGAAATGGTCGGTGTGGTGTTGAGTAAGGGCTCCAAGAAATGAAGTTTTACATAGCTTTCAACATTGGAGCAGTTCAGTTAAGTTTGCTTTTATTTATGGCCATCACAACGAAAGACCCAGGGATCGGTCGAGTCCCACAGGGATCGGTCCTGGCTCCACTTCTTTTCAACATCTACACCCACGACCTGCCAACTACGGTCTCCGCAAAATACGCTTATGCGGACGACCTGGCAATTCTCCACTACACAAAGTCGTGGGAAATTCTAGAAGACGCTTTGAGCCAGGACATGAAAACTCTCTCAGCTTATCTCCAAAACTGGCGACTGAAACTCAGCGAAACCAAAACTGTGGCAGCAGCTTTCCACCTCCACAATCGGGAAGCTGATCGTGAGCTACACGTCCAGAACAACGGAAAATCTCTGTCATTCTGCCCCGAACCAAGACATTTTGGGGTGACACTGGACAGATCGCTTACATACCGCCACCATTTGGTGTCACTGCGCAAGAAACTCACATCCCGCGCAGCGCTACTCAAGCGCCTGGCAGGCTCTAGCTGGGGGGCGAGGGCTGATACTTTGCGTATAGCAGCCTTAGCCCTTGTCTACTCTTCAGCAGAGTACTGTGCACCTGTCTGGTGCCGCAGTGCTCATTGCCATAACATCGACACTGCCATAAACAGCGCCCTGCGCACAGTGACCGGATGCCTGCGTCCCACACCATTGGACAATCTCCCTATTCTCGCTGGCATCCAACCTGCTGAACTTTGTCGCGAAGAAGCCACTCTGTCCCTCGGTCGACGGGCACTGGAGCCTAACCACCTTCTCCACAACAAGATATCTGCTCTCCCAAGCGAGCACCCCCGTCGACTGAAATCAAGACACCCATTCGTGCCAGCCGCTCAACTTCTCATCAACGAAGCTGATGTACAAGACATGTCTGCGTCTACTTGGGCGGACCATAAATGTAGTTCTGAATGGAAGTCAAGCGCCACCAGACTCTATTCGTTCATCCCCGACGCCGACACGCGCCCCATCGGACTGACACTACCAATACAGGCATGGGTGCGCCTCAACCGTCTCCGTAGCCTACTGGCGTCGGGCTTTTCCGCTCAACCATGCACCAATGGGGAATGGCCTCTTCCTCCTCTTGTAAATGTGGTGCCGAGGAACAGACCGCAGACCACATCATCAATGACTGTTCCATCTTCAAGCCACCTAACAGAGTGGACTACGTGTCATGGATGATGAAACCAAAGACTGGCTGCTTTCTAGTAGCCTTGCAGTGTAGTCCGGGAACATCGTTAATCTGGGGTGGTAAAAGGATAGACCCTCGGCCCCAGAGGCTCACACGACAACGACGACAACGAAAGACAATATACGCCAAACATAGCAGAGGTCTAGAAAAAGGTAGAAGCGGCAAAACTCAAACGTTATACTGTGCTTGATATAAAAAAAGAATTTAGGTTGCAATAAAGAGAAGGCAGATTTTATGTTCAACTGTCAGCAACATAACGTGTCTCGATACAGTTAAATTTAATCGAATTCAACGATAGAGTAAGATATTGCGTATTGGGGAAAGCGGATTAAAGCAGACATGCTAACTTCAAAGTGCTCTATTTGAGCAAACAAATCAGATATTGGATCTACTGCGTTGTTTTAATTAACATGTCGCTTATCAACAACTGCCCAGAGTATGAAACTAATTGCATTTTTATTTTTTATTTTTTTTTACAAAAATCATTTATATTTTGGTTGTCCGTTTCGCTCCATGTACTGGAGTCGATGACATTGATGCTGGGCGAGAAGCAGTTGGACAAGCTCCAAAAAAGTTCTTTTCAACGATACGATCTGAAGTTGAATCCAGATCATGAGCCAAAACGTTTGATACAAGTTGTAAGCTGTCTCAAGGATAATCCAATGGACTCCTTCTAACTTGAAGACGACGACTGTTCGCAGCTGATGGTTTTCTCCAGTCATTTTAGTGGAAACGACCTCAAGGAAAAATACCTCTTGCAGAATGGGATTTACAAGATAAAGTGCAAAACAAAGTCTAGCCTAAAGACAAAGGACCGCAAGGCATCCGCCTTGTTGCCAAGAAAGTATCTGCCCTGTTGCCACAAGAAAAAAAAACAATTAGAAACATTACAAGAAAAAAACAATCAATGAAGATTTCACTCCAGAGGAGTTAGCCACCGCTCTTCGCCTAGTGAAACCACACAAGTCTCCAGCGCTGGATAGGGTCTGTCCAGAGCTTGTGCTCCATGCTAGGCCCTTCTTTTAAGTCCTGGTTACGTAGATTCTTTCTTCCTGCCTGCACCATCTCACAATCCCAAAAATCTGGAGAAGAGCTTTAGTAGTTGCGATGCCTAAGCCTCACAAGCCACCTGAGGACCCAAGGAGTTATCATCCTATATCTTTCCTCTGTGTTTCTTTCAAAATCTTCGAAAGACTGATCTATGCCCGCTTCAATCCAATCCCCGAGCCGCTTCTTCAAAAAAAGAAAGCTGGGTTCCGGCGCGGAAAGTCCACCGTAGATCGATCAGGCCATACACTTGACCCGAGACATTGAGGATTGCTTTGAGACAAACAAGAAGGATGGCGCCGTCTTTCTAGATCTAACAACTGCCTATGACACCGTGTGGCACCGCGGCCTTACTTTCAACCTGCTTCCCCTGCTTCCTGGCCGACAATCCGACATGTGGTCCATATGATCATGGAACTTGTCAAGAATCGAAGCTTCACTCTCACCACCCGCAACTCCTGGCGACTGTCAGACTTCGGCTCCAACTGGGAGAGCGAGGGCTGACACTTTGCGTATAGCAGCCTTAGCTCTTGTCTATTCTTCAGCAGAGTACTGTGCGCCTGTTGCTGCTTCAGTGCTCACTGCCACAACATCGACACTGCCCTAAGCAGCACCCTGCGCTCAATGACCGTATACCTGCGTCCCACACCATTGAACAACCTCCTCATTCTTTCTGGCATCCAACCAGTTGAATTTCGTTGCAAAGAAGCCACTCTGTCTCTCGGTTCAACCGTTTGATGGCATCGAAGCAGTTTCAGGTCTCTATTTAATCATGCTTTTTTTTAGATTTGACATAGTGAAAACGGCATTGCGTTCTCTGTTGGCTGCTCGTTTATTGGTGACTCATTAGATTGATGCTCTAATTTTCTCGGACGTGGGTGGGGTAGTGGGTATGCTATATTTTCAATCTATTGTTGCTTTATTCTTCTCGGACATGGGTAGGGCAGTGGAAATGCCAAAATCTTTAAGTGCGAGAGTGGACAGACAGGGGCGTTGACAGGGGGGTCAAGGTGGTACTTTTGGACCCGGGCCCGGAATATTTAGAGGGCCCGGATTTAAAAGATTCCCCGCAACTTTAAACTTTATCAAGATCTTAATATAATCAGATCTAAAGGAATTGCCATCTGAGGTTAAAACAGCCACTTCAGCCGTCAGATGGTAAAGTACTGGGCCCCCTTCCGGTTATATTGATTTCCCTAACAACGATTTTTCTTTTCAAAAACACGAAATATTTTTATTCACCTATTCTTTAATTCTGAATATTTTTTGTTAGTAATCACTTCTAGCTACTTGCGTCTACTTTACAAAAAAATAATTTCAGCCGAAAACTCCAACAACTTTAAACTTACCGACGAAGATCGTGATTGAAAGCAAGCATTTCGCGGTTTACGGAAAAATCCCTAATGCGTAATTCCGCAGTTGGGGAAATTCGTGAATACAACAAATCTATTATATAAATGATATTCCTCTTAATTTTCTACTTTGAACGGCATGTGTCATCCTCATTTTAACAGCACACCAATAAAAGTTTGTACACATCCTTTATATTCATAACATTGTCGATGAAGGGGCCCGAAAATAAATTGGTGCCGTGCCCGAGAAATCCTGTCAACGGCCCTGTGGACAGTAAAGGTTAAGAACCGAAAACTGGAGGGTAGGCTGCTAGGCCTATATTAAGTTGACAAATGATGATAGACTATTGTTCTCCATCAATACAACCTAGCCTACATGTTTCAATCGTTGCTGTGCTATGCACGAAATCAGCGTTTCTCAACCTTGGGGTGACGACCCCCAAAGGGGTCGCAAAGAATTCCGGAAAAATAAAAAATCTTTCCAGCAATCACTTTAAACGCGTAGCTCGGTTGTATGCACGAAAATGGTTATGTCATTAACAGTAGAGGCTGTGTCTTGTGGAATGTAGTTATGCATTTTAATGAAGTAAGATAACATATGGCAATTCAGGATGCTTGTTAGGCTATAGTATAGGGATCAAAAGTGTTGTAGCACCATATGCCTGCTAAGTGGGTTTCATGAATTCATTTTTTCAATACAACCTAGTCTACATATTTTAGTTATCGCTTTGCTATGCACTAAATGGTTATGCCAATAGTGGTCGTATCTTGTGGTATGTAAATATGCATTTAAATGAAGAAAGATAGCATACAGCAATTCAGGATGATTGTTAGGCTAGCCGGTATACAATACATATAGGGATCGAAGGTGTTGTAAGACTATAATATTTGATGTAATCAGTACCATATGCCTTCTACGTGGGGTTCATGAACCCATTTTGCACACTTTTTTTGAATAAAAAATGTCTGTTATGTGGTGAAACACGTTTATAATAAATTTTCTGACATAAAATTAATTCGGATTTGTTTCGATTCCGGATCTATGCCTTTGATTTGACATACTTTTGTGACACAACAGCGTCAGGTTTGCTAAACCATCTAAAAAAAACCTTGGAACAATCTTAAAAGTCAACACAGGTGTAGTAGTTATTGTTTACTTTTATTGCAGGAACTAAGCTGAAACCAGAACTGACAGTTTCATAGCACACACATGAAAAATAGATGCGTTGGTTCAAGGCTTTCATTACTTTGATATTTTTAACATAGGTTGCTTATCTTTTGTGCCCAGCAACATTTTTAATATAGGCCTACAGTATATCTTCTAAGCTGCTTGCAGTGTTCTAATGTTTGCATTTCTCCACAATTTGTACATTAATGTTTGAAAGTGACTAGGCAAAAATGCACTTTCCTGAAAACCCACAAAAACTACAAGCAGACTTGTAAGTTTTTAACATTTCCTTAACATGTCCCATTTGTAAAGCTAATAGGCAATATCTGGCCTTCCTATATTTGATTATTTTTGGCAATGTTCTATTGAACAACTTCTTCATCTTTAATTTATCTCCACCACATCTGAGAAAAGGAGAAATCATAACCAAATTCAATCAAAGCCTTCAAGAAGCTGACGATACTTGGAGTAACTCACCGTTACAAAACATAATCCAACAAAAACCAAACACTCATCGACTATGGTAACGGCATGCCTTTTACAACCAAACAACCAGGAAATATGATCTAAATCATAAATGGAAAGAATATTGTACAAAAAATCGACAATATGGCGGGACCATTATCGACGATCCAACGTTTCCCCTCCCTGGTTTCTCGATATGCAACAGAAAGGAATGGATCAGTTATAATATAACTTTATCCCTCCATGCCCGAACTGCTACCACTCTTCATCGATGCGGCTATTAAAACACACCAATCTGTTCAAATTGCCAAAAAAGCAGGCCAACTTTTGATCATATGATTTTAAACTGTCCATGGACTGCACTCCCCGCTGGTTTTAACAGTTTGCCAATGCGGAAACATAAACTGGCTTAAAGGCTACGAGCTTCAAGTGTGAAAACGCCAAGCGAACTACTACTAGGCCTACTTGTCCTGTCTCAACCAGGCATCAACGGCCTCTGGTGAATAATAATTAATTAGACCAAGTGTTCCTATTGTTTAAATTGTTAAATTGTTTCAGATGAGTTTGTTTTTATTCGCCATATGCCCGCTTTCCAAAACATTTACCAGTTGTAACGAGACTGCACTGTTTACTGCAATGAGGAGACCTGAAGGTCGAAACAGTGGCATCCTGTCTGCAGATATTATTATGTTATATTGTCTATGACTGAAGATGCAAAAACTCAACTAAATAGGGCAATTAGAAAGACTCAACAACACAACTGGATATTATAACCTTTCACAAAACCAAATACTTGGCATGTATAAAAACAAAAGCATCTACTGTACTGTATATTTAGATTTTATTAACCGTACCTGTTATTGACGTAGACCCTATGGTCTCGCCTTCTGCTAATTCAGCAATTTCACATAAAAGCAGTGACGCTAGAAACTTGAGATTTTTTTTTCTTGCCCCAACTTTTAATCCCGATTATGTTAATATCGGATATTTGTGAAGTTCACAATAAACCTTTTGTCACAGCCAGTTATGAAATGCAAGAAATTTGCTGTCATCCAATAGCTTGATTGACAGTTTACTATTGGAGTGCGGTTTCATTTTGTGTTTGTCACCCATAACGCGACGGCGCTAAAATTCCATTCTGTACCTAGGCAGCAAAATCCGTCATTTTTACATTGATTCAACGTCGATTTTGCTGTCTGGGTAGGGAGTCGGTCTCTGACGCGATATGAGTCATTCTTTGCTGGCAGACAATAATTAGGAAGGTACTTTGTTATTTGCGCAAATTGCTTTGTAGTGCAAAAAGTGCATGGAATACTGTTTGCACAGAAACGGAAAAACAAAATTGATGAAATTCTGTGTTCAAGTTCAATGCAAAAAGACTTTCAAAATAAAATGTGAACTGTGAAATTTGACCAAGAAATGGCGAAAATAGGTCAAAAACCGAGTCTTTATCACCTTTTCTACCTAAAATACACAATCACGAATTCATTTTGTGAAATAAATTGATTGAAGTGATAGATAAGGCTTTTGACCAACGGCATACTTTTTCCCGGTGTTATTTGATATAAGCCGACGGAGTAATTAGCAATAAGAGAGACGTAGACCTGATGGTCTCGGCCAGTAACTCTTGACGCCAAAAGGAAGCAGTAACAGATATGGTTAAAGCGTCAATTGACCTACCAAGTGACCGTGGTTTAAAGATGGCCTTTGACACTAAGAGAACATTACCAGAAGTTTGGATTATGTTGCAAAGGAATGCAATGAATGTCCATTTGCTTTTGCGTAGACAAATATATAAATCGAGATTAGAATTAGACGAAAATCTTTGGGTGCTTTTCTCAAATTAAATCTCAAATTCCTTTGCTGTGTTTTAAACACAAAGTCATAATTCGCAATGAAACATAGGCTAAATATAATTACAGTATTAACTTGGTTTGGTTGGTTTTAAATCTTTATCTTCGGACTGACAAAGCCTTGATAGGTTATTCCTGGTAGCTTCGCATACTTGTAGACTGTAGAGGCTCTTGACGCAGGGCTGGTTACCGAGATTGACAGAGTGAAGTTTTCCGATTGTTGAAGTGTTGTTGCCGGGGAATTATTCCATTCACTAGGTGCCGCTGAATGAAGAGCAGTCCTGAAATGCGTTGCTCAAGCGCACACCCCGAGAGTCGAACCAGCGGCGCGTGATCTTGAGCCGCGCACGCAACCACTGAGCTAACTATTTGACGTAATAAGTTTCACATAATTTTATGCAAGAAAAATGCAACTGTAAATAATATTCTGAAAGTCAATAACAAATTATTTTTGACACACTTATAGCCTATATTCCCAAAATGTTTGGGTTAGCGAGGATTAAAAACATTTTTTTAAGGTCGCGCCAACACGTATTTATGTATCCGGGCATCATAACAGTAGGCCAAAGAAAGAAATTGAAAATTCAAAAATCACCGATGGGAGAGATGCATCACAAAGGTTGACAACCACTGACTTAAGGACCACCACTGATCTTTCGCACCTTGATGTTTGTTAAAAACATCTCATAGGCTTTGAAATAAAGAACCATTCATCTTTAATTATGTGATAACAAGGCAGTAAAAAAGTAAAAAACGAAACAGTTAGTTGCCACTGTAAAATGTAAAAAAAGCTGCACAAGCTCTTAATCAGACGATCCATTTTAAAATCGTATATTTTGTTCAAAGTTTGGTTTCCAAGTAAATCATTTATGTTGAAATGCACAAAAGCGGAAAGTTTTATCAAAATGTGTTGAAGCCGCAAATTAAATTGCTGCACGTTTCATTTTTGGAAATATCTCAAAGTTTAGGCTGATTAAAACAAACTTGAAATTATTCTTCTGCAAAGTTTCTAAGTTTGACCGGATGATCAAAGAATTATTAAAAACATTTTTAAAAAATTAAAAACGAGCACGAAACTTTCAAGAACAAATCAGCGACATGACCACCAGTGTCATTGAGTGTTTACTTTTGTTGGGTACCAACGGGGTTTCCAGGCTACCACACACCTTTAAACAAACTCAGTAAATCAGAAATTCTGGACCAAAGCTCCTTCACTGAACTTTTCATTAAAATCTTCTTTTTAATTCAAGGTAATTCAATTGTAAAAATACTGCTAGACTGGAATATAGAAATCGTGGAAAATAGTATAATAGAAAGCATATTAGTTGTTTTCAAAAACAAAACGATTTGACCCAAAAGCACTGTAGCAAAAACACGTTTTGTTTTCTTTAATTTTCATGCCCCCATGAAAAAATCTGGACTCCTAAAGATCATCTCGGATCTATAAGCCCCAGTTGATCACTGCAATGCTATTGCCAGCGACAATGGCTGTGCTTAGTTAACTTGTTTGAATGCACTCGGTGTAGGCCTGCATTTTATCGTGGCCTTTTGTCAAAAGATTTTTGGAAAGACAGACTTGAATGTGAAATGGATGCAGTAGGTTGAATGTAGAGCAATATGTCTGGGTCTAAGTTTATGTTATTGACATTGGAATCGCATTATCAAAAGCGTTAGTTTTAATTCAGCCACGTAGGCTAAGCTTTGCTGCAAAAGATTACACAGCCACAACATGTTTTATGTATAAATTTCTGTGTTGAAAATTGTTTTTGATGAACTTTTTGCTGTAAAGCTTGATTCATCCGAAACAATAACTATTATTATTTCAGAATTCCACATTTTTTATGATTGATTTGAAATAAATACCGTGTAGCATTAGTTGCAAGCTTTTAAATCAGAAGAACAGTTACGACTCGTGCGTTGATTGTTAACAAAAAAGTATCAGAAACAAGCATTTCTGCTACATATAACAGCAGTAGTTCTGTAAATATCCCAGTCTGGAAGTAACTATAGCTCAACTTTAGAGCATCTGACTACTTCTAGTGAATAATTAACACTTGCACCTTGCAACATTTTATTACGCAAACATGCGCGACAAACGTGTATTATACGAGCCTATTAAATGGAAATAAAATAAAGATTCAGCAAAATTATTTTCAAACGGCAACATTGTTTTCAAAGTTGTAGCAAATATTTCGTTGTAACTCTTGATTTAGAGCTGCAGAATACTTGACAGAATATTTTATTCAGAAAGAGCTTGTGTTGCCGCAACTACGATTGAAGGATTGTTTACAACTGTTAGTTACAAACAGTTGGTTGTAAATGGGTGCCGGACTGTTGAGGGCGTTTGCAAGACGTAGTGCTCTTGTCAACCATATGCATTTGTCCAGATATGGTGATGAGTATGTTTTGGTCTCTCTTTCGGCCACAATAGAAGCAATGTGCAAAGCTGTTTATTACCAAGCGCATAGACAAAGTGCCACTGCATCTGTTGATAAAAGTTTGGGCGTGTTGAAGTCTGTTATATTTTTTTGTCAAAGTAAATGCATGCTGTTGGCTGTAACTTTATAAAAACCGTATTGTGTATAAATTAACAAGGGTTCGAAAAATAGCCTACAGATTCTCGAGTTTGTAAAAATCTCTGCTTTCCAATTTCCTTGCCTGGTGTCCACTTTCCTACTAAAACACGATATTGAGCTGATTTCTAATCTCCCCTGATGAAATTGCTAGTATTTTATACCTTTTCTTACTTTTTAGGATATAAAACAAGTAAACATTGCAAAATTAAAAATTGAACCGGTGCGTAAAGTGGCAAATGAAGACTATCAACATGGCTGAAGCGGTAAGTAAATAATAAAATTAAAAAACATTGAAGCAGGGGTTCTCAACTTGGGGTTGGCAAACCCTAACGGTTCCCGGTAAGATTTCCAGAGGTACTTGATGTGAAACACGATCTGGCACGTTTTAGGTCTTTGAGGTACTTTACGGGGAAAAGTTGTAAGCCTTTGAACAGGTGTTCTGTATTTCACATACAGGTATTCTGTGTAAAGGCTTTATGCCGTCATGTTACCAAAAGATGGTGAAAGTGATGGCCATATTATATTTTGACGTGTCATAAACAAGGCACAAGTTAAACTCATTCTACTTGTCTCAAAGATAAACTCATAGAGGAAAATTGCAGTAAAAACATAAAGTTAATAACGAAATACAAGTATTATTGCGTTGGGTAAATATCCGAGCAGTTGATAGCCGAAATGAATTGCGAATCACCACTTTTATCTTTTTGTTTTGCAGCAAAATTCTAACTTTGCAGTATTTTCTATGATCATGACAATCATTGGCATGGCACTCTTGGGGTTCTCATACGTAGTACTCAATCCTTTAACACCACTTTTCAACGAAATGTTCAATGAAACTTATCAGGTACGTAGCAAATCATTGAATTTATGCAAAAAAAGATAAAAGAAGCATACGATTTTCTTGTATGATATGTCATTCGCCTTTTAAAAATTTGCTGGTTCTTTTACTTCGATTAATTGCAATGAAAAAGCATCTTATCATGCTCAGTCCCAACAGTTACCTTAATTGCAACTACTTAGTTAGGTGTTTGTATGTATGCGTGTATTTTTATCTGTGTGTGTGTGTTTCTGTGTCTGTCTGTGTGAGTGTACATGTGTGTATGTCTGTGTGTGTGTTTCTGAGTGCATTTCTGTGTGTGTGTGTTTCTGTGTATGTCTGTGTACGTGTACATGTGTGTGTGTCTGTGTGTGTGCATCTGTGTGTTGCGTTTGTGTGTGTGTATGTGTGTCTGTGTATGTGTGTATGTGTATGTGTGTCTGTGTATGTGTATCTGTGCATGTGTGTCTGTTTGTTTTTGTGTGAGTGAGAGTGTGTGTTTGTACGTGTGCGTGCAGATGTGTATGTGTAATTGAAATGCACTCCCACAACTTGTTGATGCAGCCAGCCGCCGAGAGAACCACAAGAGCTCAATTAAACATTGTTCTCCAGCAATCTGAAGGTAACTGACTCGTGACTACATGCTTCGCTTTTTTGCTAAATTTGTCACCATATTTTCGAACACTTTTCCCAGAGTCGTTACAACGAAACTTTGCCTTTTTCTAATTGGATCACGTTGTTGTCTGTGACGTCATCTGCAATCATAATAGGAGCAGTGATTGGCGCCATCTCGGTTGGAAAGATGTTGATGCTGCTAAGCAGGAAACAAGTTCTGCAGTTTTGCCACGTCATTTCGCTAGTTGGAATTGTTGTAGTGGCTTTAATCGGCAAAATGACTTCTTCTTATGAGGTCATAATAATTGGACGCATCCTATCAGGAATTTCAATGGGAGTTACATATGGTAAAAAACTAATCTTCAAATCAGTTTTATTTTGTACCCTTTTCTTTTAAACTACCCTTGTTGTACGAAATTAATCTCTTAAAATAATATCAAATTTACTATATAATAAAAATAATAAAAAATAATATTTGTAAATTTATCTATAGAACTTAGAAAAAATATTGCAACAGAATTGTCTTGGAACTAATAACATTTCAAAAATCTTCAGCACACATTAGAACTGGAGCAATTACACAGTTTTCAGATCAATTAAAGTTTACTTTACAATTGCACCATAAAATTTTTAATTACAATTACAAATGTTCTGAAATTTTCAAATTACAATTACTTCTAAATATAATAATTACATTTTTCAATTACAAAAATTAAATGTTTCAGTATTCTTGTTCATGGATGATTTTTAAGAGTTTGAATTATCAAAGATAAGTTGAATTGCATTTACATTTTTTTAAAGATTTAGTTGCAACGCCGAAGTCCCTTTTGAACCCTAACTAGCATGTCAAGAAAAGTATGGATATCATGTGTGTTACTTTCCAAATGTAATTGAGACTTTTTGTCGTGCAACTGCAATTTCATTTCATGTTGTAAGTTCCCAATGCATGTTCAGCTTACCAATATCATGACAATTGTCTACTTTCACACTTGTGACATAAAAATCGCTTTGTTTTAATTTTACAATACTTCCATAGGGGAAAGGTTTGGGCTACCATGGCCAAGTGTTTGGTTTAGCAACTTTCAGGCTTTTTCAAAAAAAACTTTTGTTTTGCACTCATTTTGTGGCTGTAGTTAGGTGTCTCGTAGTTCCAAAATTTCTTGTTTATGTTAAAAACATAATTTTAACAATTTCTTTCAGTCGTTATTCCAGTTATTATTGCGGAAATATGCGCCAGAGAACGGCAAAGTCTTTGGCAGTGTATCTCAGCCACAAGCACCGGTTTGGGCGTATTATTGGGAGTAGTATTTACCCATCCTCAGGTATGTAAAAAATGACAAGCGTCAATTAAAAATGCAAGATGTATATGAACAGGATTAATACTATCACTAATAAATAGCAAATGGCCTCTTCCTCTTCTTGTAAATGTGGTGCCGAGAAACAGACCACACCATGAACAGTTGTCGAATCGTCAAGTCACCTAACGGAAAGGAAGATCTGCTCATCTTGGATGATAACATTAACGACTGGCTGCTCTCTTGTAGCCTTCCAGTGTAGTTCGGGAACATCGTGAATCTGAGGTGGTAAGCGGATAGACCTTCGGCTCTAGAGGGTCACACAATAAAGAACAAGATTAATAAATATGCACTTTTAGTAAATAGTAGTGTAACTGTATTTAGTGTATGAGCACTATTAAATAAATTAATAGATAAAGTTGAATTTTGAAGTTTTAAATAAAAAAGTAAAATTTGAAAATTCTGGATTGTCGCATAGATCTCTTTGCTACTTGTCGGTTTGTTGTCATTAGTCGAATCCAGGGCTCACCACGTGGAGGTTGACAACTTGAGCCCCAACTTGAGTCGCATAGATGATTGTTGGTATAAAATCAGACATTTTAATAAACGTAAATATTCTTAACTTATAAAGCAATGAACTTACAAATTGTATGAAAAAAAGATTTTCTGAAAAATTGGGTCATAAATCAAAATGCAATGTCCGTCATGTGGTTTAGGCCTACAAAGCAATTACTTGATTATTCGACATCTTAGCCAAACATGTTTTTTTAATTTTTTTCTTTTTTATTAAACAAATTGTTTAACAACAGCACAAACTGATAAACTTAGACCAATATTTCATTACTTGGTTATTGAAATCGTGAAAATTTTTGACTCGGCTGAGAAAGATTTTTGAGAAACGTAGTCTTAGAAGTTTCGCACTTTTGAGGAGGTTCCGAACCCTCGACGCTGGATCGGTCACCAAGACAAACAAAGTGAAGTTTCAGCTTATTGCAATAATGCTGAACTATAAATTATTTCATGCATAAGATGCGGTTAAACGGAGGATTGAGGCGCGGAATGAATGAAAGGTTTTCACTTTCCCAAGCCTTCGACAAAAACAACGCAACTTTTCCTCCCTTGGAAGAAGCTATAGCTGAACATTTTACAAACTAGAGGAATCAGAACATAATCAAATGATCAAAAATATTGTTACTTATGTTCACTTTGACCTGCAGAAGTTTTTCAACATGGGCATCGTTATTTAGAAAAAAAATGATTCCATTGTGTTTTTTTCGCATCTTTATCTTATCTAGACTAAACCAGCCCGTGTCCAAAGTTTTCTTTGGAATCGTTAAGCATGTAGTTTTTTATTTGAAGACCTACAGTAGTTTGGCCTAAGAAACATCAATTTAATAAATTTATTTTATTTTTTGTTTTTGTCAGCACTAAAAATGCCCAATTACTAACGCAAGAGATTTTAATAAGTATGGTCAATAGCCAAATTGTTTTTATTTTCTTGATATTTTGATCGAGTAGCCGTGTGTTGGGGTACTTGAGGGCGTATTGGTATCGGGGCAACCTAAATGAAACTTAAAAAATGAATTTGATGAACACGGTTTGTGTGTGCGCAAACGGTCTTGTTCTCTTTCCTTTCTTTAGTCTAGCTTTATAACTCCATGCTAATAATAAGAAACAATTGTGCACGTCTTCGTTTTATTTCTCCATTTTCTCAACTCTGGTGATAAGTCAGTCAGTCAGTTCATTTATTTGTCACAAACACAAACATGAAAAGAATACAAAGTATATATACAATAATTGGTTGTGTGTCATATGACGAGGAGACTGCGAAAAGACCAAACGGTCATCTAGTCAGCAGCCACCTCAAGCTAGGTGATGTAGGCCTAAATAACATATACGTATACAGTAAATACACAAACACATATACAAAAAATCAAGCATTTGGTGATACAGATACACATGTTTTCATTATGCAAAAAAGAAAAAAGAAAAAAAAAAAAAAAAAAAAAAAAAAAAAGCAAACAAACTAAGCAGGTTTACCATGCTGCTGAAAGAATTAATTGTGAGTGGAGTTTAAGAGATATTAATCGACAATTTTAATCAGTAAAAAAAGATAAAAAGCAACATATATATATATACCAAAGAGATGAGCAAATAGAATAGAATAATGTAATTATATAGACAAAACAGTTATTATTCAACAGTGTCGTTTAAATCAAGAAGGTAGTTTTTAAAGTTTCTTTTAAAAGAAGTTGGAGAAAGACTTTTGAGATCACCTGGGACCTCATGCCACACTTTAGGACCCCTTATTAACATCTGCCTTTTACCTAATTCAGTACTCACCCTTGAAACAAAATAGTTACTGCTGGATGATTGGCGCGTATTGTGTGAGTGGCATTCAGATAGTCTGTGGAAGATATTACATTCCGTTTCTGGTAATAAATTTAAATGGACTCTGTGCATGTATTTTGCTATCTCCAGTTTATAAATTTCTTGTATATTTAACAGCTGTAGTTTTTGGAAGAGTTGCAATGTGTGAGCTGTATAGTTGCTGAATGTCATGGTTCTAACAACTCTTTTATGCAGCTTAAATAAATGATCCAGCGCATTGTCACAAGCTCCACCCCAACTGGATATGCAGTATTGAAGATGAGAATATATAAGACTGTAATACACAGTCTTCAGTGTGTTAGTATCCACATAATTTCTAAGTTGAAGAATGGCCCAGGAGCCTCTAGCAAGTTTTTTACAAACATTTTGAATGTGACATTTCCAGTTGAGAGAGTCATCAATTAATACACCAAGATATTTAATACACTTTTTTCTTTGCAATTTAATTCCGTTTATCGTAACGTGCATCCTTACATCGAGCTTTTGTTTAGTTAGTATCATGTACTCAGTTTTGTTGTAGTTAATGGAGAGCTTGTTCATTTTCATCCAGTTGTCAATTTTGATCAATTCTGTATTGACGTTTTGTTCTAGAGAAGAAAGATTTTTGTTGGACATAGTTAAATTGGTGTCATCCGCAAAAAGGCTCACTTGGAAAGAAGAAATGGAAGGAAGATCGTTTATGTAAATAATGAATAACAACGGTCCAAGAGTGGAACCCTGTGGAACACCACATGTTATACTGCGCAGACCTGATGCCATACCATTAATTATTGTGTATTGCTTTCTGTGTGTGAGATAACTTTCTAATAGTTTCAAAGGTAGTCCACGTATTCCATATCTTTGTAATTTCTTGATTAGGATATCATGATTTACTGTATCGAATGCTTTTGCAAGGTCAAGAAATATTGAACAAGTTATGTTTTTTTTATCTATATTTGAAATAAATTCATCGTATATGTGAGAGACAGCGAGTGAGGTAGAATGACCACTCCTGAAACCATGTTGACATGAAGTCAGAAGATCTGATTTGTCAAAATAACTGTAAATCTGTAAATTGATAAGCAAAAGAAACGACTGTCCTGTAACTAAACCAAACTAAAACTGCTTGAATTTTCCTCCACGTAGTCAAAAAAATGAATCGTGTGACTTACAAAAAATGTGAGATCATCTGGAGGCAAGCGCGAGACTAATTTAGCTTCTCGCGCGAGCTTGCGGTGATCGAAGCCAGACGTCACATGTGCATCAAAACAACCTCTTTGCCTTTGACGTCTGTGCACTATCATATGTAGTTTAGTTTTTGTTTTGTTTTCTTTTTTCCATTGCAATGACTCTTACTAGTGATGAAGCTTGTGTCATATGAAATGTCATCAAGTTTCTTTATATCTTGTCATCATTTGTTGTAGACCTTCCATGGGAATCATTTTCTGAAAACATCGCTTTTGTTTAGATTTTAGGTACGAAACAACTTTGGCCTATTGCCGTTGTTTTACCTGGGATATTTAATCTTTTCTACTTGCTGGCAAGTCACAAGATCCCTAATACACTTTTCTATGTGGCTAGGCAAGGTGATAAAGACAAGACCATGGCTCTCTTGAAGAAAATGCGCACTAATAACAAGGTGAAATAATAAGGTTTAAGTTTTAAAAAATTACGTAATTAACCAAATTTCTTTTACTTTAAAGCTTGCTTCAGGTTCAAAATTGCTGATAGACAACAATAAAACACAAAACTATGTTTCAAAGTAAAAAACTGTTAAAAATTTGTTTCTACTTTGTGTAATCCGTACTTAAGATTTCATTAAACCAAATAAAACACAAAATAAATAAACATAAATAAATAAACATAATTAAAGACACACATTCCAATGCAGGTGTTGTGCTGGACGTTACAGAAATCCAAATTTTAAAACCTTTCAGATGTGGAAGAAAATGAAGCTAAATCCTTTGCTTCGTAAAACACCTATGCATAGCATCTTAGCAATGACTTTGCATAAATTTCAGTAATATGCTATTTGAAAAGACAAATATGGACTGCCACAATTAGAAATCTAATCTAGCAAACTTAAAGAACTAAAAGAATAAAATACTGTGTGGACTGTGGAATGAAAAGATGCTGTATATGGTATAGGATTATAGCTTATGCTTTTGGAAAACTTTACAGTTTAGACATCATAGTTACAAGCAATCTCGTATTACGTATCGTAGGCTGAACTGGAACAAGAATATGACTCTATGTTGGGAGAAATGAAAGGGGCAAAAATGATTGGACTAACTGAAATTTTTAAGACAAAACAATACAGGTTTGTTTGGTTCAGTACTGTATGTTACTGAGGTGCAAACAGCATGGTGGTAGACTACTGTATTAATATTGCGCGTTTACCTTCGGTTGAATTTTTCACTTCAAGTTATGGGGTTTTATAACATGATACGTTCTTCAGATATAAACTTAAGGTAAACTGTCACAGGATGTGTAACTTGATAATCTGCGTGTATTATGACATTTCGTCAATCAGACGCGACTGAGATTTTTAGGGGACTATATTAGGTAGTGACTACCTGACTAACTCTCTTTTTCTGTTGTTATTTAAGTTTCTTGTTAATTGACAACTATTAAATTTTTTTCATAGTTTTGAAATTTGTGTGCGATAATGGTTGTTTTGACATTGAATTTCATTTAGTATGTTTAGTTGATTTACAGCAACATGGTCCTGTGTTGCGTCATGCTAGACAGGTAGTCATTACCTGGTCTAGCTCCCTGAAAAAGTCAGTCGTGTCCGATTGACAAAACGTCAAAATAAACGCAGATTATCACCTTACACATCTTATGATAGTTTACCTTAGTTTACATCTGAAGAACGTATCATGTTATCAAACTAAATGCCTAGGCAACAGCCTTAACCAATGCTTAGTCATAAAGTTGTTGCAAAGTCAGTTAATTTGCTTCTGCTATACTTATTTTTAAGTCAATAAACACTTCAAGTTAAGATTTTACACATTGCAATTTTAGATAGATATTTGTTTAGACTTGATAGTTTCCACAAACAACTTACACGGCTAACTGTGTATAATCACAAACTCTTCTTTTTTCAGAATGCAGTTCTTCAACGTTTTCTGTCTTTTCGCAAATATTCAGTTATGTGGGGCAGGTTGCATCATTCTTTACTCTGATAGAATCTTCAAAAAAGCAGGAATAAAAAGCGATCAAGCCACCAACGTCACGGTTGGATTGTTCGCTAGTCAGTTTTGCATATCCATGTGTGGAGTAAGTATTAGGACGATGTCACGACTTTACAAAATAAGTGCAGTGCTTTACTATAAAAATGATAGTGATTATATCTCTATTCCAATCAAACAAAATATTGCTTCAAACTTTAGAAAAGTCTGTTTTGGTCTCCTGAACGGAAAGACACATACAGTACATGAGTGCTTTAAATCGGCATTATGGTGCGACCGTGCTTTAACAAAGGACAGAGATGCAGACATAAAAGTCATTCGAGCATTTGCTGAAGCCCGCATAAGCTATAGAACTGGCTAACATAATCACCAGACGGAAAATACATTGTATATCCAATAAGAGAGTGCTATAGACCGCACTCTTGTGAAGGCGTGAACGGGCGTTAAGTCTGCACTCTGTTATTCCAACAAATATAAACCTACGAAGAGAGTGCACTCTTTTAAATCTGGTTATTGTAAACCATGGCCACCTGGACGTGCTGGCTGATCTGACCAAAATAAATATTACGTTAATCAATTATTAAAATGGTTCGATTAAATGATTAACCGTTGACCGCTAAATGGTTAACCGGTCCAAATACTTCATCTTTACTCATCTTGAACTCTGTTTAGCCAAATCTTGTTGAACGACTGGGAGGAAGACTGGTTCTGTTGATTTCAAGTGCCATGCAAATACTTGCCTTGATCCTGTTCACAATCAGCCAAGCTACCATTGATCTTGCTCCCGAGGAGATGCCATATGTGTCTGTTACTGCGATGGCGATATTTCTACTTTTGTAAGATTGCATTAAAGTTGGTATCCACTCTCTGTTCTCTGTTGTATACTAAAAATGGGCCGAATTTCGACTATAAAATGTCAATGATGAAATGGTTTTCATTGCATTGATTAAGTATATTATGAATTATTACGGCCAATTTCTATACCTTGATCTCATCGTTTTCAGCAACTACATCAGATTCGTTAAACTATTTTTGTGATGAGCAATTTAACTCAGGAAACAAGCAAATCAAAGTTACAAATCAGTCAAGAAATCTCATTCATTTTTACAGTGTCCCTACAGGAATCAATGTGATGTTATCCCACATAACACGACCACTCTCAGTAATCTTCTCCAAGATGCTATCTCTATCCTTGCATGCTATAATCCCTCTTAAACTAACCTTTTATTTGCGTTAGCAAATGACAGAATTGAGTGGTTTTAATAGATAACAGCCTACATGTTGCATATTCAGGGTTACAGTTAAGCTAACTTGCTATTTTGCAGCTTATCGTCGGGTACAAATATAGCAACAACAGCCATGGCAGCAGCTGTAACTATTGAACCAACTCGAGCCACAATCATGGGGTTCACTATTGTATTCTTCTGGATCTTAGCATGGTTCACTGTATTTATCTTGCCTTTCCTAGAGGTAAACAAACTTTTCCACAAATCGCTTCATACAAAGTTACATTAGATTTTTTTTTTAAAGTAATCCCGTTGTGAATAAGGACCAGTTAGAATAGGAAACGCAAGGTTTGCTTTTAAGGCCACATTAGAAGGGTCAATGCTCTGTCTAAAAAACTGCGCTTGGCTACAAATTTGCTCAGTAAAGAAACTTAAATTAGTTTGGGAATATTTTAAGAATTTGAAATAGTGCTGCATAATTTTGATCATGTGTGACGTTTGCAGGCGCCACAAATAATTTTTGTGATTCGCTTTTTCTTCCAGATTTCCCTCGGTGCATATGCCTTTACTATTTGGATTGGATGCGCCACTGCCCTTTTTATTTATTTCATTATTTTTCTACCTGAAACCAAAGGAAAAAGTGTTGACGAAATTCAAGCACGGCTTCTACGCAAGAAATCAAGCTCGACAGGGACTTACATTGATATGCAAGCTCAATCAAGGACTGAAAGCACTGCATAGTTTATGTCACTTTCTTATTGCAACTGCCTGCTCGAAAGTGACATCTTGCAAGCTAAACTAATGCCTGATGCTTTTGTCATCTGACAAATATTGTAATGATAGCTTTGCGATTGTGCAAGTCTTGTGATTGTGATTGTGTAAGGTTTTTGTGTAAGTCTTACAAGTCGTTTTAGTGCGTTTTTAAGAAAAAATCGTTGCTGACAATGCTTTAATCCGTACACGGATCTATGCTGGTGGCCATGCAAACACCATACCGTGATGTGGCTGTGGCTTAACTTTCCACAGCCAAGACGCTTCGCGCTAGCCGCTTCGTGCTAGCCGCTGTCTTGTTTCTGTTATAAGCTTTCCTGCAACAGATGCATTTCAGAAACAACTAAATTATTCACTAACGATTTGACTGTAAGAAGACGTTACCCGATCCATGTTTGAAGTATTCCTAATCTGTTGTAAAATCACACTTTAAGAATGTAATTCAAAGTGTACGGTAACTACATAATGAAAAGTTTGGGTGCTCATCAGGACAAATATCGTTTCTAGCACTGGTTGCAACGTTCCTCAGATGAACGTTACAACTAGTGCTAGAAACTATGCATACACAGGTAGCTACAAAGTTACACTTACCTGACGTTTCAAACATTTTAAAGGCTTTGTTGTACAGCAAACAAATTTGAAAGGTAAATTGAAACTCCGACTTGTTACAGCATATTTCATGTTGAAATTTTGCTAAAACCGAATCATGTAGCCTATTTGCTTTTCAAAAATCCCAAAACTTTACTGTACTTTGTGGTTTATATTAATAACATCAAAATGACAGGAAGAAAGTTAATCTTCGTTTAATTTAGAAAAAGGTATCTCCGAGCTTAATAAAAAGAATCAGAGGTTACAAGGTATACCTATTAGGGAGGGCCGTCGGAAACAGATCGCTTAGCAACTCGAGTTTCTTAGGAGGTTCGTCGAGTAAATGGCGAAATCGAAAACCATTCTTTAATTGAACGCCAGGAAGACGGTGCACAACCAGGGGCAAGTTTAGCTGATAGGGGCCTGGGGCACTCTTAGATCGGGAGGTTTCGTGCAAAAAAGTTTTTTGCGCCTAGGGCGCAAAAAACTTTACAAGGTAACTTGATAGTTACCCACACTGTTGCTGATGCCTTTACGCCAAGCTCAGTGGCCACCTTGTGACTAAAAATTAAACTTGAAGGAAAAAGGAGGCATTTTGCAGAAACTTCCAAAGCTGAGAAAAAATAATTATATTAACACAAAATCACGTTTTCCACGTCCGGTGGACTTTTAAAAGAGGGACCCGGAACAACTGCACCCTCTGCCCCCCTAAACCCGGGCCTATGCACAACACGGTCCAACTAATCAGTAAATCAGCCCATTTCAGGGATATTACCCCCTACCAATGGTGACGTTCTCCGAAATTGCGACCTAGTGAAAGAATAAAGTCATGAAGAAGGAGGACACCGGAGATTACAAGAAGGAAATGGAGCTGCGCGAATTTGCGGAAGCAGCCTCGACTAAACAAGTATCTACCATTTCGCCACTGTGGCGATCATCACGCGTGAGGGAGTGATCAGGAAGATTCTGAAGAAATGGGCCATGGTTAACACTAGAACGGCCGAAAAAAAGTATACCTCCAACGGCTGCTGGTGTCGAAATCGACACTTTTCACAAAAACTTTACTTTTCCGCAAAATTAGCAGTAAGATTTCGTTTTATTTTACAGCGATAAAACTATCTGAAGCACTTATTACTTTTGTCATCTATTTGCGCTGTTCATTTGTTGGATTTAGACAAAAATTATGACGTAGGCTACCAGGTTTTGATCAGTTCGAAGCTTGACTGTGCCATTTGATCAAACACATCAACTGCAACTTTGTTTTGGCTATAAAAATGGATTACAGAGGGTTTCTTTTTTTCTGTTGCATCAATACTGGAGCTGTCATGCATAGTGAAAAGAACTTTTGCATTTTTTTGCACAGATAGTTTACAAACATGCAACTGTTCGTTGAATTGTAGAAGAATTTACTGGAAAATCTTTCTCCTCCACCCTTGGTCATCTCCTTTGTCAGTCCTTTACTGTTAGCTCGAACAGTTCCAACAATGGTTATATTTCTTTTCTGTAGTAAACCAGCAAGATTCACCCTAGTAAAGAAGTTAACTATTGTGACGTTGTACCCGCTTTGTCTGTGTAAATTGGTGGTGATCTTGATCACTACATCCTTGGGGAGAAGCCTTCCATTTCGTTGATTTCTTTCAATAGTTCCGAGGTACGATAAGTACGGTACTGTATTGCATACGTATTTTGAATGAACCTCGGCTAATACCCAGAATTTCATGCCAAACTTGTCTGGTTTGTTTGGCATGAACACGATAAAAGGACATCTGTTTTCCATTGGAAATAGCTGTTCATCGATTGGTAGGCTCCAATCCGGAGTGTAATTGTTGATGCAATTAGCAACAAGTCCTTCCAGTGGCTCTCGAATATGAATAAACTTATCTGTTGCAAATCGCTGATAGATTTGTGAAAGGTATTTCTAAACTCAGTAGGATGACCTAAAATCAAGCCGAGCGATTGCACACATCAAGCCGAGTGTTGAAAAATTACCATGAGATACGCTATAAGTAACTGTGAAAACTATTGAATTAGTTTTTTCACACAGAAAATATTTTATACTTTACAAATCTTATTAAATTTGTATGAGGTGTCGATTTCAACACCTCGGCCGTTGGAGGTATATCCGTACATTGTAGATAGCACAAAAAAATTTTTTAGAAAAATAATACTGAACTATAAAATTTAAGCATAATTGGGAAGCAACTGAAAGTTTGAAAACGTTGCGATAACAATTAAGGCCCAAAATAGTGAATTAAATTTCTAAAAGTGTCGATTTCGACACCTTGGCCGTTCTAGTGTTAAGACGAAGAATAAAATCCCTATGGCAAGAAAGACTGCTAAATGGAAAACTTCATTGAAGGCCAGTCTTTGCCTCCACACTCTTTTCGACGTCGTTGACGACAAATTGCTGCACTCACTCGAGGTTGATTTCGTTAAGGACTGCGGAGCACGCATTGGTTTCATTGGAAACGTCGATTGGGAGGCAGTGAAATCTGAAAAGAAGAGGGATGAGCGTAAGGAGCAACTGCTTTCGAGAGAAAACGAGTGGAAGAACGCGAAGAATGTACACACGACTCGGATGACTACAATACAGAAGAAACTCCCAGAAAGCGCTTCCCTTCCGAGTGCTCGATTGTACTGTCGATCTTCGTACAGTTTGCGCGTGAGGCGGAAAGTTATGGAATTCCGAGTCGAACAGCAGGCTGCCCTCGCAACCGCAACATTACTGTACACAAAAGATGATTTCAATCCGACGATGGTAGTCGTCAGTCGACAATATGAAGGTAGTTCGTGCACGAAAACGGCTCCGTTTAGAGACGAGTCACTTCTCTTTCAGTTCGCTTCAACAATAGTTGAAGGCCTTTACTTTGACGACAGAAAGGATAAAACCCTTACATTGAATGGCATAACCGAATATCGTCAAAAATAAATCGAAGCCCACTACGTGATGCTGAAATACCCTAGATCTGAATATATCGACCACGTTTCCATTCAAGGGCGTTCAACCGGGAACAAAATTGCCAAAACGATGTTAGCTGCTCTTGAAGTCAAGTGAACTGACGTGAAAAGCATTCGGGTCGTTGGCTGCGACGGAACTGCCGTCAGTACAGGTAAGCACACAGGAGCCATCACCACCATTGAGCAACATATCGGGAGTACGGTGCAATGATCGATTTGCCAGTTTCACCTCAACGAACTCCTACTTCGGCATCTCTTCATCGAGCCGGACGGGAAATCATCAAGACCGCAAACCTTCAAAGGATTTATCGGCCGTGTCGTCGCTAATGATAAGTGCAAAATGGGAGAATTTGCAGTCGTCGAGTTCGAGAAGATAAAATCCAATCTGACGGAAGTCGATGAGGTGATAGAGATTAGCAGCAATCAAAAGTATCTGCTCGATATCGTGTTGGTCATCGAGGGAAGTTTGCCTCCACAAAGCACCCGATTCCGTCATCTAGGAAAACAGGGTCATTGCATGTGGTTTACTACCAAGCAAAACAAGAAAATTCACTTCTAGGTCCTTCATTCGGTTGGTTATGCTGATTCGCTATCGGACAGGCCAATTAAAAAATATTGTCGACAGTTGCCTATAAATAAATGCCTTTGCTGCGCATCCGGAGAATGTAGTTGGCCCTTCTGCATGACCAGGTAAACCAATGCGTAAGCTCGCAGTTCATCAGATCCAGAAAGCAAGGGACGAGTACACGGGTGGGATACGTCGTTTCGAAATACCTAAACTAAACTTTGAGTACACAGATTTGACAACAAACTCGTTGCTCCGGTGGAGCGAGCGGAAAATCACTGAACCACCAATTCTACGCGATTTCGGCATCCAGCAGCTCACAGAGGTCTTCGTCGAGACCGATGTTCCTACATCGATTGACAGTTTTCCGTGCTGCACACAAGCAGTTGAGCGCGCAATCAAACTCGTCACCGAAGTTAGCGATATGAAGTCATCGGCCATAACAGCAGACATGAACTTATCCTGACGCGAACTGCTGCTCGCTCACAGCGTTCACATTTTGAGTCAAAGAAAGATTACGTTCTCTGATTGTTTTTGACTGTTTTCGTCGATTTGTGTATTTTCTATTTTTTAATTATTTACTTTTTTTTTTAGAGGAAAAAATGTTTTTTTATTTTTTTATTTGGGTGATATTTATTTTTTTGCGCGGCGTTTTCCACGGCCCGATCTAAAAAAGGTTTTCAGATTATTTGTTTGTGACCTAAGCCTCCTATCTGAGCCGAGTTGCTAAGTGATTTGACAAAAAAAGTGCATTGACGGCCCTCCCTAATACCTATCCTATTTAATACGCCCTGAGTAAATGTATACAAAGCGTTTTCACCATCTGCTTAGGCCGGTAGCTAAACCAGGATCGCATCAGTTGAAAGCAAGCACCTTACTTGCAGCGCCATGTTACAGTGAACCTTGCTTTACCTTTGATTTGAACTTGACTTGATATGGCATCAAAGTTGACTCCACATGTTTGGTTTATGTCGTAATATTTCATGACATGTCTGTAACTTTCTGACTTTCAATGTAATTATTGAATTTATTGTTCCCTGTAATTTTCAGAAGTTTGCTAATTCAGCGTAATTCAACTTTTATTCACATTTTGTGTCACTTTACTAAACACTGACGGAAGTTGATGTTTTTTGTGGGTTTCAGAAAGTCAAATTAAAGCAAACAAACGTATTTTACATGACTAGACACCATGACCCACTTACTGCAAGAGGGTGTTTTCAAATTATTTTTCAGGTAGCCACTTTGACATAACAATTTTGTAAAAGCCTGCAAAGCACGCACCAATCAGAAACTGCGTTGTCTGCGACGTCATTCGTAAATCGAAGTTAGAGGAAGAACAGGAAAAAAACGTAAACAGTTCCAAAACTAAAAATAAGTGAACGTTCCGCTGCAGGTATCGTAGCGTAGAGGGTTAGAGCTGAGGAATCCATTTCAATAACGTTTGTTAGATTATCATTTCTGTCATAACTTTTTTTTCCTTCGTAATTACTAAACGAAGTTCAAAGCACGGATCAACTCTCCGGCTGAGTGCTAGAAGGATCACAGCTGGACAGTAGTCACTTAAACATGTTCTGATTGGATGACATGTGTCAGTGTGTCTTATTAAGAATTGACAGGCCAAAGTGTCTAGCCTGCCTATATTTCATGCTTTTAATGGCAAATCACCAAATGCTAGGAACATTATAAAACTGAAAATTATTTTGGTTTTACCTTAGCAGTTAAATCAAAGATGATCATTTTGCTATAAACTAACCGCATTTTTGAAATTCAAAAGTTATAGGAAACAATGAACAAGATTTTCTTTCGTAGTAGTACGTGCATGGAATCATTTAACTTTGCTTGTGAAATCTAATTATAGACCTACAAAGACACACAAGAGTAATAATTATTATAATCGTTTAGGTTTGTATGGAATAACAGATTAGATTCTGCTTTCAAGAGGAAAAGTAAAAGTATGATGAAAAACATTTACAAAAAAATTAGTGATGATATAAAAGTGAAGAAACTTACAGCATGTGACACGTCATAATAGGCTCCGCCTCACTTTTAGCTGTACGTTGTAACGATAAGCGACAGCATCTACAGTAAATTATAATTCACAGTAATGCCACCCAAAAATTATTATTTTATTGGATATTTTTGTAATGAACTGTATGGTAGCGGATAATTTTGGTTTTGGAAGATATTTTTTAGCAGTTCTCACTGTCTCTTCTTGAGACCTGATTGCAAACGGTTTCTTTCTGTTTGCAAGACTTGGAGAGTTTGGAGATCTCAAAAATCTGAAAAAAACTATATTGTCGCCGGCTCAATCATCAAGCTATAAACTGGGAAAATCTTCCGCACATAAAAATAACGTTTGACCCAAACATCGATGACTTTTTGAGGACAGAAAGAAAGCCCCGCGCAGTCTTCCCAGGCGTAACAGCTGCCAAATTGCATGGCACAAAGGCCTTATTTAGCTTACAAGCTGTTACGCCTGCTTTCGGACAAATTTATTAACCACAACATTTCTACAATCGGATACTTCACTCTACTGATCTTGGTCACTGGACCTGCGTCAGTAGTTCCAAGCGTCTACAAGTTTGCAAAGCTGCCATGAACAACTTTTTACTGTAGAGCTGTGGTTCCCAACCGGGGTGCCGCGGCACCCTGGGGTGCCAATTGCAATGCTCAAGGGTGCCGCGAGATATTGAGATATTGCAATTTTGTGGCTCATTCTTTATTTTAACTTTAAGTGCGGAATTTATTTATTTCTAAGTCTAACCGAGTTTCAGTGCGTATTAAGTTATTACAAGCTCAGTTGCTGGCATTTATCCGGTATGTCAATAATGAAAAGATTACAGAGCAGTTTTTTTGTTGCAAAGTACTTACAGAAACTACCGCCGGTCAAGATATTTTCAACACTTGAATAAGTATCTGAAAAAAGCGGGGTTATCTTGGAAACAGTGTGTAGGAATTTGCACTGATGGAGCTCCATCGATGGTTGGGTCAATTAAAAAATTTTTATCGTTAGCAAAAAGGCAAAATAGTGATATTATAACAACACGCTGTTTTCTTCATCGCGAAGTTCTTGGCTGAAAAGCATTAGGTTCAGAATGTAAAAGAAGTGTTAAATAAAGTTGTCAAAATGGTCAGCTACCGGTACATCAAAATTCCAAATAAACCACTTAAATCACGTCTATTTGCCAAGCTTTGTAAGGAAATGGGAGCGAACTATGCTCATCTTTTGTTGTATACCGAAGTAAGATGGTTGTCGGGTGGAAAAGCATTGTCACGAGTAGGCTACTGTATATGAGTTAAAGGATAAAATGCTCTATTTTGTCAGCCTTGAAAAGCAAGAAGAATTTTGTGATTTTTTTGCGATTACAGTTAGGTCTCCAAATTAGCGTATTTAGTAAATATCTTCGACCATTTAACCCATTTACGGCCAGTGTTCTTTTAAAAGGACATCGTATTGAATGCATCAGTATTGCATCATCTTATTTTGATTGAATCATTTTGGACTTGCTAGTAGTTATTTAGGGTCTGTTTTGGAAGGTGTTGATAAATATTTGCGAACAACGTACTTTTTCTGAATTCTGTAAAAGTTTGAAAATTGTTGAAAAATGAGAAGAGCCCGGTGAAGTGAAGTGAGGAGGAACATGCACGTTTTATTGCCTATTGGTAATAGATATGAATTATGTTTCTTCATAGTTTGACACTCTATAATATTGTGCTTCCTACTGCACTCTAATCTGTGTAAGGTTTTGCTTCTTTTATTTGTTTATTTTGCTTTATATTTATTGTTGCCTTTTAAAAGAACATCGGCCACATGGCCACATTTTTTTGGTTTCTATGCTTGTGAAACCTGGACATTATACCGCCGTGACATCAAACGTCTTGAAAATTTTCAGCAGAGGAAACTGGGTCAAATGCATAGGCACTCGTTGGGAAGATTGTCTCACCAAAGATGCAATCCCGCGCTAGGTTGCCCAGTTCAGAAGCCACCATATTGCAACACTGCCTTCGCTGGCCAGGACATGTCATGAGAAGGACAACGAAGAGAGACAACTAGAGACAGGAAACCCCCCCAGAAGACCACAAATGAGATACAAATATCAGCTGAAAGTCTCCCTCAACCATGCAAACATTGATCTAGATTCATGGGAAAACCTTGCTAGTGACAGATTACTCTGGAAAAAAAGATCTAAGAAAGGCACGGAAATTTTCGAAAAAAAAAGGATACAAAAAGCCCAAGAAAAACGAATACTAGAAAAGCTAAAACTACCACGTCCCTCCCTCCATACAATCCATACCCCCCATACAATGTGACTTTTGCCCACGTCTTTTTCATCATACACTGGCCTCCAAAGCCATATATGACATCACCATCCAAAGCCAAATTTGATTTGATGACGAAACCAATGCTCGGTCACGAGCTGGAGCCGACAACTGTCAGTGGCGTATAGCTAATAGCTATGGTTTGTGCCGCCCGCGGCGGACCATGACTTTGCACCCCTGAACGCGTAAAGTTGGAACCAGCAAATAGAATTCGAGCCAAATCCGTTTCAAAAAATATTTTTACTATGCTTTTTCGTTTAGGCTTAAAAATATTCTGCCGCCACAAGCTTCCGCCCGGGGGGGACTGCCTAATGGGGAAACACCCTCCCACTAGCTACGCCGATGGTTATCGTGAATACAATATGTTCATACAATAACTTTGAAACGTCCTTCAAGAAAGATCTGACAAATTTCTACCGAAACAAACACCTTTTTATGTTAAGGTATCGCGAGATTTATATTTGACTATGTGGCTGGTGTCCTTTTAAAAGGCAAACAAACAAATGCATCAAAAAAGCAAAAATTATCAAATTTTTTTAAACTAATTCAAAAGTTATGACAATACAACTTTGTGGCTGAAATATTTCCTATAAAGAGCAATGGGAACTTGTGACGGCTTTTAATGGGTTAATCAGAATTCTTCTGGTGTGAAATTTTGCTGTTAAAACAGGTAGTTTTTTATGTTGCAGTTGTCTAGATAAAGTCAGTCGTGCAAACTGACCAAACGTTGGAAATAAAGCTGGGTATCATTTTCAACATTTTCTGGTAGCCTAGTTTGCAGTCACCACAAAAACAAATGCCGTTTTGTCACGCTGTGTTAGTTTCTTGCTTTTCGTTATCCCACTATGTAACTCGAAATATGTCGCTACTAGAGATGTAAAAAAACAGTTTTTTTTGTTTTTAAAAAAAACGAGCTAGTTTTTTTTTGTTTTTTATCGTTTTTTTTGTTTTTTATTCGTTTTTTTTTTGTTTTTTTTACCTATTTTGACATAAAATGTCACAATATGCACAATATGCAGCAATTAGGGTAAACGCATTGTAATAGCGTCTCTTTCAACAAACAAACAGTTTCATAACTCGTATAACTTATTTCAAATCAGACTATATGTCTGGTAGGCTATATTGTTTCATTGCAATTTTGTAGATCTCAAGTCTCAACACACGAGCCATAAAAATTTCTCATCGTCTCAAATAGTAGTAACAGTGTCCTATGGTTGGCACATCTCAAGTATTGTCTGTAATTTGGTCCAGCCAGTTGTTAAATGCAGTACCACACTCGTGTACAGTTTCGAAACCACCTGGGATTTTGGTTAATGGGCATGTTAGGACCAGGTGGTCAATGTCCTGTTTCTCTGCTTCACAAAGGCACTTTTCACCAGCACACCACACCTTTTCCAGTACAACATCAAGAGGTTGTTCCAGTTGATGTGCATTTGGTGCAAACTTGATGAAAACCACACAAGCGGTTCTCGAGTTATAAGTGAAACAACCTTAGCCACTAGGTGGCTTCATAGATAAAGAGCAATAGAAAAACGGCAATATCTCAAGAACCGCTCAACATATTTGGATAATTTTTAGCTCTACTCCCATGTTTTCTAGGTGAACTATCTGTTTATGAACAACAAGTTTTGGCTACTACTTTTTTAGATAAAAAGAAATTAACCTCTTGTCGTGACGCACCGATAAAACCACGATGCGTAACTTGAAAAAGCCATTTTTTTTTTAAAGCAGT
The DNA here is from genome assembly GCF_918807975.1 of Aplidium turbinatum. Taxonomy (NCBI): domain Eukaryota; kingdom Metazoa; phylum Chordata; class Ascidiacea; order Aplousobranchia; family Polyclinidae; genus Aplidium; species Aplidium turbinatum. The sequence continues at coordinate 60,451,652 of NC_137472.1, forward strand.
GTAGTGCTAAAGTCCCAACTTTTAGCCCAAATCACATTTAAATGTAGTGAAAGATGGAAACATTTTGATTTTTTTATTATCCATGCAGAGGTTCAATACTCCTTTGTGATGTGATAGTCATGTTTGTTTCCCTTGATCACACCATTGTGCTGTCATAGACATGTTTAAAAGAAGTATGGTTGCACTTAATCCATGCAATTTGAACTAGTTTGCAGGACTTTGAGACTTCAGCACTTTTCTGCTTTTGCCAAACTTTTCGTCAATCTTTCCTCTATCAAAAAAAAAAAAAAGTTATAGTTACGCATTATGGTTTTATTGGTGCGTAACGACAAGAGGTCAATTTCTTTTTATCTCAAAAAGTAGTAGGCCTAGTTCCCAAATAAAATAAGTTTTCATTTTTGATGTTTGTTTTGTATTTTTATCCTGCATTGCGGGAATATGGGTAAAACTCTATACTTGTCAGGAAAAGTATTATGAAGCATTTATTCACTATGTGAACACTGAGCAGTGCTGAAAAACTTCACTTTAAAGGAAAAATTTCTTCATTCAGGGTTGGTAGTTACTAGCAATAGTCAACATGGGTGGTGGGCATTTGACAGGAACATTAACCTAAACCTTTTCTGACAAATGCACTTACTTTTGACAGCTAAAAATATCAGTGATAAGATCTCTTGCATTATGTCACAAACGATCTGCAAGAAGCATCAATGACAAAGTGTCTAAGACCTTAAAAGTTACAACACACGAAAAGAATACTTTTGTTTCAACATTTATAAAACATATACATCGTTGTTAAGCTATCAGTTAAAAAACATGTTTAAACAAGCTATAATTGGCAATAGCTTGCATTAGTAAATCACCACAAACAAGGTAATGTGTGTTCTGAATACTGCCGTCTTGTTTTTGCCAAAATTTCGTCAACCCATTGAGTGTGTACAAGAATAACCAGTACCGGTATACTAACATCGTAGGCTAACTTCCACAAAAGGAAAAAGAGATTAACTCATCTACATTATGTCATGTATCAAATTGCATTAATTCAATGTTTGTCAGGTCTACTGCCACAAACATGCCTGAGAATGAAGAAGAAAGCGACACAACGTAGGACTATGCAAAAAACATATGCTGCTGCCAAGCACAAACACTTAGTAATTTCAGCACAACCAAAAAAACATTTTTACTAGTTTAATGTTTTTCAAGAGCACTATAATGAAACTAAGCTGCAAATTGTAAAAAAAATGCAACTTTTCCAGAAAAATATGAAAAAAAAAAAAAAAAACGAGTGTTTTTTTGACCCAAGTTTTAAAAAAAAAAAAAAACGTTTTTTAAAAAAAAAAAACGGTTCGTTTTTTTGCATTTACATCTCTAGTCGCTACGCTATATAGGCCACATGATTGCACTGATGACCTTATCGTTTCTGCGACGTCATAAAATGTTTGACCATTCTCCTCCCCTTTTACTGCATTATTACGTCAGCACTGTCATCAAATATTCAAATACGAAAACCTTCTTTTGCTCACAGAAAAATTCAAATTTTTGCGAAATGTCCATGATCCTGATCTCATTGATGCTTTCATTCGCATGCGGTAGTCAATTCGTCATATTCAATCCACTCTCGCCAATTCTACAAGACATTTTCAACAAAACATACCAAGTATATGCATTTTTGGTAATGTTATAATCCGTGCCAATGATAAGCTGAAGCTCATATACCCCACTGAACAAATCGATGGTCGATTACATCACGTTCGATATGTTATAACTATATGCATGCTTCGTTACCAAAAACGTAAGAAGTTACACTGGACAAGGAATCGAACACTAAACCTGTAAATTTATTGATTCTTATACAATACTGCACATAGGATGTGATCGTACTTGTGTCAGCAGATGGACAGTTAGACGAGGCTTCGACTCGTTTTCAACTTGACAGCCATCACAACAATGCATGCATTTGTCTTGGCTTGTCATTTATGATATAATTATCCAGTTAGGAATGCTTCTAGTCCGTTAAAGTTTGATAGAGGTAAATATTAATTTGTGTCCAAAAGTTTCATATGTCCAGTATTAGAAAACGAAAATTAAACTGCTTGAGATAACACCATCTAGCAACTTTGTGTGATTAGAGAGAGCAGGTTTTTTTATGGAACTCTCAGAGTAAAAAAAATAGGTGGACTTAACAGTTTCTCTGAAGCGATAGTTGAATTAAGTTTTATCGCAAGCATTGCATCTTGCAAAATCGATACAACGAATCTTTACCGGAATCAACATGGATCAGTCTTCTTTCTATGACGCTCTCAGCAATGATCTTAGGAGGATTTATTGAATCTTTGTCGGTCAAGCCCTTACTTAGATCTATGAGCAGGAAGAGATTGATGCAGACGTTTCACATCACCAACTTGATTGCAATCATCTTAGTTGCTTTGGTTGGGAGGTTATCTGGTTCGTACGAGGTCTTCATCATTAGTCGCATCTTGGCTGGCGTGCCGTTTGGAGGCGCATACAGTAAGCATTGAATTTAGCTGGTAATGGAAGAAAAGTCCGTAGTGAAACGAAAACGTGCTGTAAAGAAAGATACGTACAGTATTGTGTTGAAGTGAGAAGACGTAGAAGACTGAAATAGTTTCTTCTGAAGGTTTCTCTTGGTAGTGTCGCATACTTTTATAAAGTTTAAAGTAGAAGCAAATCTTTTTATAACGTCAGCGTGCGATTCTTGCTTGTTGTTAAAGTTCTATGCCCGAAAATGAATTCATAACATTGACAAGGTGTCGTTGAATAAAATGCTTCAGGCACCTTGCTCCACAATCACCATACACCCGTGAGCTGAGCATCATTTCTTGATGCTGTTTTGTTTATTTGTTTGTAGATTCTTCACAATTGTGGTCTGATAGCATTTACATCTAGGTAATTTTGTGGTATACATAATTTGTAAAAATATTCATTAAATTCTTATTTACAATATATTTAACCAAACTTACTTATTCAATACTTCGCTAGATGAATCCCAGCTTTACCTATTGTACATGACCATACTGCCACTAAAAGTACAATGTTTTTACGAGCGTTTTTGCTTCTTTCACTTATCTTTAACTGTAGCCTACTTTTTGCATTGAATGTGCAATTTTTGAAACTTGAAGCTAACAGCCGTATTTAATTATCACCGACAGATCTTACCCCAATAATGATTGCTGAGATCAGCATGAAGAGAAAGCAAAAGATGCGACAAGGAATTATGGGAATTGGAAATAATTCCGGTTTTTTATTTGGCTCCATTCTGGCACATCCAAAAGTAAGCGATGAACTGGCTTGCCTACGTCTTTCACATTATACAGGTGTTGGCTGCATATTCGAGGGGAGAGGGCTTGTTGCGGCACTCGAGGGTGAGTGTTGAAGAATGACACAGATGGATTAAATACAGTGGCTGACAATTTATTAATGCAATAACAAATACAAACCAACGCAAACAACATAATACAAAGACACACACACAAACACACACACGAGTTATCAGTAAACATTCTAATAAATAAGAAGTTTGATTTAACTATGGCTTGGGTGTGATAGACAATGCGAATTATTCTTTTTTGTGTTCATGAATTTTCGTTAAAGTTCCTATTGTTTCACTTACGTAGAATTCACTAATAGATCATTAACCAATCTTGTGATGTTGAAGGATGATTTAGAGAAAGAATATGAAGCAACGCAAGGAGAGATAAAAGGATGCAACATAGTGGATATATGTAAAGTAGTGAAGACAAAGCAATACAGGTTTAGCGGGAAAGTTTTCTTACATTTTTTTGTGATTTGGAATGAGTGTAAAATTATTTCTGTATTTACCAAACTAATTTTCTAATTCTTTGTGCATTGATAAATGGATTGATGCAGTAGTAGTCGTTGGAATAAATGAGCATCGCTCAAATAAATTTTTTTCTAATATTTTTACACTTATGTTTTCTGCTTGACAACTTTTTAAGGTCGTGCTTATGCATTACAAAAAACAAATATCATACTGCAGGACTTCCAACTGCATTTATATTGTACCATCAGTTCATCACCTTTCGGGAGTTTATTATTGAGTCGTATCATCATCATGTACAGAGTCAAACTTTAACTGTGACATGTTTCCACATCGAGATCATCTGCTCTCCTCTTTGTCTCTTCGATGTTCGACGAGTCAGCCCACTGTTTTACATCACCTCTCTAAGCTCGCCTCCTTCCCTTGCACCATACAGTCAACAACCACTTGACATAGCTGTCCTGCTGATCTTCGCAAGATACGTACCAAAGATTTTATCTTTTATTTCGCTAAATCATTTTTCCATCTGCCTTGCAGTTCAATTCTGTTTCTAATTTGTTCATTTTTATGTGTTTTTTGTTGTTGATATTTTTCATATTCTTCAGTAGCACCAATGTTGAAAAGCATTCATTTTTTGTGGATTTCTTTGTCAAAAGCCAAAGTTTCAATATGACATTACTCCATTCACATACCACGATAGTAGTCCCAGCTCCGAGAATTGCATACTGGAAAACCATACACTATTCTTTTTTTCCAAAAGTAAGATATCGTATGTGAAAGCAGCCTCAAATATTGTTTCGGAGAAGTACCGGATTCGATGAAGCGAAAATACATTCGACACACACATGGCCTTCTGATAATCTTGTCTGAAAACCAAAATAACTTCCAAAGTTAAATTTGTAATTTGATTATTATGGCTTATTTTTTTATCAGTTGTTAGCACAATACATGTGGCAATGAAATATTGATTCTTGTATATTCAATCTTTCAAGGAACTGAATGGTTGAAAATCTTTTATGCGAAGGGTTCGATAAGCATAGCCCGAAAGAAATGCGACAGTTTGCTTAAAATTATGGAGATTTTATCGACGTTATTTTGCACCCAACGGGAGTAAAACAAGTTGTGTTTATTATTAAGCTCCTGCTCTTTTCGTAAACTACAGCTGGTGGCTTGTCTTTGCCTTGCCACCAATCTGATGATTTGCGGAGCAAACAATTTTTTCTCTACTCGCATAGAATGTTTATTGGTGTTGGAATAGCTAAAGAGAACGCAACCTATGGAACAATTGGGATGTTTGCCCTTCAATTCATAATGGCTGTAGTTGGGGTAAATTTTCATTTGAATTGTTTGTACTACTTAATGACATTGAATTGGTTTTGACCGGTGAACTATAAGAAAGATGACCCACACTACTGTATAAAAGAAATGTAACTTTTCTCTGGGTTCTTGTGCATCAGTTGATCAAACCAGACAACCAACAATTCAACAATTTGAAGATATTTAAAATAAACCAACTTTTCACAAAATTATTATCTGGCTTTTCGCTCTATTGCGTTACTTCGCTCTTTACAACGCGTAAGTGTGCGAGTAGCCGATGACGTCTAAGTACAGGTTTGTTGCGATTGCAAACAAGGCCGGTACTAATGGCATCCTTGGCCTCAAAACAAAATAAAAACACCAAAAAAATGAAGTCACCTTAGAAACTACCTAAGGAAAGAAATACTATAATTGTCAAGAAAGTATGCAGTGTTTACCCTAACAGCAGGATTAATAAAGTAGAATTGATGCAAATGCTCTGCAGCAAAGTAATATATGGTGTTTGACCAATTTCCAGAGCCCTTATAAGCTTCCAGGCCCCTCAAATTATTGCTGGTCTAAAGCTAAATGCTTCCTCCTTGAACCTATATATTAATATAAGTCATCAATTTGACGTGTTTATTATTGTGAATAATTTCCTCAATCTAAGTTATTTCTACAGTCTAAGCTCATCGACCGATATGGAGGAAGAAAAGTGATTTTATGTGCAAGCACCGGTCAAATAATATCCTTGGTCTTATTTACAATAAGCCAGGCCACCTTGCACTTGGCCAAACACGTTATGCAGTACTTTGCTATTGCCGCAGCGGTTATATTCTTTGCTTGGTAAGTCATAGGTTCCAAATGTTATTTAGCGTTGTTTGCAATTCACCAACTTAACGTCATGTACAATTTCACAGCATACTGATGCTACGTATAATTTGTATATTGTATGATCATTTCCAATTGAAGAATTATCAAAATGGAATCAAGGAAATTTTGAGGTATAAGAGAAAAGAATAAAAAAAAGGACTGGACAGGAATCCTTTCTGAACTTGCCCTTGAGAGGACGAGGACCAGGGCCGCGTGAGCACCATCTGGACCCCTTTTCATTAGGAAACCCACTAGTGGGCTCTTATGTTTAGTGATAGCCCTTACAAATTGCGGTACTAGATTTCGGACGTTTCTCTCCTGAAGCGCTTTGCGCTGACGCTGATTAATTTGTACGCTTACTTTGTTTGCCACAGTTGAGTTCTGTCTTGCATACTGAGCTGCAGTGGCTTTGTTTAGTTTAACCTTTAGTAGAAGTGTTGTTTGCTGAGTTTTGTGAGTTAACCTTATTGTGTTTTAGGTTATGTAACTTCTTAAAACTTAATTAAAACCAAATTTGTTTGTGTGACTAAATGTATGGTATTACACAAATAGGACTAAAAATCGTTAGATTACGGCCGCAAACTCTTTCAAGATAAGGAAAAAAATTCACATTCATAACTGCAGCAAAGAGTAAACAACTCAAACATTTTTTAGAAAGAAATAGTAAATATGCCGACAATGCACTAGCAACTCTGGAAAATAGTTGGAAAAGGACCGGAGTTTAACAAAGCCAAATTTATAAGACAAATGGACAATGCAAAACTTTACGTCCGAAAAAGTAAAGTTGTATAAGAGTGTTTGGGTCAAGCCCCAGAAGCTTTTGACAAATATAATCTTGTTTTGGCCCCTTTAAAAGCGACTCAAGATATTATTCATGAAAAGTAACAAACGGCAGATGATAGTAATAACACCCATACAGTTGAAAATCTTACACAGAATCGAAACATACAACAGTAAAAAATAAAAACAAATTAACTTGAGAAAAAGGATAGAGCAATAGTACTTGCACTGATAATGAAGACAGCTTAATTTTCGAAGCGTTTGAAAATAAAAAAATTATAAAAAAATTTGTAACTTTAAACCCTGAAAGTTAGTGTATAGGGCAAGAAAATAGCAAAGGAAAGGTGTACCAGTGAAGGCATAAAACATCTTTGAGATGTCTTTTGCCTTTAATGCATGAGCGATTGTCAAATTGTTTTGCGGGCCGCACAAAATTCTTTGACGGGACGCATGCGGCCGCGGGCCGCAGGTCCTCAGATCTAACGTATCTTCACCTTTGCTTCGCTTAGTATTTTCAAAGCACACTTCATTTTTTTCACCTTATAGCCTATCTAAATTAACACTGAAAATCTTCAGTTGTTAGTGAACTAGTCTATCTAAGTGAGCACTTGTGTCTGAAACTCACATGCTCAAGGCCGCTAAGTGAATAAAAGGTGGTTGAGCGAACAAAGCAAGCAAAATGAAATCGCAAAAATAGAAAAAAAATTACACACCTATCAAATGTTACATGTAAAGTTACAATCCTAAAAAACGCTGCACGAACTAAATGTGGGTGGACCTATAGACCAAGATGAACCTCGGCCGGGGTTGAAAAGCAGTTACGTGCTTGCATGACTTAGCTATTTATTACCGAGCTTCTGTAGCATCTTTTGTCTTTTTTAAACAGCCAAAACACATTAAACAGACTAAAACAGCCGTGCTCCCCCCCCTCCACCGGTAGGAGGACACGGGCGGTTAACACGGCTTTGACGAGGACCATTGTTTTTCGGAATTGGCGTTAAAATAAACTTCAAAAATAGGGAAAAAAAACTTTTTTAGAGATTACCTTGAAATTGGTGACAATACAATACTAGTCATTATGCGCTGCAAAAACCGAGGTGAAATAAATTTTCGAAACAGCTGTGTGAAAATACATTTAGCGGTGTCAATATTTGCTACGAGTGGATGTCGAAGGACAATTTGTTGATTGGACAGTCCTAATGGCTAGCGTGCAGGCCATGCCGTTAGTTTATTTGTAATCTTCAGGTCGATGCAGCAGTTGGACTGTTTCGACCGATAGACACCTTAGAGAGACGACTATTTCCCCTATGAACTAACTGACTACAGTCTTTGTGACCCTTCTAGCACAAAGACAGAGAATTGATTCTTGCTCTGAACTTTGTTTGGTAATAAAAGAAAAAATAATAATGGAAATGGTGGGCATCGAACCCACGTCATCAAAACGACTACCTCCCAAACCATTATGCTATATTGCGTCTACTCAGTAGCTCATTTAATTTACTTTTCACAAAGTTTTGAGAAAGACGCTCAAAATATCACGTGGTTGCTGCAGCGACCTGCATATTGTAAATACGCATACCGTTACGATTCACGAAACGCAATAGTCGCTTCTCTACAGAGGTGGGCAGTAGCGCACTATTTCTGCAGCTCGGCTACTTTTTGGTAGCCGTAGCGCCGCTACATTTTTGTTAGAGTAGCGGCTGCAGTATAGCAGCGCAACACTTTTAAATGTGGCTGTAGCGAAGAGACGCTACATTTGTTTCAGTCGCACTCCCATTACTTTTCAATATAAAGTGAAAAAAAAATACTCGTTTTTGAGGATATTTTTTATGGTAACATTTTTTATGGTTTATGGTATTTTTTTATGAAAAAATCAAGGCAGAAATAATTCGACTGTTGCGGGAAATATCAAGCCACGTTGATACCGACCAGAGTGACACCAACACCAGTCACGACTCTAAGGATGAATTTTTTTGGTGTGTTGGTACCACCGCAAGACACGTCGTCACGAAGAAAAATCCATTGTGGAGGCCTTTTTTCAGACAAAAGCAAGTTCTTGAGCTTCCCTAGTGCCGATTGATAACGTATCTTTATTAATACAACACCCCATTCCTTCCAATGCTGCGGTGGAGAGATTTTTTTCCTTTAGAAAAGACGTGCTGAAGTCAAATCCGGCAGGACTCGGCGACTCGCATTTTGAAATGCTCATGTTTTTGAAAGATGCGTAACAATAAATCTCACCAAACGACATGTTTATCATAACGACGTTGAAATGGAAGTGTAAACGAATGATATCATTCGTTTTCAAGGTCCTTTTGACGTCACAAAGTGCTTTCTGTGTCTGTTTAAAAAAAGGTAGCAGGAGAAGTAGCGGAAGCAGCCTATTTTTGGCAAGAAAGACAGAATCTTGTGGTGCTCTTAGTGATGAGCATGAACTGTAGACGACTAACACATGTAGACATAACATGGTTTTAATGAATTTGATTGAATGCGTGGTTTTAAGTTTTTCTGAATTATAAACTATCAAGTAGGATGAAGGGTAAGAAATCCGGGTTATTTAAGTTCATGCGTTTGATACATTCCTGTCTTGGAAACTTGAATGCAAGTTAAAGAAATATCAAAGACATGCAAAGAATACGTCACTAATCAAGTTGACTTTTTTTTAAATATTGTTACCAATCAAATATTTAGGCCTACAAACGCTTTTATGATATCACTATCGTCTTTCGGTCACATGAGATGTTTTTATGTTTTAGTTGTCAGCGGAAATTGATAAGTTCAAAAGCAGTGGAGTAAAAGTTTATTGTTTTGCGACGTGCAGACCGTATTAATTTTAAAGATAACTGTATTGTATGAGTTTCTGTATTAGTAAAATCTTTATTCTCGTTGGTTGGGATGTCACCCACATCCATTGTGTACAATATTTAAACTTTTTTATATTTTTATTGCCACTATGGCTTTCTTGCATAAGTTATTAGCTATTTTTCTTTATCAATGCAAATATTAATATTTTTTGTTCAAGCCGAGGGAAAAGCATAAATTATGTTCTGATAACAGACAACATAGCCAAGAATTTTTCTGTAACAGAACAAAAAGTAAAAAATTCGTGGGTGGTATGAATATTTTTAGATTTTGCCTGCTTAAAAGTAGCCTATGTATTTTTTGTTTGTTTTTAGGCCTACTTGGAATACTGTAAGAAGCAAAACTAGGTAGCTGTCGACCCAGGCGTACTATCTGCTTGAATAGGCCTAACCGATATATTGTTTACTGGTGGCTAGTTTAAATCTAGTAGGCTATAGTTTTCACAGTGTGTTGAGACTAATCATTTTAATATAACAAGGCCAACTTGGCTTTAAGAATATGAAATGCAGGATGTCACAACGCAGAATAAGTCATGAAGTGCAAAATGAGAAACCTTGCATATAAAGTATTTGGTAAAGATATATGAACAATAGTTTCGTGTGTAGCATCCCGCTCGATGGATGGCTGAGTTTTATCACTAACCTATCAGTCTAGCCTGACTCTCACCACAAGCATAACCTACAGTCGGCATAAATGTTGTAATATGAAAAAGAATAGTTAACAAGTGGCAAACAGTATAATTTTAACAGTAACTGACCAATAGCAAGCAAGCAATTTAAACTAAAGTTTTCTTACCACCACCGCGTGACCGGACACCACACTAAAAGAAAGAACGAGCCGCGTTAGGTCAGTGGTTACGCGTTCGGCTCAAGATCATGCGGCGCTGGTTCGACTCTCGGGGTGTGCGCTTGAGCAACGCATTTCAGGACTGCTCTCCATTCAGCGGCACCTAGTGAATAGAACAACAAAACTTCAACAATCGGAAACTTCACTCTGCCAATCTCGGTAACCGGCCCTGCGTCAAAAGGTTCTACAAGTACGGTATGCGAAACTACCAGGAATAACCTATCAAGGCTTTGTCAGTCCGAGGACAAAGATTCAAAACCAAACCAAACCAACCAAACCAACCAACCAACGAGACATCAACCACGAAGTGTTGCACACAACTGTCACATCGGTTCGGGTAAAAATAATTGTTAATAGAAAAGGAGCAAAACATAAAATGATAGGAATCGTCCTCAACATCGCGTAGTAGTGTTTCAGGTAAAATGCTGCGTAGGTCCTATTTCAAGTTTCTGCTTCAGTTGCATAATTCGATTGCATTAATTTTCTTTTTGAGTTAAAATTCTCATACGACAAATGTCTTTTGCTCTATTTACCTTAAACAGCTCAAGTTTATAGCGATTTGATCACGTTTCAGCAAAACCACTTACATTTTTTTGTAACAAAATATATCTATGGTAAAATTTTAGATCAATGCGGTCATTCATTTTATCCGTGGTTGTTAGATGTTATATGTTTGCGAGTCAATCACGGTGGTGACTGAAATTACACTGCGCCACAAAAATATGACTTGTCTGGAACTGAGATGTGAATATCCATTCTGAGTGTAATTTGGGGTGCTGATTCCGAATCTCAAATCGGTTTTGCTCTATCTATCACGTCAGGATATTAAATTAGTTGCTTTTTTTATTTAAAAAATCAACTAAGTAATAAAAATTTTCAATTTTTGTTATAGTTTGAAATTCGCTTGAAGAATCCAAATAAGTTCATATAGCTCTTTTATTATTGCCAGCCTAATAGTCATTGCCATATCAAAAAGACAGTCGTGTCAAGGGACCTATGTTTACTGGTATTTGTATCGAATCTCAGCTTGTTTAGTGTACGTTAGCGTTTACAGTAGTCTATTCCGTAAATATTTAATGAAATTAACAAATAAGGTTAAAAACTCGTCTTCGAACATATGAAATAGCAAGGTATCACCCATTTTCAAAATATAAAGGTTTTATTTGAACAGACAGTGGCGTACGCAGGATTTTGTCCAAAGGGAAGCCAATCGAATTTTTTTTTTCGAAACGAAAACAAATAATTGAAAAAACGCCCATTTGTGGAAGTCATGCTGTGCAAGATTAGCCTATCATACTCAGCTGGCATTGACGACAATGTTTTAGTTTGTAACAACTAGTTTGCTCGTCTGGATAGATTTTGTAACTTAATTGTAAACAAAAAAATGTGATAACATTCGACGTCGCATAATATAATGTTTTACGTAGACGACGTATAGTTTGCTTAATTAACCCAATGAACCACGCGTATTGAGCGTACGCTCAGTGGCGCACGCAAGATTTTCTTACTGGGAAAGGGAGCGTTCGATATAACTTGACATTTTTTATCAGGATCAGCCTAATGCAACTTTAGTCTGACCAAGGTTTAAGGTGGTCAAGGCTATCTGTTGGTAAAATATAAAGTCTGACGGTCTTTGCCGAGTATGTCATTGTACTTTGCGAAACTGTGTGCTAAACTGTGTGAGCATTTAGAATGCAGCAAAATGTAATGGCATTGTTATCAGTGACAAAATAATTTGCTCCCACAGCAAAGAAAAAGACACTGTAGAACCTCACAAGTTTGTGAAATGCTCTTTAAAAAGTGATTTCAGTCTTCTCTTGAGCTTGCATATCAACGCAAGGTTTTGCTGAGCTTGATTTTTTGCGTAGGAGGCTGGCTTGAATTTCTTCAACACTTTTTCCTTTGGTCTCAGGTAGAAAGATGATGAAATAAACCAAAAATATGATAGTGCAGCCTATCCATATAGTAAACGCATATGCACCGAGGGCAATCTGGAACAACAAAAAGCAAATTTCAAACCCTTTTGGTAACTGAGTCATGAAAAGTTTGGGTGTTTATCAGGGTTACTATCTAAGAGTTAATCAACTTTTAAAAGTTTAAAATAATCAAAAAATTTTACGAAATTATTTAACACTGGTAACAAAAATGTTCTGAAATTGATAGCATTTTTGAATTACTTTCTTCGATGTGAGCTATTCAACAGTTGCATCTTATTTTAATTTAGAATTTTTGTAGTTAGTATTGGTCCGTTGAAAGCACATCGCTATTTTTAAAGACATGTTGAAGTGAATAGGCTTGTGAAAAGGTTAATAAGTAAAATATAGCCATCAAAATATAAAAATTAGGCTGTTTAAGAGACGTGGTAGCCAATTCCTCATGTTAGTCTAATAATCAGATCATTGAAAGACATCGTGCAAAATGATTGAAATTGATTGAATTTTGGAACACAACGAGACAAATAAAAAAACAAAGAAGTTTATTTTATAAAGAAAGAAAAAGTCCAATTTATAAATTCTAAAATATTTTCGTTTCATTCACACGTACGTGATGAAACGTTGGCTTACAACCAGCAATATTTATTCAAAGGGTTTACCTCTAAATAAGGATGGATAAATATTGTAAACCAGGACAAAGTCCAGAAGATAACAATAACCATTCCCATAATGGCCGCGCGGGTTGGTTCGATTGTGATATCTGTTGCCATGGCGAGTGTAGCCCCACCCACTCCACCAGAGAAGCTGCAGTATAAAAATTTATCCTGAGGCACAGTAACGTAGCTGCTGCCCTACTTCTACCCTTTGTTACCTTAGTTGATTAAGCCCCAGCCTTTGAGCTTGAAAAACAACTTTTTAATGTTACCTTCTACGCCGATTTTAACACTTTGCAATTGTGATAGCAATCGTTAGGAAACTCATAGTATTCAATTGTGACCACTTTGGAATTCACCGTTGCATCATTTTTCACGTTGCATCATTTGACACTGCAGTAGATAGAAACAGAGAAAGAAACAAGCGAGCACGAAGCAGGGCCTTTGAGAGGTCGGGTACCAAAGAGATCCTCTGGCCCATAAACAAGCACACCAGTGGCGTATCCTGGTAGGTTAAGCAAGGGAAGCAATAAAACTCGGGGGTAAGAGCGTGCCGAGGGCACGCGTATTTTAGGGGGTCTGGGGGCATGCCCCCCCGGAAAATTTTTGCAATATTACACTCAAATAATGGATTATAATGCTTTCTGGAAACACTTTTAGGGCAATGTTTGTATAAAATTTATTAGCAGACAAAGATCTATTAACTTATTAAAAGTAGCTCTTACACGAACGGGCAAAAACTGCGGCTCAAATTACAGAACACCAAAAATTCAGCTTAACTGCTCAGTTATAGCTACCTACTGCTGTAGTAGCCAGAAGAAAGATAAATAACTTTATTTGCCAATCAGATTCTATAATAGTACCATACACAATAAGCTTACATCACAATAACAAACAGTTTATGAACATAGAGGAACGCATAAGTACACTCAGTGTTAACAAATTCAATCTGATTAACCAGGAGCAGCGAAAGACCAATTGGTCGTCTAGTCATCTGCTCCCAACTGGTCATTAATGAAGACACAAATAGATTGAAGAAAGCACTCGAATTGGCTAATGGCATTAAACAATAAACGGCAATAAGTCAGTGTTTGATATAATCAACTTAAACAGCGTAATTGTTTGTAGAGGTAGTCTAAGTTGCTTTTCATGTAGGGAACTGGTTTGTCGTCTTTTTTTAAATAATGTATGTTGTGAAATTTTATGTTGCTTCAGGTTGATGACGTGCTCTGCTTCAAGCTGATTAGTCGGCGCGGCGTTTAATCCTTGAGTTCTTGTTTTTGTTATTGTTGTTGCTTTCTTGCTGAACGTGCAGCTAGATGTTTGTGGACTGTTTTAGTTATTCAGTTATCTTATAATATGTAAGGTGCTTGTGATGGGCAGACTGACATTTTTATCTGATGTTCATTACAATTTAATCAACTGATACCAAGACTATGGATAAACTACTAAAGCCATCTCGCCTTGACCTTGACCCAAGCTCTCCTACTGCATGCAAAGAGTGGAAGCATTGGAGAAAGACATTTGAGTTTTTGTCGAGGAAATGGAACGGGGTGAGGCTGGCCAGGCTGTCAATAAGCTTAAGCTATTGGTGAATTGTGTTTCACACAATGTTTATGAATTCATTGATGAATGTGACGCGTACGATGGAGCAATTGGCATTTTACATAATTTATTTTCGAAGACCCCACATTTGATTTTTGCTCGTCATTTGTTGGCAACTACAAGACAACAGCAATGTCAACCTCTTGAAGAATTTCTTCAACTGCTTAAAAAACTCAGCAAAGATTGTAACTTTACAAATGTGTCGGTTGAACAACATCGGGAAGAGGCCATCCGTGATGCCTTTATAAATGGACTGCTGTCACATACAATCCGACAACGGCTTCTGGAGAATGATGCGTTAACTCTAACTGCAGCTTTCAATCAAGTTTGAACGTTAGACATAGCACAGAAAATTCGGAGGAGCAGTTACTCCAACGTCTACAGAACGAAACGATGTAAATCGCGAAGAAACCTCGGCGATGACCAAATCGAAGAAATTGTGTTTTCTCTGTGGTCAATCATATCACGACAGAAAGCATTGTCCAGCGCGAGACTTAGTGTGCTTAACAAAAAGGGCCATTTTTCTAAAGTATGTAAAACCAAAGAAACTGCTGATACATCTGCTTCTGTCTATTCAGATGCCTTGTGTGTGATCAAAGAAGCCCCTCAATGCTTGTCTCATGCCACGCTAAATGCTGTTATTGCCGGGAGAGAATTATCTGCCTTAATTGATACTGGCAGTTCCTGTAGTTTTATAAACAACGAGACAGCACGAACGTTGAAGCTTCCAGTCAACTCTTCTAGCAAATTATCATTACAGGTTTCGATCGCTTCGTCAAACCTTAAAGGGAATGTTGTAGGTCATTGCATGACTGACCTAATGATCAATCGACGTAATTATCCAGATGTGTGCTTGTGAGTTCTCAACAATCTGTGTTGTGACATTCTGCTGGGTCAAGATTTCTAAAGTCGACTTAAGTCTGCTATATTTGAGTACGGAGGAAACGAAGAGGATCTTGTTGTGTCTCGTCAATCAGGATTGTGCGCTCTAGCTTCAGCTTCTGCTGCTGTGCCATCGCTGTTCTGAAATTTGTCTCCAAACTGCAAACCAATAGCTGTGAAGTCGAGAAGATTCAACAAGAAAGATCAAGCTTTTATAGAGGCTGAAGTGTCACGTCTTCACTCTAAAGGAATAATCAAGCCCAGCATTTCTCCTTGGCGTGCTCAAGTGGTGGTAATGAAGGATGAAGAAAGCAAGAAAAATCGTCTTTGCATAGATTATTCGCAAACGATCAATTTGTTTACAGAACTTGACGCTTATCCCTTGCCCAGAATAGATGACGTGGTAAATAATCTTGCCAATTATAAAGTGTTTTCCGCTTTTGATCTGAAAAGTGCATACCATCAAATTCGTATAGCTGAAGAAGATAGGCGTTTTACTGCGTTTGAGGCCGCTGGGAAATTATCGGAATTTGAACGAATTCTGTTTGGCATAACTAATGGTGTGCCGTATTTCAGAGAGAAATGGACCACGTAGTGACGGATGCAAACTTAACGGCAACATTTCCTTATCTTGATAACATAACAGTGGTGGGAGGCACTCAAGAAGAACACAATAGAAATGTTGCACGATTCCTTCAGACAATCAAAAAGAGGAACTTAACATTAAACGAGAAGAAAATCATTTCATCTGTTTCAACAATAAGCATACTTGGTTACACCGTTGGAAACGGTGTAATCAAACCAGACCCAGAAAGACTACGTCCTTTAAGGTAGCTTCCACCTCTAACCAGTGCGAAATCATTGAAGCGTATTTTAGGTTTATTCGTCTACTACGCAAAATCGGTTGCGAGATTTTCAGACAAAGTCCAGAATTTGAAGAAAGCCACAAGTTTCTCATTGGATAGTTCTGCTCTACGTGATTTCAACACATTGAAGGAGGAAATAGAAAACGCACGTTGTGTTTAGTTGATTAAAGCCTTTACTTTAAGGTTAAACAATATGTTCATTTTTATCTGATGTTCATTACAATGTAATTTTAGCTTATGACTGAAGGCTTTGACGTTGGAAAGTGTGCCTATTTCGTGTGGGATTTCATTCCATAATTTTGGACCACCTTGCACTTTGAGGCTAGAGCTTGACTTCTTCGTTTCAACTCTTGGCAAAAAATAGTTATTCTATTAAGAAGATCTTGTGTTATGGTAGTGTATTTCTCTTTGAGTTTGGAAGTATATCCAGTAAAGATTGTTGGCAGATGTTCACTTTTGTACTTTGCAATTTCATGTTTATAGATGAGGTTTACAGGTAGTACACAACACTGGATAACAGTGTAAATCTAACATTAAGCTCAAACTTTCTCTTACGAGGCAGATATAACCCTAAAACCTTAGATTTTCTCATTACGCATTAGAAACAATACTACACTAGGAACAATACCCAACAAAAAGCAAATCTGAGTTTGCTTCCATAGATTAGTTAAAAGAAACGTAAATCGCGTCATTTTTCTCTGCTTTTTTCCTTTGTTTCTCACCTTGTTTCTTCGTAAAGCAAAAACGAGAGCAAGGGAAGCGATACGAATCTCTGCTTCCGTAAGCTTCCAACTTTTTTAAAATCAAAACCTAGCTGAAATCATACGGGGACATGAGTTAGAAACCGTTATAATTCGTATTCAGGTAAAGAAATTACGAAATTGTTTTGCTGAAAAATATTATCTTCTCTTTTTTCAATTTTGACAGGGTAAGCAATGCTTCCCTTGCTTCCATTGAGGATACGCCCCTGAAAGACACTACTATAAAAATGCACTAATCCAAAAATTAGGCGGTGGTTTCTTTAAATTCCCGGACACCTTGGAAAGGTTGCAGGCCCCTAAAATCATTTCTTGTTCAGGTATCTCTTAACCGACAAATCACCTATTCAATATTCATTAGCATACTGACACGACAAGGAATCAGCCTGTTCTTATCTGGTTATGTCTTATTAATATGAAGTAGACAGAGTGTCTAGGTAGACAAGCATTCATATGCACCTACAAAATATGGTTATTCTTCAAGGCTATATGGGATATTTTAATTCGTAACATTGGTTGAATTACACTGTGAGATATTAGTGACATCTGTTAAAATAAATTATCTAAACTTAAAACAATTTTTCAACATTTCCAAATTGTGATGAAATTCTAATTACATCACTTTTATCAGAATTAAAAAAATAGTAACTGTGTCTTGAGGGAATATTTAGCTTCAAATTGTCACGAGCCGATCCCCGAGGTGACATTGACATCTAAATGCATGACGTTTTTATGAATGAAATGACTGTGGCATTGTTTCGTCGAGAAAGCAATGAAACCTTTAACTGAGAACAAGTGGAGCGACTCAACTTGAAGTTGCTTTGGAACAAACATTTCAGTTAAAAACTGCAAAGCTTTTTGGCTGAAACATTATCAGTGATTTTACAAAAATAAAATCTTACAATAGCAGATAAAGAGCCATTGCAGTAACGGAGACGAATGGCATCGCATCTGGAGCTAAATGTTTGGTGGCTCGACTGATTGTAAATATAACAAGTGACAAGATTTCCATCGCATTTGATAGCAGAAGTACTTTCCTTCCACCAAATAGATCAAGAAGTTTCGGCTAAAAATAAACAATCTGTGGTTATTGATGTAAGGTAGTATTGGAACGGAGTTTATGAGAAAACTAACAAACAAACCTTAGAGCTAGTGACAAAGAGCTCTGACTTAGAGCTCTGACTTAGAGTTATGACTTAGAGCTCCTTCTGCTACTCCAATCATCATCAGCAAACAACTTAGTTCACATTGTCATCTTGTATTGTTTTTTTTTGCACATGTGCTGATGATGCAAAATAAAAGAACTTGAACTTGGACAATTTGAACTAGTCGGTATTACCAGTATTTACAATGATATAATAGGCTGATCATAGGTGCAATAGTTACAGAAAAAATGTTTGTTACTACTGTACAATCCATCATATATTTTCCTAAAGTGGTCTAAATATCTGACATATTGTACTAAATAAAGAGTTGAGCCAGTAGAACAATAGGAATGAACATAAACACAGAGGAGTTTCTTGTGAAACACAGACTGTACACTACTATGCATTTGAAAACAAAAAAATAGCAAACTAAAATACACCTTAAAATATAAAGCTTCAAGTTTTAAGTATTGAAGCCGGTAATTGATTG
Organism: Aplidium turbinatum; assembly: GCF_918807975.1. Taxonomy (NCBI): domain Eukaryota; kingdom Metazoa; phylum Chordata; class Ascidiacea; order Aplousobranchia; family Polyclinidae; genus Aplidium; species Aplidium turbinatum. Next base: position 60,470,438 of record NC_137472.1, read on the forward strand.
ATTGATTGAATATTTATCTTCGGACTGGGAAAGCTTCTTTGAGAACTTAATCCTGGTAGTTTCGCATACTTGTAGAGGCTTTAAATAACTGACGCAGGCCGGTCACCGAGAGTGACAGAGTTAAGTTCCCGATTGTTAAAGTTTTGTTGCCGGAGAATTATTCCATCCATTGGATGCTGATGAATGGAGAGCAGTCCTTAACGTGCGTTCCTCAAGCGCACACCCCGAGAGTAGAACCAGCGCCGCTTGATCTTGAAGCTTCTTCGATTCAGAAGTCACACGCTAACCAACTGAGCTATCGGAGCGAATTATTTTTTAAGTAATAATAATGGCTTATGAACGAGGTCTATACTCTATTCTTGTGTTGCAGGTTATTGCAGTAGAAAAGAATGAATTGTCACCACCAGAACCTAAAAAGAGGCTGACCGGTCTGACACCAAAAATTAAGCTATGAACAGAACACAGAACAATGACGTCCACACCAGGAACCAAGCTAAGACAAACAGTAAGAAGTTATACCCACACCAAGACATACTGCTATACTGCCATATTGATACACTGATGTAGGCCTACACTCTCTCTCAAAACGAACACTGATCGTTTCAGCTTAAAAGAAACCCGTCTTGATTAAAGACATGCCTCTCAGAGTATGTAGCTATGACACATTTATTGTAACGCGGCATATAACAAAATGTGCAACGTAAAACGGACGCAAAACCATGTATGTATCGATGTACCAATTGCAAGAATGCGAACAAGAATTTTATGGCATTCTAATCTAAGAATGGTAGAAAAACAAACACGCCGTGAGAAAAATCCAAAATTGACCTATGGCGAACCTGGAATACACAGACTCCAAAGCCAATAATAAGCGACGTCAGGAAACGTACAAACGATATACATAAAGCTCGAAGGAGCAACATAACTTTTCCTGAGTTAGTGTGAACATTGACAAACTTATTGAAGTGTTGAGCCAACAAACCAATAAGAATGAACATCACTACAGAAAAATTACAGTTAGTTTTTTAAATCTATTGCGCCCAACATCATTCAAAAATGAAACTCGTCAATCGGTGACACAAAGCTTTAATTTGTACTGTAAAGATATCTACAGTAGCCTATATACTTTTTGATTCCTTTTAAAAATGCGTGTTGTTAAGTGATAAATATCAAAGTTTATTAGGGACAGAGTGTTAAAATTATCAGGCTTTACTAAATTGTACCATTTGAGCCCTGCAATGAAACTCAACACAACCGCCTGGGTTTATCGAACAAATTGTGGGGAAACTGTGAGCGCAAGAGGGCTAACACTTACTCCAAAAATGGCCACCACAAACTGGCCACCAAACAATCCAATCGTCACGTTGGTGGCTTGATCACTGTGTATTCCTGCTTGGCGGAAAATTCTATCCGAATAGAGAAAGATGCAGCCTGACCCACACAACTGGACATTGACAAACAGGCAGAAGACATTGATCAACTGCATTCTGAAAAAAGCAAAGCTTATACTGTAGTTATTTAAAGTAACCCGGTTAACTTGTTGCAATCTTAACCTTTGTCAGACTGCATATTTTTACACCGCTAACAGGCGGCATGAGTACAATTGTACCCACGTACATTTTCCATTGAAATTTCCAAGTTAGTTATATTTTTTGTACGGTATGCCGTATTTATTGGTCAGAGCGTTTAAATACTGTGCTCTAGGGAAGTATAGCACGTGTTGCTGCACCAGTTCTCTCTCCATTCCCCTTTTATTTTTATCATCCTTTCTGCCCCTGCGATCAGCTATCGTCATCCCAGTCGTTCCACTTCGTTTCCTCTCCCTTCGTCTCTTGCCTTAGATAAGACAAGGCACGTGCAGTATTAGAGTTTTTGATTATATTTGAGTAGGACTAGTAGGAATTGGTAAGTTTTCTGCCGGAATTGGTTAGGTGTAAACTGCAGATTGAAAATTGGTTGTACTGTAGGCTATAAGTTTTGGAAGGTTGGTGAAGAAATCATGAGTGATGGTGATGCTGAATCTAGCATTTACGATAATCGAAGAACACGACGATTGAGGTCAGTATCATTTTGTGTCCAGCTTATAGCCTACTTTTGTAGTACCGGTATTTCACAAAGAAACATTATACACATTTATTTACTTTTTTGCTGCCTTTCAGATATACGGCCGATGAAATTAGGCGTATGATTGAAGAATCTGATTCTGAATATGAGGAAGGCGCATATGTTGCATCTGACGATGAAAACTACATACCAGAAGCAGATGATGGCATTGAAGAAGCGTCCGACATTGAAGAAGAAATGGTGGTAGAACAGGAAGAAGAATACGACTCAGACGAGAGTGTTGAAGATGTCCCTGCCATGTCTCAACATGTTGATAGCATTTGGATTGCTAAGGATGAAACCGAATGGCATAGAGATCCGCTGCCAACTGCCCAAACAAAATCTCGTAATATCCTACGACAAAGAGGTGGGCCTGCAGCAACCAGCAATCTATTTACAGAAAAAGAGCTGTTCAAATCCATCATGAGTCCAGAGATGTGTGACATCATACTAAGAGAAACAAATCGAAAGGCTAGAAGAGTTCATGAAGCTTTCAACAACAATCTCGCAGAAAGATTTCGTAATGCTTCTGAACGGCCACCACTAAGAACATTCGAGCCCTTTACTGAAGTTGAGCTCAGTGCATTTATTGGCATCCTTATTGCTGCTGGTGTACACAGGAATAACAAAGAGAATCTGGAAGATATGTGGAAAGTAGATGCTTTGCCTCTTATACGTGCAGCTATGTCTCGTGACCGCTTCAAGTTGATGCTCAGATTTTTCAGATTTGACAACGATAATACACGTGCAGAGCGTGTGCAAACAGATAAAGCTGCACCAATACGAGATCTGTGGCTAATGCTGAATAAAAATTTGGAGAGAGCCTACAAGCCACATGAATGTATCACGATAGATGAACAATTGTTTCCATTTCGAGGACATACCAAATTCACACAGTATATACCATCTAAACCAGCTAAATATGGTATCAAGGTTTTCTGGGCTTGTGATGCATCAAACGCCTACCCGCTGCATGGTCAGCTTTATACTGGAAAACCAATAGATGGTCCCCGACAAACAAATGTTGGTGAGCGAACAGTTTTGGACCTGGTCTGTTTGTATAAAGGCTCTGGAAGAAATGTCACCACCGATAATTTCTTCACAGGTATGCAGCTAGCTAAAGTATTGAACACCTGGGACATCACTTTAGTTGGAACAGTCAGAAAAACAAGAGGTTTTTGCCAAGCAACATGCAGCCTGGCAAGGAAAGAGCACTTCACTCGACCAATTTCGCCTACCATCGAGATGCAACAGTCTGTTCATATGTGCCAAAGAAAAACAGATCAGTTGTGCTTCTATCATCCATGCACATGACCGGAGAAGTCGAAGCAACACAATCAAGCAAACCAGAGATCATCACGTACTATAATAAAACCAAAGGGGGGGTGGACACAATGGACAAAATGCTGGGTGAATACACAGTAAAACGACGGACACTGCGTTGGCCTTTGGCGTTTTTCTATAACATGATCGACGTCACTGGCTTAGCGTCGTTTATCATCTACAGGGAACACAAGCCAGTGTTTAGGAAAAAGGACCAACGGAGAAAGTTCCTGAAAGATCTTGCGAAACAGCTATGTATGCCTTCAGTGGAAGCTCGCACTACCAACCGCATGATGATGAGAAACCGCTTCCTTCGAGCTGCAGTGGAAATGGTTCTAGGACGGCCCATTGCGACACCGCCAGAAGGGGCAGAAGCTAACCCCAAAGAACCCCATGGAAATCGAGGAGCTACACCAATTGTTGGCAGTTGCTATGTCTGCAGAGATCAGAAACGAAAACGACGTAAAACCAGGAAAGGCTGCGTGGCTTGCGTTCAGCCTGTGTGCGACGAACACTCCATAACAAAAACAAAGTGTATTACTTGCGACACTGACTAAACCCATCTCGACTAAGTTTTCTTTCATATTTCTGTATCAAATAAATCATTTCTGTACTCTGTTTCATTCAACATTCAAAAAATTGTCTTTGTGTTATGTATACTGGCATTATTTAGATACACAATGTGCAAGGGTACAATTGTACCCATACCGCCTGTTAAGGGTGTAAAAACAACTCGACCCTAAATCTCGGTAACGTGTAAAGATTTTTTGCCGACATTTAGTCTGCATAATGTAACACAGAAATGTAGAGATGTCAGGAAGTTTCAGGTCTCTCGGGTTTCTAGAAAAAAGACTGTCGTATTTTAAAATTGGAATGGATACAATTGTACCCATGCAGCCGGACGAAGGTTAAAACGAATTGCTGACACGCGGCTTGTCGTCCACCAATTGCTTTATGAAAACCTAAACAAATAGTTTAACTTAGTTTTGCAGGACTATTATTAATTGTTGTAACATATCCTGGTATAGCTTGCCTTTTTGATTACACTTTTGTAAACTTACACTACATGTTACTATCTTTACTCTTCCATATACTGTGTTGCATAATTTTACATTTGCCTGATAAGAATATGTCACTAAGTTACTACAAGTTATATAGGCTTGTATCTATCGTTTCTAGCACTAGTTGCAACGTTCATCTAATGAAACTGAAAGTAAAAGCAACAACAAACATGATGGTTTATTGCTTTACTGACGTTTCGCGCAACATAAAAATGCGCATCCTCAGAAGGATGCGCTCTGAGGATGCGCATTGTCATTAGGATGCGCTTTGAGGATGCGCATTGTCATGTTGTGCGAAACGTGAGTGAAGCAATAAGCCATCCTGTTTTTTGTTGCTTTTACTTTCAATCTCATCAGATGAACGTTGCAACTAGTGCTAGAAGCGAGAATTGTCCTGATGAACACCCAAACTTTTCAGTATTCGGCTTGTATCTAATTAACTAATTTATGTCCGTTCACAGGATCACTTGATTTTTCGCTAGATTATATTGATCAGGTTGGTTTGAAAAATATCCTTGAATCAACTCAAAGACACTACATCCATTCCTAGCATTACCAAAAACACTTCATCCATCACCGGCGCTACCAAAGACATTATGCTGTATTATCATATTTGCTCATGCTCTTATACATGTGCAGACAACTTATTTTAATGATTGATATACTTGATAACGAGATGCTATGTTGTGTATTTATTTTTCCTCTGCAATGTGTAAGCTACTCACTGTCGTTGTTGCGAACACTTCATTTTTGTATCAAATCTGTAAATAGTCCTTGCGTTATAAGTCTGTTTCTTAACTTCAATTATATTATATGTGTATGTTGTACTTTGTTTTTGTGATAGTTGTTAGGTTCAGTCTTCCCCGCACTGCTTCAACAAATCACACTCCAGCTATTCCAAGAACGAAGAGATGACTGATTTCTTCAACTAATTTATTTAGGCTACTTGGTTTAACTATCAGGTTTGGTGGCCGTGCCTAATTATATTCATCCATACATATTCTTCTGGCATTATTTCCACTTCCGGTGGGGTCGCCGGTGCAAATTGCAGTCCTCCACAGCCCTCCGTCAGCAGCATCTTCCTCCTTCGACCCACTATTATCATATCTTCTGTCACACAATCTCTCTATTTTCTTGTTGGCCTTCCTCGCTTGCTTTTACCAACTGTCATCGATACATATACTATAAAATTAGGTCTTGTACATGCACGTCTAAAACCATTACGGTTTTGCCACCTTTTTCTTTTGTTGGTTTTGTTGCTCTATTTTATTTCAACAGTATCTTTTCGTTTGCCCTCCGGCAAAGAAAAACTTTTGTTAAATTGAATTGAATTTTACACTAGAAGAATATCATAAGTTTTTTAATTAGATAGCCTACCTGGCAAAAATCCCCATTCAATTTTTACGAACCTGTATTGCTTTGTGTTAAAAATTTCAAGCAATCCAATCACTTTTGTCCCTTTCATCTCCTGCATTATATTTTCGTATTCATTTTCAAGCTCTTCCTAGAATAAATACTGTGATGTTTACTCAAGTGGTAATTTCGTATTCAGCTTGATGAAGGTTTCGTTATGAGGTCGAATCAGAAACTTGAATATATTACAAATATGCTTACATTAACTCTAACGAAAATAGATTAGATATCAAAAAAGCTAGAAAAGAAATACATTTGGACTTGGTTTTGTTGGTTTTTAACATACGCTCCTATTACATGTAAATATTTAAAGGCAAAAACATAATAACGTACATGCGCAAAATGCTCTATCGCTTAATTCTCAGATGGCTAATCTCAGCATAATATTCAATTTTTTTGTAAGGATGAACACAATTGAACAATAGAACAACGATCATTTACGTAAGTTTGTCTAGACAAAATGGTTCTCGCATTATCCATCTGATCACTGGCAAAGATAACGGAAAAACTGCTTATTCCTATAAAGCCATTTTCCTCAGTTGATTCTAGTTTACACTATTCATCGAATCAGTTATTCTAGTGCTATCTGTTGCATTTTCAAACATTTTTCGTGATGTTTTAAGTATACACAATGTGCACCCTTGTAAGATTTCGTTCTAAGCGTGATCACGGCGTGATCAACTCCTTGTTCAAGCGTTTATACCAACAAAAATATTTGGTGAAACTTTTGCAGTTGAGAACTATTGTAATTAACTTCAGTTTATCCACTAAGATCAAGCAAGCGTTCCAAAAGTCAAAGCAATTTGTAGACCTCTGATCATAAGCAAGTCGCAAAAAGATGCCCTTTTGTTATCTCAATTAAAAAGTTTCATCCTTTCTAAGCATTTCTAAGCACAAATAAAATGTCATGATTTGGTCAAAATAACTCTTTTCACATCTTTACTATCCCAACCACAAGAACAAGAAAATGGATTTAATTTGATTTTGTGTAAATGGGCGTTTACTAACCGATATTGAAAGGCTGTAAGTATGATCTTTGCTGTCAAGCTGTTTCGTTTTCACTTGTTTTGATTAATTTTACCTGTGACCCAATACGCAACTTCTTCAAGAGTGCCATGGTCTTGTCTTTTTCACCTTGTCTAGCTATGCAGAAAGGAGTGTTAGGAAGCCTAAAACTTGCCAGCAGGTAGATTAGGCTTGGAGGTACTGTCAAAGATATTGCAACAGGCCATAGTTGTTGAGTGCCAAGAATCTAAACAAATTGTTGAAAGTAATCTGACTTAGGTTTCCACGTTGATAAATGTTTGACGCACTAGTTCTATATTATTATTATTTTTAATTGGTCGAAGATATACTGAGAGAGACACTGTTACATGGTTGCGTTACGTGCTAAGAAAAAAATTAAGATTACGTCGGAAAAGAATGAGTCAATAGAAAGTTGGAAAACAAAACTGAAGAAGACCGAAATAAAGATGGAGATGTTGTGTGGCAAAAGATCTGGGAACAGTAGAAGTGAAAGAAAAGATGCTGCTCACAGAGTGTAGTGGAGGACTGCAATCTGCATCGGTGACCCTACTTGAACTGGAAAAGTCAGAAGAAGAAATTATAGTTGATTGGTTGATCCCTGTACAATTTCTAATGTATTACTTGATTACGCTTCACAACGTTTTGTTATTGATGATATGATTAGGCTAGGTTAGGGCCCCCTCAAAAGGGGGGGTTCGGAGTAACTTTACACCCCCCCCCCTTAAATCCGGGCATGAGAATACATGCATCACACGCATGCACAACTAACCTTTGCGTGTGTGAATACTACTCCTAATGCAAGTCCAAACAAAGTGGCTGAACTTGATACGCATTGCCAAAAGCTTTGGCATTTCCTGGTGAACATTTCAGCAATGATGATAGGAACAGTCACTAAAGACATAAAGTAGAAATGACAAGGATCCTGTAGCCTCATGTTTCTTAAGCTACAGTATAAGCCATAGGCTGGGTATTGAATAAGTGTTTTGGTTCACAAAAAGTCATCTGTTTCAATAAATCAATAAAACTTGACCGTGGTTTTCTAATGCACTTAATCGTGCGCTTGGAGGAGACACGAAGATTGGATTGGTAGTTTTCATTCTAAGTTTAAACCTTCAACTTATTTACTACATATAAAAATGACGCTTTAAATACTAGGTTTAATGTGTGGTACGCAGTACCTTTTTTCTTTGAGAAGTCATCATAAACTTTTAAATCATTGGTTTTTGATAACTCTGGTCTTGATCACAAAACCGATCTTATAGATGGACAACAGCCTCTACTAGCTCACTAAAACTTGTTAAACATTCTCATATAAACTACCTTTTTAGGTGACGGCTAGGCCCACCGTCTATAACTGTTTCCGACCATATTTGTAGATTCCATTTAACACAAAAATACAAAATGTCCCTTAGTTCCCTTATTTAATTTTTTCTATGTCCACGTACTTGATAAAACAAAATAATACAGTAATGCTACGTTGAATTTAAAAATTGCTCAAAAGTAATTTGCATTAACCCATAGATTACGGTGAGGCCCAATGATCTCACATCATTTTTAAGTTGATAGATCTTCTATGCTGTATTTGTTGCCGGTCAGGTCTGATACATCTGATCTTTGACTTTTTGTGAACTTATACTGTACATGTTTTTGATAGTGAATGGTCATTGCTGTTTTTTTAATTCTACAGTTTTAGACCAAACTTAAATCAAATTTAAAACTATACCTTACTTTTACGATGTAGACTCTACATTGTATAACAAGAGAGCTGGATGTGTAGTGTACTGCATGTAAACATTTACCAGTACTGATACAACGTTAATTGAATACAATCAGCTTGAAAAACATTGTATCGAACTTTTAAATGACTTCGTGTTGATTAGTTTTCAATGCCATGTACATAATTGCTATTTGACCTCTTTAAACTTTAGCCGATCAAATCTGCAGCATTCCCTGTAGGTTATTTTAAAAACTATTCTTTCGTTGCTGCTGCTTTCGAAAGGCCAAAGATCTCTACAAAGTTATCTTACTGTATCCAACTCCAAAGGCAAATCCGGACACGATCCGCCCAATAATGATCGCTTCGTATGATTCCGTTATCTTGCCAATCAAAGCGACAATCAAGATTCCAATCAACAAAATAATTTGACTGACTTGCAGAAGACGTTTCCTCGTCATCAACATCAACAAACGTCCAGCCGACATTGTACCGAGCACCGACCCGATTGTGATGGCCGATGACGTCACAGACAATAGGGCTACCCAGGTGGACGATGGTAAATTTTCGTTATATCGATGCTGTCAAAAGTGTAAATAGTTCGTTGTAAGTATTATCCCCTCAACAGGTTTGGGACGTGTTGCACAAAAAGTTATGAATTGTTTATACTGCCTTTAGCTTGCTTGCATGGAGGAGATTAGCCGCTTCAAGACCATATGAAGACCTGAGTTGTAGAACTACTTATGTCTACATAACGGAGATAAAGCAAATTAAAGTTCTTTTAACGTTGTTTAATCTGTTGTTTCTATATACACGTCAGCGTGTGTTATAGCGAAATCAAGCCGTTTTGTAAATCAATTTTTTCGCTACGACAGGCTTTGACCATCATACAACATATTTTTGGTGGTAACTAACTTCCACAAAACGTAAATTAAGTAATTTTACATCTCAGGTCTTCATTTCGAACTCACAAAAGTTTAAAAGTAAGAAAACATAACTTTGAAATTGGAAATATTTTATAAACCAAACTATTTTGTGCACGAATAAAACTCCAAAACTTTGCAACGAAAGTAGTAAACTGACGTTATGTGCGGTAACACCTTTAATTTTCTTTATATTCAAGATAATAATGAAAAGACTTGTTTGCATTTTTCATTGCTTAACATCCTCATGGTTACCTGGTACGTTTCATTGAAGAGTTTGTTGAATATTGGAGTTAATGGATTGAGAACAACAAATGTGTAGCCCAGAATTGGCATCGTCATAATTGTGAGGATTAAAACCAACACGGCAAAATTGGAGTTTGTCTGTGAAATTGAGTACATTTTATTGTTGCAGGAATACAATATGTACGCTTGATGTAATAACAAAAAATACCAAATAACGTATAATAAAAATTTTGACTCTATAGTACAGTAAAATGTATTTTTTCTAAAATTCTTGTCGGAGGCAATTGTCAGTAGCATTACCATTTGTAAAGTGTTCCCTACACTCTGTCTTTCAACTTATTTGTTGCGGAGGTTGTATTTACAAAAATTTGTTAAACAAATAGTTTTTTCATGCCAATCCAAGAACTACAATTTGATTTTATAATCTTCTTCAAACAGCAGTTTGGCGTAAGTTGAGGAAGATATTATCCTCATTTACGCTATGGATCACATGTCAGTTTGCGGTTTTCTTCTTGTTGAATTGCTTTTTTCTTCTTGTTTGCAAACTATCGTTCCAGCAAAGCATATTTAATAGCCGTATAGCTATAAAAGGGAGATTGAGCATTAATGCCTCTCTGTATGGCTGATACAGCCCTCGATGTACAATGATGTTCCAGTTTGATCGATCTCTTGCGTCTTGCCAAATTTTAGTAAGATTTTTGATATGTGGTTAAAAATTGTGCAAAAATCTGAATCTTTGAGCTCCTCTTGACCGTTTTCCTAGTATTTTTCCGCTTAAAGATAAATCTTCAAGTTCGCCTTTCATTATGATGTGACCCAAGAACTTCAGCTGCCGCATTTATATAGATCTCATTATCTTCTGCTCCTGGCCCATCTGTTGGAGAACTGCTCTGTTGGTTCGAGCATTAATGTAAATATAGAATTTTAGCTCAACTATTTATAAAAATTTGTTACTTAACTCAACTTACCAATTACTTTTCTACCTTATAATAGTCGTGGATTTCATCAAGTTTGTTACAGCATGTTTTCAAATTGCTTGTTTCATTTCGTCAAACAGTAATGATTTCGTAAGTCATGTCACTCAAGAGCTGGTTTGCTTTGAGATAGCTTTGTCGCAGTAGAATTCCTTTAGGCTATGTTATATTTTTTTAGCCTACTTTGCTCGTCTTCATTTAAACTAGCTGAACGCATCAAGAGTCTTTCCATCAGAACCATCAGCACTCTTGATGGAGAAACCACGTAGCAGCTGTCTATTCATATACATCATGAAATATGCTATATCTGATAACATTTTCAAAAACTCCTTTTACAGCACACGGTAGACGTGAGTCCCATACTTGAATCCAAGCTTCGGAGAATGAAAAGATAACGACCTTACTCACCTTTTAAAGTATTCCAACCTTAAACATTTTTAAACGTATCGCGACCGTGCCAAACTGTTTAACACATTATCCCACTTCAGTCTCAAGCACGTGATAACTTTTATATTTTGTCGCTTCTACCAGTTTGTAAGTCTTCGCTATGTTCACATGTATGATTGTATTATATTCTCTACGATAGTCAGAAACAAACATACCAGGACAACAGGTTCTATAACTTACCGGTTCCGTCATAATGGATATCTTATATTTGCATGCAGAATCCACTTTTGTTCAAATGCGTTTCAAACCAACAAGTCAACCGCTTAGAATAGATTCACTACACAAGTTTTGCGTTATTGTCAGCACTTTTAAAATCTAAAGAAGGTCATGTCTTTGATAAATTTTGAAGACCAGCATAAATGTTTTCATAACAAATGGGAGAGTTATTGCTTTTCAAAAAAATTAAAAACACAGCTTTCAGGAAATTGGGTAACCTTTTGTTTTATGTGGACATCAAAGTGCCACAGATCGTAGCTTGCTAGAACACAAGCTTATGTGAAATTGAAGTCAAGGCTGGTCTTCACAATAGATGACTTATCACTAACTTAATAATAATAATAATGGTGTAGTTTATAGCTAAGTTCTTACAGCGACAGTAATGTTTATAAGTTTTGTATTATATTTACGATTTCACAGTGTAATTACCCGACACGTATTTTATCGCGACTGCGTTAGGCAAGAAAGAACACAATCGGTGCAGGGTTTAAAGTATTTAGTTTGACCCATCCTGGAAGCTAACCGAGTCCTACAAGCACAAGAGCTGAACACGTTAACCACTTGGCCATTGAGCTGGTATAGCTTGACTTGGCTCAGCGATTAATGATATTTTCAGCAATGAATTTCTCACAAAGACAATCCGTGCAGGCCATTGGTGCCCTAGATCTTGTGCGAACATGTTTATGTAAGTCAAAATCTGTAAACACATTTGACAGATGTGACACTTTACTTTTCCTCTGCTTCTAACAATATCGCATTCTTTATGTAATTGCCACAACTTCAATTTCTTCACTTTTCTGCAAAAGGCCTCATATACATCTCGTTTTTGTTTATTTATGTCGGTATAAAATATATACTTCTGCTTTCACGTCATAACATAAAAAAAGATTTCTTTAGAGTGAGAATCGAACCATCTTGTTATACATTTCCATATCTCGTTGGTTTCCTACATTGGTTTTTCTTTTCTGGCTAACCAGTCTTTTGCAGATGCTACGCTGTGCTTCCCATGGAGCCCAGTAGGTTAGACGGTCTATTACTTTGTGAAACAACAGACAGCAAAATCAAGATATGATGGTTCGACTTTCGGGGTGTGAACTGAACAACGCACTTCCACGATTGCTCTCCATTCAATGCAACAAAGTGGATAAGTTACAGACAAGTACAAACGAAATTCTGTCCATCTTGGGTACCGGCCTGCGTCAGTGGTTCAAAGCCTCTACAAGTAATCCATGCGAACCTGCCAGAGTTAAGCTCGTAATCTCATTAACTTTATTCACTTCGAATTGTTTATTTTATTTTAATAATATTTGCCTTAGGCAATTGATAAATCTAGTTAGAGACGATATTAAATATTTTGATTTGTTGTTTCATAAAGATATTACATTTATATTAGCGGACGACCATAGGTGGTCGAAAGCTCCTTAATTATAATCCTAGCAAGTATGATAATAATAATTTTGATTAATGATTATCGTCTGAATTAATGAATGCTTTGGGAAGTGGCAAATTTAATGCAAACTTTTGGCATAATGGGTAATTTTTATATGCTAGAAAGTAGGCTATCACAAAAAATGTATGAAATGTTTAAATAAGCACAGTAATCGATTTTAAAGTCCATTTAAAATTTTAAACGAAAATTAAACCTTCTTTTTCACATTTGGTTACAGTAGAATGTTGTGATTAAAATTAACGAAGCGTCTGATTAGGATTAATAAAATACGAATAGGAACAGGTAAAGGTAAACACGACAACATGTATGCCTGAAACACAATATTTTTATTTAGCACGCTTGTATTGTTGCATTGTGACCTCATAAAGTGGTTGTAATTTTTTTAATACAGTAGTTGCGCTTGTTAAGCCCTCGGTTATTAGGCCCACTCCCTTAATATGCTCAATTAAATTCTGGTCCGAAATTATTCTTATTTACTTCTGTAAAAAAAGAAATCGCTTAACCCTTTGCTTTTCAACGTTTTTTTGGAAGTTAACTGCTCAAGGGGGGGCCGTTTTTGGATCAAATTCAATCAGCTGTTACGTGTTATCCGCTGATGCTATTTGAACAGAAGTTGCACTGGTGTGAAAGCAAATCATTTGTATATAAGTTTGAAAAGTCATTATTTTAAAATTTTATATGTTAAACTTGATATTTCAATTTTTGCAAAGGTACCCAAAAACGACAATTTTGATTTAACTTGCCGCTATTTAATTACCGTGCTAATCCGATTTCATGCAAACTTCTGAATAACAAAGAGCTCGATCGAACGCACGAAGTGTGTGTGCGGTGTGCCGAATCATTGCATTGATTAGAATTTACGACTTGCGAGCAAATCTTATTGTAAGCTACTCACTGATTCTAAAATAGTTACAATCAAAGTAACATTGTTACACGAATTTGAAAAAAAAACAAAACTGCGTTTGTTGTCTTACATTTTTATCCTAAACTAATGCATTCCCAAACTCATGGCTAGCTTCTAGTTTTATGGAACCAAATTTCTCATAAGTAACACCTTAGCCTGCTTGAATAGCTGTTTACATCTTCGTTTGTGTATTTAGGTCTACAATTGAGTTTGTAGTATGAATATTTTTAGTAGAGAGAAGACAGTTGAACAAGTTGTTGAAATTATCTGAAATTTCTAAGTTCAAATTAGGTGCTTTTGAAATTGTGGATTTGTGTCAAGTCGCATCACAAATATCATGCAGGCCACATCATAAGTCATTTCGCTTACGGGTGTTTATAAACATGACTCATAAATTACATCCACAAAAAATACAGCATTTATATCAACAAAGCTAAGTTCGAAGCTCACTTTTTATTGAAGATTGTGTCAATCAATTCGAAATAATGCAACAGCGAATTGCCGCCAGCGTCGAAATAATGCAACAGCGAATTGAGGAACGTGCGTAAACAAAGGAAATGTGAAATAACCCACAGTCAGCAAATCTACATAAATTTAACGTTTACAAATGTTGAATCAATGTAAAAGGACTGGATTGCTGACTGGGTCCTTATTGTTTGAAGCACTAAAAATACGCGTAATATCGACAACATCAGCAAGGCAGTGATTATGTTTCTGGCCAAAAAAAAAAAAATAACTTTTGACTTCAAAGATAAAAATGATTATAACGAAGCTTCAAAGTTTGTCGTAAAACATTTTACAGAGATACAATAAACATAATCATTTTGTGCCAGATTGTGAGAAGACTTCCTAGATTCTTTCCAACCATTTGCATGATTGCAAATTATTTTCTATAACTCTATATTGCTAAAAAATGGCTTCTTTGTTGAAACAACGTGGCTACAATTCTATAAGAAATTCTTAGGCCTACTACATTGAAGTAATGAAATTTTTTTTGTGATTTTGCTGATGACGTTTTACAATATCCGAGAAGTAAAAAATAATAATGATGAATTATTTTATAAAACCGTGGTTTGCAAGTGCTTCACAAAAAATTGTTGAGGGAAAATTTACTATTAGACGTAAAACGTTTGTAAAAGAAAATTGTCGGTTTACGTATTTATAATGTTTATTGCGCTGTTATCGAATTATAAACTGCCTGTATTGTCTACCTTTGTGGTTGCCGGCCAGCTTAGAGCAGCATGCAAACCATGCGTTTTTGGTATTTGCATCGTGTTATGATTCTCGAAAATCTCCCACAAGGTCTTTATTTTTATCGTGATATTTTTGTGCCTTGTCTGTCCTGAACTTGAAGTCATTGTGCAGCACAATCCACATCGGTTTTTAGACTCAGTCTTCATTGAAAATCTTTTGTGTGGTGCATCATTTCAAGTAGTGTCTTCCCCTAAACTGTTACACAAATCGCCCAGAACCAGAACCATCGTGTTATCTTACAGCAGTTGAGAGCCCGTTATTGTATGTGTGGAATTATTACTGTAGATGTCTGACTAAATTCATGCCAAAGTTGAGCAAATTCTGCTTTCGGGATCCTTGCCGTTATTTACGGTATTTTTTGTTGATAAGTTTGGGCAGCATTTTTCCAAGATAAATGAAGACATCGGTATTGTTCGTCACTTAGATTTAGTTTTCTCAGCATTGTTTATTCATTCTTTGATCCACTAGTTTGTCCCACTTTTGGTATAATCGGATCGTTTATAGCCTAAATGGCGGGTCTTCACAATAGCCGGCCTCTTATACATTGGCGCAACGTATTCAGATGTTGAATCAATGATGAAGAAAGCTGATTTGTTGTTTGTCTTATGTGACGCCTAACTTTATGCCTCGTCTACAGTACAAAATATTTTGTAATGTACATTGTGTACATTGTACATTTTGTTTGTAGGCCTACATTACAAAATATTTTGTAATGTAGATGAAGCATTATCATCTTTATTTTGCGCTCTTTGGAACAAAACACAGTGCACTGTGAAACAAAAATACAGGACATAACAACAAGTAGGCGACATAAATCAGTGAAGGGACGCCATCGAGTTAGCTGCTACGTGTAAATGAAGCCTATCTCATAATTTTGAGTATCTCACAATTACTGTTTGCAAAAACGCTATTTCTCCGGCTTCTCCCAAAAGCATTTGCAGTGATACATTTCCTCAATTGCAAGTTTTGTCAATGAGAGCATTTCCATAGAACGTTTATTTCGAAACCAAGTTTTCGTGTCTTTATCCAAGAGAAGATTTCTTATTGTAACGTTTTTTATTCGTCAATGAATATTATCTGCTTGAAACAACTGTTTTGAATAGTTTGTGGCCTCCATAGTCTACTATTTTGATCGTGGATTGCTATTCTTCTTTGTAGAGCTGATAACGCAAAAAACGTTTGCTATTATTGTTTCTAATTAACAGCTTTGCGATCACTGGCTTTTCTTTGCAGCATAAGAAATAACGCGCTTTGTATTATTGAGGTCAAACCAAACAAAAGAAAGCAAGAGAATGCTTCTCTCTGCTCGCGCATATCGATGCACGAAGCAATTATGAGCTTATGGCTTGTCATCGCAATGTAATCCATTTCACGCTTTGCTGGAATTTAGCTAGAAATAGCAAAAATTCACCAAAATCTTGAATTTACAAGAAAACTACACAACTTTTAGCATCAAATTTAATATCATCAGATCCGCCTGGCAATTTTAGGAAAAGTCAAGAAAAACCAAGTGCATGGCGTTACTGTGCTTCAAATAATTAAAGGAAATATGAGGGGGGGGCCAAATCCGGCCTCCCTTTGAGGAGCAAAGTGTTAATTAGCCCAAAATCCTGGTTGGTTGATTGGTTTGGAATCTTTACCGTCGGACTGACAAAGCCTTTGATAGGTTATTTATGGCACAATTTTGGTAGAGAGGTGACTTTCTTGAACCATAGACAGATAAAACCAAGCAACCACACGGCATTTAACATCATAATAGTGAACATAAAACTATAAAATACGAACGTTTTAGACCATACTCAAGTTAGCCCTTCTCAAGTAACGGAAATAACTGATTTTACAATAACATCTACATTGAAAATAACTGATCTACACAATGAATTGAAAAAAGAAACGCACAAGAATGAAACTGCAAAGCAGAGGAGAAAGGCAATAAACAAATTTCGATTACATTTGCTTCAAATTGTGTAAAAGAAGTGGCAATTTACTATTTTCGTCTTGCTTTCGACAATTTCACAACTTATTACTCTGCTAACTTAGGCTAGTTCTTAGTGTTCTATGATCGTTGGGTTGTAAAAAAAACACGGCTCAATACTCACACAACTCGCAAAAAAACAACTTTTTGCTTGCTACAAAACCATATGGCGTATAACGGAAAACAACCGATCGTTATATACGTTATTGCAAAACTTCATCCCTCTAATACAGTGGTTCCCAACCGGGGTGCCGCGGCACCCTGGGGTGCCAATTTCCATGCTCAAGGGTGCCGCGAGATAATTGAGATATTGCAATACTGCGGCCCATAATCTGCGTATGCCTTTGTTTTCTCGCCCAGGAAAAACAGCGTGAAAGATATTTTGACTCGTTGCTGTTCTTTCCATAAAAACGTTTGAAACTCATCATTGCCAGGTTTCATGATTTTATTTTGCGAAGATATCAAGAAATCCATTTTTATTGGACTCTCATATTGTTTTGAATCTCAAAGAAGAAGAATTAATTGACATTCGTAACAATGGAAATTTTAAGCTTATGCACAAGCAGATGCCTCTCGACGAGTTCTGGATAAAAATTCAAAATGAATATCGTTGCGTTGGAAAGAAAGCTATTATAAGCTTTTGCTTGCTGCAGTTTTCCACGTCATACCTATTATGTGAAAGTGGATTTTCCGTATTAACGAACATAAAAACTAAAAAACGAGAACGACTGCTTATAGTCGAGGAAGAAATGTGGGTGGCTTTATCGAATGTGCCCCCAGCTATTACGGGACTTTGTGCAAGAAGTCAAGCCCAAATTTCACACTGACTTTTAAATAAAATACATTTATTTATGCACACTATAGGCTACTGTACAACTCATTCTGTGTCATTTCATACAGTTATTTGAAATACAGAAACCTCATAAAATTGATCCAGTCTTGCCAGGGTGCCGCAAACTATTTATCTCTTTGATAGGGTGCCGCAAGGTCAAAAAGGTTGGGAACCACTGCTCTAATAAGACCACCCACTTAATAACCTCAAAATCGTTCTGTTCCAAAAAGAAGTTGATAATAATCAGGGACAACAGCTGTAAAATATATGAACGAGTTATAGGAACAGAGTTATAATAATTGCTCATATTGTACGCACCTTGTGCTGCAATTGTTGTGCAAAGTAAATCTATGACCTATAGCCACCAGTACACGTAAGATAAGACAATCAGTAAACTGAAACGTTATCTGTCAAAATTGCTATTGAGAGCCAATAAGCCATTATTTTTGTGCTTTTGTTTTGTAGTTGTTGATACCATTTTGCTCGATCTTGTAGCTTTGACCAATGAAGTGTTAGACCAACGAGATATAACACAATGAGTGGAAACTCCTCTTTTTGCTCCGTTTTACGTGTCGGCCGTCACGCTTCACTACAGACACTTGCGCAGTAGATTAAACGGACATCACAAGAGTTTTAGATGGGATGTTCCTTCGATTTTATGTGCGTTGAGCTCTACCACTGAGCTATCTCACCGCCTAAGGTGCTTGGCTAATTAGTAATATAGTTTTGTACCATGGGTAAGGTGCTATCCACATGTTAGGCTATTTTCAACCTGTTATTTAACATTATGTTATTGTCAGAAGCCTAAAATTAAACTCTAGTGCAGCCCTAAAGTTAACCCAGCCAGGCTACTGTTAGCCTGTCAGCAACTTAATCAATTTAATCAATATTCCGTACATTAGTGTCTTTACTGTAACGCTTTACGCAGACTGATGTTGTTTTTCTGAACATCACCATTGACTTTGAGCTTTAAAATCTTCGTTTTTTGATAGGTACGAATTTTAAAATATAGCTTGCAAATGTGGTTTACAATATATGACACAATGTCCCAGTCGTTGGTTAATAAATACAAACTGTTTATATCAATCTCCTTAAACACAGTCTGCATTGTATTACAAAAGCTGAAATGTTTTCGAAAATCCACTTCCAGCCTCAGCAAAATTTTCATCAGAGTAGGACTTGGCTTCAGTAATGTTCCGTATTCGTCGTTTTGTAGTGTGTCAATCATAGATGAACCCGCTGTGCAACTGGAGTCACTTTCTAGTTTAGACAAAATGCCTTGTTGTTCATCTGTGGCACTGCGCTTCAATTTTCGTAACACGTATCCCCCAATATATTCTATTATGTGTATTTCATCAGTTGTAAGCACCGTATTAGTCGTTTGTTGTTGTTGTGAAACTTTGCTATTTTCATCTCTGAAATGTAAATTTCAAAACGTTAATGTTTGTGTATTGAACATAGATGCTGGCAAGAGTATTTAATGGTATACAAATCGTAAATTCGTGCTATTTTTTACGGTAATGTAGGCAAAGTTAAAATATGTATTTTGCCCCGTTTTATGCATCTTGAGTATATCTCATTTACTGGCTGGTAGGCTATAGACAATTGCGTTATCTATTTGGCGACTTTATATGAAGTTTTTGGATATCGACCAATAAATACAGACTGAATTAAGACAAGTTTCGTACTTGAAGATAAGACGGAGAGATTGGGATTGGCTCAGTCAACAGCAATCCCGTTTCAAGAAATTAGGGGCCTCATTTTGCTATTTTGACGTCTGGAATGTGGTCTAACAATTTCCCCTTTTTACGTCGATTCGACGTAGGCAGGTGTTGAATAGATGCAATATTTGCGATATATTTTAATTTGGCAGACTGGATACGCCTACCACAGCAATTGTTACACACAAGTGGCTGACTGCAGTCAGATTTTAACGTTGATCCGTCGTCGCCAGACGTAGAAACAATGTGTAAATGGACGATTCAGGCTATAAAGTTGTCTTGCCGGTCTACAGGCAGGTAATATGCGGAACTGTAGTACCATACCTTTTCTGGTGTTATTACATGTGTTTCCAGCGTGCTTTGATTTGACATGAAAACGCAATCCCCCGTTGGTTTTGTAAGTTTTCGGACATAAGTGACATCTGCAAAAATACCGGATAATATATCCAAACAATTTTATTCAGCTTTCAACACACAACTGCACAATTTAATTAGAGGTGCGAGGTCCTTTGAAACGCTTTCTTACCCAAATTCACGTTGCACTGTAGACGCGCTCGTTGAAATGGGAATACTTTGAAATTCTTCATCTTCGATTATTTCCACAAGATACTCGACGGTTAAATTATCAGAACTGTTTTCCATTGCACTGTTATAAAAAGCCAAACTTCTTCTAGCCCTGTTGGTTGTTTATAGCTGGATAAGATAAACTTTGATAACCATATAGTCGTTTTGTATCGTATTTCGTAGACCTTTGCTACCCTATACTAATTTAATATTGTTGTTAGCAAGAGCCTATGTATTTACCCTGCTTATTGACCTGTAACATCCTGATTAACCTACTTCAAAATTTCACACAATCATCTGAAAAGACAAGCGGTAACGAAAATAAACTTTTAAACCACCTAACAATAATACTATGGTCGGAACAGTCCAATTGCTTCGTGGTATTCGCCGTCACTTTAGCCTTGCTTTAGTGCATTCTTAGCACGCAGTCTAGCCTTCCATGTGCAAGCAGTGAACCATGAAACGAGCGACGTAGAGGAACGAGAAAGATAAAAGAGAAACACTAAGAGAAGAGTGAGTTTCCACTCATGGTGTTATATCTCGTTGGTTAGACTAAACGTACAGTACTTTACCACTTTCGACATCATTTGTCGTCTATTTACTCGTCATATGAACGAATATGCTTTCAGTTATATTACATTATAAATTTTTTTTTTCAAACATCATAACAAAAAAACATCATAAATGAAATTGTCTGTTTTCAATTTAAATCATTGTTTGCCAATAAACAGAAGTGACAAATTGTTCATTTAGACCAGTGGTTCTCAACCTTTTTGTTTTGGCGGACCCCTTTTGGTACCTTCGAAGCGGTCGCGGACCCTTAAATTTTTTTTATCTGAAATCTTAGTAGGCTATGTCGCTTTTATAATGGAATCAAATGTTTCATAAGTTTCGAAACGACATGTTAGAAGAGTTTGCTGAACTCGCGACGCACTTATGCAGATTGGTGACATGGACGAAATAATGTTATGAGCATTATGTTGGCTCACAACATCAAAAATAAGTAATCTAAATGTTGATTTAATGTTTTTCTATAAATATTATCAAAAATTAATAGAATAGAATTTGCATTTCTAAGTTAGGCATTGATTAATAGACTGCTGGCTCAAAAGAATTAAGTTGAACATAGCCTTATTTAAAAATTAATTCATTTATATGGCATTTTTTTAGTTATGAAACCAATACCTTTGTGCAATGTACTTTGAAAGTTCATAGAATATCTCACGTTCGTTGGGAAGTACAGTTTGAAAATCACGATAAAACACAAATAAAGCACAACCAACCAATTTTTAAATTTCGTAATTTATTAATCATGCTGCAAACTAGGAAAATTTCCCGGACCCCTTGAAATCGCGAACCCCCAGTTGAGAACCACTAATTTAGACTTTTTGCGGCTTAATAGTTCATTTTCTTGAATAGTTAATACAAAAATATAACTTACAATTATTACAAAGTTTCTCAATATTTGAGCTCATGCACATAAACTAAACTGATAAAACTAAAACTATTTGTGCATAGATGCATCGGTAACATGTGCAGGTTGCTGTTAGTTTTAGTCACATATTGGCGCCACAGAGTGCATTATTTCATAAAATTCACTCAATCAATTGTTTTAAAACCAGTTTATTCACCACTAATTTAATAATACAGTTTATTGTACAAAGCGATGCATTGTTCCAATGGTCTCCAAAAGCAACACAGGTTAAATCTGACAAACAAATTTGCTTTGCCTTATAGATGAAACTCTTTCTGTGTAGACCAAGACTACATACCCAAGAATCTATATCCAAAGATACAGATAGTGAATATGTATCAATTATCCAAAAATACATCTAAGACAGGGGTTCATTTATCTGGGTTCTGTGAACCCCATAGGGTCCGCGGACTAGTTTTAGGGGGTACACGAAGGCCCAATGGAAATCTTAGTGCATAATTTAAAAAAAGTAATAACTTTTCCAAAAGAAAAGAGATTAAGTTCAAACAACCCGGTGATTTCTAGTTTGGCGTTTCCAGATAATTAATATCGCATTGTACTGTTTTTTGTTACGTATTCTTTCCACATTGTTGTTTCTATTTAACCGTACCTGTTACTGGCGTAGACCCTATGGTCTCGCCCTCTGCTAATTCAGCAATTTCACATAGAAGCAGTGTCGCTAGAAACCTGAAGTTTCTTGACTTTTACTTTTTTTTCTTGCCCCAACTTTTAATCCCGATTATTTTGGTATCGGATAATTGTGAAGTTCACAATAAACCTTTTGTCACAGCCAGTTATGAAATGCAAGAAATTTTCTGATATTTAATAGCTTGATTGACAGTTTACTATTAGCGTGCGGTTTGATTTTGTGTTTGTCGGCGCGCTAAAATTCCATTCTGTACCCAAGCAGCAAAATCCGTCATTTCTACATTGATTCAATGTCGATTTTGCTGTCTGGATAGGAACTTGCGATCTGACGCGATATGAGTCATTTTTTGCTGGCAGAAAATAATTAGGAAGGTTATTTGTTATTTGCGCAAATTGCTTTGTAGTGCAAGAGTGCATGGAATACTGTTTGCACAAAAATGAAAAAAAAATGATGAAATTCTGTGTTCAACGCAAGAAGACATTCAAAATAAAATGTGAACTGTGAAATTTGACCAAGAAATGGCAAAAATAGGTCAAAAACCGAGTCTTTATCACCTTTTCTACCTAAAATACACAATCACGAATATATTTTGCGAAATAAATTGATTGAAGTTGTATAAATCATCTTGTATTGCGTCAGTTGTTGCAGCAGCGATCAGAGCGAATTCAGAAAGCGTCACGTCTTGCCATAAGAAGCGTGTTGATCGAAAAGGGAAGATTCATACCTAGTCTCTTAATTTATATGCGAAACAATATTCATCCGCGGGTTGCAAGGCGCAAAGCTAATTAAATAATAATTGAAACTTGAAAGGGCTAAACAATTGAATTATGAGAGCGTTGGACTGTACTGCAGAATAATGGCTCATACAATTTTGGTAAAGAGGTCACTTTCTTCAACCACAGACATATACAACCAAGCAACCACACGGCATTTAACATAATCGATTAAAAATTGAACAAACTATAAGCTACAAACGTTTTCGGCCATACACACGTTAGCCCTTATCAAGTAACAAAAAACACCTACTTATCATATCTACAATGAAAATGAATAACTGATCTAAACACTGATTTGAAAAACGAAATGCAAAATGAAACGGCAGAACAAAGGACCTTTGTTCTGCCGTTTCATTTTGCATTTCGTTTTTCAATTCAGTGTTTAGATCAGTTATTCATTTTCATTGTAGATATGATAAGTAGGTGTTTTTTGTTACTTGATAAGGGCTAACGTGTGTATGGCCGAAAACGTTTGTAGCTTATAGTTTGTTCAATTTTTAATCGATTATGTTAAATGCCGTGTGGTTGCTTGGTTGTATATGTCTGTGGTAGAATAATGGCTGGTGACGAATATAAGACAGCAGTCGGTACAAAGTGATAGATAAGGCTTTTGACCAACGGCATACTTTTTCCTGCTGTTATTTGATATAAGCCGATGGAGTAATTAGCAATAAGAGAGACGTAGAACTGATGGTCTCGGCCAGTAACTCTTGCCGCCAAAAGGAAGCAGTAACAGATACGGTTAAACATTGCAAAGTTTTATCAGTTGCAATCATTTTTCATTTCATTTTATTTTGCATTGCAGCTAAGCTAGACGTCAGCTAGGTTAGTTTAAGATTGTGAAAGGTTTATACATATCCTCTTTTGGTAAAGAAAGCCATGGCTGCTATAATACCTTTTCCGACTACATATTTATGTGAGTCAGGATTTCGTTCTTGGTAACTATCAAAACGAAGAGTCGAAACCGATTTAAGACAAAGGATGACATGCGTGTTGCCCAATCAAAGACGAAGCCACAATTTCATTGTGAAAGACGAAGCCACAATTTCTTGTTGAAGACAAACAGCAAAACAATCTGCATTCGCTATTTCTTAAATTTAATAAAACATAAATTTTGTTGCCTCAAATCAGTTATAGTTACTACTCTGTAAATCCTTGATAGGCTATTTCACCCTAAAAGGAGGATCATCAGAAGGTTCTTATTCAAATAGAAATAAATTTTATTACCAATTTATTTTAATTTTATCGTGTTTTGTTCAATTCATGCCGATCAAAAAAGTTTCTCGGACTAGGCCATAAAGGGGGTCCACGCAAACCAAAATTTTTTAAAGGGTCCTCGTTAAAAAAGGTTTAAGAGCACCTGATCTAAGACGACCATCTAAGATATCCCGCTGATAACAATTTGATATCTTTATGATATAACAAATCCAAGCCACTAACACAACATAAAGTTTCTCATTCGCCTAAGGCAATTTTAATTTTTTGTAATACCGCAAAATATTTTATAGGGTCTCGCCTAAGTCAGTTGTCAAATTATTATTTCCTGCCTAAGTTTAGCCACAGCTATGAATATCAGGAAGGTGAAGATACAATGCAACTTGAATATTGGAGAAAATTTTGTTAGAATATTAAAACTATAAAAATGAATTTAAATATCTGACTCGACACAAAGTCAGTTCAAGTTACCAAACTTTATTTGATAAAACAACATAAATAGCAGTTCATGTTAAAGTTAGATGAAATAGGGAGATTAAATTTAGCAGTTTCGCATACTTGTGAAGGTTTTGGGGGCACCTTTACTTAGATAACCGTATGGTTTTTTCGGTGCCTCCAAGGTGTAGTTTTCATATGAAAAAAGCGATTTGTTTTGTTTTGATCGACTGACGCAGGCCCGGTTTCCGAGTTTGACAGAGAGCAAGTTTTGTTTGAAGTGTCCTTGATCGGAGAGCTATCTTTGAAGTTCGTTCTTCAAGTGCACACCTCAAGAGTTGAACCATCATGACATGATTTTGGCGTCAATCGTTTCACAAAATATCGTTTGTTGTTTTACAAAGTAATAAACCGTCTAACCCACTGATTTCCAACATGTAAGGCAGAACGCACCACCTGCAACAGAAAAGCTAGCCAGAAAGAAAAAACCAATGCAAGAAATTAACAAGAAGAAGTAAATAAGATGATTCAATTTCAACTCCAGTAAAATCTGTGATGTAATATGACGTTCCTTGTCTTGCGTATGAAGTGGTAACAGTCACGTTATTACCTCAAGGCGTTGCAGCCATTGGATTGTATTGCTTTCAAGCACTGTGAGATTGGCATTTCAATATCAAGGTACAAAAAAAGGCAGTGATGAATCATGTGTTGTGCGATTGGAATGGCGATTTCACAGGATGGCGATTTGGCAAAACCCCATTTAAACACATTTTAATTCAAACTTCCCTTTTTAGTGCGAAGATAGTTCAACTTTACCCAATCTTTGCGGATAGCTCTGATTTTGGTGGGAGTGAGGTGTTTGGAGGTATTGCCAACTAATTTTGTCTTGTAGTCTAATTACAACGTTTACTCCATGATGTTAAAGCAGATATCAATATTTTATACCGACATAAATAAACAAAATCTAAATTCCTTTGATTTATTGCTAAATAGTGAAGGAATTTCGATCTTGAAATTAAATAAAGAATGCGATACTGTTTGAAGCAGAGGAAAGGTGAAGTGTCATATATGTCAAATGTGTTGACACCTCTAGAGCTTATATAAACATGTTCGCACAATATCTAGGACACCAATGGCCTGCGGGCGATTATCTTTCACTGACAGCAAAATCTTTATTTGTACATTGATTCAATAATTGCAGACGTCTGTAAACGTTGAATTAATGAACAAATGACAGATTTTACTATCTGAGGAGAAATTCATTGTAGAAATTATATCATTGATCGTTGAGCCAAGTCAAGTGTCAAGCTATACCAGCTCGATGGCGGAGTGGATATCGCTTCCATCTCTAGTCCTGATACTGTGGATCTAAAATCGATTCCAGGTCGAATCATACAAAAGATTTTAAAATGGTGTCGATTGTGTTCTCGATTGTAGGATTCAATCTATATAGCAACCGGTTTGGTTTGACTAAAATAGCCACATCTGGCAACCCTTCATTCAATGATCGGACCTGGTCTACTCGAAAAAGTTGTCCAAGAGCCGGTTATACGACCTTTTTTTATTTTTAGGAAGCGGTTGACGCGAACCGAGTCGAACCGGCCGATTCCCACCTCTGGGTGTAGGCTACTCACAAACATCTGTTGAATTGCCCACGATACAAGAGAAGGATCCACAAAGTACACCAAACTTATATGTATTAACCATAAGTAAAAATAAAAAATATCAGTGACCTCTCAAAAATATATAGCTCCACACAAAGTGAAAACCATATGACTTTAGAAATCTTTTTTACTTAAAAGTAAACGATGTCTGAAAAGGCATTATCAAATGCAGGCAGAGAACAACTGTTTCGATCTTATGCATCTTGCAGTGGGCGTGGAATGTTGTGGTTGAAGCCTCCCGCTCATAATGTACTCAGTTGTACAACATAATAATACAACTATTACATAATACAGTAGTTGTACTCAATAATGTACTCAGTTGCGCCTCTATACGGCTGCATTGACAATGTCTGCTTTGTAAAGCGTTGAGGAGCAAAGCATATTGCGATGGATACAGCGCTATATAAAAACAAGCATTAGCCTATTATATACAGCCGTCAGTGTGACGACAACGACACTTCTGAGCAGTGGCGTAGCCAAGGGGGGGGGTTTTGGGGGTTACAACCCTCCCTTTGGCACGCGTGTGACGTCACAATATTGAGAATGATGCTTTCAGTCTAAAAAAAATTGCTTAATTTTAAACAAAATTGCAGTAAAAGAGCAAGTTTTGCCAATACCAAACATCTCAGCCAGGAATTAGCAACAAGAAAACATAGAGACTTAGCTTTATTTCGGAAAAATGCCGAAGAAAACATGATCTTATCCTTTTTCTATGCCACCAGATACCACCGTTTTACAGAAATATTCGTAACTACATTTTTGTTGAAAATGCTCTCAGAATGCACCAAATTCAAAGTAATTTTTCAAAATTTTCTGGGGGAGGCCCCCCAGACCCCCCGCCGTTGGGTCGTCAAAACTCCCCCCTTTCAAAATTCCTGGCTACGCTACTGCTTCTGAGCATAATGGTGGCAAGAGGTGATCGGGACACAAGGTCTTCAGATCTTCACGCTCGAGTTTATTCCAATGGTAAACTTATTCAACAAAAACGAACTGAAACCAAAAGAAACAATACAAAATAGGAAAGGTCGGCCACTCTGCAACTGAGCAAAACTAGAAATGAAACTGTCTGTTAACTGTAAATAAAAATAAGAATTAACTGTACGATGATGAATGCACAAGACTTAAGACCCTAGAAAATCATTCTCAGAGCTTGATTACAAGTGCACTGCGTCAACACTCCAAACACAACACAGTTCGATTGATACAATGCGATGCACAACAGGAAGGTAATGTAACAATAAGACTACAAGTAGTTTTCGATGATACTGCGGCACAGAGAATGTTGCCTGATTCTACAACAACAACAGTCAAAATTGGCTGTTCACAAGAAAAGCAAACGACGTGATACAACGCAAAAAATATCTAAGTAGCTACAGCTCTCTTCAGTAGGCTACAGTGAATTAGTGGAAAATAAATTGTGTTTGCATTGCAACAATTTTTCGGATTAGATTTGTTTTCGAAGGAGAACCTGTGCTACTTTTTAAGAAAACGACTCTCTTTCTCTTTGAGACATTTATGTTCATCTTTAAAATTTACTATAAACCTTACCTTATTTAGATTCTATATGTTCAAATATATAACGCACAAATTTTGTATTGTATCTCTTTCAAGCGGTTGACGTATTCATTTGAAGCGTGTTTCATCAGCAAGTGGATACTGGGCGCCTTCGTAAGATATCCATTATGACTGGATCGGTGAGTCATAGAACCTGTAGTTGGTTGGTTTTATTTCTGACAATCACAGCGTATCCAATACATGACAACATAGAAAAAGTCTCCTAAACGGTAGAAGCGACAAATCATGAACGTTGTGGCGTGCTTGAGACCAAAATAGAGTAATATGTTTAATAATTCTGCATGCTCGCGACATGTTTAGAAAAAGATTAAGATTGGAGTACTCTAAAAGGTAGTTATAGGTCGTTAGTATCAAAGGCTTAGTGCATTGAGAACGTTATCTTCTCATTCCCGAAGCTTGGATTCGAGTATTGGACTCATATTTACCTTTCACTGTAAAATGAGTTAATAAAAATGTTATATCAGATATAGCATATTTTCATGATGTGTATAAACAGACAGTTGCTATGTGATTTTGCTTTGGTGGGTTATCAAGAGTGCTGATGGCCGTGATGGGGACATTCTTGATGCGTTCAGCTTGTTTAAATGAATCGAAGAATCTCAAACTATGAACTCGAAGTGAAATCCTACCACGGACAAAGTTACCTCAAAGCGCACCGGGTCTGAATGACTTGACGTACAAAATATTTGCAATGTAACGATATAAGATAAAGCAATGTGAAAACATGCTATAACAATTTTGTTGAAATCTAATTTCTTCAGGTAGAGAAGTAATTAATTTGTGAAGTTCGTTAAGCAACCAACTTTTATAAATAGTTAAACTAAAATTTTATACTTACATAAGTGCTCAATCCCTTTTCATAATTATACGGCCATAAATATACCTTTCTGGAGAGATAGTTTATAGACCATTTAAAAATGGCGAAAATTGCCAATTAAATGTTACAATAAACAAAATCGTGATACCAATAAAGCTAATGAGGAAACATATTTTTTGCTTATATCAAAATTTCTTTTGGAGATTTCAAAATCATATTCTTGTGAGATATCATGTATATTGAAATATCATGCTTTTCTTGTATTGGCATAAAGAAACTAATTGTTCAATATATTTTTGCTAATACTTCTTCAGAAGTTGATAGAGAATATTACATACAAACTTTAAAAATAGAAATGCTACTGCCAATTGTCTGAGGCAACAGCTATTAAAAACAACGTTTTATAGAAACATACATTATTCTGTACATTGTTTAGTATTTTTTGTTATTATATCAAGCGTACATATTGTATTCCTAGAACAGTAAAGTCTACTCAATTTTATAGACAAACTCCAATTTTGCCGTGTTAGTTTTAATCCTCACAATCATCACAATGCCAATTCTGGGCTACACATTTGTTGTCCTCAATCCATTAACTCCAATATTCAACAAACTCTTCAATGAAACGTATCAGGTAACGATGAAGATTTTAAGCAATAAAAATGCAAGCAAGTCTTTTCATCAAAATCTTGAATATAAAGAAAATTAAAAGTGTTATCGCACATTATTTCAGGATGGTACGTTCATTGCAAACGTTATGGCGTTTTATTTGTGCACAGATTAGTTTGGTTTTTAAATTATATCCGGTTTTAGATTTATGTTTTCTTACTTTCAATTTTGTGTAAGTTTTGTATGAAGACCTGAGTTGTAAAACTACTTAAGTCATTGTGTGGACATTGAGTTATCACCAAAAATATGTTGTATGATGGCCAATGTCTGACCTAGCACAAAATTTAATTTAAAAAACGGCTTAATTTCGCCATAACACAGGTTGGTGTTTGCATAAAAACAAAAGATTAAACAACGTTGAAAGAACTTTAACTTGCTTTATCTCAAACGTTGTTATTTGGACATAAGTATACGAAGCCGAGTAACGTAATCAAGTTTAACATCTTCAAGTTTTTACATATAGAAACACAAAACTATGCAACAAATTAAGCATCGAACGTTTTCGACATCACAAGACGTCCTCTTCAGGAATAATATGTAATAAACTTGAAGATGTTAAACTTGATCAGGTTACTCGGCTTCGTATGCCTATGGTTCAACAAGACAAACTCTCTACCGAAGCTTTATGGACATAAGTAGTTCTACAACTCAGGTCTTCATATGGTCTTGAAGCGGCTAATCCCTTCTATGCAAGCAAGCTAAACGCAGTACAAACTATTTATAACTTCTCGTGCACAACATCCGAAACCTGTTTGGAGGATAATACTTACAACGAACTATTTACACTTTTGACAGCATCGATATAACGAAAATTTACCATCGTCCACATGGGTAGCCCTATTGTCTGTGACGACATCGGCAGTCACAATCGGGTCTGTGCTCGGTACAATGTCGGCTGGACGTTTGTTGATGTTGATGACGAGGAAACGTGTTCTGCAAGTCAGTCACATTATTTTGTTGATTGGAATCTTGATCGTCGCTTTGATAGGCAAGATAACGGAATCATATGAAGCGATCATTATTGGACGGATCGTGTCCGGATTTGCCGTTGGAGTTGGATACAGTAAGATAACTTTGTAGAGATCTTTGACTTTTCGAAAGCAGCAAAGAAATAACAATTCTTAAAAGCCTTTTACATGAAATGCTGTAGATTAGAAAGCTAATCCATAAGGCAATATTCATCAAAACTTTTCATTAAGACTTATGCCTCCAAAAACAATTCGTTTAAGCGTTAAGGCTCCTTGGTTAATTTGAAATTACTCTATTTTGCTAAGCCAACATGCACCAGCTGTTTCTCTTCTTCCCTTCTATTGATAACTACTTCACCACATTTATTGTATTCTGACAAAAAGCCCTCGCAGAGTCAGTACAAAATAAGTGCAGCTTCGGTGTATATAAAACCTTTTGTTATTACTCTCTAAACCCTTGACAGCCTGTTTCACTCTAAAAGTAGGATCACCAGAAGGTCCTTATTCAAATAAAATTCTATTAGAATAAGAACCTTCTGATGATCCTACTTTTAGGGTGAAACAGGCTGTCAAAGGTATGGCAATAACTATATTTGATTTAATTCACTTTGCTTGGATTTTTGCTTGGTATTGAGCACTTTTTGTAGTATTAATAGTATTTATTGTTTAAAACCTTTTGTTAATCTTCAAGTTCTGTATCACAAATTAACTTTTCTAATGCAAGAGGAGGTCAAATAACTAAGATGCAAATTATATTTAAAAATAATTAATCAACATTAAGTTATGTAGAAGGTTTCTTCTAACAATGTTTCAAAAGATCTCACATTAATTACGTTATGTGCCTAGGTATTATTTCAACAACATTTTTGTAGTTAATGGTATTTATCAACACTTCTTCTTCTTTTCTCGTTTGACTTGTAGTAGCTTAGATTGGCAATGCCTCCTCGTGCAGCCAAGATACGGTAGCTGGGTCCAGTTGTCGAATACCAGTGATTCCACTTGGGGGTCGTAAGATGGAACATTCGTGGAGTATGTGTTGCATTGTTTGTTCTACCGCTCCGCAGACACATATCGGCGAATTATGCAACCCCCACCTAAACAGATTAGCTCCAGTACAGCCAACGTCACATCTGATCCTGTTCAATGTGACCCATGCCTTTCTTGAGAGGGCTGCTCCAGGAGGGATGGAGAGTGCTGGCATAACTGAAAACTGGGGAAGGATATGTGGCAGCTCGTTCCATTCTTGGGCCCATGTTTCCATGCAGCTGAAGTTCTTATCCACAAGTTGTGTAGCATATCGATGGAATGGGCGCCTTGATGATAGGCGTTGAGGTCTGACTGGTCCATTTGTTTGGGAGTGACTGTGGAGAAGGTGTTGAGGATCGAGTCTCGCATGTAGAGCCAGTTTGTGAGAGGCTTCTTCCCTACGGACATGAGCAGGAGCAATGCCAGCCAAAGTTGGCAGATAAGCAGTAGGTGTGGGGCGGAGACAGCCAGTGATGATGCGCAAGGTGTCGTTAATGCATACATCCATCTTTTTTGTGTGTCTGCTGCGGTTCCACACAGCTGAGGCATATTCGGCTGAGCTGTAGACCAAGGCTAGTGCACTTGTACGCAAGGTTGTTGCTCGGGCTCCCCATCCTGTTCCTGCTAGGCTTCTCAAGAGGTTATTTCGCGAGGTAACCTTGGCACGGAGTGACTCGATGTGGGGTCTGTAGGTCAACTGCTGGTCAAGTTTTACTCCAAGGTAAGTTGGGTTTGCAGTGCATGGTAAAGGATTTCCTGTTAGCGAGACAGACAGTTGACGCTGAGATTCCCGATTATTTAGATGGAAAGCAGAGATTGTTGTTTTCGACGCATTCAGTTTGAGCCTCCACTTGTCCAAATAGTCAGCCACCAGTTTCAGATCAGTTTCAAGTTTTCTTTCCACCTCATGCCAGTTCCTGTGAGCATATAGAAGTGCTAGATCATCCGCATAGCCATACTGTTGCGATGTAGTGCATGGGAGGTCACTTATATAGATATTAAATAGGAGTGGCGATAGTGTTGACCCTTGGGGGACGCCATTTTTCAGGCGGCGTGGTCTGCTGGGTTTTCCCTCGTTGGTATGCAGTATGAAGGTACGGTTCGAGATGGTCTCTACCAGAAACTTAACCATGTGTCGGTCAGGAATGAGTTGTAATAGTTTCATAGTAAGACCACGGTGCCACACAGTGTCATAGGCTGCTGTAAGATCCACTAGGACAACACCCACCTTCTCACGGGCTTCAAAACCACTTTCGATGTCATCAGTAAGCTTGACAACCTGGTCAGTTGTGCATCGGCCGCGTCGGAATCCAGCTTGTTCTTCTGACAGTTTTGGGTCAACGATTGGTTCAAGTCTGCTCAGTAAGAGACGCTCAAGTAACTTGTATGGCACACAGAGCAGGGAAATGGGCCTGTAACTTTTAGGGTTATCAGCTGGCTTGTTGGGCTTTCTAATGGCTATGATGTTAGCTTTCCTCCAGATCTTTGGGAGGAGCAACTTCTTTAGGCAGAATGACATGAACTCTCGCAGCCACTCTCGTGCGAGTGGTCCAATATGTTTAATTAGCTCTGGTGGGATTTTGTCTGGGCCTTGTGATTTGCCAGTTTTTAGGTGTTTGATGGCTGCGTCTAACTCAGAGATATTAAAAGAGGTAGATAGGAAACAGCTTGAACTGGGTACCTTCCATAGTTGGTTGATTTCATTTTTCACTGCTCTGGCATGCGCTTTATCAGCTCCTTGATATTGGCCATTTGCGAGAAGTTGTTTCGCTATGGAGTTGGCCGTTATAGGGCATGGCTTTGGTTTCGTGGTCCTGCCTGTGAGGCGGTTGAGCGTTGACCAGGCTTTCCGACTTGAGTGGGTGAAGTCTATTCCAGCGACGGATTCCTCCCATCTATCTCTTTTTTTCCTGTTGATGCAGTCTATTAAGTCAGTAGCGGCTGCCGCAGCTGTCAAGCCAGGTTCGGATGACATAAAAATATCATATTTTTGCTGACATTCGTTATCCCAGGTTGGGATAAAATTTCTCCTGCAGCTCCTTGGGATGGATAGCTTGGCTGCCTTGATGAGGTGTTGACAGAATTTTTTGTATGCTGCGTCCACTCCTACAGTGTTTGCTTCAGGAATCTGGTTACATTGCTGCTCTACAAGGTCGGTGTACTTTTCCCAGTCCGCTTTCCGGAAGTTCCATCTTGGGATGTATTTGGTTGGTACTGGTCGAATTGGGTTAGAAGGGACAATCAGTGAGGGTCGGTGTTGGGACCGAGGGAATTTCTCCAGTACAGCGCGATGCGGGAGGATTCCGCCAAGCTTCACAAAGGCCAAATCGGGGTTAGATGTGGTACCCCATCTGGCAGAGCGGAAACTATCAGGTTGTTTTGGGTCGTGCAGAAGCTGAGCCTCTACGAGGGATGCCCAATCTTCCAAAACTGTCCCATCAGAGTTAGTGATGTTATTACCCCATTGAATGCTGTGGCAGTTGAAGTCGCCAGCGTACATGCATGGGGAACTGAAGTTCGGGATCGAATCGTTCAGAAATCTTGTCTGTGGTGACTTGTAGACGTTAACAACGCATACGCTCTCGATAGTAGTAGCGACCCACTCTATGTCTGAGTCACTATCATCACAAGAGGACACATGTGACCAATTTGCAGCACTGTGCACACTGCACAAACGTCGCAACTCCATGGATTTTACTAAGAGTGTAGGAGGCAAGTTGGAAGCCCGTTATCTTCAGGCGCGAAACGTCCACACAGTGAGTTTCTTGGAGCAGGATGGCAGTCGGTTGCAAAGGTTCAATCAGGTGTTCTAAAACTGTAGACTTGGCTCTTGAAAAGCCTTCCACATTGAGCTGCAGCAAGGTTATTCCTTCCCTTACGACATTCGTTGATGTCCGCCCTAATAAGGGCGCTTGATCGGGGTCGGAATTAATCGGAGACTGCAACTCCATTTGCATGTTGTTTGCTTCAGATAAGCTTTGCTTTCTCTTTGCTACTTGTCGGTTTGTTGTCATTAGTCGAATCCAGGGCTCACCACGTGGAGGTTGACAACTTGAGCCCCACAACACTGATCTAGATCAACACTGAGTAAAAGTTTACATACACATCCTGCTCTCTTATTAAAGGTATAATTTCAATTTCGATTTACGTCAGTGAAGGTTGGCTTAAAAATTATAAATTAAAATTAGACAATGAGCATGCAATACATACAGTAGAATACTCTATCAAAAACATCTCATAAATGCACTAAAAGTAAACAAAATATCAGGCACGACCGGCAACAGAAATAAAAACTTCAGGGTTAGGTCTGGTGAATGAATTTGAGATTTAAACCTAAAATGAAAACCAAGCATACAATATACATGTTTCCTCCAAGCGCACGATTAAGTGCATTTAAAAGCCACGATTAAGATTTATTGATTTGTCAACACAAACAGTATAACTTTTCGTGAGCCAAACTTACGTTTCCACCCAGCCTATGGCTCATAATTCGATATCATTCGTTTAATCGATAACAAGTTTTAGGAAACCTATTCCACTGACTCTTGTCACCTCTATTTCATCGTTTAGTTACTGTTCCTATCATTATTGCTGAAACGTGCACCCAGGAACGCCAAAGCTTTTGGCAATGCGCATCAAATTCAGCTATTTTGTTTGGAATAGCGCTAGGAGTAGTATTCACACACGCAAAGGTTAGTTGTACTTGTGATGCATATATTCTGCTGTGCTTTTATTTAAATCTAAAATATTGATTTAATCAATGCAATACCCAACTAAGTATTAACTTTACCGCTTCTTGCAGTTTTTCGTCTGATTTTAAAGTAGTTTAATATTAAATCTATCAATGTTGCTATTTCTTTTGTGAATTGTGAATTGGTGCAGCAAAGTTGATCTTAGTAGGGTTCTCATAAAGTGTAAGCATATCATCTATAGCACAACGTTATGAAGCGTGATCAAGTAATACATTAGAATTTGCAGAGGGATTTTCGAGTTTAATTTTAAGTAGTTTAAGTATTTTCGAGTTTTCGAGAATCAACTAATCGACCATAACTTCTTCTGACTTTTCCATTTTAAGTAGGGTTGTCTTGCCCATGCAGATTGCAGTCTTCCACATCACTCTGTCAGCAGCGTCTTCTTCTTTCACTCCTACTGTTTCAAGAGCTTTTGCCACACAGTCTCTCCACCTTCTTCTCGGCCTTCTTTGCTTCCCAATTTCCCAATTTTCAATAATGGTCTCATTCTTTTTCCGATATAATCTTTGTCTATTAAGTGATCCAACCAGTAAGACCTCTCTGTGTCTATTATCGACCAGTAAACATTAACCAGTTAACATGGAACTCGTGCGTCAAACATTTGTCCAGATGAAACCATGTTCGATTACTTTCAACAATTTGTTTAGATTCTTGGCACTCAACAACTATGGCCTGTTGCAATATCTTTGACAGCAATTCCGAGCATAATCTACTTGATGGCAAGTTTTAGGCTTCCTAACACTCCTTTCTACATAGCTAGACAAGGTGATAAAGACAAGACCATTGCACTCTTGAAGAAGTTGCGTATTGGATCACAGGTAAGATTAATCAAAACTTGTAAAAACAAAACAGTTTGACAGCAAAGATCATACAGTACTTGCAATCTTCTAATATCTGTAAGTAAACGCCCATTAACATAACATCAAAGTAGATTTATTTTTCTTTCCGTTTAGTTGGAATAGTAAAAGACAAGATATGAAAAGGGTTATTTTGAACAAATCGTGACATGTCACTTATTGGTGCTGATAAAGGACGAGACGCATTAATTTGGATGACATGTTACAGAAGGCATCGTTTTGCGACTTCTTTATCATCAGAGAATTAAAAAATAGCATTGATATTTGAAAAGTTTCTTTTGGAAGGTACTATAGCCTACTCATAGTTGAGGTATGGCCGGTTGACCAAACTTTAACCACAGATAAAGTAAATTAATTTGTTCTGAACGTTACCAAATTTCACTAGGCCTAAATGTTTTTATTTGAGTTTAACGCTCAGACCAGCAGTTAACAGAAAAAAAACAAAATCTGCGAGTCGCAGAACAAAATCGAATAAGTGTGCGTACTGCGTATTAGGGTGTGGGGTTAAAATAAAGGCCCGTACTGTGTATACTCGAAGTGAAATAAACAAAATCGAATAAGTGTGCGTACTGCGTATTAGGGTGTGGGGTTAAAATAACGGCGCGTACTGTGTATACTCGAAGTGAAATACCTTTATCGTATTTACGAATTATACACATCCAACCGACAATGCTCAATATTACACGAAAAACATTCCCTCATGTTATATCACGTTGTGTATTGTTTTAAAACGGTATTTTATCTTGAATTTATCATTAAATCAACACCATAAAAGATGCTTGAAATTTACAATAATACTAGATTAACTAATTTAAAATATAGTGCAAAATCGAAGTCAATTGAGGAAAATTGCTTTATTGAATAAACAATCTTTCCGGTATCTTTATCAGTGATCAGGTTGATAAACGTGTGAATAATTTCATGGAGATAAACTTACGTAGAAACAAAATTGTTTAATTTTGTCTAAACTCACGAAACTTGAATCTGATGCTGGGATCAACTATCTAGAATGAAATGATAAAGCATTTTGCACATTACAATTTTTTTTTGGCTTTAAGCACATTTAGATATTATCGGATCCTATCTTAAAATCTAACAAGACCAAATAGATTTCTTTTTAATCTTTTTTATATCTAAACCTTTTTCGTAAGTAAATGAAATGGAAATATAATTCTAATACAGTACAATGATTTTTCAAGTTTCAAACTCATAATTAAACCTTATCAAACTGAATCAGCAAACAACCTAGCTCACATTGTAATCTTGTATTGTTTTGTTTTTTTCGCATGTGCTGATGATGCAAAATAAAAGAACTTCTTTTTCTTCTTAAAAAAAAAAAAGAATACTAAATAACCATATAAGTAATATTTACTCTAGGAAGAACTTGAAAACGATTACGAACTTATAAAGCAGGAGATGAAAGGGACAAAACTAATTGGATTACATGAAGTTTTTAACACAAAGCAATACAGGTTTGGAAAAATTGAATTAAGATTTATTTAAAGTTAATTAAAAAATATTTGCCAGGTATTATTTAAAAACATTGTATTCTTATGATGTAAACTAAAATAAACTAATTGCTTAGCTTTTCATAAAGCGATAAATAAACTACAAACCGTGTAGGCTATTATTTTAAGGTGGCGACTGCCGAACCAAAAATCTTCAACTAACTTTCGGTCATGTTTTTTTTTTCAGAATGCAGTTTATCAATGTCTTCTGTCTGTTTGTCAATGTCCAGTTGTGTGGGTCAGGCTGCATCCTTCTCTATTCTGACAGAATTTTCCGGCAGGCAGGAATACAAAGTGAACAAGCCACTAACGTGACGATTGGATTGTTTACTGGCCAGTTTGTGGTAGCTATTTTTGGAGTAAGTGTTAGACCATAGTTTTCCCGCAGTTGAATTAATAAACCGATTCTGCTGAGTTTCTATGGTTAAAAGGGCGATTTTTGATACAACTTTTCAGAACCTGACAATTTCTTCAACTTGAAAATCTTGTCTCCAATGAATATTCATATAGGCTATATCACCCGTCAACTTTTGCTTGTTTTTGTTTTCATTAGTTTTTGTCATTCTTTCGTATCGTCAAGTTATAACAGTTTTGTCAGTCTTGCAAAGCCTGGTGCGTTGTGCTTGAATGGCTTTGCCCGCGGTACGATCTTCGTGGAGTTTTCTTTGCCTTCCTTGCAGCTCTTCTTTACCTATGAGCTAAACGCATCAAGATGTATTCCTTTCAAGACCACCAGCACTCTTGGTAACGCACCATGGCCGATCTTCATAGCAAGCGTCTCTTTATACAAACCTGGAAATATCAGTTAAAGTGATAGCTTATGGGCTAATAAAACTATTGCCTTAATACTGTGTTGTTTTTATTTTTGTTTTTAACTTTTCTTTTATCTTTTTTTCCTTTTTGTCTTAAGTTTTTCTGAAGGTGTTGCGACCGTGTCAGTTTTCTTTCAACTCATTAACTTATTTCGGTCTCAAGCACGTTTTACCATCCGCGTTTTGTCGCTTCTACCTTATTCTAGACCTTTGCTATGTTGACGTGCATTGTTTTTGCTGTTATGGTCAGATATAAAAACATCTGAACTAATCTCAACAGCGGCACCTAATTATAAAAGAGATCAAGAAGTGTATAGATATATTTTACAAATCAAAGGTTTGTGCCACCCATTGATGAGTGTTATTTTAAAATGATGCCAGGCGCGAAAGAGTGAAAGAACTAATTCTTACTCTTCTGTGTTTAGGTCATAGGTCTGTTGACTCAAACATTTTATTTGGTCTGTCATATATTTAGTCCGCTTCATAAAACGCTGTGTGGTGGACTGTAGCCTACTAGCAAAAAAGATATAGCTTAGCAACAACGTGCAACATTATAACACACAAAAATGAAATAATTGATGTTATACTGTGTTTCTTTGGTATGTTCTTATGCAATGTGTAACTATCTTTATTTTTATAGGCTTGAAAATCACTCTATGAAGCTGGTTGCGCCATAAGTTGATAAGTCACATCTTGGCGAAATTGAGTTAAGTGCACATTTATAGTCAGAAAAGTACAAAAACTGATCTGTCAAAGTTTCAAGTTGAGTTTCGTTCGATTTCGGCAAAAACAAGACAGCTCCTTTTTGCCAAAGTCAAATCGTTTGTAGGAAAAAGTTAATATGTGCGCAAGGGTACCGCCAAAAAAGCCTGATTTGTCACATTTTGCAGAAATTTCCAGGTTTTTCTAACTTTGGGCGAACGTTTAAATATTTTTTTTTTAAATTAAATTGTTACGCTTTCTTTATTCTTTTCCCCAGAAGACACAATAGGTTGTAACATCCTCACATGTTGAAAAACAAAGAAAATTTGATTTTGTAAATTTTAGTTAGACTTCAATAACAATAACGTGCGCAAATGTTAATTTTCAATAACAGTCTGATTTTGCGTTTTTCAACTTACTTTTTCTCATTTGCTACTGCTTCCCCAAGGCAACAAAAAAATTTTTTGTCATTAGGAAACCGCAAAAAATGAAAACATCTCAAAAAATGTCAGTCAAGCACTAGCAGTAGCTGTAATCAAAATGTGCAAAATGTGACAAATCAGGCCGCATCTCCAGGTGGCCATGAGTAAACAAATCAAAGTTGTTGCGCTTTTGATTTTAACACTTGCAACTACCAAAGCAAAAATTAGGAATATTAAAAAAATGATCAAAATTTGTCAACACCTTCTTTTTTAAATCCATAAAGACGTGACCATTGTCATTGACCAATACGCTGATTTGCACTCAGTTGGGATTCATTTAATTACTTTATGACGTAACCATTGTTTTTTCTGTCTTAAAATTTAAATCGGTCATAACAGTAGGCTAAACCGCAGACGGCCTAGACTAGGCCTCTTACCTAAAAACAATCTTTAATTCAAACTTAGCGTGCGTAGAATTGTGTAAGCTAATTAGATTTAAAAGAATAAACTTAAAGCAGGCAAGGCGATTAAAACCATTGCAGTTGCTTCGTGTTAGACCTGGTTATAGCATAGAACTCATTATGCTATACGCTATTATGCTATGCATTAACACTTTGCTCCTCAAAGGGAGGCCAGATTTGGCCCCCCCTCATATTTCCTTTGATTATTTGAAGCACAGTAACGCCATGCACTTGGTTTTTCTTGACTTTTCCTAAAATTGCCAGGCGGTTCTGGTGATATTAAATTTGATGCTAAAAGTTGTGTAGTTTTCTTGTACATTCAAGATTTTGATGAATTTTTGGTATTTCTAGCTAACTTCCAGCAAAGCGTGAAATGGATTACATTGTGATAACAAGCCATAAGCTCATAATTGCTTCGTGCATCGATATGCGCGAGCAGAGAGAAACGTCCTCTTGTTTTCCTTTGTTTGGTTTGACCTCAATAATACAAAGCGCGTTATTTCTCATGCTACAAAAGAAAAGCCAGTGATCACAAAGCTGTTAATTAGAAAAAATAATAGCAAACGTTTTTTGCGTTATCAACTCTACAAAGAAGAATAGCAATCCACGATCAAAATAGTAGGCTATGTAGGCCACAAACTATTCAAAACAGTTATTTCAAGTAGATAATATTCATTGACGAATAAAAAACGTTACAATAAGAAATCTTGGGTAAAGGCACGAAAACCTGGTTTCGAAATAAACGTTCTATGGAAATACTCTCATTGACAAGCATTGCAATTGCGGAAATGTATGACTGCAAATGCATTTGGGAGAAGCCGGAGAAATAGCGTGTTTGCACACAGTAATTGTGAAATACACTCAAAATTATGAGATAGGCTCCATTTACACGTAGCAGCTAACTCGATGGCGTCCCTTCCCTGCTTTATGTCGCCTACTTGTTCTTATGTCCTGCATTATTGTTTCACCGTGCACTGTGTGTTGTTCCAAAGAGCGCAAAATAAAGATGATAATGCCTCATGTAGCCTACATTACAAAATATTTTGTAATGTAGACAAGGCATAAAGTTAGGCGTCACATTAGACAAAAAACAAATCAGCTTTCTTGATCATTGATTCAACATCTGAATACGTTGCGCCAATGTACAGTATAAGAGGCCGGCTATTGTGAAGACCCGCCATTTATAAACGATCCAATTATACCAAAAGTGAGACAAACTAGTGGATCAAAGAATGAATAAACAATGCTGAGGAAACTAAATCTAAGTGACGAACAATACCGATGTCTTCATTTATCTTGGAAAAATGCTGCCTAAACTTATCAACAAAAAATACAGTAAATAACGGCAAGGATCCCGAAAGCAGAATTTGCTCAACTTTGGCATGAATTTAGTCAGACATTTACAGTAATAATTCCACACATACAATAACGGGCTTTCAACGGCTGTAAGATAGGCTACATAATAATCAACCTGGTTCTGGGCGGTTTGTGTAACAGCTTAGGGGAAGACACTACTTGAAATGATGCACCACACAAAAGATTTTCAATGAAGATTGAGTCTAAAAACCGATGTGGATTGTGCTTCACAATGACTTCAAGTTTAGGACAGAAAAGGCACAAAAATATCACGATAAAAATAAAGACCTTGTGGGAAATTTTCGAGAATCATAACACGATGCAAATACCAAAAACGCGTAGTTTGCATGCTGGTCTAAGCTGGCCGGCAACCACAAAGGTAGACAATACAGGCAGTTTATAATTCGATAACAGCGCAATAA
The DNA here is from genome assembly GCF_918807975.1 of Aplidium turbinatum. Taxonomy (NCBI): domain Eukaryota; kingdom Metazoa; phylum Chordata; class Ascidiacea; order Aplousobranchia; family Polyclinidae; genus Aplidium; species Aplidium turbinatum. The sequence goes on from NC_137472.1 coordinate 60,512,144, forward strand.
ACATTATAAATACGTAAACCGACAATTTTCTTTTACAAACATTTTACGTCTAATAGTAAATTTTCCCCCAACAATTTTTTGTAAAGCGCTTGCAAACCACGGTTTTGTAAAATAATTCATCATTATTATTTTTTACTTCTCGGATATTCTAAAACGTCATCAGCAAAACCACAAAAAAAAAATTATTACTTCAATGTAGTAGGCCTAAGAATTTTTTATAGAATTGTAGCCACGTTGTTTCAACAAAGAAGCCATTTTTGGCAATATAAAGTTATAGAAAATAATTTGCAATCATGCAAATGTTTGGGAAGAATCTAGGAAGTCTTCTCACAATCTGGCACAAAATGATTATGTTTATTGTACTGTATTTCTGCAATATTTTTTACGACAAACTTTGAAGCTTCCTTATAATCATTTTTATCTTTGAAGTCAAAAGTTAATTTTTTTTTGGCCAGAAACATAATCGCTGCCTTGCTGATGTTGTCGGCTTTACGCGTATTTTTGTGCTTCAAACAATAAGGACCCAGTCAGCAATCCAGTCCTATTACATTGATTCAACATTTGTAAACGTTAAATTTATGTAAATTTGCTGACTGTGGGTTATTTCACATTTCCTTTGTTTACGCATGTTCCTCAATTCGCTGTTGCATTGTTTCGACGCTGGCGGACTAAAAATGTTATTTCAAATTGATTGACACAATCTTCAATAAAAAGTGAGCTTCGAACTTAGCTTTGTTGATGTAAATGCTGTATTTTTTGGGGATGTAATTTATGAGTCATGTTTATAAACACCCGTAAGCGAAATGACTTATGATGTGGCCTGCATGATATTTGTGTTGCGACTTGACACAAATCCACAATTTCAAAAGCACCTAATTTGAACTTAGAAATTTCAGATAATTTCAACAACTTGTTCAATTGTCTTCTCTCTACTAAAAATATTCATACTACAAACTCAATTGTAGACATAAAATACACAAACGAAGATGTAAACAGCTATTCAAGCAGGCTAAGGTGTTACTTATGAGAAATTTGGTTCCATAAAACTAGAAGCTAGCCATGAGTTTCGGAATGCATTAGTTTAGGACAAAAATGTAAGACAACAAACGCAGTTTTTTTTCAAATTCGTCTAACAATGTTACTCTGATTGTAACTATTTTAGAATCAATGAGTAGCTTACAATAAGATTTGCTCGCAAGTCGTAAAGTCTAATCAATGCAACGATTCGGCACACCGCACACACACTTCGTGCGTTCGATCGAGCTCTTTGTTATTCAGAAGTTTGCATGAAATCGGATTAGCACGGTAATTAAATAGCGGCAAGTTAAATCAAAATTGTCGTTTTTGGGTACCTTTGCAAAAATTGAAATATCAAGTTTAACATATAAAATTTTAAAATAATGACTTTTCAAACTTATAGACAAATGATTTGCTTTCACACCAGTGCAACTTCTGTTGAAATAGCACCAGCGGATAACACGTAACAGCTGATTGAATTTGATCCAAAAATGGCCCCCCCTTGAGCAGTTAACTTCCAAAAAAACGTTGAAAAGCAAAGGGTTAAGGTGTTGCGACCGTGCCATATTTAAACTGATTGTCCTGCTTTGGTATCATGCACGCGATAACGTCCCCGTTTTGTCGCTTCTACCTTTTTCTAAACCTCTGCTATGTTTTTCATATAAGCTTATTGTTTTTTCGTTGTGATGGTCAGAAATAAATACAAACTGAACTGATGCTGCACCATGATCTGTGACAAAAACATGCAGCCATAATAAGCCATTAGCAAATATTATAATTTCAAACCGACACTATGTTTTTTTGGAAAACAAAATGGTTAAAAATCCTTCGATCATATTTTTTGTAGCCTACATTTCAAATGGTTCAAAAGAAAATGTTTTGAAAAAAATTCATATCAACTTTTTGCACCAAACATTATTAGGTAGAAAGTTGAGATGTAAAATTTTCGTACAAAAAGTTCATGTTACAAATTAGAAAAAAAGTTGATAGGCCTAAGTTCAAAATTTATTTAAAAATACAGAAAAACTCAGAACTTAGAAAGTTAAAACTTACTCATCTAAAACACATCAAAAATCTTCTTCAAACCCACATAGGCTTCTCAGTAAACTTTTTTAATGTTTTTTATCATAATATACATTTTAAAACTTCAAACAACTTTTTATCAAAATGCCAAAATGTGACTAACAAACTTTTGCCGCAAACGGCTTCGTATGTATAGCCGAAAACGTTTGCTTTATTTATTTTTGTGTTACAATGTTAAATGTTGTCGTATTGTTGCTGAGTTTTGTCTGTTTATGGTTGGAATAAATAACCTCTCCACCTAAGTGATACCGTAGTAACAAACATTTCTACTATATTTTGTTGTATTGCATTTATTATTCTATCATTGTAAGTAGGCTACTGACTGATAATATCATCTACTAGTTCAGATTGTAGCTATCGTTACAGTTTGTGTTAGTTTTTACCATCAACTCCGTTCCAATATTACTTTACATCAATAACGATATTTTGTTTGTGCTTTTTTAGCCGAAACTTCTTGATCTATTTGGTGGAAGGAAAGTACTTCTGATATCAAATGCGATGGAAATCTTGTCACTTGTTATATTTACAATCAGTCGAGCCACCAATCATTTAGCTCCAAACGCGATGCCATTCGTCTCCGTTACAGCAATGGCCCTTTATCTGCTATTGTAAGATTTTAATTTTGCAAAATCTCATAGCTTATAATGTTTTAACCAAAAATGTAGTTTTTTACTGAAATTTATGTTCCAAAGTCTCTTCAAAAATATAAATCCAGGTTGTTCGAGTTACTCCGATAACGATTTCATTGTTTACTAAATCTTCATCGTCGGATTGGGAAACTTATTTTGAGAGTTTAATCCTGGCAGTTTCGCTTACTACAGTCAATCAATCAATCAACTTTCACAGAGTGAAGTTTACGATTGTTGAATTCTTGTTGCAGGGGAATTATTCCGTCCATTAGATACCCTTGAACAAAGAGCAGGCTCCTTCGCATGCGTTGCTCAAGCGCATACCCCAAGAGTCGAACTAGCGCCGCTTGATCTTGAATATTCTTTGTTCATGAAGTCACGGGCTAACCACCTGAGCTACCGGGCGGGCCGAAACTTAGATATTTATTTAAAGAACAAAAATGGCAAAGTTATTTCAAACATGGAAACATTATCATCAGATATCAATGTCAACTTGGTGATCGGGAAGTGCCAGTTTGACGATATATATTAGATCAAACCAATATTAGTCTATGGCACTATATCTTAGTTTTGGCAAAAAATGATAATTAGATTTCTTCACAAACTAAAAATATGAAAAGTTTAATTTTAGAGAATTTAACTGATGTTGCTGATGTCACGCAATATGCTTCAACCAATGGACAGGTTAAAATGTCTTATATACCGGTACAGAAACAACCACAATTTCTAGGGGTATATGTTTGCTTGTTTACCTAGGTACTCTGTCTACTTCATTGCAATGGAACATAACCAGATGAGAACAGGCTTCTTCCTCTTCGTATGAATTTTCTTCGCCACTCCAAGGGTCGAGGGGCTCTGCCTTTAACTAACCTTGGGCAGTGGCGGCGACGCGGTCTAGATGGTTGGGCAGGTGTCAAGCAGCCATTGAATTGATTTGTCATCCAGTTCATGCAGACCAAGCACACCATTTGGAGCGTGGTAGATGACGTAGTTACTGTCTGCTGTTTGTTCCTTTCCCATCGCCCATTTGTGCATGTTGGAGCGGAATAGTCCGACACCAGCGCGCAGGCGGCTGAGCCGCACCCAGGCCTTCCTTGGCAAAATCATTCCAGTTGGATGGGGGACGGTGTCCGAGATGAAACTTTTGAGTCTTTTGAGTTCTTTTTTCCACTTCGAGCTCCATTGGTGGTTTACCCAGGGAGCTGCACTGATGCCTTGGTCTTCAGCGGTTTTCATCAAGAGCTGTGCTGCCTGTACAAATGGGTGCATCAATTTCAGTGGCCGGGCTGTTTGCATACTGACTCGTAGAGACCTAAGTGGAGCAAGTGGTTGGGGTTCGTGGCGTGAAAGAGGCAGGATGGCTTCTTCGCGACGAAGCTTAGCTGGTTGGATACCTGCAAGGACAGATAGATTGTCCGATAATGCAGGTTTCAAGCATCAAGACGATACGCAAGGCGTCATTTAAGGCAGAGTCGATTTGATGGTAGTGGCCACTGTGACTCCAGGCAGGTGTATAGTATTCTTCTAGAGCATGAACTAGCGCAGTGTCAACTCCCGCTTCCCAGCCTGAGCCAGCCATACGCCTTAGCATAGCTGTGCGTATTGAGATCTTTTTGCGTAGTGACTCGAAATGTTGACGGTAAGGGAGCGGCCTGTCCAGGACTACTCCTAGATATTTGGGGTTTGGCATAAAGACAGGATTTTTCCATTGGCATTGATCTTGAGCTCACGCTTCGCTTCCCGGTTGTTTAAGTGGAAAGCTGTCGTGAAAGCTGTTTTGGTTTCGCTAAGCTTCAGTCTCCATCTCTGTAAGACGTAGGTATGCCGAAAGCGTCGACATGTTCTAGTTTAGAGATGAAGATATAACAAACTCCAAAGTCGTGCGATCAACTACCATGAGACTCCATTGTTTTCACAATCGCAAAATGGACAAAGCAACCAATTAAACTTTATTTTAAATTAAAGTTGACTAATTGTAAGCTTACTCAGGGGCAACGCTTTTGAGGAAATAGTATATACCAACAGAGCTGAACTGAAGTAGGCATATTTGTAGCACTGCAGCCATATTACTCTAAGCGTAAAATATTGTTTACAGCTTCGCTGGTGGCGTGAGTGGGGCTACCCTCGCCATGGCAACAGGTATCACAATCGAGCCAACTCGAGCGACCATTATGGGAATGGTCATTGTTGTTTTCTGGATTTTATCGTGGTTTACAATATTTATCCATCCATATTTAGAGGTAAACCGTTTGAATAAATATTGTTAAAGTTGCAAGCTTGCGTTTCAATACGTACGTGAGTATAAAAACCGAAATATTTTGAAATTAAACTTTTTCCTTTCTTTTAAAACAAACCTTTTTGGGTTGATCTATGTTTCTTTCTGTTTCGAAATTCAATCGATTTCAATCATTTTGCAACGTGTTTTTATAGATTGGATAATTTAGCTGCCAGAAAATAATTAGCTGCCATATATTTGAAACAGCCTGGTTTCCACATTTTTACAGACATTTTTTTATTTGTTAACTTCTTTATGCACAGATCAACATATTTATTAATGAAACAAAATTTTATTTAAGCGATCTAAAACTAATTATAAACATACTGTTTTGAAATCCCACAACAGTAGCCTAAATGAATAGGCTACAACTTTCTTAAAGCCCAGGTTGAAAAAAACAATTAAAAACGATATCAATTCCACAGCATTTTTTTATCGGTGTTAAATGGTTTTGTATATTATGTTGACAACTCTATACTTTTGGAATCCTATTGATATTTGCAACGTCACAAAAATAGTGTTTGTAATTGGCTTCTTGTTTCAGACTGCTCTCGGTGCATATGCGTTTACTATATGGATAGGCTGCACTATCATATTTTTGGTTTATTTCATCATCTTTCTACCTGAGACCAAAGGAAAAAGTGTTGAAGAAATTCAAGCCAGGCTCCTACGCAAAAAATCGATCTCATACGCAAGCTCAACCAAGATCTAACAGCACTTTCTGACGAGTATTTTACAATCTCGTGGAGTTTCTCAATTTTCTTTCTGCTTTCAAAATAAATCATTCTGACACTGACATTTTCACTTCATTTTGTCGAACGAAAACATGCTTTTTTATTTCATTCACACAATTTAGTAGGCTAATATGATATCAACTGTTACAACTAGTGAGGTTTAGGGAACCTCATGAACTGCGTAAAAAAGTCTTCAGGATTCCGTAAATGCACTGACTTCAGGAAAAAGTACTTAGATCGAACCAATTACACAATCTAGATTTAGATTCAATATGAATGTTTAGAATTGAGTCGTGGTTAAATCAAAATGGATGAGAACCACTCCAAACGGCCACTTTGTCTGGCCCAGATCTGGTAAAAATCTGGTCAGATCCTTACTCGATCTGGTAAAAATCTAGACCAGATAAAGTGTTTGTCTGGGACTGGTTTAAATAGACGGTTAAAATGTTTAAAAATCATACCAGTACACAAACCATTGTGCAATAATGTCGACGAGTTTTGAAATTAACAAAACTTTGAAGATTTCTGATTAATTTGGCCTCACGAACTGTAGCTACAGTGGGTAACTAGGTATGAAAGATTTAGTCTGTTTTCGCAAGTCTGCCATATTTAATAATGTTCAACGGATCGGGGAAAACTGACGTTCATGATTAGATAACTGTTCCATTTAAAAAAAATAAAGTTAATTTAAATGACAAGTGACAAAGGTGCTGGTCAGGTGACCTCAAATTAAATAGTACATGTGGTCGAAGTGTGGAAAGAATTTAACTGTAAAAAAAAACAGAGCAGTTTTGTGGGGGTAAGCTACATATAACAGAAACGAACGAGGTTCTTGATTTAAATAAAAAGTAAGTTACTCGATTAAACTGAAGGCATACTGTAGATTTCAAAGCAAGGGGGCATAAACTTTTTGCTTCGGCCGCCACATCAGCACCGTTTTGTTTTATTAGCGACCCCCAGTGAGTATAAGTGACTTATTTTTACGAATTCTGTTCAGTTTACAAATATGGATTAGCCTACCTGTTAAACCTAGTGTTCCAGCCAATTGTTCACCAAATCAAACGTCATATAAAAACCGTTATGGTCTACTTAACCTAGCTGGCATCTTACGTCATGGAAATTGCTAGAAAATGTCCAAATATTGCACCATCGGTCGTAAGACCTGATGAAATATTGCATCAGCCGCTTTGAACACGGGTTTGAATTGCGTGACAATGTCTTTCATTATTGCGTCACAGTTACTGTGTACGTGCATTTGAGATATCGCAAATTATTCTAGTCATTCGTAAAATTGTTTGTTGGAAGTCAGTCGCAAGTTTAACTGTTTGCTTGGTGCTTGCTAGCTGGACAAATTTTCCGTCTTTTATCCAAGTAATCTGTTCTGTAGTGACAGTTTTAGAGGCGTACGGTGTTCCCATTTTCGATAGCCGCGGGCTAATTTTACAGGAATACACTTTTTGAATAGACGTTTCGAAGAGTGTTTCTTTTTCAGTCATTACATGCAGACGAACGGATCCGGGAACTTTATGTTACAATTTTCCCACAAAGAGATTATGGTTTACCGCTGTGACCATAAAAAATAAAAGACGAAGTTGTTGGTTGGTAGGCTACAGAAGCAAAAAAATAATAAAAGAAGATCTTGTTGGTTGGTAGTATACAGAAGCAAAAGAAAATTAAAGACATTTTTTCTCAGTTTGGTACTGACGAAAAATAACTTTGACATTAATTGGCAAGAAAGAAGATTAAAGACAATCGATCTGTGCTTGAAGATTCAAGTCGAAGAATCCAAGCAAGTTTTGTGGACTTTTGGACTTCATATACTCGTACAGCTACGGTATCGTGCATTTAAATTCTTTTTGTATTTTACGGTCTTTGCAGTTAAGTTTTTTATAACTTAATTTTGTGTGTTTGTGTAACTTAATTTTTTAATTGTTAAATTTAGCCCCAACACTTAATATGTCTACACTCGGTGGCGACAGGGACTCGACTGAGTTTAAGCCTGATGATGTTCTTTGCGGTCGGGCAGGCCATTCTGGGGAGGGACCCAGTAACGATGAGGCTAAGTCAGTTCGAGAGGCCCGGCATCTTAGACGGGATATTTTGACTCAAATTGGGGAACTTTCTGTAGCCCTAGGTTCTTTGAGTGATAAGCAGGAACTGTTAATTTTTAGATCTAAGTTCTCTACTTTGGAAGAGGATTTACGGCATTTCCATGCTCTTTTGACTAAAATTTTTAACTCTGCAATCTTGGCAGAACTTCGTGATAGGGTAGATCCCGAATTTAACTCGTTAAAAAATAACTTCGAAGAAAAAGTAAGAGAGCTCTCAGATATGTTGGACGCTGACATACATCCTGAGGATAGCGCTTCAAATGTAAGCACTAGGATGTCTGAGAGCTCGTCACGGATAGTTGCACAAATTAACCTGCAGCTAAGACGAGAGGAGCTCCAGATACGAGCTGAGGCCGACGCGAGAGCTGCTGAGGCCACCGCGAGAGCTGAGGCCGAAGCCAGAGGCCGCCGCCAGAGCTGCCAGAGCTGAGGCCGCCGCCAGAGCTGAGGCCATACGAGCTGAGGCTGCCGCGAGAGCGGAGGCCGAAGCTAGAGCTGCTGAGTTCGCACTCAAAGACGCTCAGTTGAGGGCTGAACAACGTAAAGAGGTAGTTTTAGCTGAATATCGTTCAGAGTTGGGCTCCCGGCGTAGCTCTAAGAAGGGATCTTCTAGGCATTCCAGAAGTGAACATCATTCGCAGTTTAATTTACCTAACCTTTTCCAGACGCCTGTTCAATCTGTAAGTGGACCAGTGCAATCCACACGTTTTCAAACTGTTTCAGGAGGTCTCGGGGCCGCAGCTAAGGATCTTCCGAAGGATCTAAAACCAAAGCCTGCGAATTTTAGTCGAACTCTTCCCCCAGAGCGTACAGGTCACGGGGCCGCTGATAGCAGTAATGCTTTGCCCCCTTCACAGTTTTCTGCGCCGCTAGTTTTTGATCGCTCAGCTACACGTAATTTGGGTGGTTGTGAGAGGCATATCGCGTCTTCTGATTTTAACGTTTGTGAGGATCGTGATCGGGCTGTGCATGTGACTGAGGCCCCTCAGCCCCTTAAGGGATATAGCTTGTTTTCTCTCGCTATATCGAGTTCTCAACAACAGGATAGCTTTTTTGAATACCAAAATAGTAGGACGTTTTTCGATAAGGCGGCCTTGATTGGTTACGATGGTAATAATATGCCATTTATCTTCATTAAAAATCGTGTTACGGCCTTGATGGCAGCTTCGCCCTTTAAGGGAACTCGTTTGACTTTGTTACAAGCAGCTTGTGTTAGAACAGCTGCGCAAACGATTGCTAATTTGGTTTCTGACACTCCTGGCTTGTCAGAGGAAGACAGGATAGAAATGTCATTAGCTCGCTTGTCTCAACGTTTTGGAGTTCGTGGAGGTCTTTTCGCCGAACCGGAAATTAGAAAGTATCGCTATGGTAGCAAATTGACTTCGATCTTTTCCAGTGATTTGAAAGAGTTTAAAGATGAATTGTCGCAGTGTCTGCTTTACGCGCAAGCTTATGGTCAGCGTGACAAATTGGAAGGACGTTTTGTTTTGGATTTGGCTAAGCGACTCCCGTTTGACGCTAAGCAGCGTTATCTTGACTTTTTAGGTGATCAGTATGGTGGTACTGATGAGCCTACTTTTCAGAGTTTGTTTGATTTTGTAGTACGGGAGGAAACGCGCAAGTCGACTGATTTTAGCATTATGCTAATGGGCGATTCTGGTGAGTCGCAGCATTTTAAAAAGTTTGGCAAAGGAAAATTGCCTTCTTGTCCGGTTAGGCAGACGTCGGTAAAACCCCATCATAATGTGATTTCAGGGAGTTCGCAGTACTCGACTGCTGTTGGCGCACCGCGCGGTGGTGTGGCCAGACGTAGTGACATACCGGCATGTTTTTATTGTTCGTCACGTGGTCAAGTTGAATATCATTTTTTGTCTAATTGTAAAGAATTTTTGCGCTTGACACCTAAAGGTCGGAGAGATGTCATTGTGAAAGCTGGCAAATGCTTGAATTGTTTGCGCCAGCATATGGTTAGGGATTGCGTTCATGCAAACAACTGTCGTAAGTGTGTCCCTAACAACGATAGGAAACACTATTTTCTTCTGCATGATTTTTATGTGACGTCACGTGATTCTCTGGATTCGATTGGCAAAGATGATGCTGGTGCCAGAGTTCCTGTGCGTAATGTTAAGATTGGAAATGTTAAAGCAGCTTTTAACCGCGTTACTGCTGCTCGTGTTTTGAATCCAATAACTGGCAAATCGAAGTTGGTGTATTGTCAGCATGATCCTGGTTCGCAGTTGACGTTTGTTTCGAGTGATTTGGTGCGAACTTGGCGTTAAACCGTATGATAAAGCGTCGTTTAAAATGGACACTCTGGCTGGTCAGAAACCTACTTGTGCTAACCTTGTTAAACTCAACATCCAGTCGTTAGAGACGGATGAACTGTTTTGTGATATAACTTCGGTGGTTAACCCAGCTTGGGCTGACGATGTTAAAACTTTACCGCACAAGCAGGATTTAAGTGGTTTCCGTCATTTTCATGACGTGAATATGTTTCATTTGAATGATTGTAGTACTGTAGATGTACTGATTGGCAACGACAACGCTTATTTGATATGGGCCAAAGAGGAGCGTGTTGGTGAAAATCGTAGTGAACCGCATGGTTTACTCACTCCTCTCGGTTGGTTGGCTTGTGGTGGTAAGTCACCTTTAGTTGAAAGCGTTGCTAAAGTGTGCAGAGTGCAGACGTCTTTAGAGTCGGATGTCATCTCTGGCTTTCAGCGTAAAATTGAGTCTCGTGATATGGAAATAGCAGACCTGAATAAAGTCATTCAGGATTTGACGTTGCAAAATGAAACCTGTGAATTGTCTCGCAATGATAATTTGGCTAGAGAACTTGTTGAACCGAATATTGAGTTGAAAGATGGTCGATTTGAGATACCTGTACCGTTGAAGGAAGATATTGATTTACCTAACAATTTTGTGTTGGCGTCAGATAGAGCTGTTGCTTTAAGGAAGAAGGCTTTAAAACAACCTGAACTACGTGATTTCCTTACTGACACCATGAAGGATCTTAAATCTAATGGCTATATTGAGCGTGCTGGTGAAGCAGGAAATGTAAAGAGATTTGAATGGTATTTACCTTACTTTATTACGTCACAATTAAAAAAGCGTATTGTTTACGATGGCAAGTCTGAATTTCGCGGAACTTGTGTTAATGATGTAATGTTTTCGTGTCCTGATTTGTTAAACTCTCTGGCAGATCTCTTGGCTAGATTTCGGCTTGAAAGGTTTGGTTTCATGGCCGATGTGATTAAATACTTTTTTCACATTTTGGACTCTTCAATTCGTAAGCCCAATTTTATTGAACTGCTTACGTACACAGGCAGTGCCGTTCGGATCGTGAACGAACGCCCTTTGGTACCTTTGAGTGACGACCCTAGGGATTTTACTGTCATCACCCCTGCCTCACTTTTGACCCCATACTTAGACCCATACTGTGCTGTTGGGCAACCACATGATCGTGACCAACTAAGAAGGGATTATCGGTTCAATTTGTCACTTTCTCAGCAGTTTTGGAGTAAATGGATCGATTTTTACTTGCCAGGTCTTCAGGGCCGGAAAAAATGGCTAAAAATGGCCGAGAATTTGGAGCCTGGTCAACTTGTAGTGGTGGGTTCTCTCCAAGACATTGGTAAACGTGGGAAGTATCAGCTTGGGAGGGTGCATGAGGTAGCTCCACAAATTAGGAAAGGGAAGCCTGTGGTTCGTAGAGCCAAAGTTGCCGTCTGCAACTATGATGAGAGTACGGGGAAAGTGAAAGTAGACTACGTGTTGAGGGATATTTCGTGCCTCGCCCCCGTAAAGAACACTTAGGTGTTAAGGTTTGAGCCTGGTTTTGTCTGCGGTGGCCGACCCTTGTCTGAGCCCAGAACAGTCGGTTATTATCGCAACCATTGTATATAGCGTCATTTTAGCGTGTACCTATGGTTGGTACCAATTTTATGTATCGTCGTGTTTATTCTTATTGTTGTTCATTCTTTGCATGCCCTTTGTATTTACGTATTAACTTAAACGTGAGTGATTCAAACAGTTTGTGTATCGTGTGTTTTTATTCATTGGCTCACAATTGTCGTCAATTCTTTTTTAGTTATGCCATGTCAGACTGTCATAACTAGGGGTCGCAATGTTCCAGCCAATTGTTCACCAAATCAAACGTCATATAAAAACCGTTATGGTCTACTTAACCTAGCTGGCATCTTACGTCATGGAAATTGCTAGAAAATGTCCAAATATTGCACCATCGGTCGTAAGACCTGATGAAATATTGCATCAGCCGCTTTGAACACGGGTTTGAATTGCGTGACAATGTCTTTCATTATTGCGTCACAGTTACTGTGTACGTGCATTTGAGATATCGCAAATTATTCTAGTCATTCGTAAAATTGTTTGTTGGAAGTCAGTCGCAAGTTTAACTGTTTGCTTGGTGCTTGCTAGCTGGACAAATTTTCCGTCTTTTATCCAAGTAATCTGTTCTGTAGTGACAGTTTTAGAGGCGTACGGTGTTCCCATTTTCGATAGCCGCGGGCTAATTTTACAGGAATACACTTTTTGAATAGACGTTTCGAGGAGTGTTTCTTTTTCGGTCATTACATGCAGACGAACGGATCCGGGAACTTTATGTTACAACTTTCCCACGAAGAGATTATGGTTTACCGCTGTGACCACCTAGCACAAAAAGATTAATAAAAGGTCAAACTTTGAATGAATTAATTCTAGCACAGTTTACAACAAATTAATGGCTCTCTTGTTCTTACGTTTGCGCAGCACAATCCTCCAATATGCTTAATATCATTAATCTTGTGTGGTAGGAGCAGTTTGTCACGAGTTTTTAGAACACACTTTCCTAGTTATGTGCAATGATACGTCATAGCACATGACCAGGAAACTGTGTTCTAAAAACTCGTGACAAACTGCTCCTACCACAGCAAACGTCGTTTGTATCTAAACCGTGAAATAAACAACGATCATGCTGCTAAAAGCGAAACTCAATCAATTATAAAATCGTACGCAATCTTATGAGTCCGTAAACGTATTCTTAGTTCTTAAACTATCATCTTTTATCAACAACCAAAGAGCTACAGAATCATTGATGTACGACTGCCATAACTTGAGCTTGAAAGTACACGCGGACGGCTGAAAATATTTTGTATCTGCGTCATATACGACCGTGCGGCCGCAGATCGTGCACCCCTACTTCAAAATGAAAGAGATGGTTCGGTTCTATCCATCGTATACCAAGATCCAAGATATCTTTATCAGATCAAGTACGGACCTGAGCAGATCTGATAAAGATCTGTACCGAAAAACGTAGTTGTTCGGGTTTTATCTACCATGTACTTTTAATATGACCGTCATGTCACGATTTTAGCACTAAGAAGTGGTGGCATCAAGTCTTGGTGACTGTGATATCACATGAGCTAATTTTTTTACGCAGATGAGAAAATTTTTTACTCACCTAATGTAGCAATAATGTTATACAGTAACTGGAAAATGGCTTAATAGTCATAGCTTTGAGTGATAAGGTAAGGATAAATTATGACATGTTTTTACTACACTGCCGCGTAGTTTTTTCAACGTAGCTTCACTGCTTCTGCAAAGTGAGATAATTTCAGCAAAACGATCAATCAGCTACATGCTAAGTAGAAAGAAGCGTTATTCGTGGCAGTCAGCACAAAGCTGAGCATTTGCTACAATAACGAGCAATTTGCAATTCGTAACTAGGCTAGCTTTTACACTAGCCATAAAGACTATTCACTCAACTATATGTTTCTCGGCAGCCGATTGTAGCAAGAATTGACAGCGATAAACCCGTTTTTCGCCCATAAGCAATAAATCAGTTTATCAGTTCCGCGCCAGTAATTCACACCACAGACTATCGACCGCCTCCTTTCCAATCAATTTAATTCTTATCTTAGTGGAAAGTCTTGTACTCTTGCAGGCATATATAACAAAAGAAATAAAAAAATATGTAGCCATTTGCATTCGCAAATAAAAGAAAGGGAAATGTCAAGTTTAGCCCTGATTTTAGGATACAACAGCATATTTTAATTGAAATTTCCATTCAAACCCTTCTCTACCCCAAAAATTACTTTATGGAAGTAGGCAAAGAAAGGTAAGTTGATGCTTTTTTCACACTTAAAACTATAAACAAAATTTTGTTTGATCTACAAAACTCTTTCGAAGTTTAAATGAAACTTGATTTTGTGGTGCACTGTTTTTAGCTACTTTCGGCATTTTACTACATTTACGTTTTGATTAATTAATGTTAAAAAAAGGAAATCCCTGATTGGCTAAACTCATGAGATTTTGTTGCAAGAACTTCTATGACCAAGGAACAAATTTAACGTATTTCTGAAAAGCCTGGCCTATTTTTTTTTTCTTTTTTATTCACATTTTCGAATTCTCTTGGCTTCCATACCTTCACCATCATTTTCTTCTTGATTTGACCAAAGTATCTGTTATTTTTTAAGCATTTTTTAGCTATGGCTGTAGGCACTAGCGTACGCAGAGGGGCATTGGGCCCAGTGCTGTGTTAAGGGGAGGGCCAAAGGGGACCCGGCCGCCGGGCCCACTATCTCAGGGGGCCCATAAAGAATATACTTTTGCGTTTCAGTAAAGTTTTTTTTGAGTTGCTAAAGTTCACTGCGTGTACTTGCCATTTAGGAAGATGATTTAGGTCTACTTATACTAAACATTTCAAATTTGGGCCCTTACTACACTGAAACATCTCTAAAACCACCATTATAATCTTAAAACAAACTTAAAATGCGATAACGTTAGTAACATGATCTGCAGTCTAAGTGTATTTAACATATAACAGGTGGGATGCAACTGAATAAGTGAATTCAAGAAGGGCCCCATTGCCACAAAGTATTTTTGCACAACCGTTTTATTTATTTTGGTCATTTAGGCCTACTTTTGTGGTGAAACTTAGATAATGATTACATGCTTAAACATAGCCTACTGGTAAGAAGAATCATACTTAAAAAGCTCACTCGGTGAAGATTCTGTGGTTGGGCCCACTTTAAAATCAATGGAAATATTGATAAGGTATTTTTTATTATTGATTTGTTTTCTTAGTGATATGCTTTTTGTATTAGGTAGATCGCCCATTTGAGGAAGTGTCATAGTACCAGATCACCTTTTCCAGTTAGTTCTTCCCACTTTTGAGGTATTTTTTATGATATGTTTGAAAAATTTAGCCGTTTTTTAAGTATATATCATTTAGAAGACGTTGGAAGAAATCAGAAAGCACAAATAGTGAAAGGAAAAAACTGGAGGGCCCTTTTTGAATTCACATATTCAATTTGTTTTAATTGAAAGAAATCAGAAAGCAGAAAAAGTGTAATGAAAAAAGTGGAGTTGGGCCCTTTGTGAATTCACATATATATTCAATTTATTTTCATCAATAAAAATGTTTGTTTTTTTAATTTGTTAGGAGTAGACACAAAAACATTTCTGATAGTTCAATTATCATTTCATTTTTAACATTTACAATACCATAATTATAAATATCTTTGACTAGTGATGTCTCGAGCAGGAAAAACCTGTCCGCTGCCGCACTGCACATGTCTCCCCGTACATTGCGTACAATGCAACGCAAAATGTCACACTGCCTCTGCACCACAAAAAGTAAGAGTGCATTTGCGCAAGTGCAGAGCAAATGCAAGGGAATGTATTAAACAAAAGCAATTTTTTGAAAAAATTTAGGGTCTGTATAAGCAATTGAGTAACTTGCAGCACTTATTATCCACCTTTGATAGCTCATCTGAGTTGCCTTTTATTGAATGCTGGGTACTTTTAGCAGAAACTAGGGATGGTAGAAGTAGGGGATTGCTCACTCAAAAGTAAGGTGGACAACTGGAGGGTCACAATGCAGGGATATCTAAAGAAGGGGATACGAAGGCTTTTATTACGTCTGACAATAGAAGGGCATTTGTTTATCGTAAATAATCTGTGTATATTGTAAAATGACAATTGGCACCGATAGTAGTTTAATAAATCTTGTTATGATAACTTGCATTGCGCTATTAGCATCAGGCCTGGATATTCACAGCATGCTCATGGTTGCTTGTTACTGTAATTCAACTACCCATATAGGCCTACTTGCTTTACATCTAGCCTACTGCAAAGGCTTTGTTTAAAAAAACAGCTTACTGGTAACTTCTCAACTGTCTTTGTAAACAAGTAGGCCTATTCTTTAAATATGCTCTATGTAGCGTTTACTAACTGTCTTTGGTAGCTGACTGTACCAGTTGCACTACAAAATTTCTGCAGTTTTGAAAAGAACCTCATGTTTCACGAGCTACAAACTACTGCCCTGGTAGTGTCATGAGAATACGGCAATCGCCGCGAGCCTTCATATCCCCTTCTCTAGATATCCCTGTCACAATGTTATGACAAAATTTGATGCAACTACAGCTTGAGGTCTACTGCCATATGTCGCATACTCAGGTGCAGTTTATATGACCTGCCCAGTGCCCACGTGTGTACAAAGTGTGTATCGCCAAAATAAATGTAGGAAATATGTGATATCATGTTTATTTAGTAGTATTCAAGTCATGATAATGCAGTGGTAGACTTCACGCAACACCGGAAACGGTAGGCAGCCTCACACTGCTGCAAGTAAGGCTTTGCAGATTTTCTAGCACCCAAAATTTTAACCAAATATAGCAATTCATTTGATGAGAATGAATTTACCTAAAAGCAAAGAAAACGTTGTGCAGTTCTGCTAATTTTTGAACTTCTTAGTAACCCTACAGCTGTCCATTTCGCAAGAAAAATCAGTAAAGTGAGTCGTCCCGATATTCTACTGTCCCTAGCAGAAACGTTCTTCTGTATTTACTTTTTTCTAAACATATGCACATGAAATTGCTCTTATCTTCAAATACCTTATAGACCTGGCATATCACATGTTGTACGGTGGCCTACTGAAATTGCTTTGATCCAAAACAAAAATCATTCCTATCACAAATGACCTGTTTATTCTTGCTACTAACCTAGGCTACCATACCCTAAAAACTTTAATTACCTTGAATGCCTGCATAAAATAATGAAAGCTTTACCTTGGAATGAGATAATGTTGAATAAAAATAATTGATCTTCAAAACGCTTCACAGTGTTTGTGTTTACAAATAATTACAATCACAATTCACAATGTTTTTTCTTTGGTTGACAGAACTAGTAGTGTTGCCAGAATGCCAGATAAACCATAAAAATGGTGAAAAACAATCAATCAATCAATGTTTTATTTGTCAGTAACAGGAACATAGGTACATGTTTGAAATATGCAATATACACAGTACAAAAGTTACACAAGTTCCCATACCGACAGGGAGACAACGAGACGACCATACGGTCTACTAGTCAATTGCCACCCCACGGAAATTACGACTTTGCCATTTAAAATAAGCTTACAAGAGAAAAATAATAATTGAAACGTTCCCGCGCTTCAACAACAGCATACGCACAAAAAAAAAAAAACATATTGATGACAACGTAGGCCAAAACACAAAATTCCATGAAGCAAGCAGAGAATAATAGTGTTACCAGTACCAGATGACCAAATCTGAATGAAAATTAAAAATTTCTATATTTTTGTTTTTTTTCTCAAATTTTATCTGGGCGGTACCACGCGGAAAAATTCAAACAGTCAAAATTGCGCGCGGTACGGTGGTATCACCGCGTCGTGACCATACTCTATTGCCAGCATTTTTTTATTAGAAATTGTTAACACTTACGGTGAGAAAGTGTATTGAAGTGAACCACATTTCCATACCGGTGCAGTAAAAATATACACAATACTATACGTCTGCTTGACCATAGAGGGCCCAATATTATTCTGGCCCCGGGGCCCACAAAGGGTTTAACACAGCACTGATTGGGCCATGCCCCCTCCTTAAAAATGTTTTAGTAGTTAACGACGTAGATTAAGGCATTTAATATGTTTTGGATTGCACTGTCAAAGCAATTAGCAATGTTGTTCTATAGACTAAGCCAATGCGAAATACATGGCCCAATCCACCTACCCCACCCCAGGTATGCCAATGTAACATAGTGTTCTGTAAGCCTATTATAGTGAGAAAGAAATGGATAAAGTCTAAACTAAAACCATACTGGGATATTATGAAGACGTCTGAAATACCAATGGCCAGTGGCGTAGCCAGGGGGGTTTGGGGTTACAACCCCCCCCCCCCCCCTTTGGCACGCGTGGGACGTCACGGCATTGAGAGTGATGCTTTCAGTCTCTTTATGCTTGGGAATGATGTTTTCAGTCTAAAAAAACTTGCCTAATTTTAAACAAAACTGCACCAAAAGAGCGAGTTTTGCCAATACCAAACATTCAAACATTTCAGCCAGGAATTAGCAACAAGAAAACATAGAGACTTAGCTTTATTTCCGAAAAATGCCGAGGAAAACATGATCTTATACTTTTGCTATGCCACCTGACAGCACCATTTTACAGAAATATTCATACCCACATTTTTGTTGAAAATGCTCTCAGAATGCACCAAGTTCAAAGTAATTTTTCAAAATTTTCTGGGGAGGCCCCCCAGAGCCCCGCCGCTAGACCCCCGCCAGACCCCCTGTCGTCTTAGGCGAAAACGCCGTCGGGCTTCGCCCGCCGGTTGTCAAACCCCCCCCCCCCCTTTCAATTACTGGCTACGCTACTGTCAATGCGCACAATTGTCAATGCCACAATTCTGTACTACTTGCAAACTTAACGTTTGCCAAGAACATTCGCAAATCATTTGCAATGAATGCGATAATACATAAACTCATATTATTTCTTGTAAACTAATATGTAGGCTTTAATTTGCGTTTTTTAGCCAAATCTCTCAATAGTTTGACCATTGCTCAAGAATAGACCAATTCCGTATCAGTTTGGTTTGTGCATGGGCCACTGTATGACTTGTTTGCTAAATTTCGAGTATTTTTGGTTTTTCTACAATGTTTATAAGTTATGATTTTTGTAGTCTGTTACGTCCTTTCCTATTGAGCTTTGATTTCATCATCGGAGCTGATTTTTTTTTGTCCAAAACAAATACTTTGAAATTTGGGGTCCAATGGACCCCAACAGAAAAACTTGCATATTTTTTTTTCTGTTGACAGACGGTTAAAAAAAATGGCTATATACAAAATTCAATTCAATTTCAGTTTTTGCTGCTGGCGCAAACATGTACAGAAAGGCAAAGTAAACATACGAATTTGACATCAACAAAAGAGAAAGCTGGCAAAACACAAAGGTTTAAAATAGCCTATACATCGATAAAACGGTTATAGGTGAATTGTTCGTAAACAGTTGTTCGTAAAGCAATTTTTCGTAAACAATTGTTCGTAAAATCAATTCTTCGTAAAGCAATTCTTCGTAAAGCAATTGTTCGTATACATCAATTCTTCGTATAGGTGAACTGTTCGTAAACAGGTGATAGGTGAATTGTTCGTGAATAATTTTTCGCAACAGCAAGGTTTGTCTTGCAATTTCCAATGAAGGTGCGTAATGCAAATTTTCCTGAATAACCAGGTTACGACGACACAAACAAACAAGCACAATGAAAAAGCGCATTTTTTGTTATTTATTGGAATGCAACAATTGTCTGTGTTTAACAATTCTTTGCTTACACTACCAATACTACTTTGAGTAACTTCGTAC
This sequence comes from Aplidium turbinatum, assembly GCF_918807975.1. Classification (NCBI taxonomy): domain Eukaryota; kingdom Metazoa; phylum Chordata; class Ascidiacea; order Aplousobranchia; family Polyclinidae; genus Aplidium; species Aplidium turbinatum. Next base: position 60,531,649 of record NC_137472.1, read on the forward strand.
AAATTGTCCACGAGCCAAGTTTAGTATGAAGTATTGTGTGCAATTCCACGCAAGTAATCACAAATTTCATCATCTTGAAAGTCTTGACGCCAAGTTCGGACGACTCTAGTTAGTCTTTCTGCACTGTCCTTGTACTTCTTCTTTGGAGGAGATCCTGCCTGGCCACTGACATACTGTTCAATGCGAACCTCATTTAGGTTTTACTCTCGCTTGATTGCAGATATGAACTTCCAAATATCTGGATGATTTGCAGATACCTGGAACATGAATCCTCTGTGCCATCTTTCAATGCTATTATTAGTTTTGGGAAGGCCACTGAGGACGCCATCATAGCAGTTCCACATTTGAATTGGAAACATTGGAGGACGGCGCCCTTGACGACGATCTGGGCGCCCAACCCAAGTGTCTTTAAAGTAGTCAATTACTGGCTGAGCAACATCTGGTAATACATTCCCATCAATGAGAATGTCAAAGGCCCGGCTGACTTCATCAATAGGCACAAAGGCCAGAGACGACAACATGCGCAGCCTCAGAGCAAATTCTGCACTTGTCTCGTACTGCTCCTTCAGGCCACTTGATTGCGTCTTTCTCCAAATGCACTGGCACAAATGGAAGAAACAGCCACGGTGAGTTGAAAGTGGGTACTCTCTGCTTACTGCATTAACCATGGCCATCTCAAAGTCAGTCATGATTGTTTCTGAAACAGCAACAGCAGGTAACAACTCCTTGATCTTTTGCAGCAGATGAATGTATGTCCCTCTCCTTTTGTCCTCCAGCAGGGCATACACCAGAGGCACTGAAGTATTTTCCTTCAGTCCGTGTATTGTGTAAAGCTGTTCAAACAGTGAAGGCACTGTCTTGAAGGTGCCGTCAGCATACCAGTGCTTTGAACAGGCAAGGAGCTGCAGATTTCTTTCAGTGGCAAAGAGGACCATACGGTTACCTCCAGGCCCAGAATCATAGGCCAAGAATGTTACACCAGCAAACGTTTGCTTGTACTCTACTGGAAGCACAATGTCACGGAGAGAATGTGGGATTGCCGGGCCTGCATTTTCCTTCAATCGCACTTGGGTGACTGCCCTTTTCATGCTCTGCACACTTGGCAGTTTTGCTGCCGTGGCTTGACTGAGTCCAATAGTTTTTGCTGAGACGAGGTAACTTGGGGCATCACGACTGTCTTTTGCTGCACAACGAATGTTTTCCATAACCTTTGCTGCTTCGACATGACCAGCATCTCCAGCATGATTGTGCTCACCTCTGGATTGTACAATGGCTGCCATAGCAGTTGTTACTCGTGCAGAACATTTCTTATTAAAATGCTCACATTTCCAATAAGTAGTTTCTTGCCCTTGTGCGTTAAGTGCACTATAATCTTTGTAATAAAAGTGGCCACTATACAAAAGTTTTGGCTTTCCTTTTTCGCTGCTCACAAACTGTAATGCCATTCTGAATCAGGGACTCTACACTCTGTCTGCTCGTCTACACTTAGTACAATTAGCACATCTTTAACATATAGGCTACCCTAATTGATTGTTCGTAAACAATTGTAACTGTTGTTTTTAAAAAAAGCTGTAGCCTAACTTTTATGAACATTTGTTTACGAACAATTAGTATTACGGTCAATTGCATGCCCGAAGAATTGCTTTACGAAGAATTGCTTTACGAAGAATTGATTTTACGAACAATTGCTTACGAACAATTGTTTTACGAAAAACTGTTTACGAAAAAACGTCGGACACCGATAAAACAGTGTTACCACTATCTTAAAATTGCACAGCCACCAAACCTATAGGCCTAAGCGAGATAGGAAAAATAAAACTTTTTTTTAGATAGTCCCACAATTACAATTTACCAATTTTTAAAGTCTGCAGACGTTGAATCAATATAAAAATAACGGAAGTAGTTGTCTACTGTAGGATATAGCACTCAAAGGTATTGTATTAGTATTTACATAACCAGCGTGGCTGCAACAAGACCACTTGCGTTTTCTGGTAGGCTACAGACAGGGGATCGTTACAAGATCCATCCATCAGGTGATCGAAACAATAACATCGCGGTGCCAGAACACCGAAATAATGTAACAATTGTCGGGTAACAAAGTTTTTATCCTGTCAAACGCCTTCTGATACTCGGTATTAAAAAGCATTTTGCAATCTTCGATTTTTCGAAGAACAGTCAGTCTATCCTGATCCCAAATCTTGGCTGCTCCTTCGTTGATGTAGAGCTTGCACGTGGTGATCATCTGATTAGTTACCTTCATGGAACATTGCTGATTGCATTGATTGGTGCATTTTTTGCCATAGCTGTGCTTCTTTTGAGCTTAATGATAATTTTTTTTACTTCCAAATATTGGCTAAGTCAGCAGTGATGCTCCGTGCTTGTCCCTGTCTTGTTTCGATGTTTTGTGTACTATATATGAAGTGTTGCAAGTTCCCACGTACTTGAACTTCATCTTTTTGATCAATTAATATTTTGTGTAATAAAATTTGGCGATTAAATTTTATTACAAAAAGAAAAAATCCAAAAAGCGGCAAGTTTCCTGAACTTTTGCTTTGAGAGGCTTCAAAGGCATTAAAAAGAAGTGCTGCCATAAAAGACACACCAAGGCAAAACTACAGGAAACCGGCTCAGTGTGACCGCACGAATTTAGAAAAAATAATTAAAGGCAAGGATACGATTAAATATAAAAAATACGCACATAGCCTACTACTCTTTTTTTCTCAGGTTTTTGCTCAGTTTCCCTTTATTTTACAAAAATAAAAAACGTGCATACAAATTTATTAAGTTATTGACACTTGCAACAAAGGCTATTTAAACTTTACCATATTCAAGACGTGAAAAGTTTCTCAAACTGTAAAATTAAGAAGTCTTAAGACAATTAACAAAACGAAATTGTGATGCCATAAATGAATGACTTAGCAAGGCAAAACGTTACAGAAAACCGACTCAGTGAGAATATATGAATTCAGAAAAACAAAATAATAAAAAGTGAGATATAATTAAGTTGAACCAAAGATAAAAAAAAAAGTAACCTTAGCGGGTTTAACATGATGTAGGCCTTACACAAAAACAAAATCAGCTTGTGCTTTTCAGTCCGGAGTGTCGTTACAGTTAGTGCAAGGTCAAATTTATCTTACAATTTTCATTTTACGTATATTGCAGATTTAAGTAATTCCTGATGAGGACACGTACGTGCCGGAAACGTTTGAGTTATTATGTTATATATTTTTTGCGTGTAATAATTATGTTAAACCCGCTAAGGTTACTTTGTTTTGTTTGTTTATGGTTCAACAAAGCAAACTATCTATCAAAGCTTTATCATATACAGTAATTAAGTGTAATAAAAAAAAACATAGGTACAATTTACTTTTTAAGCTAAAGTTTGATTAACCAATTTCAATTTTAAATTTTAAAAGCTTTATGAAAATCACAAATCTTCTTCTTATTCCAATAGGACAAGTTTTAGAAATTTAAATGGATTTGCAATGTCACCAAAATGTAGCCTTGCAATAAAAAGTTAAAAACAAGGTATTTAAAATCAAATTAAGAAAGAAGATTATTATTGTAACAATTTGGAAAAAAAATTAAGGTTACAAAATAGCAGTTTTAATAATACGAATTTTAATTACATTATAATTGATCTAAGCACGTCTGGCAACACTACTTAAAAAAACAGTGAGGCAGTCAAGCTTTAAGTTTAATGTCAACTTAATGATAAAAATTTAATATACTTTAAAGTTCTATTTTAATAATAATCAATTGCAAGTTAGTCCAGAACAGTTTACTTTTTATAAAAGTCTATTTCCATTTGTAAGCCCACTTGTCTCTTTCCACTTGTTCGTTCAGCAAATTTCTAACATTTCTTCAAATCGCATTTTCTTTAACAAATTCTGATCAATTTTGAATTTTTTTTCTTTGCAGTAACCACAAATTCATTTTATCAAATTTTTCCAATTTGACGTGTCTCCATGTCTTGATTTTTCATTGGTCTATTTTTTTAAGTTAACAATAGCTTCACATCATACAAGGCCGCGTTATCCAACTCTGATTGATACGATTAAATATTGTATAATTTGTTCAGCGCTGTAAAAGTTCCATGTTGTGTCATAAAATTACTTTTTAGACACTACAGTATGATGAAATTATTGACAAGGTCCTTTGCAGGTCATGCCCAGGAGTAGTCCTAATGTATGAAAATAAGTGATTACACTTACCTACTTGTAATTATAGAACAAGTCAAATGTACATCTATGGTTATTAGGTCAGTCTGAACTTCTGCAGGTGTACAGGTTACCTAAATGTTATGGGGCCAAAGCTCTCTACATTAATAAATGCAATAATTTAGTTTTAATTCGGCGTTATCCACGTTACTAGAACCACAGCAAGGTGCCACAATTGCCTTCACACTTTGCCTCCACATTGACCTTTCCAAAGCTCCCTTTCTTGTCAAGCCGACCTTGCTGCTTGACTCCTCAACTTACCTTTTCCGCGTTTTCTTGGATTTTCGTTGTTTCATGGGATCTTTCATTCGTAACTTCAGCGCTTTTTTTAAAATCATCTTTATCTTTCCTCAAAACGTGCCCATACCACCTCACTCCATCATCTTTTGAAAATTTATCAACATTCTCATTCAACCCAAGCTAGTTTACAAGTTTTGAGGATTGGCTATGAAGATTACAGTGACAAAATCTCATCAGATTAGCCAGACTGGGACTCTTAGTTCACAATCAAGGATAAAATTATAAAACGGCGGGTTTTATGTCTAAAACTATTGTGCTTAAATTCATTTCGAATTTTAGTTACTGCTATCAAGTGTCAAGATATCATTAACATATGAAAAAGGCAAATAGATCCTTTTTATCTCCTTCAGATACCTCGGGGAGAGCATCAAAGTTACTGAAAAAAATAATGCACTTTAAAATTTGAAACTATTTTATTTCTGCCAAAAAATTCATCCATTATTGTTAATCTGTATGGTGTCACCGGTCATGCACAGTAGTTAGTCAGAACATGAACATACCTGTGATAAAACACATCTAGTTTCAGTTAACCTTTGTTAGGCTTTAATAAGCAGGTTGCAAACTTAACACTATGGAACATAAAATAAAACTATAACGAAAGCTGCGCTCATATTACACATCATGCAACGTTTCCCAGCCACTGCACTACAATGTGAGTCGCAGACTCATCGAGTAAGCAGAGTCACGCAGCAATCAACCATCCACAAGCACAGTCAGGGAACACATAGTTACACAACAGCAATAATAGTAACTCAATTTTACAACACTACCATATTACAGTATTTGGAACTCTTTTGTTTTTTGAGTCCCTGATGTAACCTGTATCGAACAGTCAACGTGACAAATTTTTTATTCACTTTTCAGCATAGAGTTGAATAAAAATAAGAAGTTACTTATATTTTGCATTTCTTGTTGTGTTGATATGCCTTTAAAGTTTTTTTCAAAATGCTCAAAGTTTCAGCTCAAAAAAACTGGATCAATTTATTTCCGTAAGTTAGAAGGTAAGTTGATACACAAAGCAAACTGTGTGGAAAGAACTAGCGTATTTGTAAAACCTACTGTTAGACGGCACCATAAGCAAAATTGACCAATCAGAAAGCAGAACAAATCCAAAACAACAAATTTTGCTTCGATTGGCATGGTTTTTGTTTGAAACAATGCTACTTTTTTGTTATTGATGGATCATAATTTTGGAAATCCTGGCCTAATTTGAACGTGCAAGTATTGAGCTAAATCTTATCGCAATATATCTGAGAATTTGAAGAATACCTGGCAACCGTTGATGAATTGTGAAACACTTAAAATTAGGCCTATTATTTGCCTGCCCATCAACTGTCAATACCCATGTTAGTCCTGACTTTTGCAGTAAGTTTGAAGTGTTGTTTGCTGCCGAAACGTAAAAGTAGCTTTCCTTACAAGTTTCCAGAATGGGCGGAGGCCTACGCCTAATGCTGCAAGTGCAATGTTTGTCAACTTATCCAATGTAGCTTACAGCAGTGACTCTCAACCTTTTTTAGCCCATGGACCATATTTAAAAAAAATTAACCAATCCACCACTTTGTTATGTTGACGCCTCATGAACGCCACTAGTCAAAACTGTATTGCACAATGCACATAGGTAAAAAACTCAAGGGCGTGTTCAACCTTAGTTCTTTAATAAAGTAATACGTGATGAACTAATTATAAGCAAACCCTCTTAGTTTGCACACTCAACCTTAAATAGCCTACTTGAATACACATAATTTTATTTTCAAATGTAATTATAACAAAACATCATGCACAAGTATGTGTCTGGTGCTGTCATGGTAATGTCTCAGTTTTGCCTTCTTAGCAACAGGAGCTTCTAACATTTGGTTGCTTTAAAAACACTGCAGAATGCAGTTCTTCATTTAGCGTCTGAAAAAATGTAACATGTGACGTTGAAGATAATTTAATTGACATTCATTGGAACAGCGAATAGCTCCACTCTCCCTGAAGAAACTTTGTACCATGAATCTTCGTGCACCGACAACAATTACGGCAACATTTGATGTATTGATTAGGCCTGTCAGCACTTCACTGATGCCTTGAACAGTTCAATAGCCTACTCGTTAAGTAGTAAAATAAGTTCAAAAACTGCTGAGCTTTTGCTTATCTAGCACTTCCAGAAAAATTGATCAAAAATCACGAAGTAAACATGATTATTACGTCACGCTGACATACAATCGTACATGCTACATAACTTTCTTTCACCTGTATGCACTATGCAGTCCTTGCATAATTTACTGTAGTAAAAGATACAATTTTAAAGAACGTTTTTATCAAGGATTTATAGAACTCTCTGTGGACCAACAGAAATTCCAGGTGGACCACCTGGACCACGTTGAGAATCACTGGCTTACAGCCTACGTGCGAATTTCAAATCCATTTAAGGCTTGAAAGTAGCCTATAGCCTCCTAGTAGCTACTTACTGAAGGTCATCTAAAACAGTGCTTCCCAAATGGTGGGTCGCGAAGCATTTCTAAATGTTGCTGAATGTTAACATTTTCTAAAAAATACCGACGTTGCTATGGAACTCACAAGCCGCAGTTTGGTCTTGAACAGTAGGTTACTTCGCCATCACTAATCTTCACTTCATTTGTTGACTTTTCATGAATTGTGCACCCTGTTTTCTACTAGATCGGGAAATTATTGCATTATCATTACGTAACAATTATGCAACAATGTAACAAATACTTAACAATTAGATGTGTTATGTTGCATTAACTATTTCAGTACGTACGCCAGTAGTAAAGATGCCATAATAAAGAATAGTAAGAAAGTACGTACGCCCATAATAAAGATGTCATACAATGTAACTGATTGTGGGTCGCACAATAAGACTTGAATTGAAAGTGGTCGCGCAATAAAACTTGCATCAAAAATGGGTCGCGAACTGAAAAAGGTTGGGAAGCACTGATCTAAAATACAGCACACGTCTGAAATACCAATTTGGTCTTCGGCCACGTTTTATAGGCCTAGCAATGCTGCGTCTTGACAAAATTATTAAACAACTTTGCGTTTGTTCCGGCTAAAACATGTTCAATGTTTAAACATTTGCTTATGAAACAACAATTCTATCTTGTTTTCGTTCTATTTCCAATTAAGAATAGCAACTCGAAACGAAACCCACGAGAACCTCCGACCGCAAAAAGCACATTGTAATGTTTCAATGTCTTGGAACTGGTGCACTCAGTTTAGTTGTTTTTTTAACGAACTGATGCAGTCAGTTCCTTATAAGATGCCGATAATGTGGTGTTAGGGGGGTGTATATACAGTAGAACGTCATGTACACTACATAAGCTGGCTCCAGGTCCCCTGCGGTCACAGACACGCATATTATCCCTGAAAAGGGGGGTGTCGCGATTGCCAGTCGCTCATTGTTGCCTGGTTTGATGGAAAGCGTAAAAATTAATGTCCGGTGGCATTTGGCTGGTTTTTCCTAATGTTAAATGACAGATTTCTAGGACGTTTGGAAGGTGGACATGCAAGACATGAAGGCTTTCGTCCTTTTCCAAGTGGAGCAGCTCCTCTTGGGGCTCCCTGTGGACGTCGAGATATGGAGGCAGGTTGGCACTGAATTTTTCTTCCTGAATTTTTAAACGGGACGGCATTGGCATGTGAAGAATGCAACAGCGAAAGTAGCTGAGAGGGAGTTTTAATCTTTTCCAGTGTAGAATTGAATTTCTGGATAGCTTCTGTTGCTTCTTTGGAGGAAAGTGCATAGCATATGTTGTGTGTATCTCCAAGGGCAATATACACATACCGTTTCTTTTCTTCAGGCGTGCCTCTATACATATGATTTGGAGTCAGTTGTTCATGCAAAATAACACTGGACTGATGCTTGCATAATTTTCCACATAATTATGCCAATAGGACAAGAGCAAGTACCTACCAAAGCATCTACAATGTAGGAACGCCTTTCCGTAGTTTCACTTCCAACTTCGTATAAGTTAGTCCAGAAGCGGTGTGTACTTTTGTGATGCTACTGGCTGGAAGGACTGTCAGTTTTAAGGTAGGTCGTTTTGCCTTATTAAAAACAAGGCTCAGTATTCTATTTGAGAAGTAAGTGCTGTAAATCTCAACAACGAATTGCAACAGTTGACAAGGGTTGTATGCTTTGCACCTGAAAACACATGCGATTGCATTAATTAGTTGTATGGCAGCTAGATGTAGACAGAGCTGTTTGCTACTATGAACATTTCTTTTCGTTTTTACACTTCAAGTTACACAACCATTGGAAACATACCTATTGAAGACAACATCTTTGATGATTTTAATTGTTGCTTCACAACAGTTGTTTGTGTTGCTTCCCCTGGTGATGCAGCTATCTTGACGAAAGGCATGACACCATTGCTCTCTTCTCATGAACAGATTGGTATCTAAATACCTAAATGAAGAGAAATCACAATTCACAAAGGGGTTGACTGATTTAACCCTGAAATTTCTTAAACTAGTAAATTTTTTTCCCATAAAATGCATTGTTTCCAAGCATATCTGAGAGTTGTAAAACCTAAAAAGACACCGTGTTGCAACATTTTTCCTTATGCAATTTCATTTTAATTGTATATACTTGATACAATAAATGGAACAAATTATAGGCCTCTAATTATAAGCATATAATTAAGTACCATATAGCCCCAGGTCTATCAAAATTTGAAACTTTTTAACAGTTCTTGCAAAGAAATGATTGTGGTAGTATCATCACTACCATGTTTACCAATTGTGTAGCATTCCTCATCTTGACCACTGGAAATGATCACGGCCAATGGAAGAGCACCCATAGGACTTCCACACAATAAAACAGTAAGAGTGGCGTTTGTTTGGTCTACAAATGAAAAAAAATCTTGTAATGAAACGTACAAGACAACATGTGATGTCATCAAAATGAATTTGGAAAAAAGTGGAATGAATTAAGTGCAGCCGAAATTGTTTAATCATTAACAATTAGGTATGCAATTAACAGATTCGAAGTGTAGTATAGTTTGGGTAAAAAACGTTGGGAACACCTGATATATACAGACGGCCAACTTTGCATCAACTGAAGATGCATAGATTTTACTTGCCTAAATGAGATGTGGAGTCCACAAAAACCATTTCACAAGATTGTTGCATTCCATGAACACGTTCCATCAAAGGGGTAACAATCACACAAACAAATGAACCATTCCCAAATTCCTTTAATTGTACTTTTGATTGTAATGTTTGTGCAAAGTCTTTGATGCATTGAAACATTTTCTCGCCTGTGTATGTACCACATGATTGTTGGCGCCATAACCTCCACCAGTAATACACGGAGTCACGCTTTGGGTTCATGCGGCTATTTGCTATGTCAGACAAATTTCCTGCTGCAGAAAGCTTTGACTGCTCTATTGACAAAGCTTCAGCAGCAGTAAATCCACTTTGAAAATATCTAAAAAAAGTTGCTTTCGTATCAGGCAAAATTGTAAGTTGCTCTAATGCAGCACATGACTCCAAAGTGTGGTTGTGTTTTTCCTTAAAAGTAACAAAACAAGGAAAAGAGGCCACCATTGGATCTTTCTTTTTGGTATCAGTTGTGATGCGCTTGATCTTAACACTCATCTTTGCAGGGCACCTATTAAAATAAACAAAAATGGAGCATATTACACATGAAATTTAAATGAAATGGAAGCAGGGTAGGATAAATTCCCTTGCAATTATCTTCATAAACTGAATTTTTACATACTTTTTATTCTAGGCTATTCTATTGCAAGCTATTCAAATTCAGTGCAGGTTTTTTGATCTTTGATTGTGAAGACTCTAAAAACTATTGTAACAAAACTCAAAACTCCGCCGTGATAGCTCAATTTTTTAGCACATCACTTCTGGAACGAAGAAGCTTCAAGATCAAGCGGCGCTGGTTTGACTCTCAGGGCGGGCGCTTGAGCAACGCACGTTAAGGACTGCTCTCCATTCAGCGGCATCTAATGGATGAAAATGAAATAATTCCCCGGCAACAAGACTTCAACAATTGGACCGGGCCTGCATCAATGATTCAAAGCCTTTACAAGTATGCGAAACTTCCAAGATTAAGCTCTGAAAGAAGCTTTCCCAGTCCGAGGATAAAGATTCAATCATTCAACACTAAAAAATAGCCAAGGATACACAAGTGATAATAGCCTACAGAACTATATTATATAGGTTAACTGCAACAACTTACTTTGTGTTGACTTTTTGCATTCCTTTGTTGAACGCCTGGTTGTGATGACATATGTAGTCTTTTCTAAACGCAAATCTTTTAACATTAGGATACGTTGTCCCATGGCCAGCTAAAGATACGGCCTGATTTGTCACATTTTGCAGAAATTTCCAGGTTTTTCTAACTTTGAACAAATGTTTAAATAAATTTTTCTAAAACTTAGATTTTTACGCTTTCTTTATTCTTTTCCCCAGATGACACAATAGGTTTTAACATCCTCACACGTTGAAAAACAAAGAAAATTTGATTTCGAAGATTTTAGTCAGACTGTTAATTTTTCAATAACAGTCTGATTTAGCGTTTTTCAACTTACTTTTTCTCATTTGCTACTGCTTCCCCAAGGCAACAAAAAAGTTTTATGTCATTAGGAAACCGCAAAAAGTAAAAACATCTCAAAAATTGTCAGTCAAGCACTAGCAGTAGCTGTAATCAAAATTTGCAAAATGTGACAAATCAGGCCGCATCTCCAGGTGGCCATGGTTGTCCTAACATTCCATGCAGTGTTTGAGCTTTTACTGTACTCCTGCAACCAACATTTCCACTCCTCTTCCGATTTTGCCTCTACTCGTACCTCCCTCGAATCCTTATTGTCGCTCAAAACTACACAATTTCCATAGCCAAAAAACCCTCAAAAGCTGTTGCACTTTCTGTTCAGGACGCATTCAACAGAGAACAGTTTTCAACCACTGCTTTTCGCGCCGACAACTTTTCACTGCTGCCTTCCGATTGGTTAGAGAAACTTCATTCTCCTAAGGAGATATTTTCTCCTCCTAGGAGAAGTGTGAATCGCTTGCTGCTGACTGATTGGTCAATCTCGCCTTATGGTGCCGTCCAACAGTAGGTTTTACAAATACGCGTACGGTACTGATGAGCCCAGCCTCAAGAGCGAAACACGTGTCTATCGCTGTCAATTCTTGCTACACTCGACTGCCGAGAAACACATGTTTTTGGGAAAAGTCTTGATGGCTAATGTGGAGACTACACCGGTATGGTTAGCGAAACACAATGCTCGCTGTTCTATAGTGAGTAGTTAGGTAGTGCTGACGCCAGGAAGATCGCTCCTTCTCAATTGATGCACAAAGGTGGCTTTTTTTAATTAATTATTCAATAAGTAGGTTAAATATAGTAAAAAGCCGAAAGTAGTTGACAATAGTGCACCAGTAAATCAAGTTTTATGCCTTGGGTGACTTGTCTAGACCCACCAAAATTCTGATTATACAGTAGAATTCGCCTATAACGGCTTCGTTTATAACATCAATTCGCCTATTACATCACATTTCGCTCGGTCCCGGCAGAATTCCTATCTTTTACGTACATTGTAGTTCGGCTATAACAGCATCGCCTATAACGTCAATTCGCATGTAACAGCACCCTTTATTGGTCCCCAGACGTCTTTTGTTCGTTTATAACGTCACTTTAAGTCATTACCTTCACCACGAACGGTCAGTCTGTTAATCCAGTTAGCGCTGCTGCTTGCACAATGTCTTCCCTTTATTTTGCTACGTCGTTCGCAGCAGGGACTTTAATTAACTGAATTAACTTTTTTCCAGCGTGAAAAACTATCACATGTAAAAAGCAGCTCTACAGCTGACCTCTTAACAACTCAAAGCAACAGTTGTAGGCTACGTGCAGTACTGTATAAACTAATTAACTTTTTTTTTTCCCGCGTGAAAAACTATCACGTGTAAAAAGCAGCTCTACAGCTGTGTCAAATCCGAAACAGCTTAAGATCAATGCGTTTTTTTGCTAATAAACAATGAACTTCTCTACTACTGTAGCCAATGTAACGAGCTGTAGGCTATTGCGCAAATTTCCTGTACCTTATACGCTGTAGATTTTTTTTTTAAACAATTTCTTTGTTTACTGTATTTTCTGCGTGCCTTTTGTCAGTTTGGTGGTACACAGTAACCCTGACTGGATTATAAACCTCTTTCTTTAATCAAAAGACAGTTGTGGAATAGTTTGCGGTAGTTCGTCTATAACGTCAATTCGGCTATAACGTCAGTTTTTGCAAATCCCCTAGAGGTGCCGTGAAGGGCGAATTCTACTGTAGTTGTAAATGTGAAAAATGTTTCAACTTACCTTTTCTTGCCTACCTCCAAAAATTGTCAGGGTAGGAGATGGCTTGAGTGAAAGTTAAATTTTTGTTTATCAAAAGACTTAAAATATGTTGTTGCATTCTTTCGTCTTCCGACGTAGTTACAGTAAATTATTAGAATTTTTTCTGATGAGGGCACTGAAAATAAAACTGAAGAAGAAGCCTTTTACCTGTTAAGTGCGTGTTGCAACAATTGTCATTATCACTCTTCACATTGTTTGGAAGGCGCAATTATGGCGTGTGGTGAAACAGAGATGCATTATTTACATTACAATAACAATTGCAGATGTAGTTTTTTTCTTCATTATAAACAGCTAGTTAAATAATTCCACTATGGTGAAAGGTATGATAACTGGAGAAGATTGCGATGACACTAAAAACAATACAGTAGTCCAGCCGGAGACTTATCCGCAATAGCCAAGACTAGAAAATAAAGCAATCGGCTGAATAGAAAATTGAACAAAAGCACAAGAGGCATGGGGGTTCCCCAACATCCGAGTAAGCAATGATGCAATGAAAACTACTTCAAGTGGTAAATTAAACACTCACAGTAAAGAGAGTTGCGAAAAATTAATTACGCATCTGACGGGTTAAGGTGGCGAAAGCTTTATCAATAAATTAGACAATTTTTGAACCTGGCTGATTGTATTTAGTGTTTAATGCTCAGTTGCATCCTACATAAGGGACCTTCCTGTAACTTTCATAATCAATAGTATCGAGAAACAAGAACAAAAGTAAAAAACATCAGTGCTATATCTTTAGTAACCAGACAATAGTTCAATTTTTATTGCAGGAATTAGTTACAGTCTAGGCTATTGTCACAACACCGATATTTAAAACTAAAGATGCAGTTGAACTTGATAATCATCTCTGTTGTCGTGGCATGCTTCTTGCCAACATTCACCCAAGGACTGGATTGCCAAACCGGTGTGAAGTTCTCCATTAGTGCTGGTGGCAACAATGCTAAAAGTGATCTCGCATCCACTTCATGCCCTACCGAATCCGATCGCTGCACCTTTGTGAGTTTGGATCTTAATGTTCCAGGAATTGGTGAAAGTAAGCAAGCTGTTCAATAAGATGCGGTAATGATTCTGCTTTTGGTGTTAACAGCATGGCGGCTGTGTTTCATCAAACGTCATATTACATTTCACATTTGTAACAGTAGTCAGCTGAAAAGTAATTTTAAATTGATATTGGTATTTGTTTGCTTGCACGCAATGCCATGTGTGTCCCATTTAGTTATAATATAAGTTATTCTCCTCAAAATTATAGTTTGGCTAATATTTCTACAAAAATGTGTTTTTACTAGGGATTTTAGATCATGGAGATTCGAAACTACATCCGCTTTTGGCATATCCACAACACTAGAAGGGTTACGTTTTTTGTTTTTTTTCTGATTCACAATATATCGTACTTCTTGTAAGTTGTATAAAAGTATGTAGTGAAGTTGGTTTTTAAGTAGGCTTGCCATACGTCCCGGTTTAGCCGGGACTGTCCCGATTTTAAGGCCTTGTCCCGTTGTCCCGCCGCGAAATTTTTGTTTACCCACGAGATTACTGTCTCATTTGCATATTTTGGTAAAAGTTTGTATTAAAACCGTGTAAATGCAACATTTTCTCGTTGGCACGGTTGGTTTAGTGGTTTCATCCTCTGCCTAGTGTTCGTGAGAACTGAGAACGAGGGTTCGACGCCCGTCGAATTCAAACTTTTTTTTTTTTAAATTGATTTTTGCGATGCGCAAGAGCTTTTCAAAAAAAGTAGGGTTAGGGAAAGCTTATATTTTATTATCATTGCAGAATTTCATTGGCAAATAGTTATTTCGCAATCTGAATCAACCAATCTTTCAAGACACTTTCGGAAAATCTTACTTTTAGAGTGACTAGAATCAATGAGACAGAAATCTCGTGGAAAAAAAATTTCGCGTCCCGCCCGGTTAACCAGTTTGTCCCGGAATTCTCAATTTGAGATTAAAAAAAAAAAATTCTTGAGAGCCACTTCAGCAGTTCTTTCTAAAGTGGTCTGCGGAAAATATCAACAAAATGTTTCAGAAGCAAATGATCAACATCGACTTTTTTCAATGAGCACGTTTTGGCAAAGAAATACATGTCTGAAAGTGAGAGGAAAGAATCATGGCAAAATGCAACCACATCTCTTGAACAAAAGTGGATCCAATTGTTCCAAATTTTTATCAACAAAACATAACCATTCTTTTAAAAACTTGTTGAGTTTGTGTTTTGTTTGCCTGGGACATCAGAACCAGTTGAGCAATCTTTTTCAAATATTAACAGTATGCGGACTGATGACAAAGGCCAAATGCTAGAACAGAATGTCAAAGCTCTCCTCACTTGCCAAATTAATGTTGATTTGACATGTAGGCCTAGTGAATTTTATGAAAAGATAAAATCAAACACTGTACTTTTAAAAAAGGTGCTTAGCACAGAAAAAAATTATTAGGCCTAATTCATTTGCTTTTAAATATTATTAAGTTCTTTTGTTTTCGTTGTTGAAATAGGCCTACATATTTCACAATGTAGATTATAGCGACCTGTTTTAGCTTGATGCTGCCAGTTCGCTGTGATAATTAGGGTGGAGTGAAACATAGGTTAAAAATGAAAGTTGATAGAATCAATCTGTAATAGTTACTAAAAGTTGTGATGTGGTAAATGTATTCACATGCTGAAATATTTTTGATTTTGATCAACGTTTACGTCTGCCGCAAGTCCATTGAAGTTTTCACTGGTATTTTGGAGCTATGACGTCATCACAATTAGCAGATCGTCACTTTTATCTAACTTCTACCTTCGGTACTTCTATCTAACAATATCAGAGTTGTAAATTACACATAAATCGTTGCAATGCAGTGGAAAATACGTCTTTTAGAACGCTTGTTGCATGTATATGATCAACTGATAAGAAAAAACACGGATTTTAAGCTATTTTCTTCAAATTTCTGTTCCTTTCACAAGTTCATCACCACAGTTTAAGCAAGTATGTGCAATGAAGGTAAAGCAAACTACAGTAGAAAAGTGTTTTTCTTAATATGACAATATTGAGATTTCGGTTGCCTGTTTACTTTTGATCCCATATAAATATTGTAAACGCTTTTTAAATCATCAGCTTATACAGTACATGGGCGTTGGCAGAAATATTGCAGGGGGAGGGGGCAAACATCTTTTAAGCCAAATTTCATCTTGTGAGCTACAACGAGTGCAACGTAGCTAAGTGTATTGATGAAATGTAACGTAAATTTGGACGGCACGAGCGAAAACGTTACAATTAAAGATATTTCCAAGGCATACTTAGCGATAGTTTCCGAAAGCGCGAAAAAATAGTCCTGGAAAAATGTTGGTTTACTTTAAAGAAAATTGGATGAAAAAGATATTATCGCCCAAAGGTAAGAAACATTTTTGAAAGTATCGTTTTCATAAGGAAAGAAACGTTTATAAAACCCAAATCCAGGGGGACAAGTGCCCCTCTCTGCCGACTCCCATGAGTTTAAATCTCATTAAGCACTCCATTTGCCAAAAACTCTCGTTTTGTATTGAATACAGGCATTTCTAATTTTGACTGCAGTCTACTTCGAATGAATCCCTCCCGTTGTTTTTGCCCACACACCGCAGATGCTGCTTCAGTAACGAGGCGCACGGCCCCTTCCATGGCTTGCGTGTGACACGGATAGCTAGGAAATTCAAGCTCTGGAGCTGCAGCATCTTGAATGAAGGACATTAACTGACTGTCCGGTATGTCTCGAGTTAGTGGTAGTTCATATCTCTCTGTATGCTGCCAATCAATCAGTTCAAAGTATTCGTTTGCTTCAAAGATCAAGAGTGGAACTTTAAAGAGACGAATGGAATCTCCATGACCTTGTTTTCTGGAAAGTATCCTTCTCAGTGCTAATTTTCTGTTGTACAGACGTTCATCTACCAACATCCACAGCAATAGGTTCTCTTGGTGAGCAAAAAAGGCATTTCGGTTGATACCAGGGACAACTATTGCTTTTAGTTCAGCGCTAAGACAGCGCGACTTTTTAACTACGTGAAACAAAGTGTTTAGCTCCTTTACAGTAAGTAGTACAGGAAGGTTGCGTTTTCACTGCAAACCACGTTGGAGCGTATAACTTGGCAATGTAGGCTACTCCACCAAAAGTTTCCTTGCTTCAGTTGTCCCATTAGGTCATGACGATGTCGCCGCCAATGTGCGGGTTCAACTATGGCAGGAGAGACTGGCAGCCGGACCGACATTGGCCAATATGGAGCTCACACCCATGGAGAGCCTTCCTCCCAGAAAACGTGAACCGTGGAAGTATTGGCGATGCCTCAACCGCTTAAGAACTGGTATTGGCAGGTGTAAAACCTTGATGAGACACTGGGGGTATTCCATGGGGAGCACAAGTTGCAAATGCGGACAGGAGCAAACGATGCAACATCTACTCGAATGCCCTGACCTAAAAGCAAGGTGCTCTGCACAGGATTTGGCCGAGTTCAACGATAGAGCAAGAGCCTGCGTGATGCTCTGGGCTACGGCCGTGTGATACACGATGAAGAAGACCAACGCTCTCAGATTTTACAGGGATTGTTTCGTGAAACATAAAGCTTCAAAATGCGATTGGTTGTTGTCAGCCATCTGGAGTGATTCATCTTTCTTGGATTACAATAGGCAAGCTTGGCATCACAACGCCCTGAGCTAATTGCTTTACAGATGCCATACAAGTACAGTAGGCTACTGCTGGTCTGTGCTTAAGCTCACGTCAATTGAAGGCAGTTGAATATCAACAGCCTCAAACTCTGTGACTGGTAAACTGTCACAGTCTTCAAGTTTTTTACCAATGGAGCCAGAAAAACTTAGTGGACCAGATGTAACTCCATCAAGATAATGCATCAAGTGTCTCAGTGGTAATTCATTAAAATGCAACAGACATACAAACCGCTGCAATGGCTTTTTCAGGCCCTTTTTAAGAATTGCATATTTCCGATTATGTTGCTTAAATGGACTAATTGAATCGTAAGAAATATCCTCTATGACGTCACATGCGATGGTTTTGTTGCGGAAAAAAATCTGAAGCAAATTGTGATATTTAATCAGCACATCCCTTGTAATCTTGAACTTGCTTGCGGCAGACGAAAACTTTATTTTAAAACGCTGAAATTTTCAAAGCTTAATAGTCAAGCCACACTACAACTTTTAATCGCTATTACAGAGCAAAAATCAAAATTTTCTTTTTTCACTCCACCCTAGTGATAATAGCGAATTGCACTAACTTTAGGAACACAGTTCCTTGGTCATGTGCTATGACGAATGGTGTTGAAGTCAGTGGGTCGTTCTTTAATATGGCTCTTTTGTTTGGCTTAAGCATGTACTTCTAGACTACCCTGTACTGGTCACAGGTTTTTATTGAATACGCCAGTGGCCCCATGCGACGAAAATCTACCTATTTTAGGTGTGAGTTATGTAGAATATAGCAAAGAGTCAGCTGCAAATGTTTGCTTATTACTTTTAGTACGTTAAGCAGCACAGAAAATTGCAATGCAACGTAAATTTAAAGAGAGGTGTGACATTGATGCAACACAAACAACAAGGTAGGCTATGTGGAACAATGTCAAAGAAAGTTATCAATGAATTATTCCCATCGCATTCTTGGCTGAAACTTTGTGCTGGTATAGCTTAATTAATTTCTCAATGTTTGATGTACGATTCCACTGACGACGACGTCCAAGATATCGGTTGTCCGTTAATATACATAGACTACCAATATTGAAACAATTCAATAGCACATTTGTAAGCAGTTAAGCAAAAACATAAAGTAACATTTCTGGTTGTTGTTAGTATCCACCACGCAACTTCGTAATTTACGGCACGATGTTGATCTACCGCTTTGTCATAGATCACGAACATAATTGGACATAAAACAATTAAAAAATGTGCAGATCATATTGTTGATATCATGGCCCATGGTGTACTTTGAATATCTTTATAATTTTGCCAAAGATCAATCAATGATACTGTGACAAGTCGCACAAAAAAAACTTTTTTTTTCTTCAATCGCTAAAAATTTTTGCTCCAGGAAAGGTTCAGAGCGAATTGAATTAAAGATACAGTAGCAATGTTGACACAAAGAAAACGATATATCATTAGGTGGAATAAATCCACCTCCAATGATTTCATTCGTAAATTTGCAGGCTTCATCACATTCTCTATCAAAGACTTTTGATTCATTTACCATAACGGCAGTTGAATTTGACAAAAGAATGTCAGAACAAGCAGAACAGAGTTTGCTGCGAAGCTGAGAGTGGGTCATAGCTCCTGTAACATAATAAATGCTGTTTAACTCACAAACCGATGGCTTGAGTGAATGATCCATTTGTTTAAGGAATAGGTCAATGTCTTCTTCAACAGCACATGATGTTGTAGCACTTTCATCAAAATCGTCACACAAAGAAAAACCAAAAAACTTTATAAGAGAAATAGCTTTGAGCTTTCGTTCGTTCTGTAAAACTTGCTGTACAGAAATGAAATAATTGCCCCCACACATTTGACGATACCAACCAAATCGGGACTCTAAAGCATCTGATTGCAATTTTCCAAGCAAGACATAACTAAAACCAAGATCAGACAGAAGGTATCTAGCAACCGCAGAGAGAGCCAACGAAGTGTGTTTCAAAGCTAAACATGTTTCTTTTGATAAACAAGGCAGTCCACTTGAAGACCAAGTTTCAATAAATTTAGCAAATTTTTCAAGATAACACAACTTAAAATCGTGGGTCTCTTTTGTGATGACCAATAGATGGTGTCTTTACGTTAACAATTTTCCACATATTGAGAACAATAGGGATGAAGTCAGCAGTTCCGTTCCATTGTTTTCTTTCATTCGTGCTGAAGTACTGCAAGGCATTCATGGTGCTTTCATGAAACATACTATTTGACCATTTTGCAGAAGTTTTTTCAATATTTTAGGGTTCAAGAACCTTTTTTGTCAATTTGTGTGCCAACTTGAGGGGTCGTTTTGATTCTGCAGCATACAAGTCACAAATGTCATCAAATCTAGCAGTTTGTATTATGTTAGGGTTGTCAATATCAGGAAAAGAAAATACTCTTCGATTATGCAAGTTGTTGTAAATGTTTTTTAAGTTACGCACTGAGTCGAAGAATAAAAACAATGGCTTTTTTGTGATTGGATGAGAAACAATCGGACTCAGAACACCTTCACGCAAGACGTTTTTAAAGAACAAACGATACACAGGGTGATTGTCACAGCAGAGTGATACAACATTAAAATCAGATTCATCCAATAAGTGTAAGACATCCCACATGGCAAGTTTAAGTTTCTGTGTATCCAAATGATAAGTAGGGATCAATGCTATCATATCTTGGAATTTACCGCATAATGAAGAGGCCATAAAATACAGAATAGTGGAAGCAACTTCCCCTCCATTAGTCAGGCCCACTAGCCTTCCAGAGGCAGATGCATACTCAATTCTGCTAGCTGTGTAAATTTCATCCAGCATGAGGTTGACATTAGACTCAAGTGAAGTCAACCCAGATCACCGTGCTTTTAAATATTTAACAGAAGCATTTTGAGTTGGTGCACCAAGTTTGTGTGTGATACGACGAAGTGTTCTTTCTGAAGGCAAAATTAAAATTTCATTGTTTAAAAGAACTCTGTAAGCACTTGCACTTGTTGACCATACCAGATAATATGCAAAAACAGTGGTTAATCGAGAGTATTTTCGTCGGTTTGTAGAACCTCCAATAAGCTTCAGTTGTTCAGTTATGAAATTTATTCTTTTACAATTAGGAAAAAATGCTTCAAAAGAAGTTGTAAAATCATCAAGAACATCATCAAAGGTAGTTGTGTGACAAGACGGTAATTGACATTTTAGGTCAGCAAGCAGGTTTGTGACTTCACTGAAACGACTTATTGTGCCATTTGCAATTTTAACATTGTTCTTTCTTTTTTTACTACTCAAAAAGGACTCATATGACAAATCAACAAAAATCCGCAACCCCATGCTTAAAGATGGAATTTCAGCAGTCATGTCAACAATACAAAGAAATAAAATGTCCTCTTTCAACAACGCAGTAATTTCAGATGGCGTGGTTTGTTCTGTCTGTATTCGCTCATATATGTCTTCAATTGATCTCACCTGGTCTTTTTCTAAAAATAATTAGCTCATTTTCTCTGCATTGTCAGTATCTTGTTTGTGTCTGGCCTGGCACTGGCAGAAGTAGTTTTGGATCGTTTGGGTGGTGGCTCACTGGACATGTAAGTAGGGCAGTTGGGAAATAATGTTGGCAATGCATCACTCCTTAGTTTTCTGTAAAAGTGGCAATACAAAAGCTATGCATCTTTTTTAAGATTAGAGTTTCATGATAAACAACACATACCGGTACTCTATGAGTCAAAACATTCAATGGAAGGTCTCAATTTCATAATCAATAAGCCTAGGGCTGCATATAATTGGTAGGCCCAACATGATTAACACTACTTTTAACAGCCTACTAGGCCTATATGGAGAAAATAAGATATGAGGTAGCACAGCAACATAAATCTTAAAAGATAATTAACTAGAATTTATTTATTTGTTCGAATTTATGTGTGTTTTGAATGATTTTGTTTTGTTTTTTCCTCTCTCTTTTTAACAAAACCAATAAACTGAACTAAGATTTGGGTCTTGTGTACTTTAAGCCATCCAAGTTCAATGCGGACATCTTAAAGTACAAAAGACCATTAGCTTTTCTCTGTACAATCTGAGGCTCACCTTCTTTTGAGACCTGATCCTGTCTTCTTAATTCGACTTGCATTAGAATCTTCCGATAAACTCACAAAGCAATCATCAGTAAAATGCAAAGAACACACCTTAGAACTTTTGCTTGGAACAAAATCTTTTCGAGAAAGTTTACAGATCCATTTTTCTAACAGTTCATGATTTTGAAAAGGAAAACTGTGCATTGACACACCTTTTGGTGTTTTATGACTATCATAGCCACTTTTACAGCCATAAGCAGAGCAACGTCCCATAATTCGAAATTTGTACCAAGCTACACAACCTGCAACAATTCATCAAGTGGCTTTATTTGTAAATTGAATGACTAAATTAGTCATGTAGGCTAACTGCTGTGATAAGAGAGCTGAATTGGAAACATCACTTTCTAACTGATTTCAACTCTGTATGCTTTTGTTTTGCGGAAATTACAAAATACCATAGCTAACTGCTTACTACTATTATGTAGGCTAGACTATTTCCAAAACTTGACTTCTTGCATACCTTACTGCTGTGCTGTTAGGCCATCAATGTCACTCAATGCAAGCCTTCTTGTATTCACTGTCAACAATCAAAAAAGTGGTATTTCTTGATAATGTTTTATGCTTTGTAAGTTGTACATAGGCTACTTTTGTACCGAGGAGTAGCCTACCATAGGTTCCATTCTCACAAAGCTTTCCCAAGGCTACTGCTGTGCTAACATCACAGTCACGCACACAAAACATTAAAAAAGGTAGCCTACCTTTCTGCAAAGCACACAATTTCCTTTTTTAAACTGAACTATTTTTTTTTTTTTTCATAATAAAACTTAAATGAACTGAATTCTCTGTCTTCTGTCTGGTTTTTGAAAAACTGATTTGAAAAAGCGCAATTCCTTTGGGTCCACTGTGGTATGGTCACGTGATGAATACGTCACCTGTGACCAGTACAGGTAGTCTAGAAGTACATGGCTTGAGGCTGCTGGCTGTTGAGTTTCTATGTTGTTAGGCGTTATTGCTGTGAAATTTTGTTGAATCAGTTGATTCATAGATTAGGTGTCGCAGTTCTTCCTTTTCGGCACGGTTGTGGATTTTTGGATTCTGCCTACTTATGAAAATGGCCTCTTTGAAGAGTAATTGTACGGCGTCGTTTTCTCTGGCAATGATTGTAAATTCAAAGTCTTCGAGGCACTGTTGTTGATGATCAAAGACTGAACTTTTATCTGAGCGAAGGTGTTCTTTCAAGCTGGAGTGGAGTGGGCGAATCGTGCTGCCTATAGCTTTTCCTGCATTTCTTACATATGACCTTGTAGACACAGTTCTTGGTGGAAGCCTACACATGCCGTCGTTCCGTAGTGGGCATTTTAGTAGCCGGCAAGGTCGGATTTTTTTAGTTTTTGAAGGGCGTTTCAGAGGGTTTGTGAGCGTCGAAAGAGGCGGACTGTCAAATGCAGGTCTTTGAAGACTTTCTTTACTTTACAGTCCACGTCATCGCTCATAAAATAGTTAGGCCTACATATATTGATAATTTGTCCGCATTAATTAATTAGTTGCATTAAATTCTTTGGTATTAGGCCTACATTGAGTTCATTTGCAGTTTTCCATATGCGTCCCGGATCTGCATTTCTAAAAAATGGCAAGCCTATTTTTAACTAATTTAAGGTTTTTTTTTAAAAGCATGCTTGTAGTAAGGCGTCAAAAAATAATCGAATTGGCAATTGACCCTTCTAATGTCAGCGGAAAACAGACGCAACAATTACCCGTCCCGTAATGTAATGTCCTTAGTTTTAACATAGTTTTTTAGTAACAACGACCTAACTGTTTTGCAACGGTGTTTCTAAAACTATGGACAGCTCCACAAGTTAAAGACAGCTGGAGAGCAGCCACTGATGTCGGCGTCGAAGATGATAATGGATTTTGGTGATATTTGATAGCCTACCATTCATACTTCTATTTCCGCCCCGATAGCTCAGTTGGTTTGCGCCTGACTTCTGGAACGAAGAAGCTTCAAGATCAAGCGGTGCTGGTTCGACTCTCGGGGTATGCGCTTGAGCAGCGCACGTGAAAGACTGCTCTCCATTCAACAGCATCTAATGGATGGAATACTTCCCCAGCAACAACACTCCAACAATCGGAAACGTTACTATGTCAATCTCAGTGACCGGCCTGCGTCAGTAAGTCAAAACCTCTACAAGTGTGCGAAACTGCCAGGATTAAGCTCTGCAAGAAGCCTTTCCGGTCCAAGGATAAAGATTCAATCAATCAATTTATGGTCCGCCCAATTACCCACAGAAATGTTTTGTCCGTCAGTTTCGTCGAGCAGAAGTTAAAAAGCAGGCACAAATGGGTGTCTTGATTTCAATCAACGTGGGTGCTCGTTTGAAGGAGCAGAAACCTTGGAGTAAAAAATGTGGTTGGTCTTCACAATGCCCGACGACAGAGAGACAGATTGTTTTTTTTTATGACGAAGCTCAGGGAGTTGGATGCCAGCAAGAATAGGAAGATTGTCCAATGGTGTGAGACGCATGCATCCAGTCACTGTGCGCAGAGTGCTGTTGTTGGCTATTTCGATGTTGTGGCAGTGAGCATTGCGGCACCAAACAGGTGCACATTACTTTGTTTAGAGTAGACAAGGACTAGGACTAGCGAAGCGCGCAATGACAGTTTCTTGCGCAGTCATACCAAGTGTTGGTGGTATGTCAGAGCGATTTGTCGAATGTCACCTCGAAGTTTGCTCGGCGATGAAGGATAGAGATTTGTTGTTTTGTGCAGATTTTTTTGAGATTATTTTGAACATTCAGCTCAAGATGAGCTGTCCGATTATGTAGATTTTACATAGATTACTGCACAAATAACATAACACAGTTGCAGTGCTGTGTTAATTAAGTACTTTGTGGACTCTTGAGCCAAAATAATCTTGGGTTCTCTATCGGCAAGCAGACCTATGAAAACATATTAGCCTATGTATCTTCACTGCACAGATATGAAAAGTTAGCTCACTTCAATAGACTTCCTGACCAGTTTAGAAACAAGACAAATGTAATTGATAGTAAACACAGGTCTATCATGTCATAGCTACACCTTTGCTGGGAATGAAAGCCAAAGGCATCAACGATTTCCAGTCAAAAAACTGACAACGGTCATAAAGCGTAAAGGTAATTCAACCCAGACCTTATATCACCGGAATGGCCCGTTTCGGTGAGTCCGATTCGGTGAGTTCGGTTCGGTGAGTCCGATTCGGTGAGTCCGATCCCTTAACGGGGGATTTTTTTCAATTTTTTTTTAATTTATCGGGTACCGTAGCCTAATTATCATTGCCGTTTTAGGGTTAGGGGTTTGGGGTTAGAGGTTAGGAACTCACCGAATCGGACTCACCGAATAGTAGCAGACCCTTATATCACACAGTACCGTAGTAAAAGTTAATAGGCCATGAAAATTTGGCAAGCTTATCGAATTGACTTAAAAACGTTTTTTTTTATTTAATCGGACATCGAGAGCAGAATGCTCAGAGGTTGTGAACGATGTCGAGGAAGTGCATAACCCAGGGGGGCCGGAACGATTTTTGACTGGAAGGGCGGGATTATGAAAAAAGGGCATTTTTGTTGCTAGAAGGTTAATTTTTTATAAGTTTTAAGATAAGATATAGTGATAATGCTCATCTATCAGCTTATTATTATCGAATAATGATACAAGTGTGCGGTATACAATTAACAAAGAACAATGGCAATGGAGGGCATCATGCAACTGTATGTTATAATGATGCAGGCTAACCTACTGTGATACAAAATTTTGTGTCGTGAATATTATTTTGAGACAGAAAAGAAAGATTATAATTAGGCTAAAAGCGAATAGCTGAAATTGTTATATCCTATCGCAAAATGTGCAGTCGCTTACATGACCTTAAATGGGCACCATTGCCTCCCTGCCTCCTATTCACAGAAAAATTGAGGACGCCTAAACCCACTTCTCTGCTGAGTGCCAAGCAGCAATGAATGTTTAGTACCAGTTTAAAAGTTTTTTGGTAGCCTATGACCCAATGGAGAACCAAACCCACATCTACTGATGCAGAGGCGGGCACTCAAACCACTATGACTAGGCTATCGAGCCGATTACTGTAATCTACACTGTTGAATTTACTTTTCTACATATCAGTATTTTCTTCATACTGTAAGCAAAAACAAATGGTGAACCTACAGTTGTTGAAGAAAAGGTACAATGCTTACAGTGTTGATTTGTTCCCAGTTCCGCTTACCGTTGGTCAATGTTCCACAGCGGAACTTTGCTCTCAAGATAACTGCGATGCAGTAATCGCTCAAGTGGCACAGAATCCAACCTTTTCATCCGGTCAAATAAGGTAGGCTACCAATAGGCCTACGGTAGCCATGCTTAAATTAAAACAACATGCAATAATTGTATGCTGGCCTAGTCAAGTAAAAATTGAACTGTTTTTATGGTTTTTGTTGTAATTGCTGAGTTTCTTTATTAATTTTGTATATAAATCTTTGATCTTGGACGAAAAAAGCTTTTGGAAGCTTACTTTCAAAATTTTCATACCTAGGTTTCAACACAAGTTTCCAAATCTGACTGACTTAACTTGATCACTCGGTTGCATCTCACGTGAACAATGCTTGTGTAAATTTTAATGTTCAATAACATTGAGAAACCGGAACAGAAGTTACGAGACATCAAGTTCTACTTTATTATTACTCATACAAACCAACTTACTTGTGTTTCAGCAACTGCCAGGCAAGTTGTTGCTCAACTGACAACTGCACAACTGTCATGACTGACAGCTCAACTGATAACTCCGTCACAATGACCAGTGTCAGCTACACTGACAGCTCAACTGGAAACTCTGCCATGAGTGTCAGCTATAGCGTGGGAATGGTGACTTTGACAACATTCCTAGCATTGCATTTCAATTAACAAAAAGAGTAGATGTTGGAAGTATTTGCAATGTATCTTAAAGAATTAATGCATTTAATAAAGGAACAATAATTACTTTAGTAACTGCAGTGTTGTATTCTTATGCAAATAAGAAATGTTAATGAATTACCAAAGTCAACATGCTTACCAATACAGCCTATACATTATACAATTTCTGGTGCTGGTTTAGCATCGGCCGCCTTGGTCAGTGACGTCATGAAAATGTGTGACGTCATGCAAAAAAACGCAACTACTTTTAGGAAGAGTGCAAAAACGCGGAATAGAAGTAAAAGCGGAATGGCTATTGATTTTTAAATATTTGTAGTGAATAGTGCCTCCAGCTTTCTCATTTCTGCTTATAGTACCTCCAGCTTTCTCATTTCTGCTTAGATCGTTGGAAGCACGATGCTTCATCTACCCGAATGAATTAATTGCCAAGGCGATTCGATCATTGTTCAGCATAAGCCGCCACCTGTTTGCTGTGATCGGTGAATAGTGCCTCCACCAAACATGCTGTAGATTTCTCATTTCTGCTTGGATTTTAACTATTTTACTATTGTTGGAAAGCATGATGCCTCATCTACCCGAATAGATTAAATTGCCAGTCTAACGTAGGCATTATCTTTATGCAGCACTAACTTAAACTTTACTATTTTGTACCAATTCTCAGAAATTCAATTTTTACAATAAAAATACCAAACCAACACAAATTAAAAGAGTATATCTTGCTTTAATTATCTAAAAACTTTCACGCTTATATGTTATCTACAAGACGAGCAATCGTTGTTCAAACGTAACCGCTCGACGGAGCTTTTTCCAATGCATTCTTCAAGGCGACTCGATTATTGTTCATTATAAGCCGCCACCTGTTTGCTGTGATCGGTGAATAGTGCCTCCACCAAATATGCTGTAGCTTTCTCATTTCTGCGCGGATTTGAGAAATTTTACCATCGTTGGAAAGCACGATACTGTATCCATCCGAATTAATTAGTTGCAAGTTTAAAGTATGCATTATATTGATCTAGCGCTAACTTAAACTTTACTATTTTGTACCAATTCTCAGCAATTCATTTTTTACAATAAAAATACCAAACCAACACAAATTAAAAGAGTATGTCTTGGTTTGTTCATATGTTAACTTTCACATTTATATCTAATCCACAAAACGAGCAATCGTTGTTCAAACTGGTACAAAATAGTAGCCTATTGTTACAAAAGAGAATTGGTACAAAATAGTAAAGTTTAAGTTAGCGCTAGCAGGCCCGGATTTAGGGGGGTGCAGAGGGGGCAGTTGCCCCGGGCCCTCCGACTTTTGAAGGGCCCCCCTATGTGGTTAAAATGTGATTTTGTGTTATTTTTTTCCCTTTTGGCCTATAAAGTTTCTGCAAAATGCTGTGCAGTACTGGACTGATGCTACTGTAGACGTAGAGATGGTTTTTCGCGCCGTAGGCGCAAAAATTTTTTTGCACGGGGGCCCTCCGATCTAAAAGTGCCCCGGGCCCCCCATCAGCTAAATCCGGCCCTGAGCGCTAGATCAATATAATGCCTACTATAGATTGGCAACTAATCCATTCGGGTAGATGAAGCATAATGCCATCCAACGATAGTAAAATTGTTAGAATCCGAGCAGAAATGAGAAAGCTACAGCATATTTGGTGGAGGCAGTATTCAGTTCACCGATCACATCAAACTGTGGGCGGCTTATAGGCTACTGAACCACGATCGAATCGCCTTGAAAAATGCATTGGAAAAAAGCTTCGTCGAGCGGTTACGTTTGAACAACGATTGCTCGTCTTGTAGATAACATATAAACGTGAAAGTTGTTAGGTTAATAAAGCAAGACATACTCTTTTAATTTTTGTTGGTTTGGTAATTTTATTGTAAAAATTGAATTGCTGAGAATTGGTACGTCACACGTCACACACGTTGGAATGAACTATTATAAAGGAAGAAGTAAAGGGTGGAAATGCACTAAAAAGCACCTGAAGGAAATTGTCTCCCATTTATTGATTTGTAGCTCAATTTTAACAAATTTGCTATTGTTGGAAAGCACAAGCATAGATTTAACCAACTAAGTTAATATTAAGTCCCAAAATACTACTAGCTCTATCTAGTGGCCACCTAAACTTGACCAAAATCAAATCATTATCAAAAGTTTACTTTAAATGATAAAAACATTAAACGACAGCCAATTAAAAGAACAAGTTCTGTATTGAAGTACTAACTTTCATGTTTATATCTTATTTAATATGCGAGCAATCGTTGTTCGAAGACAGCCTCCCAACGAAGCTTTTACCCTGCTTTTGCCCAATGCATTTCAATGGCGATCGATCGTCTTTCAGTATACTCCCTGCTTGATCGCGATAAATAATTGTATCCCATTTATTGATTTGTTGCTCAATTTCAACAGATGTGCTATCGTTGGAAAGCACAAGCATAGATCTAACCAACTAAATTAGTAATACCAAGTCCCAAAATATTACTAGCTCCATCTGGTGGCCACTTAAACTTGACCAAATTCAAACCATTATCAAAAGTTTATTTGCAATGATAAAAACATTACACGACCGCCAATTAAAAGAACATGTTACTGTGTATTGAAGTACTAACTTTCATGTTTATATCTTATTTAATATACGAGCAATCGTTGTTCGAAGACAGCCCCCCAACGAAGCTTTTACCCTGCTTTTGCCTAATGCATTTCATTGGCGATCGATCGTCTTTCAGTATACGCCCTGTGTGATCGCGATAATTAATTGTCTCCCATTTATGGATTTCTTGCTCAATTTCAACAGATTTGCTATCGTTGGAGAGCACAAGCATAGATCTAACCAACTAAGTTAATACCAAGTCCCAAAATACTACTAGCTCCATCTGGTGGCCACCTAAACTTGACCAAATTCAAACCATTATCAAAAGTTTAATTGCAAAGATCAAAACATTAAACGACAGCCAATTAAAAGAACATGTTACTGTGTATTGAAGTACTAACTTTCATGTTTATATCTTATTTAATATGCAAGCAATCGTTGTTTGAAGAAAGCCCCCCGACGAAGCTTTTGCCCAATGCATTGCAATGGCGAATCAAACGTTTTTCTATTTTCTCCCCTGCTTGATCGCGATAATTAATTGTCTCCCAATTATTCATTTTTTGCTTAATTTCAACAGATTTGCTATCGTTGGAGAGCACAAGCATACATCTAACCAACTAAGTTAATACCAAGTCCCAAAATACTACTAGCTTTATCTGGTGGCCACTTAAACTTGACCAAATTCAAACCCTTATCAAAAGTTTACTTTAAATGATAATAACATTAAATGACAGCCAATTAAAAGAACTTGTTACTCTGTATTGAAGTACTAACTTTCATGTTTATATCTTGTTTAATATGCGAGCAATCGTTGTTCGAAGACAGCCTTCCAACGAAGCTTTTACACAATGCATTTCAATGGCGAATCGATCGTCTTTCTGGATTCGCCCTGCGTGATCGCGATAATTAATTGTCTCCCATTTATATTGAAAAAATGCTAAAGTCATAGAAAGGATCAGGATCAGGCACACAAATAGCCTAATTGGTGGTGTAATGGCTTGTCCGAATCAAGTAATGTAACAAACACTGATCAGTAGGTAAGCGATGTGTGCTCTAGAGCGGTGTAGAACTTTGATCCTTTGTTAGGTCGTAGAAGAGTTCTTGTCTCTCGGTCCGCAGTCGACAGCAACTGGAAAAGCTCGGTTGAGAAAGCAAGTGATGTCAGCTCCAAGTTCAGGAGCAGGAACATTGTTCCTATTTGGATGGAGAAACCTCTGCAAATAATAAAAACACACAATAACAAGCAAAACAGTGGGTGCGGATATTTATGTTTTGTTCAATGCTTAACCAAGAAATTTTTTCACAACACATAAGCCAAATAAACCTACGCTTAAATATGGATCAAAGGTAAGTAACGAAACCGTAATGAAATGACTTCGGCTTGCATTATCGTGTTCTTTCACAACCATACGAAGTCATTTTCCCAAAGGCATCCGTATGTGTAAACAAATGATTCATAGCCCTAAACCTTAAACGTTGACACACAAAAATCATGGTACAAACGTAGTTTAAAAAATAATTTTGTTTCATGTGACATTGCACTTTTGTTAGCCTAGTTTGTTTGTAATAGAAAAAACATCACAAAGTATGTGGGCAGCAACTCTTTTTTATCATTAGGTAGCCCTGAAAAGGGCTGTTTTTTTAGCAAATGGACGATGTGGCGGTTACAGTAAGGGGTAGGACTCCCTTATGGCGCGGAGAACTTCCGGAAAATGTCGTCCCCGTGGAACCTGATGTTGCCACATAAATTCATCAAGATACCCAGGTATCAAGTGCCTTGTGGTGCCACTCATTCTTTTAAATTTCCGTTTACAATTCAACCACAGGTTTTCAATGTGGTTCGTATGAACCCCTGTGGCCGAAACATAATGGTAGTGATGGTTGACCGTTTGGTGGCGATATCCAAGATTTAAAAAAATACGAAAGCAACTTTAAATAGATTTCAACGTAAAATGCTTGCTGCAACGGTTTCCAAATATAAATAACAAAAACATGTTAAATTGGTAAATTTATTTTTAATGAATGCATAATTCTTTTGACATGAGCCATCGTGCTTTTTGAAAAGGAGCTGTTCAGTTAAGTGGCGAAGTCAATTATTTGTTGTTTAATGCTCCCAAAGTAAATTTAAATGGTCAAACAGTTTCTACACTATGAATAAGTTGTGTCAAGTGGGACCTGGCATGAAAGTTTAAGCCATATGGTTGGGTCTGATGCTATCACAAAAGAAAAGTACACATTGTAGCCTACTGTGTGATGTTTTCAGACAAGCTAAACACAAACTGGTGGTTGAATGACCAATGGGACTGTGCAATAGGGTGGCTCATTTTCCTGTTCTTTAAAATTTTTGTCAGTTTGGAATAATGTTCCATTTTGCTCACTGATATTTGCAAACCAACAATTTTTGTTGGGTTTTGGCCTTTGACCCTGGTTCACCCAATGAGTTTTGTCATCAATTTGTAATCCAAGCCACCAAGCATATTACGACGAAAAATGCTGCATTGGCAACAGTTCAAGTTTAGGTGGCCACCGGATGGAGCTAGTAGTATTTTGGGACTTGGTATTAACTTAGTTGGTTAGATGTATGCTTGTGCTCTCCAACGATAGCAAATCTGTTGAAATTGAGCAAAAATTAATAAATGGGAGACAATTAATTATCGCGATCGCGCAGGGGGGGAAATTGAAAAACGATCGATTCGCCATTGAAATGCATTGGGCAAAAGCTTCGTTGGGAGGCTGTCTTCGAACAACGATTACACGCATATTAAATAAGATATAAACATGAAAGTTAGTACTTCAATACAAAATAACATGTTCTTTTAATTGGCTGTCGTTTAATGTTTTTAGCATTTAAAGTAAACCTTTGATAATAGTTTGAATTTGGTCAAGTTTAAGTGGCCACTAGATAGAGCTAGTAGTATTTTGGCAATTGATATTAACTTAGTTGGTTAGATCTACGCGTGTGCTCTCCAACGATAGCAAATTTGTTGAAATTGAGCAAGAAATGAATAATTGGGAGACAATTAACTATCGCGATCAAGCAGGGCGTACACTGAAAGAGCACCGGCTACATGTTACCTTAGTTCGGAAACTGGCAAAAGAAGGCTAGTTTTACACAGGCAACGCACCTCAACTACTTTGTAGGCCAGTAGTTGCTGACATTAGGCTACCGTTTTTTGATTTAGCCTACCACGTGATGATTAAAACCAGAAATCTACGATTAGATTGATTAATTGATTGAATATGTATCCTCGGACCGGGAAAGCTTCTTCGAGAGCTTAATCCTGGCAATTTTGCATATTTGTAGAGCAGTGGTTTTCAACCTTTTTGGTGGAACGGAACCCAATGAAACATTCCAAAAGCTCGAGGAACCCCTGTTCAATAATTTAATTGCCTTATGCAAAAAATATCGTTTATTAATGAAATTAAATGAAAATACTCATGTTCAGATTTATTTATGTACAATAAAAATACAAACAGTAAAAAATTACATTTATTCTCATAAAAAATTCAATTAAACTGTCTGAAAGAACTCCTTGAAGCGAAGAAAACATGTCGACGATATTTGGCGGGAAAGCAGAAAATTAAAGGTAATCGCACCACAAGAAAACAACAAAAATTCGTGATCGCAGCGAACGTGTTAAAGCAGGGATGTCCAACCTTTTACTATAGTGGGCCGCATTGTCATTTGCAATAATTCAATGGGCCGCAGAACTTATTAAATTTCAAGAAAAATGGGTACATAAAGTAACAATTAAAAACCATTAATTTCATCTTTGAAAATAGAAACAAATATAGCAAGAAACACAAGAAATACCTACATAGCAAAAAGCAAGAATTTATTTCTACAATATTTTTGACATTGTTTTCCAGCTAAGATGTTATCAAGATTTGCATTAAAGGACGTTGTCTTGATTCTTAGGATGTTTGCTACCCAGATAGCAAAATCTGTCATTTTTACATTGATTCAACATCTGCAGACGTTCGATCAAATGACGGATTTTGTTGTCTGGGGTAAGTGTTTGTCGGTCAGTCTGTTTCTTTCTGCAGTTTTTTATGGATGAAAATAACTGCTCGCAACAATATGTGCTGTGGTGCTGCCCACATGCACAATAATTTTCTGGACAAACTAACTAATTTATTAAATTGATTACATTAATGTAATTCTTTATAAAATAAAGGAAAGACGTGTTCTCTGTGGAAAGTTTTCAAACTTTCTTGACTTTGCAGTTCAATCAGTTCAAGTTGGAATTCGAGTGTCGCTTTATCATACTGAAATGAAACTGGGTCACTGAATAATTTTAATTCAATTTCAACCTTTTTGAAGTCAGAAAATCTGACTGTAAATTCTCCATGCAAATCTTCAATTCTGCAAACAAACCAGTAATTCATATAACTTAGCATACTGGTTATAGTTTACAGAACAGTCTTGAGCTTTTTCAGATACACTACGAAGATATACAATTGCGCCAGCTTTCAGTTTTGCTATGAAAAGTTTTAATTTTCTGGTAAAGCTACTTATTCGCTCGAACATTAAACTACACAACTGACCTTTCCCTTGTAAATGCAAATTGAGCTCAGCTAGCATTTTTATGATGTTAACTAAGAAAAATAAATAATTCAACCATTCTTCATTTTCTTTCAAGTTCACATTTTATTTCTTTTTCTCCATGAACTGTTTTATTTTGGGTAACAATAATTGAAATTGTTTGTTTGTTTGTTTTGTTTTTCATATCTTTATCCTGCATTGCGGGAAAGCGGACTTGAGCGCTATGCATCGGTGTACGCCTTCTGACGTACACCTGACCCACGCTGCAGTCGACTGAACTGTCTGTTTCCGGTTGTCTACTCTACTTATGACTTATTTGGTACTACCCATTACTCGAAATCGATCACTGGGTAGAGGCAATTATCGTAAAGTTTCTTGCCCAGAGAAACAACAGCAAGTGCAGGTGGCTGGAGTCGAACATGCAGGCACTCGACTGCGAGCCCAACGCGCTAAGCACTCGGCCACTGTGGCCAAATCTTTTTAAGATGGCTGCTCTACTGAGCCATCGGACTTTAGATATAATCCTGTTGCTCCCATGGTATACTATTGCTACGCCCTAAAAACTGATTGGTACATTTTTATTAGGCTAAGATTCAAAGTTCAAAATACTACTTGGAGTGAAAATGATTAACGGTCCGCACAAAAATCTCAGGCGGGCCGCTGTGCGGCCCGCGGGCCTCAGGTTGGACATCCATGTGTTAAAGTGTAGCAAATTTATTAATAGTAGCAAACCTAATCAATATTTCATTATATTTAAACAATATGCATACAATAATAAAATAGAGTATAGACTCTCGGATTTGAATGTAAACTTGCGGAACCCCTAGACTTACTGGCGGAACCTTAGGGTTCGGCGGAACCCTGGGTGAAAACCACTGTTGTAGAGGCTTTCAACCATTCACGCAGGCCCGGTCACGGAGCAATTGTTGAAGTGTTGTTGCCAAGAAATTATTCCATTCACTAGGTGCCGCTGAATGGAGAGCAGTCCTTAGAATGCCTTGCTCAAGCGCACACCCCGAGAGTCGAACCAGTGCCCCTTGATCTTGAAGATTCTTCGTTCACAAAGTCACGCGCTAACCAACTTGAGCATTCGTGGCGGAGATAAGATCTATGCCAAAAAACTTTTACCAGTGCCCTGTCAAGACAGACTTTAAGATGGGCAAGGACGCGGACATAGAAATAGAGAAAAAAGGAAATTCCCTACTGTTACAAAACATTTAATATACGGTATGCTATACACTACACAGGGACAGTGTTATTAAACATCTTAATATGCGTTTACTAATTAAGCAGCCGGCAATTCATCATGATAGATGTGACTCCCGGTGTATTTTTTCCCAAATTTCCATGTCACACGCAGGCTGTTGAAAGGCTCGTGAAGCTGGTTACCGACTCATCTAAAGCAGTTTGTCGACCGAAATATCGAGACGGCTTCATTCGTACCCGAATTGCTTCTCGTCAGTTAATGCCAACATTTGAGTCTGAACGTGACTTTATTCACTCACTTCAATTTGTAACTGTTTATTATATTGCTTGTAGTCTTTGTATGCATGAGCGCATAAATTAATAGGAAGTGACTTTGCGAGTGGGCCACCTGTCAATTCTGTCATAGGCTATAAAGTTTAAGCTTGTGAGTCTATACTCGGCCATCTGATGGTGAATGTTAATAGGCGTTTACCTGTTGGAACCGCGGGTGGTCCATCCGCCAAGTCACTTTAAAATTAATATGCTGAAAGAGGGTGAAGTTAAAACTCTTAAGTGCCCACATTTTCATTGTATTTAGTGTTATATTAGAATCTTTTGCCATGCCTACACAGCGAGTTAAAATCGAAACAAAATTTGCCATGCAGTTCTTGTATGTATGAGTGCATAAATTTGTAGCCTATGTTGCGGGGAGAGATCAAAAACTTGTTCAAACCTCTTCAATTTTTTACATTGTGTTTTGATGATATATTGGCAACTTTTGCCACATCTAGCTAATTAAAATTGAGAAAAAAAATGTTTTGCCATTTTTGATCCACCTTACTACACAGGGTCAGTGTTATTAAACATCTCAAGTATGCGTTTACTAATTAAGCAGCCTGCCTAAACAGTATTCAATGATAGGTGCAGTTGCAAAGATTAACAAACAGAGAAGAACAAACAGAGAGGGACAAACCTAGTTTGCATCAGAGGTGTAGAGGAAGGGCGGGACTTGCAAGCAGATTTTTAAAAAAACCTCACTTATTTTTTACGTAGGCTATATTAACCCCCATAGAAGCTGATGAACAAGACATAGCCTACGGAGACACTTGGGCAGACCATAAATGGAATTCTGAATGGAAGTCAAGCACCACCAGGCTATTTTCGTTCATCCCCAACGCCGACACACACCCCATCGGCCTGACACTACAAAGACAGGCATAGGTGCGCCTCAACCGTCTCGGTACCGGATTTTCCGCTCAACCCTGCACCAATGAGGAATGGCCTTTTCCTCCTCTTGTGAATGTGGTGCCGAGGAACAGACCGCAGACCACATCATCAAGGACTGTACCATCTTCAATCTACCTAACGGAATGGAAGGTCTGCGTGTCATGGATGATGAAACCAAGAACTGGCTGCTCTCTAGTAGCCTTCCAGTGTAGTCCGGAAACATCGTGAATCTGGGGTGGTAAAAGAATAGACTTTCGGCCCCAGAAGCTCACACGACGACGACGTCCCCCATACATTGTCCATCCTTAAACGAAATTTTAGCTTGTTTCGACGAAAGCGGAAGTCTACAGAGCAAAAGATGTAGCGTCTTCCAAAGTAATTCATATGCCGACAAGTAAAGATCCTGCGACTGTCTGAGGAGGGTCCTGTAAGACGCTTGAAAATAAATCATGTAATATTTTCGGTGTCCGACGTTTTTTTCGTAAACAGTTGTTCTTAAAAGAATTGTTCGTAAACAATTGTTCGTAAAATTAATTCTTCGTAAAGCAAATTTTCCTAAAGCATTTCTTCGTGCATGCAATTGAGAATTGATGTGTACGAAGAAATGCGTTACAAAGAATTGTTTTACGGATTTAATTTTACGAACAACTGTTTACGAGCAATTTGCCTATAACCATATTTTCGACTTTCCATTACCTCAACCGTTTCATGTGCTCGTCGTCGCCTTTGGGCCGGAGGGTCTATTCTTTTACAATCCCAGATTCAAGATGTTCCCGGACTAAGCTGGAAAGCTACTAGACAGCAACTAGTCTTTTGTTGCATCATTCGACACGCAGACCTTTTGCTCTATGAGGTGGTTTGAAGATAGTGCAATCGTTGATGATGTGGTCTGTGGTCTGTTCTTTGTTGTGCTGTTGACATGCTATGAGTTTTTATGGTGAAACGAACGCCAAATGGAAAACATCGAATGTATGCGCTAATCGGAAAATCTCTCTGCTAAGAATATACAGTAAAAGCATCAATGCTTTAGTTTTCAGCACTAATGAACAAGAAAATAGTCATGCACAAACAGGAAATCGCTTAATTCCTTTGGACCGTGCTGTTCACTCAGAGTAAAATGGTTTGCAGATCGTTCCAAAAAGGTGGTTCACAGGTCACCCACCACATAACCGGTCTATTTGTTGCTCCCAGCCATAATACGGTGAAAATACGCATAAAATACGGTCAAGTTTTTAAAAAGGTGTGCTTTTGTATCAATAAGTAATTTAACATGGTTCGAAAATGTTGTGTGACTGGATGCAATGGAAGCTATGACAAAGAAACTGTTTTTAAACTTCCAAAAAATGAAGAAGAAGAAGAAGAAGAAGAAGAAGAAGAAGAAGAAGAAGAAGAAGAAGAAGAAGAAGAAGAAGAAGAAGAAGAAGAAGAAGAAGAAGAAGAAGAAGAAGAAGAAGAAGAAGAAGAAGAAGAAGAAGAAGAAGAAGAAGAAGAAGAAGAAGAAGAAGAAGAAGAAGAAGAAGAAGAAGAAGAAGAAAAAGAAGAAGAAGAAGAAGAAGAAGAAGAAGAAGAAGAAGAAGGAGATCGTGGAACAAAATCATTCCACGTGAAAACATACCACGTTTACAACACACTTCAATAAGTGAATGGCATTGGCCAATAAACTATGAAACTGTTTTTGTTAATGGGCGAAAATGACCGAAACAGTTTTTCATTGTGTTCCCCAAAGCCAAGTTCCGACACCCCCAAGCAAAGCTCGAACAACGACAAAGTGAATGCCAAGCAGCAGAAATACTATTGGTGATGAAATTTAGAAAGTTTTTGGAAAAAGATCGTATTTTATCATTTGAAGATCTTGTCAATAAACTTGGAAAAAATGAGGTTCACTTTGATTTGAGTTCATCCATTGTAAATTATACAATCCCTAACTATTTATGCGTGCAAACTTTAGATTAGGTGTTGCGCGTTTTCTACTTAAAGTCGCAAAAGATTTGTCCTTTGAAGGGTACCATTATGGGATCAGGCCAGGGCCCGATTAACCATGAGGCACACGAGGCACAGGCCTCAGGCCCCCTGGTTTTGGGGGCCCCCATTATTTTTTACATTAGTAGGGAAAGTACTATAATTTGGACCACCTAATGAAAAATCTTAATATTTTTATAAAAATCCACAACATTGGGGTGCAACTAACTTTATTTGATTACCGGTAGTTACAGGCTAGTTGGTTTGCAAAAACAATTCCAATCAAAAAAACATAACACAAACAAAGAATACTACATTATTATTTTTTTATATAGTGGTCCATATTATCAACCCAGTTTCTAAAATCGACCACCCTGTTTCATAATATGGACCACCATACTGTAATATGGACAGTTGTCATGTGAAAGTAAATATATCAAGGAAGTCAAACTTCAAAGGCATGAAATAGAACACAAACACTCAATAAATAAAAATAGTCTGAAACGTTCATGATAGTCATCTCAAACAAGTTTCAAATCATTGATCGTTGGCACAGTTGTCACAATAGTAAAAATGAGCATTTGGTATATCAGCACAAATTTCATGGGCCAATTTCTTGCACTGACAACACTGAATCCAATCCTCATCAGTGGACTCGTGACTCGTCACACACAAGACAAGTGCATGCAGAAGCAGCATTGCTTGGAATACCTCTCTTTTTTGAAAACTTAAAAGGTTAAGCCTTTTCTCACTTGTTTTGCTGGTTTAGCTTTTTCTGTGAACTTGATTTTATGTTTGTGTGGCGTACCTGTCAGCACAGTAGCCTTTGTAGTTTTTCTACGTTTTCTTCCCTTTGTAACTTGTTTTGGAAGTGGGCTCATGTCCTCGACAGACACCCTGCATGAAATGCTAACTGACCAAGGTTGTAAGTTCTTAACACTCAATGACGATGGTCCTGGTGCTTGTGAGATTGCTTCATACGGTGCATCAGCTAAAGTTCCAGCATTTAATTCTGTTGACATGATAGAATTTTTTGCCACTTTCTCAATGTTTACCACATCTTGTGACAAAGGTGAAATGTTTCGAGAAATTGCATCTTGAGTAGACATATCTTGATCATCAATTATCAGCGGTGATACATTGTTTGGAGAGGTGTCTACTTCATGAGGCTTGTCAGTAACTTCAGCTGAGTGAAAATCACTTTCATCAAATACAAGAGGATTAATGGGGTAAATTCCTGCTTTTTTAAATCCATTTTAAATCCAATTTCCATGCTTAGACATGTCATCAGAATTTAATCAAATTGTTTATAATATCAAAGTGATTATGCAAATTACTGGTAATAGCTTTTATCACTATAAGAAAGCAAGTTACAAATATATTTTATGATGCACTCTAAAAAGTTTGAAAAAAATGCATAAATCTCATGGAACTTCATTTCTATGCCTGTCTTCATTACTGAGAAACAAATTTCTACCAATTGACCATAACCTGGACCACTGGACCATATTACCAAACAGTTAGGTGATCCATATTACAGTTAGCATAATCTTATGTTGCTTGGTGTCATTTAGAATTAATAAACTTAAACTAAACAGTAGACATTTCTTCAAAATTTTGGCACATAGTCATTAGTAATGCCTCTCCTGCAGATTACTTTTGTATAATCTTTTGTAACTGTAGCAATATTTGAAAAATTCTCAATAGTTTGAACCAGCAAAATAACATCGCAGACCCCCAAAACACAAAACCTCTAGTAACAACAAAGAACCAGCTCAATCCTTTGAATCTGAATTCTGAAACAGTAAAAACTAAAAACTAGGTCAGTAAGAAAGGTTAATTCAAGCTGTTCACTAACCATGAAATTATTTACTTCAGTCATTGAAAAAACAGCAGTGGTCCAAATTATCAGTCGGTCCACTTTATAGCACTTTCTACAGTAGGCGTAGGTAGCGAAAGTTGTTGTGCCAGTATGTGCACACTTGTTATTTTCGAGTAACAATTTCAAATTGTGTAACGATTTTGCAGTAGGCTAACAGTTGAGCACTCCTGCTCTGCATCGAAAGCGATTGCCAATAGGGGCCCCTAAACTTAGCTGTGCCTCGGGCCCCCGTGAGCCTTAATCAGGCCCTGGATCAGGCACACCATACAAAGTTTGTCTGTCAATCGTGTTTGTGTCCTGGATAAAGTGTCAAATCTTATTGAAGCAATAATTCTTTTAAACATCACCACAAGCAACAAGCAAGAAATCTTACTGCAGCAAATGTCCAGCATGCCTTGCACTTCCACTGTGGAAAAATATACACCTGAAGTGATAGCAGGAGCTTTTGAATATTTCTCAATGTCTCGTTCACTGTATAGTCGTCTTCGAGAAGATTACCAACTCCCATGTATTTCATTGCTTACAAGATTGTCTAGCAAAGTAAATCAATTAAAAGACTGTAACCTTTTAAAGCGGTATTTTGACAACTGCACAGATGTTCGTCACAGGAATGTGGTTTTATTGATTGATGAAATTTATGTGAAGCCTGCCTTGACATATCAAGGAGGAAGTATTTTTGGAAAAGCTGTTAATAACCCAGAACATTGTGCGACTACAGCTTTAGGTTTCATGTTATGTAGCCTGTTTGGCGGAAAAGTTGCCTGTTTATTGCTCAGATGAGGATTTTCAATTCCAGGAAGCTTGCACAATTTCGGGAAATATTCGATGTTTTGGTGGCTTTCCTATTGCAGTAGTTTGTACTGATCGATTCAATCAAAGATTTTTTCAAAAAATTTGACCTTATCCCAGGAAAGCCTTGGTGTAGGCCTACTACATACAACATGCACTTACTTTTTGATCTTTTTTTTATTGATTGATTTTAACTCTTTTATACTTTTTGATTATGTGCATTTTATGAAATCCATACGAAATAACTGGTTGACAGAAGCATTACAAGAAATAAGATTTACATGCAATAACAAGGAAATGATTACCAAATGGAGTGACTTAAAAAAGTTACACGAACAGGAGAAGGAAAATCTTGTAAAGCTTTCAAAACTTAATGATGTTGCTTTCATAGGCGTAACCAAGGGGGGCGAAAGGAGCCATGCCCCCCCCCCAATTTTCAAAGTTTGGATTCCGAAGTTGAGCCTTCTGTTGAAAATAAAATTTATACAAAATTATATCGTTTTCCAAGACATCTGGCTATAAACACCCCCAGAACGTGTTTTAGACACACAGAAGGACAACAATAAATTTTGTAAAACAAATAAAAGAAGTATTTTTAAGTCACATTTCGGCTTTGCGTGAAGAGCCTGATTACTTCTCTACAGAGCGTTCTCGACCATGACGTTTTGCTGAACATATACAAAGAAGCATGTGAAGTACTCGGAGTACAAGAGCTGACAATGCCCGGAATAGTGGAGGTACAAGTTTACCGTGCTAACGTATGTGCTGAATCGGCTTCCCAGTATTTCCAACGTTCTGCATATGTCCCATACATCGACGGATTGAGTAACTCTCTTTGGGAACGATTCAGTGATAACCCTTCATTTTTTGCATTGCTATCCATCTTTTCACTAAACAAACAAACCAAGATAGATGAGATGGGGCATTTTTTGGATAACCTTGACAGCAAAGTATTTCTCTGGAGGTCTTCTCTGACTTCTCAAGTCAACCAGGAAAGTTTACAAAAACTTCTTCAGAGACTGAGTGGTAAAGATTATCCAAGCGTGCACAGTGCAATGCAAGTCAAGCCACAGCACACATTGTTGTATTGCTTTGCGCCGAACTATTTTTCTTGTTAAGCTTGGTAGGCTATGCAATTCGTGGTTTTAATACCCACCGAGAGATATCAATTTGTAGGTCTGATTTCATAATAGTTCTGTACTGAACATTTTAATGGGCTTGTGGGCATGTGGGTTTTTGTGTTTTTGCCATATGTGCCGAATATGGGCTTTCTTGCAGAATGTGTTTCTAAATGACAAGGTGGAATATAAAACTTCCAATCTTCAAATGCGTGATCATATACATGCATTGTAATAAATTTAGCCACATAAAAATATTGATCATTGCCTAAGCATGAAATATTGATGGGCTTCCCACTTTGTTTATGGGCAGACCATGGGCTGCCCACATTTTTTATGGGCAGAACATGGGCTGCCCACATTTTTTATGGGCAGACCATGGGCTACCCACATTTTTCATGGGCAGGCCATGGGCTGCCCACATTTTTTATGGGCAGACCATGGGCTGCCCACATTTTTTATGGGCAGACCATGGGCTACCCACATTTTTCATGGGCAGGCCATGGGCTGCCCACATTTTTTATGGGCAGACCATGGACTGCCCACATTTTTTATGGCCAGACCATGGCCTACCCACACAGTGATTCCAAGGTTTGTGGGCAACCCATACTAATATACACCTTGATCAGCATTTGTCTAGACTTTGAGATTTTTAGTTGTCTCAAACGACTTTTATTGATCTTTTAAACAA
The DNA here is from genome assembly GCF_918807975.1 of Aplidium turbinatum. NCBI lineage: Eukaryota > Metazoa > Chordata > Ascidiacea > Aplousobranchia > Polyclinidae > Aplidium > Aplidium turbinatum. The sequence continues at coordinate 60,574,156 of NC_137472.1, forward strand.
ACACAAAATGAAATTGAACAAGCAAAATTACTGGGGGCACCTTGCTATGCATTGCGCAAAGCTCACTGCTTGCAGTTGGAGCACTTTGGCAAGGTTGGCAGTTGTACTATTTTTGGTGCTTACGTACCACAAATAGGAAAATGTCACATGGAGGTACAGGTATACCTTCATGGCCATTCCAGTATATAATAAACGGTGTGCACTGTCTACAGTTATTGACGCTCTTGGCTTACGCCGATTGAGCACTTTACTGGGGGCACCTTGCTATGCATTGCGCAAAGTTCACTGCTTGCAGTTTGAGCACTTTGGCATCTGTCTGCAGTTATGTATATACCTGATATACACATGGGCAGCCTGTATTAGATTTATGGGTTACACTTACATATGGGCAGCCCATATTAGATTTGTGGGTTGAGTGTGAGCAACCCATAAATGAATATGGGCAGCCTATATGGGGGCAATGTGATGCCCGCGGACACAATGTGTATGGGCCCCATATAGGCAGCTCACATGGGGCCCGTACATCAGCCCATGTGGGGCCCATATGGGCTTGCTGGCTGGGAAGGCCTCTATATAAAGAGGTGACGAACCTTTTTGCGGTCGCGTAAACCTACTATGAAATCTTCTATAAGCGACTTAAGATATTATTCATAAAAAGTAACAAACGGCAGATGAAAGTAATAAAACCCACACAGTTGAAGCTGGTATACAAGTCTAGACTAAGCGCTTGTCAAAATTCCATGACGTCACAGATTGGAATCGACCAAAAATACAAGGTGAAGTTGGTGAATAGTGTTTTCACAACTTTACCTTATAGGTTTCCTATTTTCTAACTTTAAACCCTGAAAGCTAGAGTTTAGGGCAAGAAAACAGCAAAGGAAAGGTGTACCAGTGAAGGCATAAAACAGCTTTGAGATGTCTTTTGTCTTTAATGCATGAGCGTTTGTCAAATTGTTTTGCGGGCCGCACAAAGTTCTTCAACGGGCCCTCTGATTCAGATCCGTTGAAAATCCAAAGTCCTGTTGCGCCCGCTTGCATCTGTGATCTACACCTTGCCTGCGTCGCTAAAAGGGTCACAATACTTTTTTCTTTTTGCCAAGAATTTTAGTTGTATTTGCTCAACAGTCCTTCCTTTGGTCTCAGGTAAGAAGAAGATAAAGTACACAAGGAAAATAAAAGAGAAAAACAGCCACAAAACCATCGAATAGGCTCCAAACGCAATCTGAAAAACATTAAAGTTTTAAATACCACTGATGAAAGAAAAACAATGCTTTCTGGCACTGGGCTACGAATGTTATTTTGCATTCACAAGGCTGAGGTTAGAAAGCGTTAAATCTACATCTGCAGTCGGCCAACTAAGGGGGAAAGGTCATTTACAAAATGACCTTGCAATAGTGCAAACAAAATAGATAGGCAAAATCAAGCAACTAGAGTTCAACTCTTGCGTTTGACGAACGCTTTACGGGTTCAAGATGTCAGTCTCAGTGTCTGGACTGCGCTAGTTCTTCAAAGCCTTAAATATTTGAATATACCCGAAACCCGATTGCTTTCAGGAAGGCATTTTCTGTGCGACTGTACAAATGCAGATGTTGACATGTACCCACAAGCTGCAAGCTACAATTAGCTGCTTACTTGTAAATAGGGAGGAATATATCCAACGAACCAAGCAGAACACCAAAGGGGAATGCAAGCAAACCCAAGAATAGTTTCACGAGTTGGTTCGATGGTAACCGCACCAAGCAAAGCCATGGTTGCCACATTTGTCCCACCAGACCAACTGCAAACAAACAAAGATTAAGTTTCGTATGACGTCGCCGTTTGTATGAAACAGAAGTCGGTAGTCAAAAGATCTCGAGCCGTTTTCTTTGTAAACCGTCAAGTACACGAAGGTCAGTTCTTTCGTTGAAAAGGGAATAAACGGGACAACCGAAGATGATATCCCTGGTAATCTGCTGATACACCCATCCAGGGTTTCCCAAACTTTTTTGGGCCACGGACCACTATTTCTGAATTTTTTTGGGCCACGGACCACTAATTTTTCGTAAATAACTTTTTAACTGCAACGAAGGTGCAACAAGTAAGATTTACGACACTGAATAGCAAAAGCTTTCGAAATCATTTAAGTTGTAAGAACTGCGGCAATTATCTTTGACAGGGGAAGTACTGTACAACGTATATGTGTGACTTTTTAATTTCTTGTCATATCTCCACCGACCACCTATGCAGTCGTCGCGGACCACCAATGGTCCACTGACCACAGTTTGGGAAACCCTGCCATATACCATATATCTAAAATGTTACAAGTAGCGAGCTGGAGTTTTGTAACATGCTTTACAAAAAGTCGCGGTGACGTAAACTTCATTCAACTGGGACAGGAAAGGTGGATAATAATAATCGTGTTTTTATTATATAATAATCGTGTTTCTATTTGCGCCCATTGCGATAACATACAGTACAGTGCGATCACAGATGCGATACAACAAACGACAGGAAGCAGCGAAGTGACATATAGTCTTCGTCAGCTGCTTTCATTCCATGATCATGTGGTTTGGATCTGCACAGACTTAAGCTTAATTCAGTAATGTAACACTTCTTTGCGTACATAAGCAGATAGAATGCCTGACAGCACTGGTAGATATTGTTGTGGTGTTGATAATAAGCATCAAATACAACACTTCTTGTCTACAGTAGCCTAGTTCAGGAACATGTCTAACTTTTTGGTGTGTTTTAGAGGTGTACAGGAGGCAGAATCTCGGGTTTCGGCAGGAGTCGGAGTGGAGCCGGAGTCAAATTGTTTGCTAGTTGATACTTTTAGCGTACAAATACGCTTTTATGTTTGTGACTCATGGTTTGCGCTCGAAGTCGGAATGGAATTTGAAATCAATACTTCCGAAATATTTAGAGCAAGAGTAGAGTTTGGAGTTCACAGACTTCGGAGTCAGATTGGAGTAGAAGTCCAGAAAATCCGATTCCGTGCATCTTTGGTGTAGGGGAGATGCGGGAGAGTTGAGCCAATTTTTGCGTTTGAGCCCATATTTCCGATTGTATGGTTGCTGGTCCAAATGTTGTGTGCGTATGTTAAAGTAGAACCAATTGGCTTCCAATCACTCTGATTAAATGTTAGTCAATATCAAACGTATTTTCTGAATTTAACTTTAAAAAAGTTTTGCCAAATGGCTCAACTCTCCTGCACCTACACCCTACAGGAGAGTTGATCATAGTGTTAAGGAGAGTTGAACCGGATAAGGAGAGTTGATCCATGTAATGTAGAAGTTCAAAGTTAGAGTAGCAATGTTCTGCAAAAGCCTCATAAACCTTGAGAGTCATAATTTTTGCTTTCGACAAACAATCAGAGCAGTTAAAAATGACTTTTTCTGTTAAACAGTAACCTATCTGTAAGCCTAAAGTAGGGGAGAGTGGGGCACAATTGGACATGGGGTACAATTGGACATCGCTTTTTATAGAAAAAATTGGAAACTCTGGAAGTCCCTGCCTTGGCAAAAAATTAGTTTCACATTAGTCGTTGTACTATGAAAATTCTAAGAGTTTGTGTTGGTCGTGAATTGAGTTTGGCGGTGGGAAGTCTTTTAGCACCTGTAGTGTATAGTATTTTTAGCGGATTTTGTTTTAATCGTAGTTTTTTTATGTAAAGTAAAGATTTTTAGATTTTTTCTTTTTCTGTTCAAGCCATATGCAGTAAAGTATCTTTTCATTACCTTTGCTTTGACCTGACTTTTAGAACAGGTTGTCCCTGCCCAACTTTAAATCGATGTTGGTGTGTGGGGCACAATTGGACACAAATTTTGGGGTACAATTGGACAGCAACACACATGGTAGATCATACTGTAAAAGTAGTTCTTTTAATATTGCATGGTCTCATGCAACGCAATGTCATTTAAACGTTGTAATAACATTAAAAATAAAAATTTTGGGAGACAAGATAAAATTTTAGGGGGGGGGTAAAATTGCTTTTCCAAGACCCCCCTCCCCCGTGGCAACGTCCCTGATTTTACTGCAATAAACAAGTAAAATCTATTTATTAAAGTCCTTGTCAGTTTCGTGTTGGTTTAAACTGTTGTTTCTAAACCATTGATAATATTTGCAAATGTCCAATAGTGCCCCATTACCGGGGCACAATTGGACAAAAACAATATTTTTTTCAATTGACTGTAGTATTTAATATGCATTACCTAAGTGTTGTTTCACTGTCTCATTTTGTTAACAGTGTGATACTTTGATATGGTGCAAAAGTTGGATTTTGTTAGACTTTTAATATAGACGGGACTTCTATTTTACTATTTTTGTCCAATTGTGCCCCACTCTCCTCCTACTGTATATTTATGCACCACAGAATTTTATGAGTGTAGAATTTTTTAAAAGAAAACTTCAAGCTTGTAAGCAGTAGGCTATGCCACAAAATACACCCGGATTTCTACTCGTAGTAGGCTAGCTCTGAAGAAGATCTCCAGCGTGCTGCTGAAGCAAATGAACGTGGCACCTGGATTCGATCAGCTGCAAACGAATTTGAGGTCAACAACAAGTCCACTTTAGAGCGATATATTAAGAAACGCAAAGAAAAACGTCATGACAATTTTGGATAGGCTACAAGAAATGTAAAACAGCTAATATGATATTTACAATGGAAATGGAAACCGAGCTAGCCAATCACGTGAAAGACTTGGCCTTTACCTATTATGGATGGTCAAAAGACAAATGTCGCATGCTTGCCTACAAATTTGCTGTGAGAAGTAACGTTGTTATTCCCGATAGCTGGAAAGAGGACAAGAAAGCAGGACAAAGCTTCTGGTTGGTATTCAAAGATCGCCAAAAGTTGCCGATACATAGGCTACTCCTGAAGCGACATGATTAGCAAGGGCAACAGCATTTAATAACTTAGATATACTGTTGGTACCTTCTTCGATAAACTTGCAACTGTAATGGATCGCTATCATTTCCAGCCACAAGACATATAGACTACTGTATTTAGGAAAAACAAGTTTTACTCAGTGTGTCCGCCATTTGCGTCGATAACAAGTCGGAGACGCTTCGAAAAGGACCTGCAAAAGTCACAAATAACTCTTTGAGGTATTTAGGTCCATTCTTTTTTTAGATTAGCCTTCAGCGCTTCCAAACTTTGGTTGTGTTTAGTCGAAACCTTGTTCTCCAGGTAAGACCAGATACCAAAGTCCAGGGGGTTCAGGTCTGGGGATGAAGGAGGCCATTCTTCCTTGGAAATGAAGAACGGCACATTATAGCTGAAAGCCATTTTTTTGCGTTCTCTTAGCTCCATGTGAAGGGACAGAATCTTGTTGGAATGACCAGTTAAGTTTTTTTGAAGTGTTTCTTTGCCCAAGGCAACATTGAACCCTCAAGAATATCATTTCGGTAGTTTTCTTGGTTCAATTTCACTCCTTGGTCCACAAAAATCAATGGACTCCTTCCTGCTGATTCTTTGACTGCGGCCCACACCATCACTGCTGATGCCGCCCCTTGTCTCCGAGTGACTACCCGGGGTTCCATGTAACCATTTCTTGACCAAACACGATCACTTTGACTGTTAAAATGATGCTAGACATCAAATTTCTTCTCATCGCTGAACACAAGGCTTGGCAGCGTGCCTCCTTCAATGCGTGAGAGCAGAATTCTGGCTCTGGAGAGACGTTTCTCAATAGTATTGACATTTAGCAACTGTTTCTTCATGTAAGTTATTTAAATGGGCTCATCTTCAAATCCTTCTTGAGAACTGTGAACATGGTTCCATAGGCCACGTTCGCCTTCTTTGCCAGTTTTTGAATTGGATCTCTAATAACGTTAATTATTGATGACTCATGTAATGGATAAGCCGTTAGGTTAGCTATTCAATCACAGTATAACAAATAATACAGCAAAGATAGCTTGGGCTCTTTTATAGAACTCACCACGAGGCCTGAAACATTTGCATGATTGGCTAGACTGTTTTAACAAATAGGTTGAAGTAAAAGTCCAGTTGCTTTGATATTTTTGCTTCAATAATTAACTGCTGCAAGCAAGTAGGCTTATAGGCCTATCGTTTTTAAGCATAAAACAACAATTCAAACGCTAGAATTGTAGATTTGAGAAAACAAAATTTTTCATTAAATAAAAGGGAGAGTTGAGTCATGTGGTTCAACTCTCCTTGACGTGATGGTTCAACTCTCCTAATCGTAGCCATTTTGAATTTAGCGTGAATTTATTCAAAACGCTTTTAAGAAGCTGCGTGGTAATTGCTGCATAGTCTACAATCACCTTTTCCAAAGGTACCCTGCACTATATTTCTAATTTAAATATCTTTTATAGATCTAGAGTTATTTAAGCAAATGCTGAAATTTGTCAAATCTACTTTTTGATACATTTTTTGCATTTTCAAAGATAACTTTCCGTGGCTATATCGTGAAGCCTTCTTGACAACAGTGAAGCTGTAACAATGTTTTTTTCATACCACTTGTGACAGTAGAGTGCAATTATGTTAAACAGAATTTCTGCTAGAGGTGGTGGTTCAACTCTCCCTGTGCCTCAACTCTCCTGCATCTCCCCTATTTTCTACGACTCCATGCCAGAGCGGCGTATTCCATGGGACTGGAAAAGAAGATCAGATCACCGGTTGCGAAGAGACGGTGGTTTTGTTCCCCGGGTAGTTTCGGCTTAAATGACCTTCCTTCCGCATACTTTTCATGCAGACCTTTTCTATACGTTGCTTGTACATCAGTTGCATATTCAACTTCAAGCCAATATAAGTTGATTGACTCTTGAACAGCAACCGGAAACTTCAACCTCAATCGCCTGCCTGCTCTGAGATTGAGATGGAAAACGCTGACAGCGGTCTTTGCAAAATTGCGTGTTAATTACACGTTTGTAGCCTACAACTTCTCCCATTGCCCTGGTATGGGACACGGCGAATGCAGGGAGGGCGAATGCATATTGCACATACAACAGGCCTACACCTTAATAAACTTAAAGACCAGTTGTAGGTATAGGATCGATAAATAGTAGGGTGGCTCATTTTCCTTGATGTTCTTTAAAATTTTTGTCAGTTTGGAATAATGTTCCATTTTGCTCACTGATATTTGCAAACCAAAAATTTTTGTTGGGTTTTAACCTTTGACCCTGGTTCACCCAAGGAGAAATTCTGAATTTTTCTGAAAAATTAATAAATTTCAAAGTGGTTTAGCAGTATCTGAAGAGGGGATTTCTCAAAATTTGACCACGTGATTTTGACGTCACTTCCTCTGTTAACTTCCACGTGGAACATCTTCACCCTACTCCAAGTCTGAGAGTCACTAATAGTGCATGCTTTTAGTGTCATTTTATTTGATTTTACAGCCTTTTCGCAGTCAGTGAATCTATAACATATAATAAACCAACAAAAATTTTTGGCACAAAAGATGAGAGTCATTTTAGAGTATTTCAGGGCCCCTGATTCCGAAAATGCACTTAGTTTTTTCGAATTGGCTCTAGTTTTCGAGATATTCAACAAGGAACATATTTTTGAAATCGTTACTCAAAAGCTTTCAATTTGCAAATTACTTATTTTCAGCCCTGTTTACCATTATGAAGTCATAATTGCACTTGTCTAGTTCAATTGGTTCATATTGCACGAAAGTTCAAAACGCAAGCAAAGGTTGAAATGAACTGTGTTTAATGTAAGGGAGATATAAATATTCAATGAAAACAGTTGTGAATCAGTCTACATCACAAGAAAAATATCCCGAAAGTCATGTGTTTATGAATGCAGCTTTAGGCTATATTGAAAAGGTAGGCCTACTGAAATGGATACTGTACAAATGAAATTTTATTCTAAGCCTTTGCTAAGGCCAAGTCTTTGCTGCAAGAAGTTTTTTTCTGGTCTATAGGCTAAATAAATGGCATACCTATAGGCTAATAAAATACGCCTTTGACAAGTAGGATGCTGTACCAACAACCCAAATATATTTTGCTGCATGAGGCAACGCATTCTGCGATAGATACAGCGCTATATAAAAACAAGCATTATTATTATTATTACTTTGACATGAAGCTGGATGATCAAGATAAGTCCTGGATTCCTCCTAAAGTATGCAAACGTTGCACTAAAACCCGTTTCTGGGCTCAAGGCTAAGAAGTTCAGAGTGCCATGGCATAAAGAGAGCCGTGGAATCACCATGAAAATTGATACTTCTGTTCTGTACGGTGAGCATGTTCGAAGGAAGTTGGAACATCATGTTTACATGGAATGGGCAAGGCAGTCATTGCGTGGACGTTGCTATTTCTGTTTTTTGTTTGCCCTCTCTTGTTTCAAGTGGTGATTTGCTTGAAACAATAGGAAAACGGGCATGACTGAGAGTAACCTCAATACCTTCAGTAATGTTTTGGAGCAAGGTCAAGCTTTTTTCTCAAAACCATTTCTACCACCTACTGTAGTAGTTAAAGATTTAGTTATCAAAAGTGGTAGCTGGAATCTTGGCTAACTCAAAAACTAGAGCCAATTCGATAAAACTTAGTGCATTTTCAGAATCAGGGGCCTCGAAATACCTTAAAATGACTCTCACATGTCCTGCCCACGTGTCAGTGTTCATGGAGTTGCTAATTAAACCACTTTGCTTGCTACAAGTTTGTGTTACTGCCTCTTATTGTGTCCATTAAGATGCTAGAGTGCATTAGTGCATTAAAAGATAGCGAGTGAGCAATTTCAGGGATAAGCGAAACTTCAATATTTTGAAAAAATTCAAACCAGGTGAACCAGGGTCAAACGTTAATATTTTATTGTGAAATTTGGTATAGGAGATACATTTACCAAAAGGAACAATATTACAAACTGACGAAAAATTTAAAAGAAAAAACTTTTTTTTTCGAGATTTTGCGCCAGCCTAATAAATAGCCTATGGATAAACAGTTTCTGAACTTTAATGCAACTACAAACCTTTCAAGCTGGTTTGGTGGAAAACAAACAACACTAATGTAATTGTAATGTAATGTAATTGACTAAACATCACTTTTAACACGAAAAAAGTCTTTTGTGAACTTCTGTTTTGTCGGTTTGACTGTCCTTGTGTATATTTTAAACCACTAACGCGAACCCAGTCATAAAGACTGACACTGAAAGTTGAAGCAAAACTGTTTCTGTTTGCAGTTGAAGTTCTGTCGTGTATTTATTTCGAATGATGACATTCTTTAGAGACCACTGGATGGGGTTGAGGATACATGATCATTTAATTCGGTTGCACAGCCGCACAGACCGGGATTTGAACTACGGTCCTTTGACCTTGGTCATTTTTAGCTTTTATAATTAGATTTTTATTGCACACTAATAGTCAGAACCACAGTAAATAAAGTTGTAAAATTCTTTAACGCAATATATTTTAAACCATCTGAAGTAGCGCTGATGCTTACCAGGCAAAGAATATAATCGCAGAAGCGACAGCAAAGTACGGCATGACGTAGGTGGCCAAGTGCAAGGTGGCCTGGCTTATTGTAAACAAGACCAAGGCAATTATTTGACCAGTGCTTGCACATAAAAGCATTGTCCTTCCTCCGTATTGGTCGATGAGCTTAGTCTGTTAGAAATACATTGTTCAAAATAGCTATGGTTGAAACGAATTATCTAGAATAACTTTAATGTCTTTACTTTCTAAGGGACTTATGCTTACCAAAGCCAAGCCCTAAACAGGCCAATAAGTTTGAAGAACGATTGTCCATTTAAATGTCTTTAGTTGTTGGTGGTACCAATGTAGCTATTCACACAACCTCACAACAAAGTTAAATTTTATAATATTGAAGGCCAAATAATTTATGGTACATTAATCTATTAAACCAAGACATTTCAAATATATTTTTTTACCCCAAGCATGGCCATTATGGATTGAAGGGCAAACATCCCAATAGTTCCATAGGTTGCGTTCTCTTCAGCTATTCCAACGCCAATGAACAGTCTATCCGAGTAGAGAGAGAAATTGTTTGCTCCACAAAGCATCAGGTTTGATACGAGGCAAACAGCAACCAAAAACTGTAATCTGGTGTGAAGAAAATAGGCTTAAAATTTGAACAATAGGACTTGCCATTGTGTCGGTGCTTCAGCTAATACGCCTATGACATTTACCAAATTGATTGATTGAGTGAATCGTTATCCTCGAACTGACAAAGCCTTTGATAGCTTAATCCTGGTAATTTCGCATACCGTACTTGTAAAGGCTTTGAAGCACTGATGGAGGCCGTCACTGAGATTGACAGAGTGAAGTTTTCTGTTGTTAAAGTGTTGTTGTCTGAATACTGAAAAGTTTGGGTGTTCATCAAGACAGCTATCGTTTCTAGCACTAGTTGCAACGTTCATCTGATGAAAGTGAAAGTAAAAGCAACAATAAACAGGTTGGTTTATTGCTTCACTGACGTTTCGCGCACCATGACAATGCGCATCCTCAGAGCGAATAACACACAAAATAAAATTTACAAGTTATATACTACAGTGAGATTGAAGGCAAGAAATAATTGTCGTTGTTGCTGTCTATGGATTATTTTATGCACTTGGTGCCCTGATTGGAGAGCCTTTGAAATGCGTTGCTCAAGCGCACACTCTGAGAATCGAAACAGCGCAGCTTGATATTGCCGTTTCCAATTGGTAATATTTAAATTACAGACTTAACTTTATACGATATTTTAGTGCTCAGACAAAAGTATCAGATTGTGTCGAGAATATGTTTACGTCTCCTACTTCACCGGCTTCTTTTAGAAAAAATGCTTCAGTCAGCACAGTTCAATCACGGAATTCACAAAACACAATCATGACCTTCTTGTATATTGAACTGAGAGCAGTATCACAACAGTTAAAACTTTAGAGCCACCGGTTGAATTCTGTTCCATGTCATTTCACAAATTCGAAAATATTATCTTGTATCCACAGTATGTACTGTGGAACACAACAGATGTAAAAAATCCTAGATAGAAATAACAAAAACATTCCTGACGTCATAGTGGGATTACTTATTCCAACAAATAATATTTCCTCAATCCAGTTATTAATGAAAAATTTATCAAGCTTGTTGTGTAGATACAAAAATGAGTTTTCATCTTATTCAAATTACAAAAAAAATATAACAAAAATTTCCCACTAAACCTGTATTGCTTTGTCTTCACTACTTCACATATATCCACTACGTTGCATCCTTTTATCTCTCCTTGCATTGCTTCATATTCTTTCTCTAAATCATCCTTCAACATCATAAGAATGGATTCATGATAATTTGAATTAGTCTTGTGCAAGTATATATATGCAAAGGAAATTAAAATTTGTGAGCACAAAGTGAAGTCAAATCCAGAATATATTAAATATATATTAATACACATAATAAATATTAATAAATATAACAAATATATATTAAATAATCAAATAGCCTACTTATGAAATATATTATCTTAAATTTTTTGTAGCGTTACTAGCGTATAGAACATCACAGTGATAATAAGTCTCTCCTCACACGACAAACTCATTTTGCTTTCTTGGGTGGTATAACCATAACTATTTCATACCTATATACAGTAGAATTCGCCTATAACGACACCTCTAGGGGATTGCAAAAACTGACGTTATAGCCGAATTGACGTTATAGACGAACTACCGCAAACTATTCCAAAACTGTCTTTTGATTAAAGAAAGAGCTGTATAATCTAGTCAGGTTTACTGTGTACCGATAAAATCACAAACGTCACGCAGAAAATACAGTAAATAAAGAAATTGTTTAAAAAAATAACCCACAGCGAAAGGTAGGATACAGGAAATTTGCGCAATACAGCTCGATACATACAGTAGTAGAGAAGTTCATTGTTTATTAGAAAAAAAGGCATTGATCTTCAGCTGGTTCGGTTTTGACACGGATTTCTCTACGACATAGCGTTCAGCTTTTGCTAAATAATGTAGGATTTGCTCGCTATCGTCGTGACTTCGGAAGTTAGGCTATCGGTCTAGTTGTCTGATTGACTTCAAGGCTTCTACTGGGTTGAAACGGCTTCTACAGGTTGGCTTCTACGTTGCTTTGAGTTGTTTAAAGGTCTGCTGTAGAGCTGCTTTTTACACGTGATAGTTTTTCACGCGGAAAAAAAGTTAATTCAGTTAATTAAAGTCCGTGCTGCGAATGACGTGGCAAAATAAAGAAGACATTTTGCAAGCAGCAGCGCTAACTGGATTAAAAGATTGACCTTTCGTGGTGAATGTGATGGCTTAAAGTGACGTTACAAACGAACAAAAGACGTCTTGGGATCAATAAAGGGTGCTGTTACATGCGAATTGACGTTATAGGCGATGCTGTTGTAGCCGAACTACGATGTATGTAAAAGATAGGAATTCTGCCGGGACCGAGCGAAATGTGACGTAATAAGCGAATTGACGTTCTAAACGAAGCCGTTATAGGCGAATTCTACTGAACAACCCTCAGATGTGTTATTGGTATGACACTTAATTACATGCTTGAAGGTGGAAAAGAAGATTGGTTTCCTGGCTTCCCGCCGATTTTCACAAAACGTATACTAGGATACGACAAAACAATCTCCACTTCGAACATGCTCAATCCATGTCGCTTCTATCAGGTGATTTATATTAACATTCGTGCACTCTAACCAACGCCCTTAACTTTCCATTATCTGCTAGGATAGTGCAATTTAGAATTTGTTGTCGTAAGTTAGATTTCATGTTACCGGCCTACAAAAACAGCTTACTGGCTTAAAGACTCGGAATACAGATTTTCACAGTTTAATTTTAAGTATTTTAGTTCATTATTATGAGATTAAAAGCACATAACCACTTTTGACAACCAAATTAAGTTGTTAAGTCACTGTTATGTAATACGAAGTCTATTTTCATTGCCCACTTTTTATGCAATTTGAATATCTTTTCATTTACGACGCCGGATAGGATGCGCTCTGTGATGAGATGAAAAGTGTCATCAAACTTGGTTGGTGTAGTTTTGAATCTTTATCCTCGGAATGACAAAGCCTTGATTGGTTGTTCCTGGTAGTTTCGCATACTTGCAGTTGCAGAGGTTTTGACGCAGTCCGGTTACCAAGATTGCTGAATAATTCCTGTTATTAAATCTGGTTCCTAACCTCAGTTCCTTCACGCATTGTTCTGAGCAGTTGCATAGTTTTGTCCTTATCTCCTTGCCTCATTACGTAGAAAATTGTGTTTGGAATCCAGAAGCTGAAAACAAGATAGATGATAGATGGAATGCCAGGAATTGCCACAGCTACGGGCCAGAGGCTTCTGTTGCCTAAAACCTTCAAAAACAATAAAAATACAAGATCATAAGAAAATTCAATTCCATGTCATAATGAGATAATTCAAAGATAAATAAAAAAATTTGAGCTAAACCAAAGACAGTTACCATCATTAAAAAACAAGAAATGATGGTATCTTAAACGTAGTCTCAAAATTTAGGCTACAGCAGTATAATACAATACTTGCAAATTGTAGGCTAACATCTATATGACGTGTAGAACACAGGCAAACCAGTTTTTTACCTTTGGATGTGCCAGAATGGAACCTAACAAAAGCCCAAAGCTACCTCCAATTCCCAAAATTCCTTGTCGCATCTCTTGTTTCCTCTTTGTGCTGGTTTCAACGATCATTATCGGAGTAAGATCTAGCGAGGGTGATCGTAAATTATTGTTAGCTTTAAATGACACAACATTACACGTTTACAATTAAACAAACAATTGAAAAAAAATGAGACCAACGAAAAACCCTCCTCAGCAGTTTAACTTTATTAAGGTATGTATGATCACGTACGTCGTTGCGATTGTGACGTATCAGGCAAGGTATTGATAACCAGTTTGCATAATGATAACACAAAGATGAATTTGATAAACAAATTCGAAAAGTAACTATAGTCACAAAGTGCTGTCAATATGTTAGACTACCAAAAAGAAATAAGCCTTTAATTGGATGTAGATTTCAAACGCTTTTTATAAATCACCGTAAGATACATATTTCGTAATGAATCTCAGTTTTTATCACTGTTATGTCTTTTTGAACTTAAATTCAATACTTACTGTATACGCCTCCAAACGGAACGCCAGCCAAGATGCGACCAATGATGAAGACCTCGTACGAACCAGATAACCTCCCAACTAAAGCAACTAAGATGATTGCAAACAAGTTGATGATGTGAAAAGTCTGCATCAATCTCTTTCTGCTCATACATCTAAGTAAGGGCTTGACCGACAAAGATCCAATAAATCCTCCTAAGATCATTGCTGAGAGCGTCATGGAAAGAAGACTGATCCATGCTGATTCCGGTAAAGGTTCGTTGTATCGATTCTGCAAGATGAAATGCTTGCGATAAAATTTGAATCAACTATCAACTCAGAGAAAATGCGAAATATTTTGATTTAATTATTAAATTAATTAATTTAATTATTAAAATTAATTTAATTAATTTAATTCTTATCCAACTAATCCAAAAAAATAATTTAATTCTTATTATATTAATTCTTATTAATTTAATTTTTATTGAGAATTATTGATTTAATTCGCTCTGCTTTGCTTTTTTGCTTAGCATTGAGCACTTTTTGTAGTATTAATAGTTTTTATTGTTTTTATATATATATTTAAATTCTATCCAAAGAACGAAGAAGCTTCAAGATCAAGCGGCGCTGGTTCGACTCTCGGCGTGTGCGCTTGAGCAACGCACGTTAAGGACTGCTATCCATTCAGCGGCATCTAATGGATGGAATAATTCCCGGCAACAAAACCAACAATTATCGGATACTTCACTCTGTCAATCTCGGTGACCTGCCCTGCGTCAACAGCCTCTACAAGTACGCGAAACTGCCAGGATTAAGCTCTGCAAGAAGCTTTCCCAGTCCGAGGATAAAGATTCAATCAATCAATACGATTGGTTAAAAAACACTAAAGAAATGCTGAATATAAAGTAGAATAGACAAATGCCCATCATCGACCAACTTCAATAAAACAAAATGCACTATAGAGATCGGATGTTAACCGCAATGGGTTTCAAACCGTCTATACTTTTGTTTCGGAGTGCTAGTCAGGTAAGATTACGAAATGCTGCACTAGATGAATAGCAAAAATACATAGCCTACTTGGTAAGTATTGTTGAAAATATCTTGTAGAATTGGCGAAAGTGGATTGAACACTACGAATTGACAGCCACATGCGAATGAAAGCAACAGTGATGTTAGGATCATGGATATCTCGCAAAGATTTGAATTTTTCTGTAATGTTGCATGAATGCATTAGCTCTAAAGTTGTTATTTACAAAATTATACAGTTGCCTATACGGAGATGCTCAAACTGATACGTGACTTGTATTAGGACTGGTTACGTGAGGCTGCATCATCAAACAATTTCCGTGTCCTTGTAAGCATCCAACTGACTCAGCTTCGACGAGAAGTCAAGTCAATTTGTTTCCATAGATCCACATATTATAAACAAACTAGCAGAGTGAATAAAAAGTAGAAACAATGCATTGTAAGTTATAAGTTATAGAGCTAAGAGAAGAATACATCTTTTCTCTTTCTTGTCGAGCCATAAATTCTACGTTCGTAATTATACAACAAAAATGTCACAACAGGAAAACTGGCGCTTTATTGCATTCAATTCTGGATGAAAAGAAAGAACTTGGTGATGGTGACAATTGACATTGAGCATTTTTCTCACTTTATTTTAGCTGATCTTGCTACTTTTCGTCATTAATTGCTGTAATTCGCAATGAAATTTGGTTTATTTACTCACTTGCTGAAGATGATCTTTCTTCCCAAGCAATCCCATGGCGTCTTTATCAGCCATTACAGACAACAAGCCACTACACGCAATATCAATGTAGGCAAACTACTGTGTATATCCAGAGACGCAATTGTTATCTTACAGAATTATTCAGAAACTATTCATTGTAAAACTTAAACCAAATGTAGTTACTAGCCCAAGGTTACTCAACTAATCTTAACAAAGGTCCAGTTTGACAAGGCCGCTAGCCTCTAAAATCTTTGTCCCAACCTTACTTGGGATCATCAGAAGGTTCATTGCAAAACTTAAATTGAAACGAAAGCAAAGAACATGTGACGTATCAAGTGATCCCGAATTTGGCATTGATTGATTGAATCTTTATCCTCGGACTGGGAAAGCTTCTTGCAGAGCTTGATCCTGGAAGTTTCCCATACATATTGAGGCATTGAAGCACTCACGCAGCCCTGGTCACCGAGATTGACAGAGTGAAGTTTTCGATTGTTGAACTGTTGTTGCCGGGAATTATTCCATCTATTAAATCCCGCTTGGGGATAGTTTTGGAAGGTGCAAAGACATTGACAACATAAATGCAGGAAA